>NC_086117.1:61526207-62126207 GCF_963921235.1 Mobula hypostoma
GTCATGTTGAAAGGCAACAGTTAACCAAGTATCAAACACTTGCTTTAGTGCCCTCAACCTAGTCAAAATCGATATAAGCTGATGTAAACTAGATATAAACTGGCGCCTAGGGTCATGCAGTCCAAACATATGATCTTCAGCATATCGATTCAAGTTGACAACACACCATCCATCTTACACCAATCCCACTTCCTCCTGCTCATCAAAGGAGGGCGTATCCTGGGACCAGCACATTGACACAGTCACAATGTAGACTGGCTCCTCTTCGTTGTGTGATGTGTTTCAGTATGTCACCAAAGTCTCTCGCAAACTTCTACAGATGTATGGTAGAGAGCATTCTGACTGGTTGCATCATAGCCTGAGATCAACAACTCGGTGAAAGACGTTCTTTGGTCGGCCCGAAACTTGGTGATCTACCAGCACATGGAGATGTCCGTGGGAGAATGCTGCCGACTGGCACATTCTCGGCTGCAGGAGTACGTGCTGAGGGACGCACTGAAACTCGGTGCAGCCACCGCAAGGGCCCGGTGGGGAAGGACCACGGTTTAGGTTTCCCCACCCGCGGGAGTGGGAGGGGTCGGGTGGCGGGGAATATGCCCCTCAACAAAGATGTGGTAAGGTGAACAACTGGAGTGCCACGTGGGTGGCCATAAATATGGATATGTACAGGCTATGATGAAAACGTATGTAAAGGATGGAAAGTTATTGAATGGTTTATTGTATATATTTATTTTTGAATAAAGTATATTTTGAAATTGTAAAAAATCATAGCCTGAGATGGAGGTTCCAATGCATAGGATCACAAGAGACTGTAGAAGGACGTAGACACTGCCCCTGCCCCTGCCCCATCCTTTCCACCTGTCCACAGCCCTCCTGTGGCACTCCACCATCACCATTCCCAACATCCTTTGCTCCCACCAGATTTACAAACTCGCTCTCTGCTCCATTTTGACAAGTACAGTACTGTGCAAAAGTCTCAGTCTCTCGAGCTATATGTATGTGCTCAAGACGTTTTCACAGAACTGTAAGTCAGTAACAATAAATCTGGTTCTGGTTCTATAACCTCAAGGGTTTCATATCTGAGAGCCATGGGCACAGCCCAATACATCATCGAGTACGTCTTCACAAGGCAGTGTTTCAACAAGGTGGATCCAGCAGGAAGGTCTCTCAACATCTGAGACATACCTCTTCTCATTATGAGGGAAAAGGTACAAAGCACTAAAGAACTACGCTCAATGATTAAGGAGCAATTTCTTCCCATCCGCTGTCCGATTTCTGAACAGCTCATGAGCATATGAACATACATATTGCACTATTTAATTATTGGTAATATTTTAATGTCTTCATATTGCACAGTTGCTACAAAAATACATATTTCATGTCATATGCAGCACAGTCCCGTGTGTGTATATATATATATTCTGTAGCTAGGGTGCCTAAGACTTCTGAACAGTACTATAGTAATTTTATGTATTACATTGTATGGCTGTCACAGAAAAATAATTTGATGACATATGTGACTGATGATAAACCTGATTCTGATATGGGTCTCTAGTGTGGACTGAGAGTGGGAAGGGGGCAGGGAGAGGGGAATCATAGTCATAGTCACAGTCATAGTCATATTTTATTAATCCCGGGGGAAATTATTTTTCGTTACAGTTGCTCCATAAATAATAAATAGTAATAGAACCATAAATAGTTAGACAGTAATATGTAAATTATGCCAATAAATTATGAAATAAGTCCAGGACCAGCCAGTTGGCTCAGGGTGTCTGACCCTCCAAGGGAGGAGTTGTAAAGTTTGATGGCCACAGACAGGAATGACTTCCTATGACGCTCTGTGTTGCATCTCGGTGGAATGAGTCTCTGGCTGAATGTACTCTTGTGCCCACCCAGTACATTATGTAGTGGATGGGAGACATTGTCCAAGATGGCATGCAACTTGGACAGCATCCTCTTTTCAGACACCACCATCAGAGAGTCCAGTTCCATCCCCACAACATCACTGGCCTTACAAATGAGTTTGTTGATTCTGTTGGTGTCTGCTACCCTCAGCCTGCTGCCCCAGCACACAACAGCAAACATGATAGCACTGGCCACCACAGACTCGTAGAACATCCTCAGCATCGTCCAACAGATGTTAAAGGACCTCAGTCTCCTCAGGGAATAGAGACGGCTCTGACCCTTCTTGTAGACAGCCTCAGTGTTCTTTGACCAGTCCAGTTTATTGTCAATTCGTATCCCCAGGTATTTGTAATCCTCCACCAGGTCCACACTGACCCCTTGGATGGAAACAGGGGTCGCCGGTACCTTAGCTCTCCTCAGGTCTACCACCAGCTCCTTAGTCTTTTTCACAATAAGCTGCAGATAATTCTGCTCACACCATGTGACAAAGTTTCCTACCGTAGCCCTGTACTCAGCCTCATCTCCCTTGTTGATGCATCCAACTATGGCAGAGTCATCCGAAAACTTCTGAAGATGACAAGACTCTGTGCAGTAGTTGAAGTCCGAGGTGTAAATGGTGAAGAGGAAGGGAGACAAGACAGTCCCCAGTGGAGCCCCAGTGCTGCTGATCACTCTGTCGGACACACAGTGTTGCAAGCACACGTACTGTGGTCTGCCAGTCAGGTAATCAAGAATCCATGACACCAGGAAAGCATCCACCTGCATCACTGTCAGCTTCTCCCCCAGCAGAGCAGGGTGGATGGTGTTGAACGCACTGGAGAAGTCAAAAAACACGACCCCTCACAGTGCTCACTGGCTTGTCCAGGTGGGTGTAGACACAGTTCAACAGGAAGACGATGGCATCCTCAACTCCTAGTCGGGGCTGGTAGGCGAACAGGGGGGGATCTAAGTGTGGCCTGACCATAGGCCGGAGCAGCTCCAGAACAAGCCTCTCCAGGGTCTTCATGATGTGGGAGGTCAATGCCACCGGTCTGTAGTCATTGAGGCCGCTGGGGCGCGGCGTCTTCGGTACAGGGACGAGGCAGGACGTCTTCCACAATACAGGAACCCTCCGGAGCCTCAGGCTCAGGTTGAAGACATGGCGAAGTACTCCACATAGCTGAGGGGCACAGGCTTTGAGCACCCTGGTACTGACACCATCCGGGCCTGCAGCCTTGCTTGGGTTGAGACGTTTCAGCTGTCCTCTCACCTGTAGAGCTGTGAAGCCCACCGTGGTGGTTTCGTGTGGGGAAGGGGTATAGTCATGAGAGCAGGGTGGGGGACTGTGAGGAGGGGTAGGAGGGGAGAGTGGAATATGTGTTGGTTGGGGGCCGACAACAGATGACTCATGTGGGGGATGGGCAGGGGCCACAATGTCAAATCTGTTAAAGAACAGGTTAAGTTCGTTGGCCCTGTCCACACTGCCTTCAGCTCCTCTGTTGCTAGTTTGCCGGAACCCAGTGATGGTCCTCATCCCACTCCAGACCTCTCTCATGTTGTTCTGCTGGAGTTTCCACTCAAGCTTCCTCCTGTACCTGTCTTTAGCCTCCCTGATCCTGGCTTTCAGGTCTCTCTGTATTGCCCTCAGCTCCTCCCTATTTCCATCTCTAAACGCCCTCTTTTTAGCGTTCAGGATGTCCTTAATGTCCTTTGTTACCTATGGCTTGTTATTTGAATAACAAAGGACAGTTCTTGTCGGAACATTGCAGTCCACACAGAAGTTGATGTAATCAGTGATGCACTCTGTGAGCCCATCAATATCCTCTCCATGTGGCTCACAGAGTGTCTGCCAGTCTGTCACCTCAAAACAACCCTGGAGTGCCTCATAAGCCTCCTCCGACCATTTCCTCACTGTCCTCGAGGTTGCAGGTTTACTCTTCACCAGAGGCACGTAGCAGGGTTTTAGATGTACCAGGTTGTGATCTGACCTTTCCAATGGGGGGAGGGGAGAGGAGCTGTATGCATCCTTAACGTTAGCGTACATCAAATCCAGAGTCCTCTCCCCGCTGGTTTTACAGCTCACATACTGCGTGAAGTTGGGCAGTGTTCTAGCCATGGTAACCTGGTTGAAGTCACCCGAGATGGTAATGAGGGCACTCGGGTGCTGGGTTTGTAATCTGACTATGACGGTGTAAATGATGTTACACGCCAACGTCCGGTTGGCAGAGGGAGGGATGTACACAACAACCACAATTGCATGCGAGATTTCCCTTGGTAAATAATATGGCCAGAGTCCAACAGCAAAAAGTTCAATATCCAGTAGGGAATCATTGTTGGGAAAAGGGGAAGGGAGAAGGGAGGAAGTGGGAAGTATCAGAGAGACATTCTGTAATGATCAATAAACCAATTGTTTGGAATCAAATGACCTTGCCTGGTGTTTCAGGGCTGGGTGTGTCTACACCCACACCATCCCTCCACCCCAGCACTCCTTATCTGCCACCTATCTCACTCCCCTCACTCTCTGTTCCACTTTGACAAATCTCAGGGTTTTATACTTTAATAATAAATGTACTTTGAATCTTTGAATCTATAACTTTCAGTATTGTATCTGAGAGCCACAAGGACAGAACGGATCAAAAAGATTGCAGCAGAGGTACAAGATGAGAGGAGGTGTAGATAGAGTGGACAGCCAGAGGCTTCTTCCCAGAGCAGAGATGGTGAGATCAGACGGAGCATAACTTTAAGGTGATTGGAGGAACGCGCAGGGAGGATATCAGGGCCAAATTTTTTACACACACGGACTGGTGGGTGCATAGAACACACTGCAAGAGGTGGTGGTGGAGGCGGATACATTTGGGATGGGCACATGGGTGATAGGAAAGTGGAAGGCTATGTGGTGTGAAGGGTTAGATAGATTTTAGAGTGGGATAAAATGTCAGTACAGCGTTGTGGGCTGACAAGCCTGTACTGTGCTGTCATGGTCTACGCTCTATGTTCTAACTCAGAACCAGGTTTAATATCACTGGCACTTGTCATCAGATTTGTTGTCTGTGCAGCAGCTGTACGATGCAATAGATAATAATAGAGAGAAACTGTGAATTGCAGAAAGTACTGGTGTGGTGACATCCACACCCGGCTTTCGGTGAGTGGTCCGTCTGTGCTGGGTCGAGTGTCGAGCGAGCAACTCAGGCTCATAAAAAATGGACAAATGCTGAAGAGATGGCAAGGATGCAGTGAGGTAGTGTTCATGGGTTTAATGTCCATTCAGGTATCGGACGGCAGAGGGGAAGAAGCTGGTCCTGAATCGTTGAGTGTGTGCCTTCAGGCTCCTGTACCTCCCCCCTGATGAGAACAAGGCTTGACCTGGGTGACGGGGACAAGCTACAGAGTAGAAGAGGACGAATCTTCGTGCACGCTTCCAGCCTCTGGTTTCTGCGTATTTGTTTTCCATTTACATCCATTCAGCACCAGTTAAAGGCTATCAGTATTCATCTGGGCTGCTGGAGGGGAAACAGAGTCCTTTTTATCTGTTCTCGACCATGAAGTGGAATCGAGGGGATTAGCTGAAGTGATGCCCTCGCTCGAGAGTTCAAGCAGTGTTCAAGCAGAGGTGAAAACAAGTAACTCTGTTTGAGCTGTGATTCACTGAGATAAGGAGGTTTGCCTTGATTAAAGAGGAGCTAATTTTACACGCGAGCAGGGTGATAAGAGGAGAGTTTGTCACTTCCTGTTCCCAGTGAACTGAAGGGCTGGTTGTCTTAAGGCAGGGATCAGGAAACAGAATCAAGTTTAATATCACCGGCATATGTCACAACATTTGTTGTGCTGCAACAGCGTTACGTTGCAATTAAATAACTGTGAATTACAGTAAGCATATTTCTATATAAAATAATTATATTAAATAAGTAGTGAGGTAGTGTTCATGGGTTCAATGTCCATTCAGAAATCAGATGGCAGAGGGAAAGAAGCTGTTCCTGAATCACTGAGTGTGTATCTTCAGGCTACTGTACCTCCTCCCTGATGGTAGCAATGAGAAGAGGGCAGGTTCCGGGTGATGGGGGTCCTTAATGATGAACGAAGCCTTTTCGAGGTATCACTTCTTAAAGATGTCCTGGGTGCCGTGATGGGGCTGACTAAGTTTACAACTCTCTGCAGTTTATTTCAATCCTAAACAGTAGCCCCCCAACCCCCATACCAGACGGTGATGCAGCCAGTTAGAATGTTCTCCACGGTACATCTGTAGAAATTTGTGAGTGTCTTTGGTGACATACCAAATCTCCTCAAACTCCTAATGAAATATAGCCGCTGTCTTGCCTTCTTTGTAACTCCATCAATATGTAGGGTCCAAGTTAGATCCTTAGAGTTATTGATACCCAGGAACTTGAAAATATTCACTCTCTCCACTTGTAATCCCTCTCTGAGGACTAGTGTGTGTTCCCTTGTCTTACCCTTTCTGGTCCACAATTAGGTTTTTGGTCTTACGGACGTTGTGTGCCAGGTTGTTGCTGCAACACCACCCAACCAGCTGATCTGTCTTGCTCCTGTACACCTTCTCGCCATCACCTGAAATTCTGCCAACAATAATTGTATCATCAGCAAATTTATAGATGGCATCTGAGCTGTGCCTAGCCACACAGTCATGGGGGTATAGAGAGAGTAGAGCAGTGGGCTAACCACACATCCCTGAGGTGCGCCAGTGTTGGTTGTCAGCAAAGTGGAGATGCTACTTCTGATCCGCACAGACCGTGGTCTTCCGTTGAGGAAGTCGAGGAACTAGTTGTGGAAGGAGGTACACAGCCCCAGGTTTTGGAGCTTTTCGATCAGAACTGTGGGAGTGATTGGGAAGCAGCAAATAAGGCTGCAACATACAATCCCATTCCCCATAAACTTTGATACCCTTACGAGTTATAACCTGCCTATCTCCTCTTTGAATATACCCAATAACTTGGCCTCCACAATGAATTCCACAGATTCAGCCTAAAGAAATTCCTCCTCATCTCTGTTTGAAAGGGATGTTCTTGTACTCAGAAGCTGTGCTCTCTGGTCCTAGACTGTCCCATTACTGGAAGCATTTTCTGCATTTCCATTCTATCTAGGCCTTTCAATATTTGCTAAGTTTCAATAAAATTTCCCCTTCATTCTTTCTTCTAAACTGCAGAGAGTAGTTCTTGTAAGGTTTTCCAATCAAGAGCATTGGTGTTTCCAGACGAGGCTGTGATGCAACTAGTTAATATATCTAGTCAATACATATCTCCACTATATCTTCTATAGAAGTTTGTCAAAGTTTTAGAAGTCATGCCAAATCTTTGCAGACTCCTAAGAAAGTAGAGGCTCTGCCGTACTTTCTTCGTAATTGCATTTACGTGCAGTACAATAATTCAATAATTCAATTCCACCATTCCATAAGTAATGGAAGGGTCTCAACCCAAATGTCAACTTTCCATTTCTTCCGTAGACGCTGCCCGACCTACTGAGTTGCTCCAGCATTCTGTGCGTCACTCCATTTCCCAGCATCTGCTGTTCTCTTCTGTCTCTGTAACTGATCGCTGAACTTAAACCAAGAAAGTAATGGTAGAGTGGGTCAGGCAGCATCTGTGGAGGCAGAAGGACTTTGAATGTAGACGTGTTGCCTGACCAGCTGAAATCCCCTCGCTGTTCGTTTTTCTTTGCTCCAGATTATGCTGGCAGCATCTGCAATCTCTGGGGCTTCCAGTTAGGTTCAGTCTACTGCTCCTGCTTTCACCTCATATCTCCTGCTCTATTTTAGCCTCAACCACTTCTTCTGGCAACTCATTCCATGTGCGTACCAATCTGGGAATAACGTGCTTCTCAAGCTCCTATTATATCTTCCCTCTTGGAATCCTGGTTATTTGTGTGAAATACATACACACACATTACATACAGTACTGTGTAAAAGTCTTAGGCTCACAAATATATCGCTAAAGGTGTTTACACAGTATTGTATTCGTTAATGTGGAGCAGAGAACAGGTTTGTAAATCTGCAGGAGCAAAGGATGTTGGGGATGCTGAGGGTGGAATGCCGCGAGAGAGGTGTGGGACAGATGGCAGAGAAGGAGTGTCAGGGGTGGGATGTAGTGTGGGTGCAGACACACCCAGCTCGGAGACACCAGGCAAGGTCATTTGATTCCAAACAATTGGATTATTAATCATTACAAAATGTCTCTCTAGTGCTTCCCATTCCTTCCCCTGTCCCTTCCCCTTTTCCCAACCATGATTCCCCTCTCCCTGTCCCCTTCCCATTCTCAGTTCACAATAGAAACCCATATCAGAATCAGGTTTATCATCACTCACATGTGTCGTGAAATTTGTGTTCTTTTTTGCGACAGCAGTACTGTGCAATACATAAAATTACTACAGTACTCTGCAAAGGTCTTAGGTTATAAAGATATCTTCATGAACTAGTGTTTTGGTTTCAGCTAAGATAAGGAGCTGTTTGCTCAACTTAGGAACGTTGTGTCAGCCAATCAGATTTGTCTTGGTAACGTTCTGTAACATTCAGTCCAGTGGAATGCCATGGAACATTCAAAAGAGTTGAGAGGGATCAGATTTCTGAGGGACAGTGGTCTGGGTTTGTCTCTTTGGTTGTGAGGTGTTGGAAGAGAAGGAGCTTTGTGGAAAGTTTGAACTGTGGTTGGTGACGGCTTCAGTGTCATGAGTAAAGCAATATGCTCAACTACTTCAGAAACGAGCTCCAACATTTATGTGCACATTTAAACTGGTTTAACTGTGATGGCCCCATTTCTGTTTCTCTTAACTGTTTGCTAAAGTTGAAATATTGGTAAATATACTTCCGGGTCTATTATTTTCTGGTGAAATATAACTTTGCATTCAGCATTTACACAGCATTCATCACAATTTTCATTCCCTCATCGGAGTATTTCAACGCTCCTGTTTGGTTAAACCCAAATCATACCAACCCTAGACGTGTGTTGCATATTGAAGGTAGTCTTCTCACTGTTACCACGCAATACTGAGTCACAAGGCTGTTAGCTAACGAGCGAATTTGCTTCAAGCCACAGAGCCACAGCAAGAGGGGTACTTGCATATATACAGATGGCAAGAAGAATCTGGATCTGAGATGTCAATTGTTTATTCCTCTCTATTGATGCTATCTGACCCACTGAATTCCTCCAGCGACTTGGTGTGTTTGCCTTCACAAGATGGGGTATCATATTTGCGACCTCATTTTGCAGCTTTACAAAGCACAAGCTGGACAGTACTTGGAACATTGTGCTCTGCACAGCTCTACAGGAAGGGTGTGGTTTCCCTGGAGAGAGTGCAGAGGAGATTCACCGGGATGTGGCCTGGAATGGAGGCCTTTAGCTATGGGGAGAGAGATTGGATAACCTGGGCTTGTTTCTCACTGGGGTGAAGGAGGTTGAGGATTGACTTGACAAAGGTATGTAAGAGGATACGAAGTATAGAGAGGGTAAATGGTCCATGATCAAGGTATCTAAACAAAAGGTCATAGGGCAACACACACAAAATGCTGGAGGAACTCAGTAGGTCAGGCAACACCTATGGAAACGAGTCAACATTCGACATTTCGGGCCGAGACCCTTCTTCAGGTCTGAGATGGTAAGGGAAAGGAAGTTGGGGGGAGGGGAAGGAGGGCATCTGGCAGGTGATAGGTGAGACCAGGTGAAGAGGAAGGTGAGTGGGTGGGGGAGGGGGGAATGAAGTAAGAAGCTGGCAGGTGATAGGTGGAAATAGTAAAGGGCTGAAGAAGAAGGAATCAGATAGGAGAGGAGAGTGGACCGTGGCAGAGTGGGATGGAGGAGGGGACCCAGAGGAAGGCAATGGGCAGGTGAGGAGAAAAGGTAAGAGGGGAGCCAGAATGGGGAATAGAAAAAAAGGAAAGGAGAAGCGGGGAAGAGTCAGAGAAATTACATTCATGTCATCAGGCTAGAGGCTATAGGTTTAAGATGAGAAGGAGGGTACCTGGGAAGTGAGACTTTTAAGCCGAGATTGGTTGATATCTGGAACTCATTGCTAGGGGAGTTGGTAGAATCAGGTACATACAACTTACTACATTTAAGAGACATTGAAACAGATAGTTCAAAAGGCAAAGCACAGACGAATACAGGTTAAGAACATCACAGTTAAACCCTCCCAGCACATCTATTACGTTGTTATAGGACAGCAAGATCCATCATTAGAGATCCCTGTCAGCCAGGCCATGCTCTCTTTTCGCTGCTGTCATCAGTTAGAAGATACAAGAGCCTCAGGACTCATACCACCAGGTTCACAAACAGTTTCTACCCCTCATCCATCAGGCTCTTGAACCAAAGCGGATAATTACATTCACTTGGACATCTATTGAGATGTTCCGACAACAAATGATCTCACTTTAAGGATTCTTTATCTCCTTATCTCATGTTCTCATTATTTATTGCTATTTATTTATATTTGTATTTGCACAGTTTGTTGTCTTCTGCACTCTGGTTGATCTTCCATTGATCCTGTTACAGTTACTATTCTATTGATTTCCTGAGTATACCTGCAGGAAAATGAATCTATGGGGACACATATGTACCGTATTTTGATAATAAAATTTACTTTGAACTTTGAAAAAAGAAAACACATTCACAAAAAAGGCCTTAGGGCCATAAAACATTCTATTTCCGTCCTAATGAGGGATCTCGACCAGAAGTATTGACTGTGTATACCCTCCATAAATGCTGCCTGACCTGCTTATTTCATTTTGTATATTGCTCTGGATCTGCAGAAACTTTTGTGCAGAATCACCTTACTGTTGAAGGCTGCTATTATAACTTTCTTGTGTGCCTGCACTGAGCATCCTCTGCAGCACGGTAGTGTAGTGGTCAGCACAACGCTTTACAGTACCAGTGACCCGGGTTCAATTCCCATCGCACGGTAGTGTAGTGGTCAGCACAACGTTTCACAGTACCAGTGACCCGGGTTCAATTCCCATCACACGGTAGTGTAGTGGTTAGCACAACGCTTTACAGTACCAGTGACCCGGGTTCAATTCCCATCACACGGTAGTGTAGTGGTCAGCACAACACTTTACAGTACCAGTGACCCGGGTTCAATTCCCATCGCACGGTAGTGTAGTGGTCAGCACAACGCTTTACAGTACCAGTGACCCGGGTTCAATTCCCACCACACGGTAGTGTAGTGGTCAGCACAACGCTTTACAGTACCAGTGACCTGGGTTCAATTCCTGCTGCTGTGTATAAGGAGTTTGTATGTTCTCTCCGTGACCACATGGGTTTCCTCCGGGTGCTCTAGTTTCCTCCCACAGTGCAGTCATTGCTGGTATGCTGTGGGCATGCAATGTAGTGGCTATGCTGTGTGCATGCTATGTAGTGGCTATGCTGTGTGCATGCTATGTAGTGGCTATGCTGTGGGCATGCTATGTAATGGGTATGCTGTGGGCATGCTATGTAGTGGCTATGCTGTGGGCATGCTATGTAGTGGCTATGCTGTGGGCATGCTATGTTGTGGCTATGCTGTGGGCATGCTATGTAGTGGCTATGCTGTGGGCATGCTATGTAGTGGCTATGCTGTGGGCATGCTATGTAATGGGTATGCTGTGGGCATGCTATGTAGTGGCTATGCTGTGGGCATGCTATGTAATGGGTATGCTGTGGGCATGCTATGTAGTGGCTATGCTGTGGGCATGCTATGTAGTGGGTATGCTGTGGGCATGCTATGTTGTGGCTATGCTGTGGGCATGCTATGTAGTGGCTATGCTGTGGGCATGCTATGTAATGGGTATGCTGTGGGCATGCTATGTAGTGGCTATGCTGTGGGCATGCTATGTAATGGGTATGCTGTGGGCATGCTATGTAGTGGCTATGCTGTGGGCATGCTATGTAGTGGCTATGCTGTGGGCATGTTATGTAGTGGCTATGCTGTGGGCATGCTATTTAATGGGTATGCTGTGGGCATGCTATGTAATGGGTATGCTGTGGGCATGCTATGTAGTGGCTATGCTGTGGGCATGCTATGTTGTGGCTATGCTGTGGGCATGCTATGTTGTGGCTATGCTGTGGGCATGCTATGTAGTGGCTATGCTGTGGGCATGCTATGTTGTGGCTATGCTGTGGGCATGCTACGTAGTGGGTATGCTGTGGGCATGCTATGTAGTGGCTATGCTGTGGGCATGCTATGTAGTGGGTATGCTGTGGGCATGCTATGTAGTGGCTATGCTGTGGGCATGCTATGTAATGGGTATGCTGTGGGCATGCTATGTAGTGGGTATGCTGTGGGCATGCTATGTAGTGGCTATGCTGTGGGCATGCTATGTAATGGGTATGCTGTGGGCATGCTATGTAATGGGTATGCTGTGGGCATGCTATGTTGTGGCTATGCTGTGGGCATATTATGTAGTGGCTATGCTGTGGGCATGCTATGTTGTGGCTATGCTGTGGGCATGCTATGTAGTGGCTATGCTGTGGGCATGCTATGTTGTGGCTATGCTGTGGGCATGCTACGTAGTGGGTATGCTGTGGGCATGCTATGTAGTGGCTATGCTGTGGGCATGCTATGTAGTGGGTATGCTGTGGGCATGCTATGTAGTGGCTATGCTGTGGGTATGCTGTGGGCATGCTATGTAGTGGCTATGCTGTGGGCATGCTATGTAGTGGGTATGCTGTGGGCATGCTATGTAGTGGCTATGCTGTGGGTATGCTGTGGGCATGCTATGTAGTGGCTATGCTGTGGGCATGCTATGTAGTGGCTATGCTGTGGGCATGCTATGTAGTGGGTATGCTGTGGGCATGCTATGTAGTGGCTATGCTGTGGGTATGCTGTGGGCATGCTATGTAGTGGCTATGCTGTGGGCATGCTATGTTGTGGCTATGCTGTGGGCATGCTATGTAGTGGCTATGCTGTGGGCATGCTATGTAGTGGGTATGCTGTGGGCATGCTATGTTGTGGCTATGCTGTGGGCATGCTATGTTGTGGCTATGCTGTGGGCATGCTATGTAGTGGCTATGCTGTGGGCATGCTATGTAGTGGGTATGCTGTGGGCATGCTATGTAGTGGCTATGCTGTGGGCATGCTATGTAGTGGCTATGCTGTGGGCATGCTATGTTGTGGCTATGCTGTGGGCATGCTATGTAGTGGCTATGCTGTGGGCATGCTATGTAGTGGCTATGCTGTGGGCATGCTATGTTGTGGCTATGCTGTGGGCATGCTATGTTGTGGCTATGCTGTGGGCATGCTATGTAGTGGCTATGCTGTGGGTATGCTGTGGGCATGCTATGTAGTGGCTATGCTGTGGGCATGCTATGTTGTGGCTATGCTGTGGGCATGCTATGTAGTGGGTATGCTGTGGGCATGCTATGTAGTGGCTATGCTGTGGGCATGCTACGTAGTGGCTATGCTGTGGGCATGCTATGTTGTGGCTATGCTGTGGGCATATTATGTAGTGGCTATGCTGTGGGCATATTATGTAGTGGCTATGCTGTGGGCATGCTATGTTGTGGCTATGCTGTGGGCATGCTATGTAGTGGCTATGCTGTGGGCATGCTATGTTGTGGCTATGCTGTGGGCATGCTACGTAGTGGCTATGCTGTGGGCATGCTACGTAGTGGGTATGCTGTGGGCATGCTATGTAGTGGGTATGCTGTGGGCATGCTATGTAGTGGGTATGCTGTGGGCATGCTATGTAGTGGCTATGCTGTGGGCATGCTATGTAGTGGCTATGCTGTGGGCATGCTACGTAGTGGGTATGCTGTGGGCATGCTATGTAGTGGGTATGCTGTGGGCATGCTATGTTGTGGCTATGCTGTGGGCATGCTACGTAGTGGCTATGCTGTGGGCATGCTACGTAGTGGGTATGCTGTGGGCATGCTATGTAGTGGGTATGCTGTGGGCATGCTATGTAGTGGGTATGCTGTGGGCATGCTATGTAGTGGGTATGCTGTGGGCATGCTATGTAGTGGCTATGCTGTGGGCATGCTATGTAGTGGCTATGCTGTGGGCATGCTACGTAGTGGGTATGCTGTGGGCATGCTATGTAGTGGGTATGCTGTGGGCATGCTATGTCGTGGCTATGCTGTGGGCATGCTACGTAGTGGCTATGCTGTGGGCATGCTACGTAGTGGGTATGCTGTGGGCATGCTATGTAGTGGGTATGCTGTGGGCATGCTATGTAGTGGGTATGCTGTGGGCATGCTATGTAGTGGCTATGCTGTGGGCATGCTATGTAGTGGCTATGCTGTGGGCATGCTATGTTGTGGCTATGCTGTGGGCATGCTACGTAGTGGCTATGCTGTGGGCATGCTACGTAGTGGGTATGCTGTGGGCATGCTATGTAGTGGGTATGCTGTGGGCATGCTATGTAGTGGGTATGCTGTGGGCATGCTATGTAGTGGCTATGCTGTGGGCATGCTACGTAGTGGCTATGCTGTGGGCATGCTACGTAGTGGCTATGCTGTGGGCATGCTATGTAGTGGGTATGCTGTGGGCATGCTACGTTGTGGCTATGCTGTGGGCATGCTACGTAGTGGCTATGCTGTGGGCATGCTACGTAGTGGGTATGCTGTGGGCATGCTATGTAGTGGGTATGCTGTGGGCATGCTATGTAGTGGGTATGCTGTGGGCATGCTATGTAGTGGCTATGCTGTGGGCATGCTATGTAGTGGCTATGCTGTGGGCATGCTACGTAGTGGCTATGCTGTGGGCATGCTATGTAGTGGCTATGCTGTGGGCATGCTATGTAGCGGCTATGCTGTGGGCATGCTACGTAGTGGGTATGCTGTGGGCATGCTATGTAGTGGCTATGCTGTGGGCATGCTATGCTGTGGGTATGCTGTGGGCATGCTATGTAGTGGCTATGCTGTGGGCATGCTATGTAGTGGCTATGCTGTGGGCATGTTATGTTGGTGCCAGAAGGATGGCAATACTTGCAGGATGACACCAGCATATTTGTGACACAAATTTGTGATGCATCTCACTGTATGTTTTGATTTTTCAAAGTACATATGACATGCGGCAAATGATATGTTGAGGTTAAAAAGCACTGACGAGGTCTCGCTCAGAGTATTGTGATGATAATAGGGCCCCTTATCTAAGAAAGGATGTGCTGACATTGGAGAGGGTTCAAAGGTGGCTCATGAAATGATTCCGGGATTGAAAGGGGAATCATGTGAGGAGTGTTTGATGGCTCTGGGCCTGTATTCACTGGAAATTCAGAAGAATGAGGGGTGATCTCATTGTAACTTACGAAATTAAATGTCTGATACCAGAGGCATGCTTTGTAGGTGAGAGTGGGTAGGTTCAAAGAGGATGTGAGGATTAAATTTTTTACTCAGAGAGAGGTGGATGCCTGGAATGTGCTGCCTGGTCTGGTGGTAGAGGGAAATACATTAGAGGCTTTTAAGAGACCTTTGGATGGGCACATGGATGTGAGGAAGATGGAGGGATATGGACATGGTGTAGGTAGGAGCGATGAGTGTTGGAGTGATTTTGTTTGATTTTTAGTTGGTTCAGCACAACTTTGTGGGCCGAATGGCCTGTTCCTGTGGTGTACTGTTCTATGTGTTCCATGTTCTATGACTGTTGAACAGCCTTGATAGAGATGATGAGGAGAGGATGTTTCCTACAGTGGGGGAGTCTAAGACCTGAGGACACAGCCCCAGAATACAGGGACGTCCATGGACAGAGATGAGGAGGGATTTCCTTAGCCAGAGAATGGTGGATCTGTGGAATTTGTTGCCACAGGCAGCTGTGGAGGTGAAGTCATTGGGTATATTTAAGGCAGAGTTTGATAGATTCTTGATTAGTCATGGGCATGAAGGGATATGGGGAGAAGGCAGGAGATTGGGTCTAGAGGGAAAGTGGATCAGCCATGATGAAATGATGGAGCAGGTTTATATGGGCCAAATGGCCTAATTCTGCTCCTATTTCTTATGGTCTTATGATCTAAATAAAGCTAATCTTCAATCTTTAAAGTTTTTCTCCAAGCCAACATCAGCAAATATCACATTTTTCAAAACAGGAATTTGAAGCCTGTAATCCCAATGACTGGAGCTGTTTAACACAACCCTCCCACTGAGAAATGTCTGGGTGTGAATTACCAGCATCCCCAGTCCTCAGGTAATGCACAGGTGCATTGTTATGGTCCTCACCCTGATACCTGTGCTGAAAGGTGAGGTGTTTCACTGTTATGGGAGCTGCTTCAAACAGGCCACATTACAGAGGGTGTTGACAGTGCCAGCAATGTGCTCCTGTCATAGGTGGCCGTATTTCACTTCAAAGAAGCCTTAATGTACGGGACACTCAGGCAAAGCAATCAGCCTTTATTAACCTTTGACCTTGAGCTGTTCCCACACACGGTGAGCCGTAAAGTCCCTTGCAGGTCCAAGCTGAAGATTGACTGATAGGTTCCCGTCAAATGGGAAAAGCGAATCCAAGCCCGCTGTTGCTTTACCCAAAACAAGACCTACAAAGTTGCCTTTGTCCAAGAATGATCATTGCCCTCTGAAATTTAAATCTGAGCACTCTTTACCCTCGCTGCTCCAAGCAGGTGCCCACTGCCTGAGCAGACATCAATTAACCTATCGCTCAAGGCACAGGTTGAGTCAATCAAATAGAAGCCACTGAATAAACACTAAGTCAGCCCCGCCTGCCCTTTTCCCACTCACTGGTGTGGCTCACTGAATCCAGGCTCGTCAATAGATATCTTGGGGGTCTGTTTAGACCACTGATCTGCTGACCGTAACGTCCTTCTCGGGTTGAACAGGTCACTAAGTAAAAGCATGGGTGACTCCCTCTTGGCAGATAGAGGAGTCTTGCCAATTCATGAGCCTCTCTCTCCAGCTAAAGAATTAATGCTCCATAACAACATTGCAACTGATAAACAGTTTTAAAAATTACTTGAATATGTCCCATTCCCATTCTAATCCCAATCTGGTATGGGGGGGGGGGGCTACTACACAGGATCAAAGTAAACTGCAGACAGTTGTAAACTCAGTCAGCTCCATCATGGGCAATAGCCTCTATAGTAACCAGGACATCATCAAGGAACGATGCCTCAAAAAGGCAGCGTCCATCATTAAGGAGCCCCATCACCCAGGACATCCCTCTGCACATTGTTGCCATCAAGAAAAAGGTACAGAAGCCTGAAGACACACACTCAATGATTCAGGAACAGCTTCTTCCCCTCTGCCATCCAATTTCTGAATGGACATTGAACCCATCAACACCACCTCACTACTTTTTTATTTCTATTTTTTTGTAGTACAGGTATTTAATTTAGAGAGAGAGAGAGAGCTCCTCCTCTACCCTTTCTGTTCTCTTCACTTGCCTATGACCTCCCCCTGGTGACCCTCATCCTTCCCGTTCTCCCGCGCTCCACTGTCTTCTCTAATCAGATTCCTTCTTCTTCAGCCATTTACCTCTTCCACTTTTCAGCTCCCAGCTTTCTATTTCACCCCGATTCTCCACCCATCCATTTTCCCCCTCACCTGGTTTCATCTGTCACCTGCTAGCTTGTACTCCTTCCCCTCACCCACCAGCCTTTTAATCCTGGCTTCTTCCCCCTCTTCTCCAGGACTGATGAAGGGTGTCAGCCTGAAACATCGTCTGTTTATTCCTCTCCATGGATTGGTGGTTCAATGTTTCTGTTTAATATCAGGGAATGTATCCATTATACAATCCGAAATTCTTACTCTTCACAGACATCCATGAAAACAGAAGAGTCCCCCAAAAAATGAGACACAGTAAAAATGTTAGAACCCCAAAGCCCCTCTATCCCCCCCCCACATACAAGCAAGAGCAAGGCATTTACCCTCCTCCTCCCCTATTTCAGCAAAAAAACCATCAGCAACCTTCACCCACCAAGCAGCAATGACAAAGCCCCCAAGACAGACCATGATCTGCAGTACAACAAAATATTATCGTTCGTCCAACAATTCAACATACCACAGGCGCTCTCTCTCTCTCTCTCTCTCTCTCTCCCCCTAATAAAGGGATAGAGAAATGTCACCTTTTCACAGCAAGCGGGGAGACATAAACAAAACAACTTGTTGATTTACGGTGTTAAAGTCTGCCGTGTCGCTTTTTCCAAGTTCTCTGTCTCAAGAATCGGCAACAAGCTCTTCCCCACCAACAAGGGAAAGAGAGTGTGATCCAAGTACAGAGCCCCAACAGTTGTTTGCAATGTTCTGTTTTCTCCAGCAATGCTTCAGTCAGCAACACCAGCATAGAATCAGCTTGTCCCCAGGACCACGAAGCCTTGGAACCTCAAAGGTGAGCTCGTCCTCTTGGCTGCGCCCTTGCGATATCGAAAAATGGCCGGTCATTTGGTGCGCCCCAGAAGCAGGAACCATCGCTGTGAAGAACAGAAGTCTGAGTGCGGCTCCAGTTCGGGGTCTTTGATAGAACTCATCCACCTTGAAAAGGAGGAAGGTAGAAAGAAGCTGTTTCCGCAGATGAACTCAAAGAAGTCGCTGCCTAGCACCATCTTAGCTCCGCCATAGATGCAGCCTGACTTGCTGAGATCCTCCAAAAGTTTGTATGTGTTACTCAGGATTTCCCGCACCTGCAGAATTGGTTGTGTTATTGTAGTTAATGCTTGTAGCTTTAGGAGATGTGAGATGATTGGAAAATAAGTTCTTCTCTACTCCCCAAGACCAAATAATGCTTTCCTCTCTGCTCACTGTGAATGCCCACACCAGGTCAGGTAGGAGGGGATGAATAGTTACCTCCATTAGGTGAACAATGCAGCAGAGGACATTGATTCCCAGGTACATTCTGGAGTCATGAGGCCTGGTGACCCTCCTCCAGGTCTGTGCATGTCATGGATTGCAAGGCTCAAAAGATAAACAAGGTCTATGTGAGCCCAGAAGTTGAAGACCAAACACACAACCCCATGATCGGCAAGTAATGGAGTCGATACTCAGACCTCAGCAAAGTCTGGAGAGCAAAGCTAAAGGTCGAAGTTCAGAGCACAGCAGATCTGAAAGACTGAAAGTTAAGCACTGAAGGAATCACGAGAGCATGGGTCATCAGAGCCTGAGACCTCTATGAGTCTGGAACCCGAGGCCCAAGGGTCAAACCCATGATCAGAGAGTCCTGGGGTGAAGTCTGAAGTTGGAGATCCGGCGTCTGCCAGTCTGAGAGTCCGGGGCCAAGGTCTGGAGGCTCAGAGGTCTGTCCTAGGATTGGAGGCCTATGTGTGAGAGGGTGGTAAACAGGCTGTTTTACTGTTCTCGTTGTCTTGTTTTGTTCTTTTGTGACTTGTTTTGTGACTGTTCTTGTTTTGTTGTGACGGCTTGTGTTGTTCTGCTGAATACTGTGGGTACGCTCTGTTGGCACTGGAATGTTCAAAGTTCAAAGAAAATTTTATTATCAGAGTACAGATATATCACCACATACAACCCTGAGATTCACTTTCCTCCAGGCATACTCAGCAAATGTATAGACTACAAATTATAGACTAACAGGATCAACAGAAGGTCAACTAGAATACAGAAGACACGAACTATGCAAATGCAAATATAAATAAATAATGAGGGCATGAGATAAAGAGTCCTTAAAGTGAGATCATTGTTTGTGGTAACATCTCAATGGATGGGTAAATGAATGAAGTTAACCCCTTTATCAAGAGCCTGATGTTTGTGGGATAATAACTGTTCCTGAACCTGGTGGTACCAGTCCTGAGGCTCCTGTACGTTCTTCCTGATGACAGCGATGAGAAAAAAAGCACGTCCTGGGTGGTGGGGATCTCAGATGATGGATGCTGCTTTCTTACGACATTGTTCCATGCAGATGGTTGGAGGGCTTTACCTGTGATGGACTGGGCAGAATCCATTCCCTTTTATAGGTTTTTCTGTTCAAAGGCATTGGTGTTTCCATACCCGGCTGTGTGGTGACACTGGGAGCAGTCCCCAGTATCTTTCGGTGTCCATGGTAAGTAAATCTGAATCTGAATCTGAACAGGCCTTTCAAGCCATGATTCCTGTGTTAAGCATGATTCCAAATTAAACTATATCTATCTGGCTGGGTGGCGGGGTGGAGATATGTCTCTACCAAAGGAGATGTGAGGTGCTCCTTCCCTCCACTAGCCTGTAGGTCACACTTGGCACCTGCCCCGATCAGGGTCACGTGAAGCCATGGGAGCAGGTGGGGGATGGTGGTATGAGCAGCTGGTGCATATCACCAGTTCTGGTTATGGAAGACCTTGATCACCCATGTCATATGACATGACACATAACAAACGAACTGTCTGCCTGCCCACGGTTAATGTCCCTCATTCTTATCTGATGTCTGTCTAACACCCTCCGAAACACCACAATCAGAATCAGGTTTGTCATCAGTGATATATATTATGATATGTTCATTACAGTGCAGAGACATAAAAATCAATAAATAGTCCTGAAGAGGAATAGCGAGGTAGTATTCTTTGGTTCATGGGCCGATCAGAAATCTGGTGGCAGAGGGAAGAAGCTGTACCTAAATATTGAGCATGGGTCTTCAGGCTCTCGTTGTCATCAGCCCTGCGGGCCTGTGCTGTGAGCCGCAGAGTGCTGGGCTCTGAGGTTTCTCAAGCGCCTGTACTTGTTAATCATTTTCTTAACGAGAGTCATTAAGCCCTTGTGCTTGCTGCTTAATCATGCTGAGTTTTTTTGACTGGCACAAGCTTTCTGCGTACTGTGATTATTTAAAGTAGATTCACGATCAGCACTCACTGCGGGGTCCTTATTCTGAGAATGATTCGTCGCGTGCTGTTGCTCAGTCAAGCCACCAATGTCCTGTTGGAATTGCATTGTATGAACTCCTGTTTCCTCTGCACTTGGGTTCAGTGGTTTGCCAGCCCACCTGGCACCTGTACCTTCTCCCTGATGGTGGTAATGAGAAGAGGCCATGTCCTGACACTCCTTAATGATGGATGCCGCCTTTGCCTCTTGAAGATGTTCTCGATGGTATGGAGGGTTATGCCTGTGATGAAGATCAGTAAGGGGAAAGGTAATTGAGAGCAACACGAGGTTGTAGAGAGAGGGGTCTCGGGGAGAGAGGCTTGTGCCCGTGATGGAGTGGCTGAGTCTACCTGTACTACGGTCCACCACCAGCCCTCCTTGGCAGCCCAATCCAGGCCCACGACATCCTCTTGCCATTCCCGTCGCCATTAAGTTGTCCCCCTCTCATCTTCAATCCATGTCCTCTGCTGTCTATGCTCTTGACTCCAGTGTATCAGTGTATTAGATTAGATTAGATTATGAGGACACTCAGTCCTCATTTATTGTCATTTAGAAATGCATGCATTAAAAAATGATACAATGTTCCTCCAGAATGATATCACGAGAAACACAGGACAAACCAAGACTAAAACTAACAAAACCACATAATTAAGGAGGAGGAGAAGGTGACGGCACGACGCAGCGCACACGGACTCTCGGGTGAATGATATCTGCAATCTGTCAAGTAGGGGACTGTGCACAATCCTGATTTGATGGAGACAGACGCGAGAGTACGGACGAACATCTGGAGAAACTTCTGAAATGCCTGTTTCGCTGCCGCTGCTACTGTGTGGTCCGGAATCTCCGGAGCAGAAGGCCCTGAATCCTTGGCTTTGCTTGTTTTGGCGGCCGGGGTGAGGTCAAAGGCGCTCGGCAGAGGATGGCGCTCGGGAGGCTGTATCAGAGGGGCTGGTCGGAGGCCCAAATTTTTCGGATGGACGGATTCAGTGTCGGCTGTGGTCAGCTGCTTCCAAGGCATCGGCAGATGTCGGTGCCTGGAGGTTTGTGGCAGGGAGTTTCTCCCTTTTCCGCCTGCTATCGGGGACTCGGGAGTCAATCGGGACTTGAGACTTTTTTTTCACCGTGCCCATGGCCTGTTCTTTATCAAATTATCGTATTGCTTTGCACTGCTGTAACTACATATTATAATTTTGTGGTTCTGTCAGTGTTAGTCTTTGGTTTGTCCTGTTTTTCTGTGATATCACTCTGAAGGAACATTGTTTCATTTCTTAATGCATGTATGACAATAAACAAGGACTGAGTGTTCTCATAATCTAATCTAATTAAAACATATAGTTACAACAGTGCAAAGCAATACCGTAATTTGATAAAGAGCAGACTATGGGCACGGTAAGAAAAAGTCTCAAAGTCCCGATAGCCCATTATCTCACGCAGACGGTAGAAGGGAGAAACTCTCCCTGCCATGAACCTCCAAGCGCCGCAAACTTGCCGATGCAGCGCCATTGGAAGCACCTGACTGCAGCCGACTCTGAGTCCATCCGAAAACTTTGAGCCTCCGACACCGAGCACTGAGCACCATCCTCTGCCGAGCGCTTCGATCCCGCCCCGGCCGCTGAGCAACAAGCAAGGCCGAGGACTCGGGGCCTTCCCCTCCAGAGATTCTGGATCACACAGTAGTAGTATCATCCATAGATCATCACTGCATTGGCTCCCAAGTCATGGAATCTACCTCATCAATGGAAATGTCAAAAGCAGCAGGGATTGGGTGATAAAATTCCCCTTGGCACTGCTAGGTCCCAGAATTCCCAATTTTCCCTCTTCCCTTGACACCACCCGAGTGCGTCTCCAGAGAGTCCAGTATTTTGATCACAACCGCTCTCCCTGAGGCTGGTACTGAGGATGGATTCTGAGATGCTGGGGTCTAAGCAACACTCACAACAGGCTGGAGGAACTCAGCAGGTCGGGCAGCATCCGTGGAAAAGAACAGTCAACGTTTCGGGCCGGAACCCTTCGTCAGGACTGTAGGGGGAAGGGGCAGAGGCCCTATAAAGAAGGTGGGGGGAGGGTGAAGGAGAAGGCTGGTAGGTTCCAGGTGAAAAACCAGTAAGGGGAAAGATAAAGGGGTGGGGGAGGGGATAGGCAGGAAAGGTGAAGAAGGAATAGGTGAATACGCAATGGGTAGTAGAAGGAGGCGCTACTTTCTGGACAATAGACCTCACAAGTTCCCCATCACCACTACCCTCCTCCAGTTGGCGGAACTGGTACTCACACTTAATAACTTCTCTTTTGGCTCTTCCCACTTTCTTCAGACTAAGGATGTAGCTATGGGAACTCACATGGGCCCCAGCTATGCCTGCCTCTTCGTTCGTTATATGGCACAGTCTGTGCTCCAAACCTATTCTGGTACTGCTCCCCAACTTTTCCTTCGGTACATTGACGACTATATTGGTGCTGCTTCCTGCACTCATGCTGAGCTCGTCAATTTCATCGACTTTACTTCAAACTTCCACCCAGCCCTCAAACTCACTTGGTCTATCTCGGACACTTCTCTCCCCTTTCTCGATCTCTCGGTCTCCATCTCTGGAGACAGACTGTCCACTGACATCTTTTATAAGCCCACTGACTCTCATAACTACCTCAACTATACCTCTTCCCACCCTGCCACATGCAAAAATGCTATTCCCTATTCCCAGTTCCTCTGTCTCTGCAGCATCTGCTCTGAGGATGAGGCTTTCTGTTCCAGGACATCTCAAATGTCCTCTTTCTTTAAGGATCGTGGTTTCCCTTCTGCTGTCATCAATGATGCCCTCACCTGCATCTCCTCCATTTCCCGCACTTTGGCCCTCACCCCATCCTCCCGACCCCACAACAGGGTCAGAGTTCCCCTTGTCCTCACCTACCACCCCACTAGCCTCCGGAACCAACACATTATCCTCCGCAACTTCCGCCACCTTCAACAGGACCCCACCACTAAGCACATCTTTCCCTCTCCACCCCTCTCCGCCTTCCGCAGGGATCGGTCCCTCCGCGACTCCCTGGGCCACACGTTCCTCCCCACGGATCTCCCACCTGGCACTTATCCCTGTAAGCACAAGTGCTACACCTGTCCCTACACCTCCTCTCTTGCCACCATTCAGGGCCCCAAACAGTCCTTCCAGGTGAGGCAACACTTCACTTGTGAGTCTGTTGGGGTCATCTATTGCATCCAGTGCTCCCGGTGCGGCCTCCTCTACATCGGTGAAACCCGACGCAGATTGGGGGACCGCTTCTTCGAGCACCTCCGCTCTGTCCGCCAAAACAGACAGGATCTCCCAGTAGCCACCCACTTCAACTCTGCTTCACACTCCCATTCAGATATGTCCATACATGGTCTCCTCTACTGCCATGATGAGGCTAAACTCAGGTTGGAGGAGCAACACCTCATATACCATCTAGGTAGTCTTCAACCCCTTGGTATGAACATAGAATTCTCCAACTTCCGGTAATTCCCTCCCCCTCCATTCCCCTATCCCTATGTCACTCTGCCCCCTCCCCCAGCTGCCTATCACCTCCCTCATGGTTCCACCTCCTTCTACTACCCATTGTGTTTTCCCCTATTCCTTCTTCACCTTTCCTGCCTAGCACCTTCCTGCTTCTCCTCCCCCACCCCTTTATCTTTCCCCTTACTGGTTTTTCACCTGGAACCTACCAGCCTTCTCCTTCCCATCCTCCCTCCGCCTTCTTTATAGGGCCTCTGCTCCTTCCCTCTTCATTCCTGACGAAGGGTTCCGGCCCGAAACGTTGACTGTTCTTTTCCACGGATGCTGCCCGACCTGCTGAGTTCCTCCAGCTGTTATAACTGTTCCTGAACCTGGTGGTGAGAGTCCGAAGGCTCCTGGTACCTTCTTCCTGATGGTAGCAGTGAGAAGAGAGCATGGCCTGGATGGTGGGGGTCCCTGATGATCAACACTACTTTCTTGGTGACAATGCTCGATGTAGATGTGCTCAATTGTGGGGAGGGCTTTACCCCTGATGGACTGGGCTGTATCCACTACTTTTTGTAGGTTTTCCCATTCAAAGGCACAGGTGTTATTGGCAACTAGATTCAATCAAGTCAAGAGTGTGATACTAATGAAGCTGGGAGCCCTGCCAGGTTTCTTGTCCTCGAGGTTTGATTACAGGCAGATTATGACACATCACAGATGTAAAGGGGGGTCATTGAAATTGGCTTTGACAATGAAAAGCAAATATTGGCAACCCCAGGAAGCACTTTCCTTATAGTCAGTTCTGGTGTTCCCCTTTCCTAGAGCACCGTCAGTGTTTTGAGAAACATTAAATCTTAAGGGTTTTCTGCAACTCCTATCAATCACCCTGCTCATGGACTGGGTTTGTCCCACTCCCATCAGGGTGATATCCACGTCACAATCACCCTGCCTATGGACTGTTTGTCCCACTCCCATCAGGGTAGCAAAGATGCCAGGACCACCAGACACAAAAGACAGTTACTTTCCCCAAGTAGTAAGGCTGATCAGCACCTCCACCCACTAATAATAATAATAATAAACACTTTATTGGTTCCAAGCGGGAAATGCTTTTGTGATGGTAGCAACATTTAAAAGCACACTTAGCAGTGTGCAGACTTAACTAGTAATAAAGTACAGAATAATAATATACACAGTAATAATTTACCAATGTGCAAAATTAAAACAGTAACTATTGTACTTTGATGTGTGTACACCCCCAACCACCACTACTTTGTCATTTCCTGTCAGTTACCTTACACACAGACACTCCTATGCCTAGTGTCACTCTATGGACATACAATCATACAATCCTGGTAACACACATAAAAGTTGCTGGTGAACGCAGCAGGCCAGGCAACATCTCTAGGAAGAGGTGCAGTCGACGTTTCAGGCCGAGACCCTGAAACGTCGACTGTACCTCTTCCTAGAGATGCTGCCTGGCCTGCTGCATTCACCAGCAACTTTTATGTGTGTTGCTTGAATTTCCAGCATCTGCAGAATTCCTGTTGTTTGTGTTTTTAAATACAATCCTGGAAAGTCTTCACTCTCCTGGGCAAGGTCGTATGGAAGACCAGCAGTTGCCCATGCTGCAAGTCTCCCCTCTCCACGACACCAATGTTGTCCAAGGGAAGGGCATTAGGACCCATACAGCTTGGCACCGGTGTCATTGCAGAGCAATGTGTGATTAAGTGCCTTGCTCAAGGACACAACACGCTGCCTCGGCTGGGGCTCAAACTCATGACCTTCAGGTCACCAGTCCAATGCCTTAACCACTCGGCCACATGCCCACACAAAAGCTATCTTACGTATTTAAATTTAGTGTGTATTTTATTATTACCGTGTCTTTTATCTTATTGTGTTTCGTTTATGCTGCATCAGACCTGAAGTAACAATTATTTCGTTCTGCTTTACACTTGTGTACTGGAAATGATATTAAGCAATTATAAACTTAAACAACCGTTCAAGCCTCCTGGTTAAGGAATGAAGCCTTTGCTGATTGGCTAAAGCAGAACTAAACGAATCCTGAAAGGTAATTGGCTTGATCTCCAACACCAGCCACAGTGACTGGAACCCAGGGCTCAAATGGCTCCCTCCAAGAGGACCACAACCTCGTCGTAGGGTTTCGAGGCTTGCGTGCCTCACTGACTGGGAGAGTTATGTTGGCTGGAGTCAGGGCTTTAAACTTTGGCTCTTGGTAGAGTCACCCACGCCAAACAGGTGAAATAGTAGAGGCCAGACTAAGAGTGGTCCACTGGTCCTCCAAATTCGGAGGTCAGCTCTGAGCTAACAACCCTGACTGGTCAAACAAAATTGTTACAGAAACAGCAATGAAAAATCCTTCTACATCTGAGTGCGTCAGGGTATTCCAGAGTCTCCAGCTGGGACTTGCGTGACTGACAGTAGTGAAGAAATCCAGAGGAGGCTGCTGACATGATGAAGGAAGCCCTGAACACTACCGGAGATGGAGAAGCTCCATTGCTGCCCAAAAGACCAGCAGCATAACGGGGAAAAGAAAAAGCTCAGAAGGCTCAGAACCGAGTCCACAGGAGTCTATCCAGAGAAGTCCTGGGTTGGTCTAGCACATCACATAAATTAGGGGAGAGTAGGGAAGTTCCTGGCTTCAGAAACTGTTTCCTGGACTACTCAGTTTAAATTTAGAGGGAGCATCATCTTTAAGTTAGAGTCAGGCCATTCGGAAAGCATGGCTGAGCAGAAAGATTAGTAAACTTCACCTTCCCTCAGCACCATCTCAGCCTCTCAAACCCTCCATGTACACTTTAGATCTGGAAGGACAAATGGATCTCCCAAGGTGAAATTTTGGAATTATTTCAAGGAAGATTGAGCACAGGAACAACCTCTTCAGCCCAGCTGGTCTGTGTTGGACCATTACTCTGCCTACTCCCACTGTCACACACCCACGCCACAGCCCTCCATACCCCTGCCATCCAAGTACCTATCCAAATTTCTCTTAAGCACTGAAATCGAGTTCACATCCACCACTTCTATAGGCAGCTCATTCCACGCTCTCACCTCCCTCTGAGTGAAGAAGTTCCTCCTCAGGTTTCCCTTAAACATTCATCTTTAACCCTTAACCCATGACCTCCAGTTATAGACTCATCCAAACTCAGTGGAAAATGCCTGTTTGCATTTCCCCTATCTATACCCCTCATAATTTTGTATACCTCGATCAAATCTTCCTTCATTCTTCTACACTCTAAGGATAAAGTCCTAACCCTGATCTGTTCAACCTTTCCCTGAGGTCCTTAGGTCCTGGCAATGACCTTGTAAACTTTCTCTGTACTCTTTCAATCTTATTGATCTCATTAAGACAGGATGACGAGGCTGGTGGAATACCAGGAGCACACAGCCCTGGTGTAACTGATGAGGAGATTGTGAACACAGCTTCTAATGTTCTTGAGAAGCTGTTCCACCTAATTACTGCCCTCTGTCCAAGATCAGTGCTGATGCTTAAACCTCCACGGAAGGCAATGACCCATGAGGTTCACTGGGAAGACTGACAGAACAGCGGGGATCTGCGACTGAGAATGTTTGTTAGTGTTGAAACCTGGCCAAGATTCTGAGAGAACTTTCAGCCCTGCTGCACTCAGGACTGCTTTTCCCAGCTGAATCCAACTTCCTCAGCTAACCTCTCTGCCAGTTTTGGGGGCTGCCTTGGAAAGTACCCTCACTACCGGCTGGCCAGTGGCCGATGGACCTGTTCAGCTTCCCGTCCATCTGCATGTACCTCGAGGCCCATCCAGAAATACTTCCTACAGCAGTGCAGGGAGCCTGGCTGGATCGAATCCACTGTATTACTTAACAGTTCATCGTAAATCTGCAGTATGTGTTTTCTGCAATCAGTAATCATCTTCAGAGATTGCCGCATCTTCGTTTTAAGCCCATCACTCCTGCCGGAGCATAGGCCACCGACAGCAAGTTGCCAGAGCCCTCTGTCCTGGGCCGATAGAAGGTTGGTCAGCGCTGGACAGAGAGCTGCAGGAAGGGTATGGCAAGGGAATACACACCAGACTGCAGAGAGGGATCAGAAATGAAGAGAAAGAGAGAAATTTCAAGTTCCTGGGTGTCAATATCTCTGAGGATCTATCCTGGGCAGAACATCGATGCAGTTACAAAGAAGGCACAACAGCGGCTATATTTCATTAGGAGTTTGAGAAGATTTGGTTTGTCACCAAAGACACTTGCAAATTTCTACAGATGTACCCTGGAGAGCTTTCTAACTGGCTGCATCATCGTCTGGTATGGGGGGGGGGGGTGCTACAGTACGGGATAGAAATAAGCTGCAGAGAGTTGCAAACTCGGTCAACTTCATCATGGGCACCAGCCTCCATTGTATTCAGGACATCTTCAAGGAATGATGCCTCAAAAACGCGGCATCCATCACGAAGGACCCCCATCACCCAGATCATGCCCTCTTCTCACTGTTACCATCAGGGAGGAGGTACAGAAGCCTGAAGACACACACTCAGCAATTCAGGAACAGCTCCTTCCCCTCTGCCACCTGATTTCTGAATGGACATTGAAACTCACTACTTCTTATTTTTCTTGTTACACTACTTACTTAATTTAAAGCATCAAGCAAGATTGAAATCAACAAAAACGAGAGTGGTAGGCAAGCAGGAGTTCAGTGCCGTCTGCTTGCATTTGACGGGTCTGTCTCTCCCTCTTGCTTGTTGCTGCCAGAGGAAGGTGCAGGAGTCTTGGATCTTGGGCAAGGTTTGATCAGCACAGTTTGTGGATCGGAATCGTTTATAGAGGACTCTGCAGTTCATGTTATATGTGTTTCTAGTTTCTGATTACTCCTTTTCTCTACTGCTCTTTTGCACGAATTTGGTTGGAACAGACTGGCTCCACAGTTTGCAAAGCAACAAACGACGAAACTGAACCGAATTGAACTGAACAGTCCTGGACTCTTTCAAGGACACTGCGGTTTGATGTTTAATTTTCTGTGTGCCATTCGCTCGTTTTTTGCCATTTGCGTGATTTGTTCTTTTTCTGTGCGCTGGGTGTTGCTGTTTTCTTCGAACAGGTTCCATGCTGCTTCTTTGTTTCGTGGCTGTCTGCAGGAAGACAACTCTCAGGGCTGTTTACTGCATACGTACTTTGATAATAATTGTTCTTTGACATTGACTGTTCATTCCACTCCATGGATGCTGCCTGTTATTGATGACCGTGCCAGTCGCGGACCAACAAAAATGCCTTCTTCAACCTTGGCATCAGTTATTCCGTCTCATTCAGTACATTTTCTTGGCAGCTACAGAGCACCAAACTACGTGCAGCCGGTTGACAACACGCTTTAAGCATACAAAACCGTGAAGTGCGACGTGCCTCTAAAGATTCATGTTCTGCATTCCCATTTAGGCTGCATGGATCCCAGACACGGCTCCATGGGACAATCGCTGATCTAAGGAAACCAAAAGCGTGTACTCTGATGGAGCACACGCAAAATGTCGGAGGATTCAGCGGGTCAGTCAGCGTCTATGTGGAGGTATGAACTGTTGATGTTTCGGGCTGAGACTCTTCATCAGGATTGAAGGAAACCTTGCCCCAGCTCTGAGTGTGTATCCCAGACAAGATCAGAATAAGTAGGAACAATTCCTTGTGTCTTCAATAAGGCGGGGCAGTGACTATATTTGGTATGTCACCTCAAACTCTCACAAATTTCTTCAAGTGTACCTTGGAGAGTATTCAGGACAGATGTCGGTGATATTAAACCTGATTCTGATTCTGATATGTCATCCATGGAGAGTATTCTGCCTGGCTGCATCACCATCTGGCATGGAGGGGAGGGTAGGGGCTACTGCACAGGATTGAAGTAAGCTGCAGAGAGTTGTAAAGTTAGCCAGCTCCATGGGCACTAGTCTCTGTAGTATCCAGGACATCTTCAAGGAGTGATGCCTCAAAAAGACAGCGTCCATCATCAAGGACCCACATCACCCAGGACATGCCCCCTTCTCGTTGCTACCATCAGGGAGGAGGTACAGGAGCCTGAAGACACACACTCAATGATTCAAGAACAGCTCCTTCCCCTCTGCCATCTGATTTCTGAATGGACACTGAACCCATGTACACACCATTACCTCATTACTTCTTTATTTCTGTTTTTGAACTGTTTCATTTTTATCTATTGCACTGTACTGCTGCCACAGGAGCAACACATTTCACAAGACATGCCAGTGATATTAAACCTGATTCTGATTCCAGTGGCTTCCACTTTCACCACACAACTTCATATGTCTTCCCGGTGAAGATCCTCCCTCTCCCGGGGATGAGGTCTTTGGAGCTTCTGTTGGTGTTTCCGTAACGCTGAGTTTTTATGGGATGAGATTGCTAGCCACATGGCCAACCCTCTCCTTTTGTAGCCGGGCTTGGGGCCGTCCATGGCGGAGTCAGGGATTGGCTTGGCCCTCCACTGAACAGCAGCCAATGGCTTTACTCCTTATCCAGGAGCCATGTTGGCCTGTTTGGCTGAAGGATAAAACTTGCGTTGATCCTATAAGATATAATGTTGCTCAAATTGCTGCTGGTACTCTAGGATAGGAGACACCAGAAGTGACTATAGGGAAAGTCTCTTTAACACATAGCTTTCTGGGATTGCCAGTATTGGCTTTTCCTTGTCCAAGTCAATTCCAACTATCTCTTTGCTCTAATATACTAATGCAAGAGAATCACAAGTGCAGGATTAGGCTATTCAGCCTATCAAGTTTGTCCCACCATTCCACTGGATCAAAGCCAATCAGATCAGGTTTGTTATCACTGACACCTGTCATAAGATTTCTTGTTTTGGGGCAGCTGTACATTGCAGGACATGAAAGAATTAGTATAGGTTACAATAAAAACAAATAGTGCAAAGCAGAATAGTGAGGTAATGTACATGGGTTCACAGACTGTTCAGAAATCTGATGGTGGAGGGGAAAAAGCTGATCCTAAAACACTGAGCGTGGTTTCTTCAGGGTCCTGTGTCACCTCCCTGATTGTAGCAATGTTTTTGTACATGCATAGCAGTTAGCGTAATTGCTTTCCAGCACCAGCGATTACCGATCAGGGTCCATTCCCCACCCCCCCACCCCCTGCTGTCTGTAAGAGATTGTATGTTCTCCTGTGCCTGTAAGGCCGTGAGGGTTTCTCTGGGTGCTCGGCTCTCCTCCCGCAGTCCAAAGATGCACAGGTTAAGGTTAGTGAGTTGTGGGCGTGCTGTGTTGGTGCCGGAAGTGTGGCAACACTTGCACAACCCTCACCGGTTTAATTTGACACAAATTACACATTTCACTGTACGTTTCGATGTTTCAAGGTACATGTGAGAACTAAAGGTCATGTTTAGCTCTGTGTACTGTACATCCATGACCTTCTGATGTGTTCAGATTTTACAGGCATGTTCCCCTTTTGCATCTGCCCACGTAAGTGTGTTTACGTGCGGCTGTGTGTGTCTCTCTCTGTGTAGGTGTGTGTGAGACAATGTGCATTCCCATGTGTATGTCTTCTTGTGTGTGTGTGTGTGTGTATCTGTGTGTGTGTGTGTGTATCTGTGTGTGTATCTGTGTGTATCTGTGTGTGTGTATCTGTGTGTGTATCTGTGTGTATCTGTGTGTGTGTATCTGTGTGTGTATCTGTGTGTGTGTGTGTGTGTGTATCTGTGTGTGTATCTGTGTGTGTGTGTGTGTGTGTATCTGTGTGTGTGTGTGTGTGTGTGTGCGTGTGTGTGTGTGTGTGTGTGTGTATCTGTGTGTGTGTGTGTGTGTGTGTGTGAGTGTGTGTGTCTGCATCACTCTGCTAGGAAATATTGACCTGCCTCTGCCTGACAGCCAGTGAGGTTCCAGGGACTCTTCCCCCAGTGAAGCCCCACAAGCAGAGGCTGCCCTTTTACATGAAAAGACTTTGTGCTTCTTGAGAGGCTGACGGCTCCCTGTTACAATGATCCAAATAGCAAACCAAGCCTGACGCTTGAAGATCCTTTACTCCTAAGGAGGCACTCTTTTTCAATGAATCCCCTGTCAGCTTCATACATTTTGATTGCAATCAACCTTCCAGAAAGTACACTGATCTGCGACTAGCGATGACTGGGGTTCTGGGGTTGCTTGTTGCATGAACAATACCAAACAGAGGAAATCTAACCTTGATTGATCACCCGCTGGAGACCAGATGCTACAGATAGGGGTGGTTAATTGAAGATTGGAGATTATGTTGAGGGCTGCCGAACAGCCCTGTGGTCGAGCAGTTGTAAGGAAGTCCTTCCTATGTCCCTGGTACTAATGTTACATTAACAAAGCAACAGGTGAAGTGTGGGCATGGCCACTGTTGAGAGGGAGGGGGTGGGGGGGGGTAAGTGGCCAATGCTTCAGGGTCTCTGAGCATCCTAGGCCCAGCAGATAGAGTTTCATGGATGTACAATAGCTTACAAGAAGGGGAAGATGCACTGGCCAGCGAGATAAGATCACAAGGGCAGAGATGGTGGTTCCTGGCTTGCACATTCATCCATCATGAAGAAAACAATGAAGCTGTCAGCTGGGGTGGTCATTACCCCTGGCCACAGCTCCACTGAGATTGGATGACAACAGCTAGGCCCGAGGGCCTTCTGCTTCTCAGTGTGCAGACAGGCATTCTCCAGATCATCTGCATAGTTTAGTCCATCTCTGTCACTTCTAAAAGATAAAGAGATAAAGATTAGCCTTATATGTCACATATTCATCAAACTATGAGTAAAATCTTGAGTAAAATGGGATAACTACACTCATTTGCTTCATGCATTGAAATGTTTCTACAATTAATGACCTCACTTTAAGGATTCTTTGTCTCATTACCTCATGTTCTCGTTATTTATGGATATTTATTTATATCTGCATTTACACGGTTTGCTGTCTTCTGCACTCTGGTAATTCTTTCATTGATCCTGTTATAGTTACTATTCTATAGATTTACTGAGTATGCCTGCAGGAAAATGAATCTCAGGGTTGTACATGGTGATGTGTATGTACTCTAATGATAAATTTACTTTGAACATTCAACTTTGAAACAGTGGAATGCATTGACGACAGACACACTACGAGGGCAGGCATCAAGTATCGTCTCGTTTCCAATACCAATGCAGCACACTCACAACTTACTAGCCTGAAAAGTGATTGATAAAAGGTTTATTATTGTTGTGGACTCAGATACAGCAAAATGATTATTTATGTATTTATTTACTGGGGTACAGCACGGAATTGTCCCTTCCGGCCCTTCGAGCCACACCACCCAGCAACCCCCGATTTAACCCCAGCCTTATCACAGGACAATTTACAATGACTAATTAACCTACCAACCAGTACATCCTTGGACTGTGGGAGGAAATCAGAGCACCCAGAGGAAACCCAGGTGGTCACAGGGAGAACGTACCAACTCCTGACAGGCAGCGATGGGAATTGAAGCAAGGTTACCTGTATTGTAAAGCGTTGTGCTAAGTACTATGCTACCGTGCTGCCTGGTTAGAGTACACCCAGGCTGGTCACTCCATATGTCAGTACGTCAAGGTACTGAAAGGGAAAAAAAATCAGAAAATAAAGAACTTCTAACACCTCGGCACAGGACAGACCCTCACACAGGGCAGACCCTCACACAGGACAGACCCTCATGCAGGACAGACCCTCACACAGGGCAGACCCTCACACAGGACAGACCCTCACGCAGGGGTGAGCAGAAGAGTTCAGAGGTTTACAGAGAGGGGAAATGAAGAAAAGGGAAGAGGGAGGAGGAAAATTGAAGAAATCGATGTTCCTACCATCAGATTGGAGGCTACCTAGACAGAAGATAAAGTGTTACATGAGGCTGTACAAGGCACTGGAGAGGCCTCACTTGAGTATTGTGGGAAGTTTTGGGCCACTTATTAAAAAAGATTGTGCTGACATTGGAGAGGTTTCAGAGGAGCTGCACAAGAATGATTCCAAGAATGAAAAGGCTATCATATGAGCAGTGACTTAACGCTCTGGGCTTGTACTCAATGAAATTAAGAAGAATAAAGTAGGGATCTCATTGAAACCCTATCAAATGTTGAAAGGCCTCGATAGAGTGAATATGGAGAGGATGCTTCTGATGGTGGGGGAGTCTAGGACCAGAGAGCACAGCCTCAGATTAGATAGACTTCCACTTAGAACAGAGATGAGGAAGAATTCCTTTAGCCAGAGAGTGGTAAATCTGTGGAATTCGTTGCCACAGGTGGCTGTGGAGGCCAAATCACTGGGTACATTTACGGCAGAGGTTGATAAGTTCTTCATGAAAGGCTACAGAAAGAAAGCAGGAGATGGGGTTGAGAGGGAAATGGATCTGCCTTGATCAAATGGTGGAGCAGATTCGATGGACGAAACGGTCTAATTCTGCTCCTATGTCTTATGGTCTCATGGTCACTGAGCCTTCAACCGGAGAGGGGCTTCATCATGGCAGACAAGTTGAGATAGGGTATCAAAAATAGACTCATGTGTAACCAACACAAAATGGTGGAGGAACCAACAGTTCACACAGCACCTATGGAGAGGAATAAACAGTAAGCACTTCGGGCTGAGGTCCTTCATCGGGACTGGAAAGGAAGGGGGCAGCAGACAGAATAGGAAGGTGGGGGGAAGAAAAGGAGAACAAGCTAGAAGGTGAAAGGTGGAACCAGGTGGACAGAGGAAGGGGAAGGTGAATTAAGAACCAGGGAGGTGATAGGTGGAAAAGGTAAAGGGCTGGAGAAGAAGGAAATTGATGAGAGAGAACAGCAGACTATGGCAGAAAGGGAACAAGGAGAAGATCCAGAGACAGATGAAGGGAACAGAGATAAGCAAGGGGGGCAGAGTGGGGAACTGAAGAGGGAAATGCGAAGGGGGAAACTGATGTTCATACGATGAGGTTGGAGGCTACTCAGATGGAATACGAGGAGTCACTCCTCCAACTGAGAGTGCAATATGAGGTGCTATTCCAATTGAGAGTGTAATATGAGGTGTCGCTCCAGCTGAGAGTGTCATATGAGCTGTCACTCTTCCATTCGAGAATGCAATATGCGGTTTCACTCCAAATAAGAGTGCAATATCAGGTGTCACTCCAACTGAGCGTGCAATATGAACTGTCAATACAATTGAGAGTGTAATGTGAGGTGTCACACCTCCAACTGAGAGTGTAATATGGGGTGTCAATCCTCCAATCGAGAATGCATTATGATGTGTCACTCCAACTGAGAGTGCAATATGAGAAATGACGCCAACAGAGAGTGTAATATGAGGAGTCACTCCTCCAATCGAGAATGCAGTATGAGGTGTCACTCCATCTGAGAGTCTCATATGAGGTGTCACTCCAACTGAGAGTGTAAAATAAGGTGTCACTCCTCCAACCGAGAATGCAATATGAGGTTTCACTCCAAATGAGGGATACAAAGCTGGAGGAGGGAGAGGATCATGGGACGGGAGGCCTAGGGAGAAAGAAAGTGAGGGGAGAGCCCAGAGGATGGGCAAGGAGTTATAGTGAGAGGGACAGAGGGATAAAAAAGAGAGGAAAAAAGGGTAAATAAATAAATAAATGAACAAACAAACAAACAAATAAATAAATAAGGGATGAAGTAAGGGGAGGGGGGCATTAACGGAAGTTTGAGAAGTCGATGTTCATGCCATCAGGCTGGAGGCTACCCAGATGGAATATATGGTGTTGTTCCACCAACCTGAGTGTGGTTTCATCTTTACAGTAAAGGAGGCCGTGGATAGACATGTCAGAATGGGAATGGGACGTGGAATTAAAATGGGTGGCCACTGGGAGATCCTGCTTTCTCTGGCGGACAGAGCGTAGGTGTTCAGTGAAACAGTCTCCCAGTCTGCGTCAGGTCTCGCCAAAATATAGAAGGCCACATTGGGAGCACTGGACGTGGTATATCACCCCAGCCGACTCACAGATGAAGTGTTGCCTCACCTGGAAGGACTGTCTGGGGCCCTGAATGGTGGTAAGGGAGGAAGTGTAAGGGTATGTGTAACACTTGTTTCCTTTACAAGGATAAGTGCTGGGAGGAAGATCAGTGGGAAGGGATGGGGGGGACGAATGGACAAGGGAGTCACATAGGGAGCAATCTCTGTGGAAAGCAGAAAGTGGGGGGAGGGAAAGATGTGCTTAGTGGTGGGATCCCGTTAGAGGTGGCGGAAGTTATGGAGAACTATATGTTGGACCCGGAGGGTGGCAGGGTGGTAGGTGAGGACCAGGGTAACCCTATTCCTAGTGGGGTGGCGGGAGGATGGAGTGAGAGCAGATGTGCATGAAATGGGAGAGATGCGTTTGAGAGCAGAGTTGATGATGGAGAAAGGGAAGCCCCTTTCTCTAAAAAAGGAGCACATGAGAAAAGCCTCATCCTGAGAACACATGCGGCATAGATGGAGGAATTGCGAGAAGGGGATGGGATTTTTGCAAGAGACAGGGTGGGAAGAGGAATAGTCCAGGTAGCTGTGAGAGTCCATAGGCTTGTAGTAGACATCAGTAGGTAACCTTTCTCCAGAGATAGAGACAGAAAGATCTAGAAAGGGGAGGGAGGTGTCAGAAATGGGCCAGGTAAACTTGAGGGCAGGGTGAAAGTTGGAGGCAAAGTTAATGAAGTCAACGAGCTCAGCATGCGTGCAGGAAGCAGCGCTAATGCAGTCGTCGATGTAGCAAAGGAAAAGTGAGGGATAGAGTCCCACTTTCAAATTTCTTACTATCTCTTCTTTCAGTTAGTCCTGACGAAGTGTCTCGACCCGAAACGTTGACTGTACCTGTTCCTACAGATGCTGCCTAGCCTGCTGCGTTCACCAGCATTTTTTGTGAGTGTTGCTTGAATTTCCAGCATCTGCAGATTTCCTCATGGATGCATTATGTGGTGTCACTCCAACTGAGTGTGCAATAGGAGGTGTCACTCCAACTGCGAGTGTAATATGAGGTGTCACTCCGACTAAGAGTGCAATAGGAGGTGTCACTCCAACTGAGAGTGCAATATCAGGTGTTGCTCCAAATGGGAAAGCAACCTGATGTGTTATTCCAAATGAGAGTATAATATGAGTTTTAAATCCAACTGAGTGTGCAATATGAGGTGTCAATCCTCCGATCAAGAATGTAATATGAGGTGTCACAGCAACTGACAGTGTAATATGAGGTGTCACTCCGTCTAAGAGTGCAGCCTGAGGTGTCACTCCAACTGAGAATGCAATGTGATGTGTCACTCCAACTGTGAGTATATTATGAGTCTTAACACCAACTGAAAGTACAATATGAGGTGTTGCTTGAACTGAGAGCGAAATATGAGGTGTCAATCCTCCAATCAGGAATGCAATATGAGCTGTCACACAAACAGAGAGTACAATATGAGATGTCACACAAACAGAGAGTACAATATGAGGAGTCACTCCAGCTGAGAGTGCAAAATGAGGTGTCTCTACAACTATGAGTGTCACTTCTTCAACTGAGAGTGCAATATGAGGTGTCCCTCCTCCAAATGAGGGTGCAATGTGAGGTGTCTCTACAACCGAGAGTGCAATATGAGGTGTCACTCCAACTGAGAATGCAATATGAGGCGGCGCTCCAAATGAGAGTGCAATATGAAGTACCACACTAACAGAGAGAGCAATGTGAGTTGTCACTCCAACTGAGAGACCAATATGAGGTGTCAATCCCACAGAGAGTGCAATATGATGTGTCGCTTCTCCAACTGTGAGCACAACATGAGGTGTCACTTCAAATGAGAGTGCAATATGAAGTACCACACTAACAGAGAGAGCAATGTGAGTTGTCACTCCAACTGAGAGACCAATATGAGGTGTCAATCCCACAGAGAGTGCAATATGATGTGTCGCTTCTCCAACTGTGAGCACAACATGAGGTGTCACTTCAAATGAGAGTGCAATATGAGGTGTTAATCCAACTGAGGGTGCAATTTGAGGTGTCTGCCCAACTGAGAATTGAACAAGAGGTGTCACCCCAATTGAGAGTGTAATCTGAGGTTTCACTCCAAATGAGAGGGCCAAATGAGTTGCCACTCCAACTGAGAGCATAATATGAAGTGTCAATACTCCTGAGAGTCACTCCTCTAACTGAGAGTGTAATATGAGGTGTCACTCCTCCAACTGAGAGTGTAATATGAGGTGTCACTCCTCCATCTGAGAGCGTAATATGAGGTGTCACTCCGACTAAGAGTACCAAGTGAGGTGTCACTCCAACTGGGAGTGTAATATGGGTTTCACTCGTCCAACTGGGAGTGTAATATGAGGTGTCACTCCAAATGAGAGTGCAATATGAGCTGTTACAACTCCAACTGAGAGTGCAATATGAAGTGCCACACTAACAGAGAGAGCAATGTGAGTTGTCACTCCAACTGAGGGACCAATATGAGGTGTCACTCCCACAGAGAGTGCAATATGATGTGTCACTCCTCCTACTGAGAGTGCAATATGAGGTCTCAGTCCTCCAATTCAGAATGCATTATGAGGTGTCACTCCAAATGAGAGTGCAATCTGAAGTGTCACTCCAACTGTGACTGTAATATGAGGTGTCACTCTGACTAAGAGTAGAAAGTGAGGTGTCACTCCAGCTGAGAGTGTAATATGAGGTGTCACTCCTCCAACAGAGAGTGCAATATGAGGTGTCACTCCTCCAACTGAGAGTGTAATATGAGGCATCACTCCTCCAACTGAGAGTGTAATATGAGGTGTCACTTCTCCAACTGAGAGTGCAATATGAGGCATCACTCCTCCAACTGAGAGTGTAATATGAGGTGTCACTTCTCCAACTGAGAGTGCAATATGAGGTGTCACTCCAACTGAGAATGCAATATGAGGCGTCACTCCAACTGAGAGTGCAATATGAGGCGTCACTCCAACTGAGAATGCAATATGAGGTGTCACTCCAACTGAGAATGCAAGATGAGGCGTCACTCCAACTGAGAATGCAATATGAGGTGTCACTCCAACTGAGAGTGCAATATGAGGCGTCACTCCAACTGAGAATGCAATATGAGGTGTCACTCCAAATGAGAATGCAATATGAAGTGTCACTCCTCTAACTGAGAGTGTAATATGAGGTGTCGCTCCTCCATCTGAGAGTGTAAATGAGGTGTCACTCCAACTGAGAGTGTAATATGAGGTGTCACTCCAACTGAGAGTGTAAATGAGGTGTCACTTCTCCAACTGTGTGTGCAATATCAGGTGTTGCTCCTCAAGTACATTACATGACAAATAAATTTGGTCTGTGACCCTTTATGAAAGGTGGGACATTGTTTTTCAGCTTTGGACCAGACTTGGAATATGGTACTTTCTTTAGCTCTATAGAAAGGATGTGTTTACAATGGAGAGAGTTCTGTGGAAATTCAGCATGATGTGGCCTTGAATGGAGGTCTTTTGCTATGGGGAATGTTGCTGGTCCACTGCCAAACAGAATGAAGTGTCTCAATTTGAAATGTCGACTGTCAATTTTCCTGGTCAGCTGAGTTCCTCCAGCACCTCATACATTGCTCTAGGTCTTTGATGGACTGAATGGCCTCATGAATTTCTTTGTGGTGCCCCCACCCCCAACTGTGAGGTGATTGACATTTCAGTGAGCCCTTGTTCAGGTGGAACAGGAGTATGTCTCTCACAAAGGAGGTGTAAGGCACTCCTTCCCTCCACTCGCCTACAGGTCACCTTTGGGCCAGGTGTAGTTCCTGGTTAGACACACCCCCCCCCCATCTGATCAGGGTCACGTGAAGCCATGGGAACAGGTGGTTGATGGTTGCATGAGCATCTGGTGCATATCACAAGTCCTGGTTATGTGACCACTGACGCCAGGCAGACAATCTCTGAAGAGTATCGATAATGGCTGGGGTCATCCATCTTGTAAAGACACTGCCCAGAAGAAGGGAATGGCAAACCACTTCTGTAGAAAAACTTGCCAAGAACAGTCATGGTCATTGAAAGACCATGATCGACCATGTCATACAACACGGCACATCATGATGGTGTCATAAGACACAGCGCATCATGAAGATGTCGGAAGACATGGCACATCATGATGATGATGATGTTCAGTTGTAGAGATGGGGGTGGATGTTAAACCATGGTTTAGAACATAGAATAGTACAGCACAGTACAGGCCCTTCGGCCCACAATGTTGTGCCGACCCTCAATCCCTGCCTCCCATATAAGCCCCTACCTTAAATTCCTCCATATACCTGTCTAGTAGTCTCTTAAACTTCACAGTGCCTCCACCACTGACTCAGGCAGTGCATTCCACGCACCAACCACTCTCTGAGTAAAAAACCTTCCTCTAATATCCCCCTTGAACTTCCCACCCCCTACCTTAAAGCCATGTCCTCTTGTATTGAGCAGTGGTGCCCTGGAGAAGAGGCGCTGGCTATCCACTCTATCTAATCCTCTTATTATCTTGTACACCTCTATCATGTCTCCTCTCATCCTCCTTCTCTCCAAAGAGTAAAGCCCTAGCTCCCTTAATCTCTGATCATAATGCATACTTTCTAAACCAGGCAGCATCCTGGTAAATCTCCTCTGCACCCTTTCCAATGCTTCCACATCCTTCCTATAGTGAGGTGACCAGAACTGGACACAGTACTCCAACTGTGGCCTAACCAGAGTTTTATAGAGTTGCATCATTACATCGCGACTCTTAAACTCTATCCCTCGACTTATGAAAGCTAACACCCCATAAGCTTTCTTAACTACCCTATCCACCTGTGAGGCAACTTTCAGGGATCTGTGGACATGTACCCCGAGATCCCTCTGCTCCTCCACACTACTAAGTATCCTGCCATTTACTTTGTACTCTGCCATGGAGTTTGTCCTTCCAAAGTGTACCACCTCACACTTCTCTGGGTTGAACTCCACCTGCCACTTCTCAGCCCACTTCTGCATCCTATCAATGTCTCTCTGCAATCTTTGACAATCCTCTACACTATCTACAACACCACCAACCTTTGTGTTGTCTGCAAACTTGCCAACCCACCCTTCTACCCCCACACCCAGGTTGTTAATAAAAATCACGAAAAGTAGAGGTCCCAGAACAGATCCTTGTGGGACACCACTAGTCACAATCCTCCAATCTGAATGTACTCCCTCCACCACCACCCTCTGCCTTCTGCAGGCAAGCCAATTCTGAATTCACCCGGCCAAACTTCCCTGGATCCCACGCCTTCTAACTTTCTGAGTGAGCCTACCGTGTCTGAAGTCAGAAGCCTCAGAGAGCGGAAATGGGGGGATCAAACCTCACCTCCTCAGATATGAAAGGAGGGAGGTGAGAGACTGGACCTCACCATGTGACAGGGTGGTGAAGGGAGAAAGCCTCACCATATTTAAAGGAATGAACCAGGGGGGTTATTTGAAGAACTGTTACTTGTGGAGCGAGCTGGGAAGTGGGATTAGCCTGGAGTTCCTTTGAGAACTCAATGGTCTCAATGAGGTGAAGGTGGATTTCCATCAGCCAGCGTCTCCAGAGCAGAGAAACGCAGCTGAGCTTTGCGCCAGAGAGCTTTCCATTTTCAACACCGCCAAGCTTGTATAGAATTACTCTTCGTGTTTGTTAATTTAGCTGCAGCAAAGTTAATGTAGTCTGCAAAAAAAAAGAAGTTAAAACAATTCCTTAACTACTATTCTCTGAGCCTAAACCTGGAGTTTAACAACTTTTTTAAAAAAATGATCCCTTCGTTCCTAACCAATCCATCAACAGTGACATTGGTGGGTGTTAGCAGACATCAGTGTTGAAAGATACCTCAGCTTAAAGTCATTCTCCCAAGTAATGGTGATCCGGTAACCACGGCAACCTATCAAGTGACTAGACCAGTGCTCAAAGACTGTGGCCACTACTTCTCTGGGACTGAGGTGATGCCAATCATCTGAAGGGTTTAATGTTTCTGCGGCGAGCAGCAGGCTGCAATTATTGCCGAAATTGTTGTTAGCTATAATCATTTGCTGTGTTTTAACTTGGAATTTGTACAGACAGGGGCCTGACCAGAAATACAGAGCCGTTCATCATAATTAATCCCAACTCTGAGAGCTGTAAATGGTGCAGAGGCAGCGTATAAATCATTCCCTCTATCCCGAGGGCAGTAAACTTTACCCCAATCCATTTCTCAACGTAGCTACAATCTGGACTTCTTTACACTGACTGAGCAATAAAACCAGGCATGAAGAATTTAGGTTTCAAGAAGCCATCTGTTCCCAGGTGATCCGAGAGGCAGCGTGCTGAAATCTGATGGGCCTTTAATCTGGGGTGATTATCTTGGGAAAAGTTTATAATGTCCAATGGCCGTGTGTCCAGAGTTGTCCAACCTTGTGACTGGTTTAAAACTGGAGCTGTTACAAGGATCTCCCCTTCGTAATAATCATCAGAGAGAATCTGTAGTTACGCACAAGTACCTTTTTAATTGAGAAACAGTGTGGAATAGGCCCTCCTGGCCCTTCAGGCCTCCCATGCAGCCCAGCCTAATCATGGGACAATTTACAATGACCAGTTAGCCTCCTGACCGGTTCATCTTCAGACTGTTGGTGGAAACCTGAGCACCCGGAGGAAACCCACACGTTCACAAGGGAGAACACACCAGCTCTTTACTGACTGCTCCGGAATTGAACTCCGACCTCCGGTGGCCCGAGCTGCACTAACGTCACGCTAATTGTTACGCTACCGTTACTATCTCAACGGAAGAGCGCATGGAGAGTCGTTGTTGCTCTGCATTTGAACCCTCTGCTTGTATATTCATTCCTTAACAGTTCAAATGTCACATTCCAATCTCATTGGCTGTGGGCCATCTCACTGACCTGTCCCAGCTTCTTATTGTCTCTGGTCCAAGACAGCATCCATTTTTTGACCTCTTCTGCAAGTAACAACTGGTAATTTATGCCTCTTTGTTCTAAATCAGTTACCAAGAGCTCGAATCACTCGGAACAGTCACAGACCTTGCCATTCAGAAACCTGCATGTTATATCTAAAGAACACCTCACAAATAACTTCTTATTTGGAAATGATCTCCAGTCCAGCAGGTCCAGCATTGTTTCTATTTTAAAACACAGATCCAGCAGAGCAAAACCAGTTCACAAACTGGAGGATGCAGAGCAGCTTCACAAAATGGCAACCTCCATTCCTTTGACCTCATGGCAAGAACAAGGACAATTGGTTTGTTTACTTCCACTGTCCCCGACCCAGTCGAATTCACAACGATTTGTAGACTGTAGCTCTTTCTAGCCAACAGAGTTAAATTCTTTCCCTAGCCTCATCAAAACTCATCTTTTTTCTTTCTTTTGCAAGACATGTGCATCGCTGACAAGGGTAGCATTTATTGGCTATGTTTGATTCCCCTGATTACTCTACAAGAGACTGCAGAGAGTGGTGGACGCAGCCCACACATCACAGGAACTAGTCTTCCCTCCATGGACTTTATCCACACTTCTCACTGTCTCAGTGAAGCAGCCAGCATCATCAAAGACCCCATCCACCCTGAACATTCTCTCTTCTCTCCTCTCCCATCAGGCAGAACATGCAAAAAATCTGAAAGCATGTACCAGCAGGCTCAAGGACAGCTCCTATCCTACTGTTACCGGACTCTTCAACAATAAGATGGACTCTTAGCCTCACAATCTACCTTGTTATGATCTTGCACTTTAATGTTTACCTGCACTGCACTTTCTCTGTAGCTGTTACACTTTATTCTGCATTGTTATTGTTTTTTTTTAATCTTACGTTACCTCAATGCAGGGTGGGGGTGGGGAGTGGGTGGAGACACATCTGTACCAAAGGAGGTGTAAGGCGCTCCTTCCCTCCACTAGCCTGCAGGTCACCCTTGGGCAAGCCACTCTTCCACAACCCCAAGGTGTCCCAAAGCTCCCATAACTAATGAGAGACATCTTTGCAGGTAAGTGCAAAGACAAAGAAAGCACAGTAGTTTCTCTGCTTCCTTCGGAGTTTGCAAAGATTTGGCATAATGTCTAAAATGTTGACAAACATCTCTAGATGTGTGGCAGAGAGTATACTAACTGGGTACATCACAGCCTACCATCTGCGCCAATGTGCGGGGCTTGCTGCTAAGATTATCTATCCAAAAACAAAAGAGACTTCAGGGTAGTGCAGTGTAATGGGCATTCCATCCTCAATCCTCATTGTCTGAGTAAAGATTGACTTGTCACATATACGGAACTGGGCAAAAGTCTTAGGCATATAATGTCATGGTTCAGTCAGTGAAGTCCGCATTCCAGTTCACAGTCCGGTCTATCAATCCCTGCTCCAGGTTTTCCTGTCTACCCTGTTTCGTTCCTGTTGAGCACTAATTGAGGCAGCTGATTCTCATTGGGGCTGGCTGCATAAATACCTCCAAAGACCATGGCTGCTGGATTGTTCTTGTCTCTGGTCTCTAGCCTTGCCCCAAGTCTCTAGTCTCACCCCAAGTCTCAAGCCTCACCCCAAGTCTCAAGCCTGAAGACTCCAGCCTCGTCCTGCCTGCCAGCCAAGTCACGTCCTTGCCTAGTTCTGGGGTCCGGACCAGAGGCAAGACCCAGGTTCTGGGTCCTTGTCCAGTCTCTGGCTTGGAGTCCAAGCCCAGGCTCCTAGCTCCCTAGTCCAGTCCTGTTCTGGGTTCCCGGCTTTCATGTCCATGTCCTAGTACTTCAGTGTCTGTGTCTTGCACTTGGGTCCGTTCCTAGCCACCACCTTATGAAAGAACAATCCAGCCAACCATGGACCCAGCGACACAGACACTGTCGTTTTCCTCTTGCCACCCGGGGTTCCCTTCTGTGAAATACCCACCCACCCAACCGGGTCCATAGTCTGGATATCCTGTTTGATCACCAGGAGGGTCCTGTGGTGGGGGGGGGGGGAGGGGGGTGCGGTTACTGTCGTGGTCCGGTCTGCATTCCAGTTCCCAGTCTGGTCCATCGACCCTTGCTCCAAGTTTTCCTGTCTACCCTGTTTCTGTTCCTGTTGAGCACTAATTGAAGCAGCTGATTCTCGTTGGGGCTGGCTGCATAAATACCTCCAGAGACCAGGGTGTGGCTGCTGGATTGTTCTTGTCCTTATTGCTTGTATCCCTTCCCCTGTCTTCTGTTTCCTTGCCTGAAGCCTTGCCTTGTCTTGCTAGTAACTCTCGCCTCACCTCGCCTGAAGTTCTTGTCTCGCCTTGCATTGCCTGAAGCCTTGCCTTGTCTTGCCGGTAACTCTCGCCTCGCCTCGCCTGAAGTCTTGTCTTGGAGCCACCCTGTATCTAGCTCCCTTCCTGTCCCTTGCCTCCGTCGGGTAAGCCAGGCCATCTTGCTGTTACCCTGAGGTTGGTTCTGTCCCTTCCTGTCCCTTGCCTCTGTCGGATAAGCCAGGCCAGATTGCCATTACCCTGCAGTGGGTCCTGTCACTTCCTGTCCCTTGCCTCCATTGGGTGGAGATCTACGCCCTTCCCAGGAGGAGCTTCAAGACCCCAAGCCTCACCTCAAGTCTCTAGCTGAGCCGAGCCTCACCTCAAGTTTCTGGTCTCCAGCCTCGCCTCAAGTTTCTGGTCTCCAGCCCTGCCTCAAGTCTCTAGCCGAGCCCTGCTCCGAGCCAAGCTTCAAGATCCCAAGCCTCAAACCTCTCGTCTCAAGCCTTGCCTCAAGTCTCTAGTCTCAAGTCTCTGGTCTCCAGCCTCGTCTCAAGCCTCTGGTCTCCAGCCTCGCCTCAAGTCTCTGGTCTCCAGCCTCGCCTCAAGTTTCTGGTCTCCAGCCTCACCTCAAGTCTCTGGTCCCAAGCCTCACCTCAAGCCTCGCCCCAAGTCTCAAGCCTGAATACTCCAGCCTCGTCCTGCCTGCCAGCCAAGTCATATCCTTGCCTAGTTCTGGGGTCCAAGCCAGAGGCAAGACCCAGGTTCTGGGTCCTTGTCTAGTCTCTGGTTTGGAGTCCAAGCCCGGGCTCCTAGCTCTCTAGTCCAGTCCTGTTCCAGGTTCCCGGTTTTTGTGTCCATGTCCTAGTACTTCAGTGTCTGTGTCTTGCACTTGGGTCCATGCCCAGCCACCACCTTATGACATATAAGACTTTTGCACAGTACTGTAGTAATTTTATGTATTGCACTGTACTGCTGCCACAAAAAAAAATCATATTTCATGACATATGCAAGTGATGGTAAACCTGATTCTGATATGGGTCTCTTTTGTGGACTAAGAGTGGGAAGGGGGCAGGGAGAGGGGAATCATGGTTGGGAAAAGGGGAAGGGAGAGGGGAGGGAGCGGGAAGCACCAGAGAGACATTCTGTAATGATCAATAAACCAATTGTGTGGAATCAAATGACCTTGCTGGTGTCTCAGGGCTGGGGGTGTCTGCACCCGCATCATCCCACCCACCCTGGCACCCCTTCTCTGCCACCTGTCCCACACCCCTCCGCTGGCACTCCTCTGCCACCTGTCCCACACCCCTCCGCTGGCACTCCTTCTCTGCCAGCTGTCCCACACCCCTCCCCTGGCACTCCTCTGCTACCTGTCCCACACCCTTCCCCTGGGACTCCTTCTCTGCCACCTGTCCCACACCCCTCCCCTGGCACCCCTTCTCTGCCACCTGTCCCACACCCCTCCCCTGGCACTCCTCTGCCACCTGTCCCACACCCCTCCCCAGGCACCCCTTCTCTGCCACCTGTCCCACACCCCTCCCCTGGCACTTCTCTGCCACCTGTCCCATAGCCCTCCGCCATGCACTCCATCCTCACCATTCCCAACATCCTTTGCTCCCACCAGATTTACAGACTTGATCTGCACACCACGTTGACAAATACAGTACAGTGCAAAAATCTGCAACCCTCGCTATATATATGTACCTCAGACTTTTCCACGGGTGGAGGGAGGAAGGGAGAGAGAGATGGAGAGAGAAAGAGGGGAGGGAGGGAGAGAGGGAGGGAGAGAGGGGAGGAGGGAGAGGAAGGGAGAGAGAGAGCGAGAGAGGGGGAAGGAGGGAGAGAGAGGGAGGGATAGAAAAAGAGAGCAATAGGGAGGGAGAGGGAGAGAGGGAGAGATAGAGAGAGAGACAGAGAGAGACAGACAGAGAGGCAGGCAGAGAGAGACTTTGTGACGCTTGTTTGTACTACTGGACTCAAAACTCTGAGGTTGCGAGAGTGGAACTGCTCCAGTGCGAGAGCTTTTCCACTTTAAAGGATCTCACGCACTGATTTCTTGTCATCTTCAGAACCAACAAACACTACCAGTACGTAGTAAGAAACCAGGGAAAACACACAAACTCCACACAGTCAGGATCCTAGGCCATTGGTGTCTAGAGGCAAAGGCTCTACCAGTGTCTTACCCTCCCCCCCACAACCGCCACTCCAACCTCACCTGACATCCCAGAATGCTTCACAAGGTTGTGCTGTCATCCTGGACCAGGGCAATACACTAAATTTTCTCCGAATCACTCCAATTTTAATCCTTGTGCCAAGGCAAACACAAAATTGTTATCAACGATCTGAATGATAATGTGGTTAACTAGATCAGCAAATCTAAGGATAACACCAAGACTGGGGGTTGTGGTGACAGCGAGGAAAGCTATCATGGTTTGCATTGGGATCTGGACCGGCTGGAAAATGGGCTGGAAAATAGCAGATGGAATTTAATGCAGAAAAGTGCGAGGTGTTGTACTTCGGTAGGACCAGCCAGTGTAGGTCTTACATAGTGAATGGTAGGGCACTGAGGATGTGGTAGGTGGTAGAACAATGGGATCTGGGAATATAGGTCCATAATTCATTGAAAATGGTGTCACTGGTAGATAGGGTTGTAAAGAAAACTTTTGGCACATTGGCCTTCATAATCAAAGTACTGAGTATAGGAGATGGGAAGTTATGTTGAAGTTGTATAAGGCATTGGTGAGGCCTAATCTGGAGAATCGTGTGCAGTTTTGGTTACTTATCTACAGCAAAGATGTAAACAAGGTTGAAAGAGTACAGGATGTTGCTGGGTCTGGAGGACCAGAGTTATAAGGGAAGATTGAATAGTTGGGACTTTATTCATTAGAACATAGAAGGTTGAGAGGAGATTTGATAGAGGTATACAAAATTATGAAGGGTATAGATAGGGTAAATACAAGCAGGCTTTTTCCACCGAGGTTGGGTGAGACTACAACCAGAGGTCATAGGTTAAGGGTGAAAGGTGAGAAGTTTAAGGAGAACATGAGGGGAAACTTCTTCACTGAAAGGATCGTGACTTTGTGGAATGAGCTGTCAACTGAAGTCGTACATGCAAGCTCGATTTCAGTGTTTAAGCGAAGTTTGGATAGGTACATGGATGGTAGGGGTATGGAGGGCTATGATCCCGGTGCAGGTCGATGGGAGTAGGCAGATTAAATGGCTGAGCATGAACTTGACTTGATGGGCCAAAAGGCCTGTTTCTGTGCTATACTTTTCTCTGACTCTATCACTTTCTTGCTGCAGCTTTGACATTCACTTCTAAACTATGGGGAAACCCCTGTTCAAACATTATTTATTTTTCAGACCGTCTAGTTAAAGTCATGTTTCTGAATTGGTCTCCAGCACTGCGAGGCCTTCTCTATCTGGCTTGCTGCTTGCTTTTCGGATACAGAATGCTGAGGGTCTGTAGAGCCAGCCATATTAATCAAAGCCATAAAGCCTCCCTGCCTCTGTGTGGGAGTTTTATTTAGAGAGGGCTCCTGCTGTTCTGGGGAAGCACCGTTGCTTATTTCTGCTACTTTAATTGAAGGATCATTTGTCCTGGTGACAGGCCTGTTTTTATTCCATTCAAACTGTGCTCTGAAGTGCCAGAGCAGTGGGCGACTTCAAGCAACAGTCACAGCTGCTTCGTGTTCCAAGCCAGTCGTGTGGCTGGCTCCACTCACACCTCCGGGCCCCAAATTCATTCCCACAGCCTGCAGTTTCTCACTTTATTTAAAGATTAGGGAGATTAGCTTTGTTTGTCACATGTACATTGTCAACAGCGAAACATGTGCTGTTTGCGTTGCGAATGTGCTGGGGGCAGCCATCAAGTGTCGCCACGTCTCCGCTGCCAAACCACAATTTATAAACCCTAATCTGTATGTCATTACCCTGTATAAACCCTCACCTGTATATCATCAACCTGTATAAACCCTCACCTGTATATCATTAACCTGTATAAACCCTAATCTGTATGTCATTGCCCTGTATAAACCCTAACCTATATGTCATTAACCTGAATAAACCCTAACCTGTATAAACGCTAACCTGTATGTCATTAACCTGTATAAACCCGAACCTGTATAATCCCTAACCTGTATGTCATTAACCTGCATAAACCCTAACCTGTATGGCACTAACCTGTATAAAATCTCACCTGTATAAACCCTAACCTATACGTCATTACCCGGCATAAACCCTAACCAGTATGGCATTAACCTGCATAAACCCTAACCTGTATGTCATTAACCTGAATAAATCCTAACCTGTATAAACGCTAACCTGTATGTCATTAACCTGTATTGACCCTAACCTGTATGTCATTGCCCTGTATAAACCCTAACCTATATATCATTAACCTGTATCAACCCTAAACTGTGTGAACCCAAACCTGTATGTCATTACCCTGAATAAACCATACCCTGTATAAACCATAATATGTATGTCATTACCCTGTATAAACCCTAACCTGTATGTCATTACCCTATATAAACCCAAACCTGTATAATCCCTAACCTGTATGTCATAACCCTGTATAAACCCTAACCTATATGTCATTACCCTGCATAAACCCTAACCTGTATGTCATTACCCTGGATAAACCCTGACCTTATGTCATTATCCTGTATAAACAGTAACAAGTATGTCATTACCCTGTATAAACCCTAACCTGTATGTCATTAACCTGAATAAACCTCAAGCTGTATAAAACCTAACATGTATGTCATTACCCTCTATAAACCCTAACCTGTATGTCATTAACCTGTATTAACCCTAACAAACACTAACCTGTATGTCATTACCCTGTATAAACGCTAACCTTCATGTCATTAGCCTGTATAAACCCTAACCTGCATAAAAACACCAACCTCTATGTCATTGCCCTGTATGAACTTTAACCTGTATATCATTCACCGGAATAAACCACAACTTGTATAAATCCTAACCTGTATGTCATTAACCTGTATAAACCCTAACCTGTAAGTCATTATCCTGTATAAACACTAACCTGTATGTCATTAACCAGTTTAAGCGCTAACGTGTATGTCATTACCCTGTATAGACCCTAACCTGTATAAAAAATACCGTGTATGTCATTACCCTGTATAAACCCTACCCTGTATGTCGTTAACCTCAATAAACCCTAATCTGTATGTCATTAACCTGCATAAACCCTCACATGTATAAACACTAATCTATATGTCGTTACCCTGTATAAAACCTAACCTGTATAAACACTAAACTGTATATCATTAACCTGAATAAACCCTAACCTGTATGTCATTAACATGTATAAACCCTAATCTGTATGGCATTAACCTGTATAAACCCTCACCTGTATGTCATTACCCTAGATAAACCCTGACCTTATGTCATCATCCTGTATAAACAGTAACAAGTATGTCATTACCCTGTATAAACCCTAACCTGATAAACACTAACCTGTATGTCATTTTCCTGTATAAACACTAACCTGTATGTCATTACCCTGTGTAAACCTTAACCTGTATGTCATTAACCTGAATAAACCGCAACCTGTATAAACCCCAACCTGCATGTCATTACCCTTTATAAACCCTAACCTGTATAGACCCTAACCTATATCTCATTAACCTGTATTAACCCTGACCTGTATAAACACTAACCTGTATGTCATTACCCTGTATAAACCCTAAACTTTATGTCATTAGCTTGTATATTCCCTAACCTGTATAAAAACTCTAACCTCTATGTCATTGCCCTGTATGAATTTTAACCTGTATATTATTCACCGGAATAAACCGCAACTTGTATAAACCCTAACCTATATGTCATGAACCTGTATAAACACTAATCTGTATGTCATTGCCCTGTATAAACACTAACTTATATATCATTAACCTGTATCAACCCTAAACTGTATGAACCCAAACCTGTATGTCATTACCCTGAATAAACCATACCCTGTATAAACCATAATATGTATGTCATTACTCTGTATAAACCATACCCTGTATAAACCCTAACCTGTATGTCATTACCCTGTATAAACCTTAACCTGTATGTCATTACCCTATATAAACCGGAACCTGTATAATCCCTAACCTGTATAAAGCCTAACCTGTATGTCATTAACCTGTATCAACCCTAAACTATATGAACCCAAACCTGTATGTCCTTACCCTGTATAAACCCTAACCTTTATAATCCCTAACCTGTATAAAGCCTAACCTGTATGTCATAATCCTGTATAAACCCTAACCTTTATAAAACCGAACCTGTATGTCATTAACCTGCATAAACCCTAATCTGTATAAACCCTAACCTGTATGGCACTAACCTGTATAAAACCTCACCTGTATGTCATTACCCTGAATAAACACTGACCAGTATGTCATTAACCTCTATAAAACCTAACCTGTATGCCATTACCCTGTATAAACCCTAACCTCTATGTCATTAACCTGTATAAACCCATATCTGTATTTCATTAACATGTATCAACCCTAACTGGTTTACCTTTATCCCCTGTAAACCCTAACCTCTATGGCATTAACCTGCATAAACCTTAACTTGTATGTCATTAACCTGCATAAACCCTCACATGTATAAACACTAATCTATATGTCATTACCCTGTATAAACCCTACCCTGTATGTCGTTAACCTCAATAAACCCTAATCTGTATGTCATTAACCTGTATAAACCCTAAACTGAATAAACCCTAACCTGTATTTCATTACCCTACATAAATCCTAACTTGTATGTCATTAACTTGCATAAACCCTCACATGTATAAACACTAATCTATATGTCATTACCCTGTATAAAACCTAACCTGTATAAACCCTAAACTGTATAAACCCCAACCTGTATGTCATTACCCTGGATAAACCCTGACCTTATGTCATCATCCTATATAAACAGTAACAAGTATGTCATTACCCTGTGTAAACCCTAACCTGTATGTCATTAACCTGAATAAACCGCAACCTGTATAAACCCCAACCTGCATGTCATTACCCTGTGTAAACCCTAACCTGTATAGACCCTAACCTATATGTCATTAACCTGTATTAACCATAACCTGTTTAAACACTAACCTGTATGTCGTTACCTGTATAAACCCTAAACTTTAAGTCATTAACCTGTATATACCATAACCCGTATAAAAACAGTAGCCTCTATGTCATTGCCCTGTATGAACTTTAACCTGTATATTATTCACCGGAATAAACCGCAACTTGAATAAACCCTAACCTGTATGTCATTAACCTGTATAAATCCTAACCTCTATCTCATTATCCTGTAGAAACACTAACCTGTATGTCATTAACCTGTATAAGCACTAACATGTATATCATTATCCTGTATAAACCCTACCCTATATGTCACCCTAATCTGTATGTCATTAACCTGAATAAACCCTAACCTGTATGTCATTAACCTGTATAAACCCTAAACTGAATAAACCCTAACCTGTATTTCATTACTCTATATAAACCCTAACTTGTATGTCATTAACCTGCATAAACTGTCACATGTATAAACACTAACCAATATGTCATTACCCTGTATAAACCATGACCTGTAAAAAACCCTAACCTGTATGTCATTAATCACTATAAACCCTAACCTCTATGTCATTGCCCTGTATAAACCCTAACCTATATGTCATTAACCTGTATCAACCCTAAACTGTATGAACCCAAACCTGTATGTCATTACCCTGAATAAACTATACCCTGTATAAACCATAATATGTATGTCATTACCCTGTATAAACCCTAACCTGTATGTCATAACCCTGTAAAAACTCTAACCTGTATGTCATTAACCTGTATTAACCGTAATCTGAATAAAACCTAACCTGTCTGTCATTAACCTGAATAAACCGCAAGCTGTATAAAACCTAACAATGTATTTCATTACCCTTTATAAACCCTAACCTGTATAGACCCTAACCTGTATATCATTAACCTGTATTAACCCTAACCTGTATAAACACAAACCTGTATGTCATAACCTGTATAAACCCTAACCCATATGTCATTAGCCTGTATAAACCCTGACCTGTATGTCATTAACCTGTATAAACCCCAACGTGTATGTCGTTACCCTGTATAAGTCCAAACCACTATGTCATTAACCTGAATAAACACTAACCTGTATGAACGCTAACCTGTACGTCATTAACCTGTATTGACCCTAACCTGTATGTCATTGCCCTGTATAAACCCAAATCTGTATAAACCCTAACCTCTATGTCATTACACTTTATAAACCCAAACCTGTATAAACCCTAGCAAGTATGTCATTACCCTGGATAAACCCTGACCTTATGCCATTATCCTGTATAAACAGTAACAGATATGTCATTACCCTGTATAAACCCTAACCTGATAAACACTAACCTGTATATCATTCCCCTGTTAAACCCTAACCTGTATGTCATTACCCTGTATAAACCCTAACCTGTATGTCATTAACCTGAATAAACTGCAACCTGTATAAACCCCAACCTGTATGTCATTACCCTTTATAAACCCTAACCACTATAGACACTAACCTGCAAGTCGTTACTCTGTATAAACCCTAAACTTTACGTCATTAGCCTGCATATTCCCTAACCTCTATAAAAACACTAACCTCTATGTCATTGCCCTGTATGAACTTTAACCTATATCTCCTTACCCTGTATAAACACTAACCTGTATGTCATTACCCTGTATAGACCCTAACCTGTATAAAAAATAACGTGTATGTCATTATCCTGTATAAACCCTAACCTGTATGTCATGAACCTCAATAAACACTAACCTGTACATCATTAACCTGTATTGACCCTCACCTGTATGTCATTACCCAGTATAAACCCTCACCTGTATGTCATTACCCTGGATAAACCCTGACCTTATGTCATTATCCTGTATAAACAGTAACAAGTATGTCATTACCCTGTATAAACCCTAACCTGATAAACATTAACCTGCATGTCATTACCCTGTATCAACCCTAACCTGTATGTCATTAACCTGAATAAACCGCAACCTGCATAAAACCTAAACTGCATGTTATTACCCTTTATAAACCCTAACCTGTATAGACCCTAACCTGTAAGTCATTAACCTGTATTAACCCTAACCTGTAGAAACACTAACCTGTATGTCATTCCTTTGTATAAACCCTAAACTTTATGTCATTAGCCTGTATATTCCCTCACTTCTATAAAAAAACTAACCTCTATGTCATTGCCCTGTATGAACTTTAACCTGTATATCATTCACCGGAATAAACCGCAACTTGTATAAACCCTAACCTGTATGTCATTAACCTGTTTAAATCCTAACCTATATCTCACTACCCTGTATAAATCCTAATCTGTACGTCATTACCCTGTATAAACACTGACCTGTATGTCATTAACCTGTATAAACCCTAACGTGTATGTCGTTACCCTGTATAAACCCGAACCTATATGTCATTAACCTGAATAAACCCTAACCTGTACGAACACTAACTTGCATGTCATTATCCTGTATCAACCTTAACCTGTATGTCGTTACCCTGTATAAATCCTAACCTGTATGTCATTGCCCTGTATAAACCCAAATCTGTATAAACCCTAACCTGTATGTCATTACACTTTATAAACCCAAACCTGTATAAACCCTAACCTGTGCGTCAGTACCCTGTAAAAGCCCTAACCTGTATGGCATTAACCTGCATAAACCCTGACCTTATGTCATTATCCTGTATAAACAGTAACAAGTATGTCATTGCCCTGTATAAACCCTAACCTGTATAAACACTAACCTGTATGTCGTTACCCTGTATAAACCCTAAACTTTATGTCATTAGCCTGTATATTCCCTCACCTCTATAAAAAAACTAACCTCTATGTCATTGCCCTGTATGAACTTTAACCTGTATATCATTCACCGGAATAAACCGCAACTTGTATAAACCCTAACCTGTATGTCATTAACCTGTTTAAACACAAACCTGTATGTCATTAACCTGTATAAACCCTAACCTGTATAAAGCCTAACCTGTAAGTCATTATCCTGTATAAACCCTGAACTGAATAAACCCTAACCTGTATTTCATTACCCTATATAATCCCTAACTTGTATGTCATTAATCTGCATAAACCCTCACATGTATAAACACTAACCTATATGTCATTACCCTGTATAAACCATGACCTGTATAAACCTTAACCTGTATGTCATTAAACGCTATAAATCCTAACATGTATGTCGTTACCCTGTATAAACCCTAACCTATATGTCATTAACCTGAATAAACCCTAACCTGTATAAACGCTAACCTGTATGTCATTAACCTGTATTGACCCTAACCTGTATGTCATTGCCCTGTATAAACCCTAACCTATATGTCATTAGCCTGTATCAACCCTAAACTGTATAAACCCTGACCTATATGTCATTAACCTGTATAAACCCTAAACTGTATGTGAATAAACTGTATAAACCCTAGCCTGTATGTCATTACCTTCTGCATATCCTAACCTCTATAAACCCTAACCTGTCTATCTTTACCCTGTATAAACCCCAACCTGTATGTCATTAACCTGTATAAACCCTAACCTGTATGTCAATACCGCAATAAACCCTAACCTGTATTAACCCTAACCTATATGTCAATACCCTGTATCTACCCTAACGTATATCATTAAACTGTATAAACTCTCAACTGTATAAACCCTAACCTATATATCATTACCCTGCATAAACCCTAACCTCTATAAACCCTAACCCCTATGTCATTAAACTCTATAAACACTAAACTGTATGTCATTTACCTGCATACCCTCTAAACTGTATGTCATTACACTGTATAAACCCTAACATGTATGTCATTACCCTGTATAAAACCTAACGTATATATCATTAACCTGTATAAACCCTAATCTGTATGCCATTACCCTCTGCATACCCTAACCTCTATAAACCCTAACCTGTCTATCTTTACCATATATAAAACCCAACCTGTATGTCATTAACCTGTATAAACCCTAACCCGTATGCCATTACCCTCTATAAACCATAGCCTGTAAAATTTCTATCCTGTATGTCATTACCGTGTATCTACCCTAACCTGTATGTCATTAACCTGTATTAATCTTAACCTGCATGTCATGACCCTGTATAATCCCTAAACTGTATGTCATTACCCTGTATAAACACTAACCTGTCTTTCATTAACCTGTATAAACCCTAACCTGTATGTCATTACCCCGTATAAACCCAAACCTGTATGTCATTAACCTGTATAAACCCTAATCTGTATGTCATTACCCTGTGCAATCCCTAACCTGTTTGTCATTCACCTGTATAAACCCTAACCTGTATGGCATTACACTGTATAAACAACAACATGTATGTCAATAACCTGTAGAAACGCGAACCTGTATGTCATTACCATATATAAACCCTAACCTGTATAAACACTAACCTATATGTCATTACACTGTATAAAACCTAACTTGTATGTCGTTAACCTGAATAAACCGCAACATGTATAAACCCTAATCTGTATGTCATTACCCTGTATAAACCCTAACCTGTATGTTATTACCCTGTATAAAACCTAACCTATATGTCATTACCCTGTATAAACCCTAACCTTTATAATCCCTAACATGTATGTCATTACCCTGTATAAAACATAACCTACTTGATATTACCCTGTATTATCCCTAACCTCTATGAACCCTAACCTGTATGCCATTAACCTCTCTACAAACTAAACTTAAACTCAATACCGTGTATAAACCCTGACCTGTATATCATTAACCTGTATAAACACTAAACTGTAAGTGAATAAACTGTATAAACCCTAGCCTGTATAAACCCTAACCTGTATTTCTTTACCCTGTATAGACCCGTACCTGTATGTCATTACCCTGTATAAACCATAACCAGTATGTCATTAACCTGTATAAACCCTAAATTGTATAAACCCTAAACTGAATCTCATTAACCTCTATAAATCCTAACCTGTATGTCATTAACCTGTATAAACCCTAATCTGTATGTCATTAACCTGTATAAACCCTAACCTGTATGTCATTACCCCGTATAAACCCAAACCTGTATGTCATTAACCTGTATAAACCCTAATCTGTATGTCATTACCCTGTGCAATCCCTAACCTGTTTGTCATTCACCTGTATAAACCCTAACCTGTATGGCATTACACTGTATAAACAACAACATGTATGTCAATAACCTGTAGAAACACGAACCTGTATGTCATTACCATATATAAACCCTAACCTGTATAAACGTAATCTTTATATCATTGCACTGTATAAACACTAACTTGTATGCCATTAACCTGAATAAACCCTAACTTGTATATCATTAACCTGTATAAAACCTAATCTATATGTCATAACTTTGTATAAACCCTAAGCTGTATGACATTAACCTGTATAAACCCTAACTTGTATATCATTAACCAGTATAAATCCTAACCTGTATGTCATTACCCTCTGCATATCCTAACCTCTATAAACCCTAACCTGTCTATCTTTACCCTGTATAAAACCCAACCTGTATGTCATTAACCTGCATAAACCCTAACCTGCATGTCATTACCCTGTATAAACCCTAACCTGTAAAATCTCTATCCTGTATTCATTACCGTGTATCAACCCTAACCTGTATGTCATTACCCTGTAAAATCCATAAAATCTATGAACCCTAACCTGCATGTCATTACCCTGTATAAACCCTAACCTATGTCATTAACCTGTATAATCCCTGACCTGTATGTCATTACCCTGAATGAACCCAACCTGTATGTCATTAACCTGTATAATCCCTGACCTGTATGTCATTACCCTGAATGAACCCAACCTGTATGTCATTAACCTGTATAAAACATAACCTGTATGTCATTACCCTGTATAAACCCTAACCTTTATAAACATGAACCTGTATATTAATACCCTGTAAAACACGTAACCTGTATGTCATTAACCCGTACAAACCCTAACCTGTATGTCAGTACCCTGTAAAAACTCTTACCTGTATGTCATTACCCTGTATATACCCTAATATGTATGAACCCTAACCTACATGTCATTACCCTGTATAAACACTAACCTGTATGTCATTAACCTGTATAAACTATAACATGTATATCATTACCCTATATGAACCTATCCTATATTTCATTAAACAGTATAAAACCTAACCTGTATGTCATTAACCTGTAGAAGTCCTAACCTGTATAAACTCTTACCTGCACGTCATTAGCCTGAATAAAACCTAACCTATAAAAACACAAACCTGCATGCCATTACTCTATAGAAACCATAACCTGTATGTCATTACCGTGTATAAACCTGAACCTTTATGTCATTATCCTGAATGAACCTTAACCTGTATAAACCCTAACCTGTATAAACCCTAACCTGTATAAACCCTAACCTGTATTAAACCTAACCTGTATGTTATTAACTTGTATAAACCCTAAACTGTATAAACCTTAACCTGAATCACATTAACCTCTATAAATCAAAACTTGTATTTCACTAACCTGTATAAACCCTAACCTGTATGTCATTAACCTGTATAAACCCTAACCTCTATGTCATTACCCTGTATCAACCCTAACCTGTATGTCATTAACCTGTATAAACACTAACCTGTATGTCATTACCCTGTATAAACCCTAACCTGTATAAACCCTAACCTCTATGTCATTACCCTGTATCAACCCTAACCTGTATGTCATTAACCTGTATAAACACTAACCTGTATGTCATTACCCTGTATAAACCCTAAACTGTATGACGTTAACCTGTATTAACCCTAACCTCTATGTCATTACCCTGTATCAACCCTAACCTGTATGACATTAACCTGTATAAACACTAACCTGTATGTCATTAACCTGTGTTAACCCTAACCTGTATATCATTACCCTGTATAAACCCTAAAATGTATAACATTAACCTGTATAAACCCTCAACTGTATAAACTTTAACCTATATATCACTACCCTGTATAAACCTCAACCTCTATAAACCCTAACCTGTATAAACACTAACCTGTATGTCATTTACCTGCATAACCACTAAACTGTATGTCATCACACTGTATAAACCCTAACCTGTATGTCATTACCCTGTATAAAACCTAACGTGTATATTATTAACCTGTATAAATCTACCCTGTATAATCCCTAACCTGTATGTCATTACTTTGTATAAAACCTAATCTATATGTTATAACTTTGTATAAACCCTAACCTGTATGTCATTAACCTGAATAAACCCTAACCTGTATTTCATCACCATGTATAAAGCCTAACCTGTAAATCATTAACCTGTACAAATACTAACCTGTATGTCATCACCCTGTATAAAGCATAACCTGTATGTCAGTAACCTCTACAAATACTAACTTGTACGTCATCACCCTGTATAAAACCTAACCTCTATGTCATTAACCTGTATAAACCCTAACCTGTATGTCATTACCCTCTGTATTCCCTAACCTCTTTAAACACTAACCTGTCTATCTTTACCCCGTATAAAACCTAACATGTATGTCATTAACCTGTATAAAGAGTAACCTGTATAAACCCTAACCTGTATGTCATTTACCTGTATAAACACTCAACTGTATGTCATTACCCTGTATAAACACTAACCTGTATGTCATTACCCTGTATAAACCCTGACCAGTACGTCATTAACCTCTATAAAACCTAACCTGTATGTCATTACCCTGTATTAACCCTACCTTGTATGTCATTACCCTGTATAAACCCTAACCTGTATGACATTAACCTTTATGTCATAACCCTGTATAAACACTGACCTGTACGTCATAAGCCCTAACCTGTGTCATTAAAATGAATAAACTCTAACCTATATGTCACCACCCTGTATAAACCTTAATCTCTATAAACCCTAACCAGTATGTCATTACCCTGTGAGAGCCCTACCTTGTATGTCATTACCCTGAATAAACCCAAACCTGTATGTCATTAACCTGTATAAACTATAACCTGTATTTCATTAACCTGTTTAAACTCTAACCTGTATGTCATTACCCAGTATAAACCCTAACCTGTATGCCATTAACCTGCATTAACATTAACCTGTATGTCATTACCTTGTTTAAACCGTAACCTGTATGTCATTACCCTGTGTAAACCCTAACTTGTATGTCATTAACCTGTATAAACTCTAACCTGTATTTCATTAACTTGTATGAACCCTAACCTGTATGTCATTACCCTGTATGAAACCTAACCTGTACGTTATTACCCAGTATAAACCCTAACCCTAACCTGTATGTCATTACCCTGTATAAACCCTAACCTGTATAAACACTAGCCTATATGTGATTACCCTCTATAAACCCTAACCTGTATGTCATTAACCTGAATAAACCACAACCTGTATAAACCCTAACCTGCATGTCATTACTCTGTGTAAACCCTAACCTGTATGTCATTAACCTGTATAAACTCTAACCCGTATTTCATTAACCTGTATGAACCCTAACCTGTATGTCATTACCCTGTATAACCCCTAACCTGTATGTTATTACCCTGTATAAACCCTAACCCTAACCTGTATGTCATTACCCTGCATAAACCCAGACCTGAATGCTATTAACCTGTATAAACACTAACCTGTACAAACTCTAACCTGTATACCTGTATGTCAATACCCTGTAAAAACCCTAACCTGTATGTCATTAAACTGTATAAACACTAACCTGTATTTCCTTAACCTATATGGATAGAGGGGAAGCCTTTTAGGACCGAGGTTAGGAAAAACTTCTTCACACAGAGAGTGGTGAATCTGTGGAATTCTCTGCCACAGCAAACTGTTGAGGCCAGTTCATTAGCTATGTTTAAAAGGAAGTTAGATATGGCCCTTGTGGCTACAGGGGTCAGGGGCTATGGAGGGAAGGCTGGGTTCTGAGTTGGATGATCAGCCATGATCATAATAAATGGCGGTGCAGGCTCGAAGGGCCGAATGGCCTACTCCTGCACCTATTTTCTATGTTTCTATGTTTCTATGTTTCTAACCGATATAAACCTTAACCTGTATAAAGCCTAACCTGTATATCATTATCCTGTATAAACTTTATCCTGTATGTTATTAACCTGTATAGACCTAAACTGTATTTCATGAACCTGTATAAACCCTAACCTGTATGTTATTAACCTGTATAGACCTAACCTATATGTCACCACACTGTAAAAACCTTAATCTCTATAAACCCTAACCAGTATGTCATTACCCTGTGAGAGCCCTACCTTGTATGTCATTACCCTGAATAAACCCAAACCTGTATGTCATTAACCTGTATAAACTATAACCTGTATTTCATTAACCTGTTTAAACTCTAACCTGTATGTCATTACCCAGTATAAACCCTAACCGGTATGCCATTAACCTGCATTAACACTAACCTGTATGTCATTACCTTGTTTAAACCATAACCTGTATGTCATTATCCTATGTAAACCCTAACCTGTATGTCATTAACCTGTATAAATTCTAACCTGTATTTCATTAACTTGTATGAACCCTAACCTGTATGTCATTACCCTGTATGAAACCTAACCTGTACGTTATTACCCAGTATAAACCCTAACCCTAACCTGTATGTCATTACCCTGTATAAACCCTAACCTGTATAAACACTAGCCTATATGTGATTACCCTCTATAAACCCTAACCTGTATGTCATTACCCTGCATAAACCCAGACCTGTATGCCATTAACCTGTATAAACACTAACCTGTACAAACCCTAACCTGTATACCTGTATGTCAATACCCTGTATGTCATTAACCTGTATAAACACTAACCTGTATCTCCTTAACCTATATAAAACCTAAGCGATATAAACCTTAACCTGTATAAAGCCTAACCTGTATATCATTATCCTGTATAAACTTTAGCCTGTATGTTATTAACCTGTATAGACCTAACCTGTATTTCATGAACCTGTATAAACCCTAACCTGTATGTCATTACCCTGTATAAACCCGAACCTGTATGTCATTAACCTGTATAAACCCTAACCTGTATTTCATTAACCAGTTTAAACTCTAACATCTATGTCGTTAACCTGTATAAACACTAACCTGTATGTCATTACCCTGTATAAACCTTAATCTCTATAAACCCTAACCAGTATGTCATTACCCTGTATGAACCCTACCTTGTATGTCATTACCCTGAGTAAACCCTAACCTGTACGTCATTACCCAGTATAAACCCTAACCTGTATAACCCCTAACCTGTATGTCATTACCCTGTATAAACCCTAACCTGGAGAAGCCCTAACCTGTATAAACCCTAACCTGTATTTCCTTTACCTGTATAAAACCTAACCTGTATGTAATTACCCTGTAAAAACACCAACCTGTATGGCATTAACCTCTATAAACTCTTACCTATATAAACCCTAACCTGTAAGTCATTACCATGTAGAAACACTAACCTGTATAAACACTAACCTCTATGTCATTATCCTTTATAAACCATAGCCTGTATGTTATTAACCTGTATAAACCCTAACCTGTATGCCATTAACCTGCATAAACCCTAACCTATATGTCACTACCCTGTATAAACCTTAATCTCTATAAACCCTAACCAGTATGTCATTACCCTGTGTGAACCCTACCTTGTATGTCATTACCCAGTATAAACCCTAACCTGTATAACCCCTAACCTGTATGTCATTACCTTGTATAAACCCTAACCTGTAGAAGCCCTAACCTGTATATCAATACCCTGTATAAACCCTAAGCTGTATGTCATTAACCTGTATAAAACCTAACCTGTATTTCCTTAACATGTATAAAACCTAACCTGTATGTAATTACCCTGTATAAACACCAACCTGTATGGCATTAACCTCTATAAACTCTTACCTATATAAACCCAAACCTATAAGTCATTACCATGTAGAAACACTAACCTGTATAAACACTAACCTCTATGTCATTATCCTTTATAAACCATAGCCTGTATGTTATTAACCTGTATAAACCCTAACCTGTATTTCATTAACCTGTATAAACCCTAACCTGTATGTCATTACCCTGTATAAATCCTAACCTGTATAAACACTAACCTGTTTGTGATTACCCTGTATAAACCCTGACCAGTATGTCATTAACCTGTATCAACCCTAACCGGTTTGCCATTACCCTCTAAAAACCCGAATCTCTGTGGCATTAACCTGCATAAACCCTAACCTGTATCAACCTTAAGCAGCATGTCATTACCCTATATAACCCCTGGCCTGTATGTCATTAACCTGTATAAACCCTAACCTGTATGAAATTACCCTGTATAAACCCTAACCTGTACATCATTACCATGTAGAAACCCTAACCTGTATAAACCCGAACCTGTATGTCATTATGTTGTATAAACTCTAGCCTGTTTGTTATTAACCTGTATAATACTAACCTGCATTTCATTAACCTGTATTAACACTAACCTATATGTCATTTCCCCGTATAAACCCCACCCTTTGTGTCATTAACCTGTATAAACCGTAACCTGTATTTCATTAAACTGTATAAATCCTAACCGATATAAACCTGAACCTGTATAAACCCTAACCTGTATCAACCCTAACCTGTGTGTCATTACCCTGTATAAACCCTAACCTGTATATCATTAACCTGTATAAACACTAACCTGTATGTCATTACGCTGTATAAACCCTAACATGTATAATCATTAACCTGTATGTCATTACCCTGCATAGACCCTAACCTGTATGTCATTAAACTGAATAAACCTTCACCTGTATATCGTTACCCTGTATAACCCCTAACCTGTATGTCATTAACTGGAATAAATCTTAACCTGTATAAACCCTAACCTGTATATCATTAACCTGTATTAACACTAACCAGTATAAACCCTAACCTGTATGTTATTACCCTCAATAAACCCTAACCTGTATGGCATTAACCTGTATGTCATAACCCTGTATAAACACTGACCTGTATGTCATTACGCTGTATAAGCCCTAACCTGTATGTCATTAACCTGTATAAACCCTAACCTATATGTCACTACCCTGTATAAACCTTAATCTCTATAAACCCTAACCAGTGTGTCATTATCCTGTGTGAACCCTACCTTGTATGTCATTACCCTGAATAAACCCTAACCTGTATGTCATTAACCTGTATAAACCGTAAACTGTTTGTGATTACCCTGCAAAAACCCTAATCTGTACAAATACTAACCTGTATGTCATTATCATGTATAAACCCTAACCTGTATGTCATTAACCTGTATAAACTATAACCTGTATTTCATTAACCTGTTTAAACTCTAACCTGTATGTCATTACCCAGTATAAACCCTAACCTGTATGCCATTAACCTGTATGAACACTAACCTGTATGTCATTACCCTGTTTAAATCCTAACCTGTATGGCATTAACCTGTATAAACCCTAACATGTATAAACCCTAACCTGTATGTCATTACCTGTATAAACCCTGACCTGTATAAGCACTAGCCTATATGTCATTACCCTCTATAAACCCTAACCTGTATGTTATTAACCTGAATAAACCGCAACCTGCTTAAACCCTAACCTCTATGTCATTACCGTGTAAACCCTAAACTGTATGTCATTACCCTGCATAACCCCTATCCTGCATAAACTCTAAACTGTATGTCATTACCCTTTATAAACCATAACCTGTAGAAGCACTAACCTGTATGTCATTACCCTGTATAAACCCTAACCTGTATTTCCTTAACCTGTATAAAACCTAACCTGTATGTAATAACCCTGTATAAACACCAACCTGTATGGCATTAACCTCTATAAACTCTAACCTGTATAAACCTTAACCTGTAAGCCATTACCATGTAGAAACACTAACCTGTATAAACACTAACCTGTATGTCATTATCCTTTATAAACCATGGCCTGTATGTCATTAACCTGTATAAACCCTAACCTGTATGTCATTACCCTGTATAAACCCTAAACTGTCATTAAACTGTATAAACCCTAACCTGTATGTCATTACCCTATATAAACACTAACAGATATAAACCCTAACCTCCATAAACCCTAACCTGTGTGTCATTACCCAGTATAAACCCTAACCTGTATGTCATTACCCTGCAGAAACCCTAACCTGTATAAACCCAAACCATTATGTCATTAACCTGTATAAACCCTAACCTGTGTTTCATTCACCTGTATAAACCATAACCTTTATGTCATTCCCCTGTATAAACCCTAACCTGTATGTCATTAACCTGTATAAACCCTAACCTGTAAAAACCCTAACCTGTTTGTCATTACCCTGTATTAACCCTAACCTGTATGTCACTAACCAGTATTAACGCTAACCTGTATATCATTACCATGTATAAACCTTATCCTGTATAAAGCCTAACCTATATGTCATTACCCTGTATAAACCCTAACCTGTATCAACCCTAACCTGCAAAAACCCTAATCTGTTTGTCATTACCCTGTATTAACTCTAACCTGTATGTCATTAACCAGTATAAATGCTAACCTGTATGTCATTACCCTGTATAAACCCTAACCTATATAATCCCTAACCTGTATGTCATTACCCAGTATAAAACCTTAACCTATATGTTATTACCGTGTATAAACACTAACCTGTATAAACCCTTGCCTGTTTCTCAATACCGTTTATGAACCCTGACCTGTATGCCATTAACCTGCAGATACCTTAACCTGTATGTCAACACCCTGTGTAATCCCTGACCTGTATGTCATTAACCTGTATAAACCCTAACCTGTGTTTCATTCACCTGTATAAACCATAACCTTTATGTCATTGACCTGAATAAATCCCAACCTGTATGTCATTACCCTGTATGATCCCTAACCTGTATATACCCGAAGCTATATGTCATTACCCTGTATAAACACTAACCTGCATGTTATTAACCTGAATAACCGCAAACTGTTTAAACCCTAACCTGTGTATTATTACCCTGTATAAACCCTAACCTGTATGTTATTACCCTGTATAAACTCTAACCTGCATCTCATTAGCCTGTATTAACCTTAACCCGTATAAAGGCTAACCTGTATGTCATTAACCTGTATGTCATTACCCTGTATAAGCCCTAACCTGTATCAACCCTAACCTGTATTTCATTACCCTGTATAAAACCTAACCTGTGTGTTATTAACCTGTATAAACCCTAACCCGTATGTCATTACCCTGTTTAACGCCTGACCTGTATGTCATTAACCTCCATAAACCCTGACACATATGTAATTAACCTGAATAAACCGTAACCTATGTAAGCCCTAACCTGTATGTCATTACCCCGTATGAACCCTAACCTTTATAAACCCTAATCTGTATGTCATTAACGTCTATAAACCCTAACCTGTATGTTATTACCCTGTATAAACCCTAACCTGTATGTCATTACCCCGTATGAACCCTAACCTGTATAAACCCTAATCTGTATGTCATTACCCTGTATAAACCCTAACCTGTATCAACCCTAACCTGTATGTCATTACCCTGCATAAACCCTAACCTGTATGTCATTACCCCGTATGAACCCTAACCTGTATAAACCCTAATCTGTATGTCATTACCCTGTATAAACCTTAACCTGTATGTCATTACCCTGTATCAACCCTAACCTGTAAAAACCCTAACCTGTTTGTCATTACCCTGTATTAACCCTAACCTGTATGTCATTAACCAGTATAAATGCTAACCTGTATGTCATTACCATGTATAAACCCTAACCTGTATAAACCCTAACCTATATGTCATTACCCTGTATGAACTCTACCTGTCTGTCATTAACCTCTATAAACCCTAAAGTCCATGTCATTACCATGCATAAACACTAACCTGTATGTCCATAACCTATATAAACCCAAACTGTATAATCCCTTACCTGTTTCACATTACCGTTTATAAACCCTGACCTGTATGTCATTAACCTGCAGATACCCTAACCGGTATGACATTACCCTGTATAAACCCTAACCTGCATGTCATTACCCTGTATAAGCCCTAACCTGTATAAACCCTAACCTGTATGTCATTAACATGTATAAACCCTAACCAGTGTGTCATTACCCTGAATAAACCCTAACCTGTATAAACCCTAACCTGTATCTCATTAGCCTTTATTAACCCTAACCTGTATAAAGGCTAACCTGTATGTCATTAACCTGAATAAACCCTAATGTGTATAAACCCTAACCTGTATAGAGACTAATCTTTATGTCATTACCCTGTATAAACCCTATCCTGTTTGTCATTACCCTTGTAAATGTGCAGAAAGAGTAAGTAAATTTAAGAAGGACAACAAAATTCAAGGGGCGTATAGCCCGGTGAGAGTTCGGGGAGCTGGGTTATGCACAATAGGCAGGGATTTAAACAGAGAGAGGAGAAATGGGTTAAAAATTCTATATCTGAATGCACGAAGTGTCAGAAATAAGGCGGATGAGCTTGAAGCTCAGGTGCAAGTGGGTAACTATGATGTTGTTGGGATAACGGAGACACGGCTGCAGGGGGATCAGACCTGGGAATTGAATGTACAAGGATATACGTGCTATCGAAGGGACAGAAAGGTGGGCAGAGGGGGTGGGGTGGCCCTGTTGGTGAGGAATGAGATTCAGTCGCTTGCAAGGGGGGACATAGAATCAGGAGAAGTAGAATCAGTGTGGATAGAACTGAGGAACAGTAAGGACAAAAAGACCCTAATAGGTGTTATCTACAGGCCCCCAAACAGTAGCATGGATATTGGGTGCAAGTTGAATAGGGAGTTAACAATGGCATGTGGCAAAGGAAATGTCGCAGTAGTTATGGGGGATTTCAACATGCAGGTGAACTGGGAAAATCAGGTTGGTACTGGACCCCAGGATAGGGAGTTTGTAGAGTGCCTACGGGATGCATTTTTGGAGCAGCTTGTACGAGAGCCGACCAGGGATAAGGCTATTCTGGATTTAGTGTTGTGCAATGAACAGGATTTGATAAGTGATCTTGAAGTAAAGGAGCCATCAGGAGGTAGTGACTATAATATGATAAGTTTTTATCTGCGAGTTGAGAGGGATAAGGGCAGATCAGAAGTGTCAGTATTGCAGTTGAACAAAGCAGACTATGGAGCCATGAGGGAGGAGCTGGCCAAAGTTGACTGGTCGGATATCCGAGCAGAAAAGACAGTGGAACAGCAATGGCAGGTATTCTTGGGAATAATGCACAAGGTGCAAAATCAGTTCATCCCCTGGAGAAGGAAGGATTCAAAGGGGGGAAAGTGGCCACAGTGGTTGACAAAGGAAGTCAGAGATAGCATAGCATTAAAAAAGAAGTATAACAGAGCTAAGGTGAGTGGGAAGACGGATGACTGGGAAATTTTTAAGGAGCAACAGAACTTAACTAAAAAGGCAATACGGGGAGAAAAAATGAGGTATGAACGCAAGCTAGCTAGGAATATAAAGGAGGATAGCAAAAGTTTTTTTAGATATTTGAAGAGAAGGAAGATAGTTAAGAACAATGTTGGGCCCTTGAAGAATGAATTGGGAGAAATTGTTATGGGAAACAGAGAAATGGCAGACGAATTTAATAAGTACTTTGGATCTGTCTTCACTAGGGAAGACACAAGCAATCTCCCAGATGTATGGATGGGCCAAGGACATAGGGTAACAGAGGAACTGAAACAGATTGACATTAGGAAGGAAACGGTGATGAGTAGACTGATGGGACTGAAGGCTAACAAATCCCCAGGTCCAGATGGTCTGCATCCTAGGGTACTAAAGGACGTGGCTCTGGAAATTGCGGATGCATTGGTGATCATTTTCCAATGTTCCTTAGATTCAGGATCAGTTCCTGAGGATTGGCGAATGGCTAATGTTATCCCACTTTTTAAGAAAGGAGGGAGGGAGGAAACAGAGAACTATTGCCCTGTTAGCCTAACATCAGTAGTGGGGAAGATGCTAGAGTCCATTATTAAAGATGAAATAGCGGCATATCTTGATAGCAGTGATAAGATTGGGCCAAGCCAGCATGGATTAACCAAGGGCAAATCATGCTTGACTAATCTATTGGAGTTTTTCGAGGATGTAACCAGGAAGATAGACGCGGGAGATCCAGTAGGTGTGGTGTACCTTGACTTTCAGAAGGCATTTGATAAGGTACCACATACGAGATTGGTGGGTAAAATCAGAGCTCATGGCATTCGGGGGAGGATATTGACATGGATAGAAAACTGGTTGGCAGATAGAAAGCAAGGGGTAGCAGTGAATGGGTGTTTCTCGGAATGGCAGGTGGTGACTAGTGGGGTAAAACAGGGCTCGGTATTGGGACCACAGCTGTTTACGATTTACGTCAATGATTTAGAGGAAGGCATTGTGAATAACATCAGCAAGTTTGTTGATGATACTAAGCTGGGTGGCAGTGTGACATGTGATGAGGATGTTAGGAGAATTCAAGGTGACTTGGATATGCTGGGTGAGTGGGCAGAAACTTGGCAGATGGCGTTTAATGTGAATAAGTGTGAGGTTATTCACTTTGGGAGCAAGAACAGGAAGGCAGATTATTATCTGAACGGTGTGGAGTTAGGTAAGGGAGAAATACAAAGAGATCTAGGAGTACTTGTTCATCAGTCCCTGAAGGTGAATGAACAAGTGCAGCAGGCAGTGAAGAAGGCTAATGGCATGTTGGCCTTTATTACAAAGGGAATTGAGTACAAGAGCAAGGAAATCCTTTTGCATTTGTACAGGGCCCTGGTGAGACCACACCTGGAGTATTGTGTGCAGTTTTGGTCTCCAGGGTTAAGAAAGGATATCCTGGCTGTGGAGGAGGTGCAGCGTAGGTTCACTAGGTTAATTCCTGGGATGTCCGGTCTGTCTTACGCAGAGAAGTTAGAGAGACTGGGCTTGTACACGCTGGAATTAAGGAGATTGAGGGGTGATCTGATTGAGACATATAAGATTATTAAGGGATTGGACAAGATAGAGGCAGGAAATATGTTCCAGATGCTGGGAGAGTCCAGTACCAGAGGGCATGGTTTAAGAATAAGGGGTAGGTCATTTAGGACAGAGTTGAGGAGAAACTTCTTCTCCCAGAGAGTTGTGGAGGTGTGGAACGCACTGCCTCAGAAGGCAGTGGAGGCCAATTCTCTGGATGCTTTCAAGAAGGAGTTAGATAGGTATCTTATGGATAGGGGAATCAGGGGTTAGGGGGACAAGGCAGGAACCGGGTATTGATAGTAGATGATCAGTCATGATCTCAGAATGGCGGTGCAGGCTCGAAGGGCCAAATGGTCTACTTCTACACCTATTGTCTATTGTCATTAACCTGTATATACCCTAACCTGTATAAACCCAGATCTGTATGTCATCACCCTGTATAAAACTTAACCTATATGTCATTACCCTGTATAAACCCTAACCTGTATGTCATTAACCTCTATAGGCCCTAACCTGTATGTCATTACTCTGTATAAACCCTGAGGTGTATGTAATTAACCTGAATAAACCCTAACCTTTATGTCATTACCCTGTATAAACCCTAACCGATATAAACCCTAACCTGTATAAACCCTAACCTGTATCAAGCCTAACCTGTATGTCATTATCCTGTATAAACACTAACCTGTATGTCATTAACCTGTATAAACCCTAACCTGTATAAACACTAACCTGTATGTCATTAACCTGATAAACCCTAACCTCTATGTCATTACTCTGTATAATCCCTAACCTGTATATCATTAATCTGAATAAACCACAACCTCTTTAAACCCTAACCTGTATAAGCACTAACCTGTATGTCATTAACCTGCATAAACCCTAACCTGTATGTCATTAACCTGAATAAATCCCAACCTGTATGTCATTACCCTGTATGATCCCTAACCTGTATATACCCGAAGCTATATGTCATTAACCTGTATAAAACCTAACCTGTATAAACCATATCCTGTCTGTCATGACCCTGTATAAACCCTAATCTTTATGTCATTACCCTGTATAAACCCTAACCTGTATGTCATTAACCCGTATAAACCCTAACCTGTACGGCATTAACCTGTAGAAACCCTAACCTGTATGTCATTACGCTGTATAAATGCTAACCGAGACAAACCCCAACCTGTATAAACCCCAACCTGTAACCCTAACCTGTATGTCATTATCCTGTATAGTCCATAACCTGCATGTCATTAACCTGAATAAACCCTAACCTGTATCTGATTAGCCTGTATTAACCCTGACCTGTATAAATTCTAACCTGTATGTCATTAACCTGTATAAACCCCAACCTGCATATCATTACCCTGTATAAACCCTAACCTGTGTGTCATTAACCCATATAAACACTCACCTGTATGTCATTACCCTGTATAAACCCTAACCTGTATTTCATTACCCTGCTTAACCCCTGACCTGTATGTCATTAACCTCCATAAACCCTGACGTGCATGTAATTAACCTGGATAAACCCTAACCTGTATAAACACTAACCTTTATGTCATTTCCCTGTATAAACCCTAACCGATATAAACCCTAACCTGTATAAACCCCAACAGGTATCAACCCTAACCTGTATGTCATTACCTTGTATAAACCCTAACCTGTATGTCATTAACCTGCATAAACCCTAATCTGTATGTCATTAACCTGTATAAACCCTAACCTGTATAAACACTAACCTGTATGTCATTACCCTGTATAAACCCTAACCTGTATAAACACTAACCTGTATGTCATTAACGTGAATAAACCGCAACCTGTTTACACCCTAACCTGTATGTCATTACCCTGTATAATCCATAATCTGCATGTCATTAACCTAAATAAACCCTAACCTGTATGTCATTAACCTAAATAAACCCTAACCTGTATAAACCCTAATCTGTATAGAGCAATAACCTGTATAAAGCTTAACCTCTATAAACCCTAAACTGTATGTCATTAACTCTGTAGATACCCTGACATGTATGTAATTAACCTGAATAAACCGTAACCTCTATAAGCCCTAACCTGTATATCATTACCCTATATGATCCCTAACCTGTATATACCCGAAGCTATATGTCATTAACCTGTATAAAATCTAACCTGTATATTATTAACCTGAATAACCACAAACTGTTTAAACCCTAACCTGTATATTATTACCCTGTATAAACCCTAACCTGTATGTCATTACCCTGTATAAACCCTAACCTGTATCTCATTAGCCTGTATTAACCTTAACCTGTATAAAGGCTAACCTGTATGTCATTACCCTGTATAAACCCAAACCTGTATGTCATTAACCTGTATAAATCCTAACCTGCATGTCATTACCCTGTATAAACCCTAACCTGTATAGAGCAATAACCTGTATAAACCCTAACCTGTATATACCCTTACCTGTATGTCATTACCCTGTATAAACCCTATCCTGTATAAACCCAAATGGTATGTCATTTCCCTGTATAAACCCTGACCTGTATAATCCCTAACCTGTATGTCATTAACCCGTATAAACCCTAACCTGTATGTCATTAACCTGTATGTCATTACCCTGTATAAGCCCTAACCTGTATCAACCCTAACCTGTATTTCATTACCCTGTATAAAACCTAACCTGTATGTTATTAACCTGTATAAACCCTAACCTGTATCTCATTATTCTGTATAAACCCCAACCTATATGTCATTACCCTGTATAAACCCTAACCTGTATGTCATTATCCTGTGGGAGGAAACCACAGCACCCCGGGGAAACCCAGGTGGTCACAGGGAGAACGTTCAAACTCCTGACAGACAGTGGCACGATCTGAACCCGGTACAGTAAACAGTTGTGATAACCACCTGCCACCCACCTGCATGGTTGGTGCAGGATTAACCATCTTGAAGATTAGCTTTGTTTGTCACACATACCTTGATAAATACAGTGATATATATCATGGTTAGCACAGTGACCCGGGTTCAATTCCCATCGCACGGTAGCGTAGTGGTCAGCACAACGCTTTACAGTACCAGTGACCCGGGTTCAATTCCCATCGCACGGTAGTGTAGTGGTTAGCACAACGCTTTACAGTACCAGTGACCCGGGTTCAATTCCCATCACACGGTAATGTAGTGGTCAGCACAACGCTTTACAGTACCAGTGACCAGGGTTCAATTCCCATCACACGGTAATGTAGTGGTTAGCACAACTGTTTACTGTACAAAAGTCTTCGGCAACCTCGCTACAGTCTATAAGAGCCTAGGACTTTTGCACAGTACTGTATGTCAGTGATTCTGATTCTGGACACTGAGTTCCAGCAGGTGTTGACTCTCTGTTCCAGTGACCTGGATTCGATCCAGGCCTCTGGCACCATCTGTGTGGAGTTGCACCTTTTCCCCTCCCACCCCCAACAGCATCTTCCCACATTAAAGTTGTGCCGATAAATTGCTGCTCTAAATTGCCCCCAGTGCATATTTAATGGCAAAAATAGATTGGAGGTGGGGGGCGGGGTTGATAGGTTTCATTAGTTTTTGTGTCATGTACATCAAAACTTACAGCAAAGTATGTAGTTTGTATCAAATCAAATGAGTGAGGATTGTGCTCAGGGCAGCCACCACACTTTCATTGCTAACATAACACCACCACAACTCACTAACCATAACCTGCATGTCTTCGGAATTTGGGAGGTGTTGTGACTGTGATCAAAGTGACCAGAGAAACAGATATAGAAGTCTTTATTCAGCAAAAACAAGCCACGGACATCATATTGAGACACACTTGGAAGAAGAGGCCTGCCTGACCCAATGTTACATGAAATGTTTATATGCTAAAGATCAAAGGTGACAGCAGGACAATTCTACAGTTACAATGTATCTACAATGCTTCCTTTGAATTACATATAGTTTTCAAACATCTCCTCCTTCGCACCCACACTCCAGACACTCAAAATGAATGTTAATCCCCACTGCTTTCATGCATATGCAGACATCTCAGATCAAATGGAGTATTTGTTTATTTGCTATTAACCCCCAGTCTGCAGCTTCAGGAAAACTATTTTCCCGAGCCTCATTTTAAATTCAGTCTACAATCCATGTTGCAGGTCTGAAGACGGTTTGCTGCTGAAATTAATATTTGCCATATACGCTAGCTCCAGATTTGAGCAGCTGGGGGTAACCCGCGCAGTACAAGGCCCTTCAGTGAGAATTGAACCTCACTCTTGGACACCGTAAAGCAATCGTGCCACTTGTGAGACGCTGAACGTTGCAGGGGAGGGCAAAGTAGGGACAGAGGGAAAGGGAGCTGGCATGAATTTGTTTGACCAACTGCACCCCCCCACCCGTGGACATAAGACCTCAAAGTGCTTTCTGATTTTACTCACAGCTGCTTCCAGCTCCTGGACCCAGTTTAGTGTGGGACCTCTTCCTGCAGCTGCCTAGCTGTATCACATCTAAACCTTGACTGTAAAATCTAAACAAAGGAATGCACAAAGTGCCCATTTTCGTAAACGATTTATTCTAAAAGCTGTAATTAAACCTCCCTTCGGAGTACCAAATGGGAGCAGCCTTGGGCAGGGGACCCAAACTCTCTCCCATATCCAACCTCCCTCAACATGGCTACACATCGCCACCTGCTGGATTACAGGAAAACTGTCTGACTATTTACAAGTGGACTTCAAAGTTCAAAGTAAATTTATTATCTGAGTTCATATATGTCACCATATACAATCCTGAGATTTATTTTTCTATGGGTTTACTCAATAAATCTATAGAATAGTATCCATAACGGAATTAATGAAAGACCACACCAGCTTGGGCATTCAACCAGTGTGCAGAAGACAACTAGATAGATAGATAAGCAACACACATCAAAGTTGCTGGTGAACGCAGCAGGCCAGGCAGCATCTCTAGGAAGAGGCGCAGTCGACGTTTCAGGCCGAGACCCTTCGTCAGGACTAACTGAAGGAAGAGTGAGTAAGGGATTTGAAAGTTGGAGGGGGAGGGGGAGATCCTGGCCTGCTGCGTTCACCAGCAACTTTGATGTGTGTTGCTTGAATTTCCAGCATCTGCAGAATTCCTGTTGTTTGCGTTTAGATAGATAGATAGATGGATACTGAGACCATGAGATGAAGAGCCCTTGAGAGCGAGTCTACAGTTGTGGGAACATTTCGTTGATGGAGCAAGTGAAGTTGAGTGATATACTAACTGTTTCCAGGTCTCCGTCACCTGAAGGCAAAATAACTGAGGCATCCACTCTTCCAGAAGGTGAAGACTCAGCCCCCATTAAGATTTTATTTTGACCGTTGTACTTTGTTTTCATTGAGAAGCCCAAACTTGGAAAAACATTGAAGAGCACATAATTGAATTAATAAAAGACCACACCAAGCAGATTGCAAAAGTCAACAAACCGTGCAAATACAAAAAGAAATAAATAATGATAATAAATAAATGAGCAATAAGTATCAAGAACATCAGATAAAGAGTCCTTGAAAGTGAGTCTGTAGGTTGTGGGAACAGTTCAGAGATGGGGTGAGTGAAACTGACTGAAGTTATCTCCTTTGGTTCAAGAGCCTAATGGCTGAGAGGTAATAGCTGTTCTTGAATCAGGTGGTGAGTCCTGAGGCTCCTATACCTCCTCCCTGGTGGCAGCAGTGAGTAGAGAGCATGCCCTGGGTGGTGGGGGTTCCTGATGAAGGCGGCCCTGACTAATTAAGAACCTATCAACCTCTGCCTTAAATACACCCAATGACTTTGCCTCCACAGCCACTTGTGGCAATGAATTAGAAACCATAGAAAAACTACAGCACAGAAACAGGCCTTTTGACCCTTCTTGGCTGTGCCGAACCATTTTCTGCCTAGTCCCACTGACCTACACACGGACCATATCCCTCCATACACCTCCCATCCATGTATCTCTCCAATTTATTCTTAAATGTTAAAAAAGAACCCGCATTTACCACCTCATCTGGCAGCTCATTCCATACTCCCACCACTCTCTGTGTGAAGAAGCCCCCCTTAATGTTCCCTTTAAACTTTTCCCCCCTCACCCTTAACCCATGTCCTCTGTTTTTTTTCTCCCCTTGCCTCAGTGGAAAAAGCCTGCTTGCATTCACTCTATCCATACCCATCATAATTTTATATACCTCTATCAAATCTCCCCTCATTCTTCTACGCTCCAGGGAATAAAGTCCTAACCTATTCAACCTTTCTCTGTAACTGAGTTTCTCAAGTCCCGGCAACATCCTTGTAAACCTTCTCTGCACTCTTTCAACCTTATTTATATCCTTCCTGTAATTTGGTGACCAAAACTGAACACAATACTCCAGATTCGGCCTCACCAATGCCTTATACAACCTCATCATAACATTCCAGCTCTTATACTCAATACTTTGATTAATAAAGGCCAATGTACCAAAAGCTCTCTTTATGACCCTATCTACCTGTGACGCCACTTTTAAGGAATTTTGTATCTGTATTCCCAGTTCTGTTCTACTGCACTCCTCAGTGCCTTACCATTAACCCTGTATGTTCTACCTTGGTTTGTCCTTCCAACATGCAATACCTCACACTTGTCTGTATTAAACTCCATCTGCCATTTTTCAGCCCATTTTTCCAGCTGGTCCAAGTCCCTCTGCAGGCTCTAAAAACCTTCCGCACTGCCTACTACACCTCCAATCTTTGTATCATCAGCAAATTTGCTGATCCAATTTACCACATTATCATCCAAATCATTGATATAGATGACAAATAACAATGGACCCAGCACTGATCCCTGTGGCACACCACTAGTCACAGGCCTCCACTCAGAGAAGCAATTCTCTACTACCACTCTTTGGCTTCTTCCATTGAGCCAATGTCTAATCCAATTTACCACCTCTCCATGTATACCTAGCGACTGAATTTTCCTAATTAACCTCCCATGTGGGATCTTGTCGAAGGCCTTACTGAAGTCCATGCAGACAATATTCACTGCCTTCCCTTCATCCACTTTCCTGGTAACCTCCTCGAAAAACTCCAATAGATTGGTCAAACATGACCTACCACACACAAAGCCATGTTGACTCTCCCTAATAAGCCCCTGTCTATCCAAATGCTTGTAGATTCTTTCTCTTATACTCCCTCCAATAACTTACCTACTACTGACGTTAAACTTACTGGCCTATAATTTCCTGGATTACTTTTTGATCCTTTTTTAAACAACGGAACAACATGAGCCACTCTCCAATCCTCCAGCACCTCACCTGTAGACAGCGACATTTTAAATATTTCTGCCAGGGCCCCTGCAATTTCAACATGAGTCTCCTTCAAGGTCCAAGGGAACACCCTGTCAGGTCCCGGGGATTTATCCATTTTAATTTTCCTCAAGACAGCAAGCACCTCCTCCTTTTCAATCTGTGCAGTTTCCATGATCTCACTATTTGTTTCCCTTAATTCCATAGACTTCATGCCAGTTTCCTTAGTAAATACAGATGCAAAAAACCTATTTAAGATCTCCCCCATTTCCTTTGGTTCCGCACATAGCCGACCACTCTGATCTTCAAGAGGACCAATTTTATCCCTTTGGCTCTTCATATACCTGTAAAAGCTCTTTGAATTATCCTTCACTTTGACTGCCAAGGCAACCTCATGTCTTCTTTTAGCCCTCCTGATTTCTTTCTTGCACTTCTTATATTCCTCAAACACCTTATTTACTCCATTTCCTATACATGTCATACAACTCCCTCTTCTTCTTTATCAGAAGATAAGGTTGAGAACCAAGGTTCCTCATTCCTATTCACTTTGCCTTTAATCCCGACAGGAACATACAAACTCTGCACTCTCAAAATTTCTCCTTTGAAGGCTTCCCACCTACCGATCACATCTTTGCCAGAGAACAACCTGTCCCAATCCACACTTTTTAGATCCTTTCTCATTTCTTCAAATTTGGCCTTCTTCCACTTCAGAACCTCAACCCTAGGACCAGATCTATCCTTGTCCATGATCAAATTGAAATTAATGGTGTTATGATCACTGGAACCAAAATGCTCCCATACACAGACTTCCGTCACTTGTCCTAACTCGTTTCCTAACAGGAGATCCAATATTGCATCCCCTCTAGTTGGTCCCTCTATATATTGATTTAGAAAACTTTCCTGAACACATTTTACAAACTCTAAACCATCTAGACCCCTAACAGTATGGGAGTCCCAATCAATATATGGAAAATTAAAATCCCCTACCACCACAACTTTATGTTTCCTGCAGTTGCCTGTTATCTCTCTGCAGATTTGCTCTTCCAATTCTCGTTGACTATTGGGTGGTCTGTAATACAATCCCACTAATGTGGCCATACCTTTCCTGTTTCTCAGCTCCACCCATAAGGACTCAGTAGACAAACCCTCTAATCCGTCCTGCCTGAGCACTGCTGTAATATTTTCCCTAACAAGTAATGCTACTCCCACACCTTTCATTCCTCTGCCTCGATCACATCTGAAACATCGGAACCCTGGAATATTAAGCTGCCAGTCCTGCCCCTCCTGTAGCCAAGTTTCACTAATTGCTATAACGTCATAATTCTACGTGTCAATCCACGCCCTCAACTCATCCGCCTTCCCCACAATACTCCTAGCATTGAAATATATACACCTCAGAAGATTTTTACCACCACTCACAACCTTTCTATTAGTGGATTTGCTTGAACTTTCAACATCATTTATTTTCACCCCAGCCACACTGTCAGCTCTGGCACTCTGGTTCCCATCCCCCTGAAAATCTAGTTTAAAGCCTCCCCAATAGCACTAACAAACCTCCCTGAAAGGATATTGGTCCCCCCATAGTTCAAGTGTAACCTGTCTCTCTTGTACAGGTCCCACCTGCCCCAGAAGAGGTCCCAATGATCCTGAAATCTGAAACCATGCCCCCTACACCAGTTCCTCAGCCACTTGTTCATCCTCCAGAGCATCCTATTCCTACCCTCACTGGCACGTAGCACAGGTAGGAATCCTGAGATTACCACCCTCAAGGTCCTGCTTTTCAACTTCCTACCAAGCTCTCTATACTCACTGTCCAAGACCTCCTCACTCTTCCTTGCTATGTCATTGGGACCGATGTGCACCACGACATCTGGCTGATCACCCTCCCGCTTCAGAATGTCATGCAATCGATCAGAGACATCCTTGACCCTGGCACCCGGGAGGCAACAAACCATCCTGGATTCTCTGTCACGACCACAGAACCACCTACCTGCACCTCTAACTACCGAGTCCCCTATCACTACTGCTCTCCTCTTTTTCCACCCTCCCTTCTGCACTGCAGAACCAGACTCAGTGCCAGAGATCTGGCTGCTGCAGCTTGTCCCAGGTAAGTCATCCCCCCCAACAGTACCCAATGCGGTATACTTGTTGTTGAGGGGAATGGCCACAGGGGAACCCTGCTCTGCCTGCCCTTTCCCCTTCCCTTGCCTGACAGTGACCCGATTTCCTGTCCTCTGCTCCTTTGGCGTAACTACCTCCCTGTAGCTACTATCTATAATCTCCTCATTCTCCCGACTGATCCGCAGGTCATCCAGCTCCTGCTCCAGTTCCCTAACGCGGTTTGTTATGAACTTCTTGTAGAATTCCACACTTGTTGGCTGAAATATTATAGCCAGTGGTGTGCCCTCTCCATAATTACTGATCCTTGGAACATGAAGCTCAAGAACTTGAAGCTGTCCCCCTTTCTACTACTGGCTCCTCAGTGAGGACTGACCACCCCTCCCTGAAGACAACAATCAATCTCTCGGTTTTACTGATCAGTGCATCTTGTGAAGGGTGTCCAGGGAGGGGTAACACCTCGAGTGAAGGGGCTTGTCGTGCGCATTCTGGGGCAGCTCACTCACTTTTGGTCCCCACCAGACACTCTGCTCTCACCAAGTAGCTGTTTGCATGTGACAGTGGCCACACCCTGGTACCCCGATTTGACAGGCGGGATGAACCAGGCGAGGGTAGTCAGCAGGCCTCAGACCCCAGTTGAGAGAGTGGGCAACGTCCCAGTGCAATGGCTTTTCCACTAAATCCTCCCCAGCGCAGGTTTCTGCCATCACTGGGCACGACAGAGGCCCAGCGCGGGTTTCTGCCATCACTGGGCACGACAGAGGCCCAGAGCGGGTTTCTGCCATCACTGGGCACGACAGAGGCCCAGCGCGGGTTTCTGCCATCACTGGGCACGACAGAGGCCCAGCGCAGGTTTCTGCCATCACTGGGCACGACAGAGGCCCAGCGCGGGTTTCTGCCATCACTGGGCACGACAGAGGCCCAGAGCGGGTTTCTGCCATCACTGGGCACGACAGAGGCCCAGCGCGGGTTTCTGCCATCACTGGGCACGACAGAGGCCCAGCGCGGGTTTCTGCCATCACTGGGCACGACAGAGGCCCAGCGCGGGTTTCAGCCATCACTGGGCACGACAGAGGCCCAGCACATCTGGTGAATGAAGGAAATCAGAATCACAATCAGGTTTAATTTTGCCAGCATTTATTGTGAAATTTGCTGTGATGTGACAGTAGGACAATGTCATTCGTAATAATAAAAACTGAATTACAGTCATTATATATTTTTCTCACCCCTTAAGGGTGATGTGAATGTGTATTTTTCCCTCGGTCTTGAGCCGGCTCTAGAGGTCTGGGACTTTGAGGCTGCAGCCAGTATCCTTGCTACGCCTAGTACTGCGTTCTTCTGGACCGAGATCTCAGGTTGTCATAACGAGATGCTGGAACGGACCCAAATGTGAGACACAGACAGTGAAGTACAAGGAACAGGAATTGACTAGAGTAGGGACGTGACAGGATTCAGACCAGGAGCAGGGACAAGAACGCAGATTCGGGCTAGGGAAAGCGGGACCAGGACTAGGAACAATGGACTAGGAGACACGGCTCAGACTCCGAGCCCGAGACTGGACAAGGACCCAGAAGCTGGGTCTTGCCTCAGGCTCAGACCCTGGAACCAGGCAAGGACATGACGTGGCTTGAGACTGGGGTCTTGGGTCGTGAGCTTGGCTGCGGGATCCTCGAGGCTTGGGGTCTTGGAGCTTGGCTGCGGGATCTTTGTCTTGAAATGCAAAGGCTGATAACTCAGAGGCTGGAGCTGAGAGACAGACTGGGAACTGAACATCAACACAGAGCCAGGACTTATCCTTCGACAAGCCAGGACTCATCTTTTAACACGACACTAACATGAAACAGGACAGAACATAGACATAGAGCTGGGACTTATCCTAAGACAAGCCGAGACTCAACTTCATCTTCACAGCCAGCCTTACCCCACAGAGGCAAGCACAAGACAAGACAGATTCCCCCCCCCCCCCCACAACCACCACCACCACCACCACCACCACCACCACCACCACCACAGGGCAACAGAAAAACAGCCTGGCTTACCCCACAGAGGCAAGGACAAGAGACAAACACCAAAGAACAACAGACAGTTCCACCTCTGCTCCGGGGAAGCTCCAAGTCTCAGTTCGGCCAGCAACCTCAGCTGGCTACAGAAACAGCCAGATCCCTAACTAGCTCGGAGTGGCTGATGGCCACTCAGCTGGCCCAGGAAACAGCCAAATCCATACCACAAAGACCACTCCAACAAGTGGCAACCAGGCCTAGAGATCACAAATGGTTTCACTAGCCTTCCACCAGCAGGTTGCTCCAAGGGGGACTGACAAGACAAACCAGCAGCCCACACTCAATCCCAAGGCTACTTATATTGCAAGCCCAAAGATGGGAATCAGGTGCCTATGATTAACTCAAACGAGGGTCAGCTGGAAGACCCGGAGTCCTGAGTCCACAGACTAGACCGTGAACCGGAATGGGGACTACACGGACCGGACCATGACACAGGTATTGTTCCCAGGATTTGTTGAAGCCTCTCTCCCAGTCCAGGTGTCACAGCTTCAAGTGTTACCATCACCACTGTGATTACTCTGGTTATAACCTTCCACATCCTTTCTATCTGCTCTTTCAAGCCCTGATGTTTCTCCAGCTTCCCATATTCTTTCTTCCTGATGTTACTGCCATTCGGGATTGCCACATCTATTACTATTGCTTTCTTCAGTTCCTTGTCCAGTATTACAATGTCTGGTTGGTTACCTGCTTATCAGTCTGTATTTGGAAGTCCCACAGGATCTGACCTCTGTCATTCTCTACCACCTTCTCTGGTGTTTCCCATTTGGACTTGAGAGTGTCCAATCCATACTCAGCTCAGATGTTCCTGTAACAATTCCTGCAACTTGGTTCTGCCGTTCAGTGTTTGCTGTGCTGGTGTAGAAGTGAGGTGGTGTTCAATGTCCGTTCAGAAATTGGATGGCAGAGGGGAAGAAGCTGTTCCAGAATCAATGAGTAATAGGTGTTAAACTTTGTAACTTCAAAACAGTAAATTAATTCAAAGGAGGACAGGGAAATCCGAAAATGTAGGTGTAACTTTGTGTTTACTTTAAGCAAGGTGCACACGTATCACACGATAGCGTGATGATGTATGCAATTCCATATTTATACAAGTAACCCATAATCAATTATGTAAATGAACAAGAATGCTTAATCAAACTATATTTCTAAGATTACTCAAATATTATTGAAATATTAAATATACAACAATAGGGGAATCCGTCAAAACTGGGAGTGAAGATATTAATTTAGAAGGCTTGCTAGTGATTACCTAACTTGAATTTCTCTTATAGCTGTGTTCAAACATTCATAACTTCACAACATGGACGCTGTTCACAACATGCATTCGAGATCTACATTCAGACACTTCTGAAACTTTCCAGTCCATCGCTCAATTCAGCCTCCCATCCACCCCACTCTTCCATGCTGCCTGAGGAAAACCCCTCCCACCCAGTCATTCTCTCTTCTCCCCCTCCCCCCCCCCACCATCGGGCAGACTACAAAAACCATGACAGGACTTACCGTTGGGCTCAAGGACAGTTTCTAACCGGCAGTCGTCAGAGGCTTGACTGCGCCTCATGTACACTATAAAGTGAAACCTTGATCTCCCACCTTTCTCCAGCTGAATGAGCCAATGGTGGTGAGGAGCCATAAGGAGCAAGACAGATCAGCTGGGTGAGTGCTTTCACAACAACAATCATGCACTCAGTGTTTGTAAGACCAAGGAATTGATTGCGGACTTCAGGAAAGGGAAAAGCACACACCAGTCCTTATTGAGGGGCCAGCAGAGGAAAAGGTGAACAGTTTCAATTTCCTAGATGTCATCACCTCAGGAGATATTGTATATCTTGGGCCCAACACCGTGATGCAATAACAAAGTGCTTTGGAAGTTTTATTGCTAGAGTCAACTCCTGCCTCACCAAGGTCCTGGACCCTCAGCAATTTGCCTATCGCCACAATAGGTCTACAGCTTTTCCTGCAGCCCTGGATCACCTGGATAATACTAATACCTATGTCAGGCTGCTATTTATCAACTACAGCTCAGCGTTTAATACAATGATTCGTACAGGTCTGATCAAAAAGCTCCAAAGCTTGGGCCTTTGTATCTCCCTCTGCAACTGGATCCTCAAATTCCTCACCAGAAGACCACAGTCTGTGCAGATCAAAAATAACACCTCCAACTCACTGAAAATCAACGCTGGCCCTCAGGGATGTGTGCTTGGCCCCCTACTCCACTCTCTCTACACCCATGATTATGCAGCTAGGCACAGCTCAAATGTCATCTATAAACCTGCCGGTGACACAACTATTGTTCGCAGAATTTCAGGTGGTGACGAGAGGGCATACAGGAGTGAGATATATCAGCTGGTTGAGTGGTGTTACAGCAACAACCTGGCACTCAACATCAGTAAGACCAAAGAGCTGATTGTGGACTTCAGGAAGGGTAAGATGAGGGAACACACACCAGTCCTGAGAGAGGGATCAGAAGTGGAGAGAGTGAGCAGTTTCAGGTTACTGGGTATCAACATCTATCCTGGACAAAACATGTAAATGCAGTTGTGAAGAAGGCAAGACAACAGCTATATTTCATTAGAAGTTTGAGGAGATTTGGATTGTCACCAAAAACACTGGAAAATGTGGAGAGCATTCTGACTGGATGCATCACTGTCTGGTATGGGGGAAGGGGCTACTACACAGGATCAAAATAAGCTACAGAGAGTTGTAAACTCAGTCAATTTCATCATGGGCACTAGCCTCCATAGTATCCAGAACACTACCTCAATACTTTTTGGGGTATTGAGGCAAGACAGTGGCTATATTTCATTAGGACTTTGAGGAAATTGGTTGATCAGACAGGGATGGGTAATTAGTTGTGAATGTGTTGACAAGCAGAGATAGGGTGATGTGTGGTGTGGAGCTGCATGGCTCGCCACTGCCACCTTCTGGACGGTCTGAAAGTGGCAGCTGGTCACAGACAGGATACTATTATTACGAATGACAGAGGTCAGTTTGAATTTGTTTTGCAGCAGCAGTAAGGTGCAAGACATGAAAATTACAACAAATCACTAAATAATTATAGGCACCTGTTAGTCTCGTGAGACCATGGATTTGCGCCTTGTAAGGTTTCCTGGGAGCAGGCCTGGGCAAGGTTGTATGGAAGACCGGCAGTTGCTAAATAAATAACTGGTGCTATAAAACGTAATGAGGTAGCATTATCAAGGATGTCTTCAAAAGGTGGGGCCTCAGGTTGGCACAGCGCTTTACGGTACAGGCGACCCAGATTCAATTCCTGCCACTGTCTGCGAGGAGTTTGTACGTTCTCCCCGTGACTGTGTGCTCTGGTTTCCTCCGGGTGCTCTGGTTTCCTCCCACAGTCCAGTTGGTAAGTTAGTTGGTCATTATAAATTGCCCTGTGTTTAGGTTAGGGTTAAATCGGGGATTTGTGGGCTGCGTGGCTCGAAAGACTGATTGGACCTGGTCCATGCTCTTTCCCAAGAAATAAATAAATAAATAAGGCAGCATCCATCATTAAGGACTCCCATCACCCAGGTCATGCCCTCTTCTCATTGCTACCATCAGGGAGGAGGTACAAGAGCCTGAAGACACACACTCAGTGATTCAGGAACAGATTCTTCCCCTCTGCCATCTGATTTCTGAATGGACATTGAACCCAAGAACACGACTTCTTTTTGCACTACTTATATACTATAACTAATTAATATATCTATACTTACTCACTGTAATTCAGACTTGGAGTACGGTACTCCGTTTAGCTCTATAGGAAGGATGTGGTTTTAATGGAGAGAGTTCTGAGGAGATTCACCAGGATGTGGCCTTGAATGGAGGACTTTATCTACGGGGAGTGATGCTGGTCCACTGCCAAACAGGATGAATTATCTCAATTTGAAATGTCAGCTGTCAATTTTCCTGATCAGCTGAGTTCCTCCAGCACCTCATGCATTGCTGTGGGTCTTAGATAGACTGTACAGTCTCATGAATTTCTATAGAAAACCTACAGGACTTTTAGAAACTTAGAAACTTAGAAAATAGGTGCAGGAGTAGGCCATTCGGCCCTTCGAGCCTGCACCACCATTTATTATGATCATGGCTGATCATCCAACTCAGAACCCCACCCCAGCCTTCCCTCCATACCCCCGATCCCCGTAGCCACAAGGGCCATATCTAACTCCCTCTTAAATATAGCCAATGAACTGGCCTCAACAGTTTGCTGTGGCAGAGAATTCCACAGATTCACCACTCTCTGTGTGAAGAAGTTTTTCCTAATCTCGGTCCTAAAAGGCTTCCCCTCTATCCTCAAACTGTGACCCCTCGTTCTGGACCTCCCCAACATCGGGAACAACCTTCCCGCATCTAGCCTGTCCAATCCCTTTAGGATCTTATACGTTTTTGGACCACAATGCTGTGGGTTCCCCCACGGTGAGGTGATTGACATTTCAGTGAGCCGTTGTTCAGGCAGAACTGAAGTATGTCTCTCACAAAGGAGGTGTAAGGCACTCCTTCCCTCCACTAGCCTACAGGTCACCTTTGGGGAAGGAGTAGCACCTGGTTAGTCACCCCACCACCCTGATCAGGGTTACATGAAGCCATGAGATCAGGTGGTGGATGGTTGTATGAGCAGCTGGTGCATATCACAAGTCCTGGTTATGTGACCATTGACACCAGACAGACAATCCCTGAAGAGTATTGATAATGGCTGAGGTCACCTGTCCTGTAAAGACACTGCCCAGAAGAAGGCAATGGCAAACCACTTCTGTAGAAAAATTTGCCAAGAACAATCATGATCATAGAAAGACCGTGATCGCCCACGTCATACAACATGGCACATGGTGAATGAATAAGATGTCAGTGATAGAGTCATAGAAAACTACAGCACACAAACAGGCTCTTCAGCCCATCGTATGTACCGGATGATTTAAACTGCCTACTCCCACCGACCTGCACCCAAACCGTAGCCTTCCATACCCCTACCATCCGTATACCTATCCAAACTTTGCTTAAATGTTGAAATTGAGCTCGCATGCACCACTTCCACCGGCAGCTCGTTCCACACTCTCACCACCCTCTGAGTGAAGAAGTCTCCCCTCATGTTCCCCTTAAACTTCTCACCCTTCTCCTTTAACCCATGACCTCTAGTTGTACTCCTACCGAATCTCAGTGGGATTGAGGAAGTGATATTAAGTCAGATTCTGATTTAATTCAAATCTGTAACTCTATCACGGAAGCTTCCTGCTGCCTCAGTAACGAGCCGATATCATTGAAGAGAAGGTACAAAAACCTGAGAGCACATACCACCAGGCTCAAGGACAGCAACTGCCCCACTCTTATCAGAGTCTTGTCCGATAAGATGGACTCTTGGCCTCACAATCTACATCGTCATGATCTTGCACTTTATTGATTACCTGCACTGTACTTTTGCGATAGCTTTTACATTTTATTCTGCATTGTTATTGTTTTGCCTTGTTCTACCTCAATGCACTGTGTAATGATTTGATCTGTTTAAACAGTGTACAAGACAAACTTTTCACTGACTCTCAGTACAGGTGACAATAGTAATCCAAAAGTTCAAGATTCAAAGCAAGTGTATCATCAAAGTACTTATACTGTACGCCACCGCCGGGAACGCGGTGACTGATGCTGCCCCGAAGGCACTGTTTGACATGGAAGAGTTTGATGTGTTACCATTGATGGAGGAGCTCAGCAAAGTCTCTGCCCTGGGGAAAGGTGGAACTCCCCCTGAAGTCTTGAAGAGCGGGAAGCCTGCCTTGCTGCATGATCTGTGTCTTTGCTGGGAGACAGGCCACATTCCCCAGGACGTGTGAGATGCCAACACTGTCACACTGTACAAAGTCAAGGGTGACCATAGTGATTGCAACAATCACCATGTCCTCTCTCTCCTTAGTATTGGGGGGAAAGTGTTCACCCGCATCACCTTGGCATGACCAGAGTCTTCCATCCAGAGTCCCAGTGCGGGTTCAGAGCGGGCAGGTCTACAGTGGACATGATCTTCTCACTGGGCCAGCTGCAGGAGAAGTGTTGAGAGCAGCAGAAACACTGTGCACAGCCTTCACTGATCTGACCACGGCATTGAACCTCGTCAACGGAAGCTAGTGTACACAGGTTTCATTGATCTGACCAAGGTGTTTGACCTTGTCAGCAGAAGCAGACTCTTCGAACTACTGCTAAAAATTGGCTGTCCCCTCCAAGACTGCAGAGTATCATATCATCCCTCCACAAGACAATGCACAGCACTGTCTGCTTCAATGGAGCAACTTCTGATGCTGTTCCAGTGAGCAGCGAGTGAAACAAGGTTGTGACCAGACACCGACCCTCTTTGGAACCTTCGTCTCCTTCACGATGCTTTCGCAGATTGCACTGAAGGCATCTCCCTTCGCACAAGAGCTGATGGCAAGCTATACATTGCTCACTTGAGCTCCAAGACCAAAGTAAGGACAGCCCTCCTCTGCGAGATGCTGTTTGCAGATGATGCAGCACTGACGTCAGGCACTGAAGGCAGACTCCAACAACTGATTAACCGCACGCTGATGTCTGCAAGGAGTTTGGGTTAACCTCTGAAGAAGACAAACATCATGGTCCAGGGTGCAGAATCTCCCCCAAATATCACCATTGCTGGTTGCTGTCTTAATGTAGTCGATTCCTTCGCCTATCTTGGGTTGACCGTCACCAGCTCCCTGTCGCTCGACACAGAGGTGAACAGCAGAATTGCCCAAGCTGCAGCCATCATGACCAGACTGAACAAGAGAGTGTGGAACAACAGACAGCTGACAAAGACCAAGCTGTGTGTGTACCACGTGTGTGCGCTCAGCACCCTCCTCTGCACCAGCGAGGCTTCAACACCGTACATCAGCCAAGAGCAGAGGCCAGACTCCTTCCACCTACGTTGTTTCTGGTGCATCTTGCACAGCTCCTGGCAGGACCGAATCACCAACACAGAGGCTGTGCAGTGGGCAGCTGGTTGGGTCATGTCAAATGGATGGATCAGGGACGCATTCCCAAGGACATGCTGCGTGCCAAGCTGAGTGAGGGCATTGCCCATGAGGAAGACCATGCCTCCACTACAGGGATGTCTGCAAGCACGATAGGAAGCTGGCAGGCACCGACCTCAACCCCTGGGAGGGAAGAGCTGAAGACCGGACTGCATGGAGGGCCGCAGTCAGAAGCGATGCACGACATGATGAGGTAGCAAGCACCAACATTGTGGAGTGCTTTGGTTCAGGAGCCTGATGGTTGAGGGACAGTAATTGTGGGGTGAGTCCTGAGGCTCCTGTACCTCCTTCCTGATGGCAGCAGCAAGAAGAGAGCAAACCCTGAGCGGTGGGGTCCCTGATGATGGATGCTGCTTTCCTGCGACAGCGCTTCGTGTAGATGTGCTCGATGGAGAGGAGGGCTTCACCCATGATGGACTGTGCCATATCCACTACATTTTGTAGAATTTTCCGTTCAAAGGCATTGGTGTTTCCCTATCAGGCTGTCAAAGTTTTAGAAGTCATGCGGAATCTCCACAAACTCCTAAGGAAGTAGAGGTGCTGCCATGCTTTCTTTGAAATTACACTTACGTTCTGGGCTCAGGACTAGTCCTCTAAGATAAAAACACTGAGGAATTTAAAGTTGCTAAACCAATACCAATACTATGGAAACAACAGGAATTCTGCAGATGCTGGAAATTCAAGCAACATACATCAAAGTTGCTGGTGAACGCAGCAGGCCAAGCAGCATCTATAGGAAGAGGCGCAGTCGACGTTTCAGGCCGAGACCCTTCGTCAGGACTAACTGAAGGAAGAGTGAGTAAGGGATTTGAAAGCTGGAGGGGGAGGGGGAGATGCAAAATGATAGGAGAAGACAGGAGGGAGAGGGATAGAGCCGAGAGCTGGACAGGTGATAGGAAATGAGTCCAATTTCCTGTGATCTGGGGTTGCTGTAACTACAGCAGACTCAGAGAGGCTCATTTCAAATTGAATTGTGCTCAGCGGGAGAGGGAGCAGAGTCCTTGTTTTGTGGGCCGGTCGGGTTGCAGAGCGGAGACTGACTGCAGCACCCGATACTGCCTGCAGATGGCGGTATTGCATCTCCTTTCATACGAGCAACTCTGCAGATGCTGGAAATCCAGAGCAACACACACAAAAGGCTGGAGGAACTCAGCAGGTCTGGCAGCATCTGTGGAAATAAATAAATAAACAAACAGTCGATGTTTCAGGCTGAGACCGTTCTTCAAGGCTGAGAAGGAAGGGGACATTTCTGGTGTTTTCCCCCTTCCTTTCCAGTCCTGAAGCACACACTCAGCAACTCAGGACCAGCTTCCAGCCCTCTGCCATCAGACTTCTGAATGGACATTGAACTCCTGGACACTACCACACCACTTCTTTATTTCTATTTTTTGTTATTTTTGTACTGCTTGTTTAACTACTTTGTGTGTCCTGTCATTTACAGTTCCTATCATCAGGTATTGCAAAGTACTGCTGCCACAAAGACAACAAATTTCACGACATATTCTGGTGATATCAAACCTAATTCTGATTCTGATTAAAGATTAGCTTTATTTGTCACACGTGCTTTGAAAATCAAAACGTACAGTGAAATATGTGGTTTGTGTCATTGTCTGCGATGTGCTGCCAGCGCCAATATAGCATGCCCACAGCTCCGTAAAGCTAATCTTCAAGTGTCGCCTCATTTCCAGCACCAATTTAGCATGCTCACAACTCACTAACCTTAACCTGTACATATTTGGACTGTGGGAGGAAACTGGATCATCCAGAGGAAACCGGGGAGAACATAGGAACTCCTTACAAATAGCAGTGGGAACTGAACCCACCCCTACAGTCACTGTTGCTGTGAAGTACTTCACTATTATCCCACTGGAAATCGTACAGATGTGTAGCTTGGGTGGCCGATGGTTGGGTGAAGTTGTTCTCCCATCTTGGCAATTTACTTGCAAATGTTTTGTCATCCAAGTAAGGAGACATCGTCAGTACGCCGTTGATTCTGGTGCGTCCTCCAAATGTTTGGCCTTTATGCACTTATCAATCAGATAGTGAACGTCATTAAGGAAACTTAATTGCGATTTTGGGAGGAAATCTCATTACCACGCCATCCCATCAGCCACGAGATTTCCTCCCCACATCACAATTGAGTTTCCGTAATGACGACCAGTCAGCTGATTGATAAGTACGTACATAAGGGCCGAGCGTTCGGAGGACACACCACGATTAACAGCGCAATGACATGTGGACAAAACGTTTACAAGTAATTTGCCAAGATCAGAGAGCAGCTCAACCCAACTACTATTCTACTTTGCAGCTCAAGGATAGGAGGCCATTCTGCCCACTGAACAGATACTGGCCTTCAATTAGGTCAAAAGTAGATTTGAGCCGTAACTTCATTTCCCCACCTTACTTCCATAATCCCTTAAAAAACAACCCAGTGGGATCACTTCTGGAAATTTCAATTGACACTTACTTTCTGCATTCTCTTTTATAAACTGTTTTTTATTGTTATTACAAACAAGAGAAAACCTGCAGATGCTGGAAATCTGAGCAACAGACACAAAATGCTAGAGGAACTCAGCAGGCTAGGCAGCATCTATGGGAAAGAGTAAACAGCCAACGTTTCGGCCTTCAGCAGGACTGGGGAAGAAAAAGTTGAGGCGTAGATTTAAAAGGTGGTGGGAAGAGAGAGAGAAACACAAGGTGATAGGTGAAACCATGAGGGGGAGGGATGAAGTAGAGAGCTGGGAAGTTGATTGGTGAAAAGAGATACTGGACTGGAGAAGGGGGGGGGTCCAGTAGGAGAGAACAGAAGGCCATGGAAGAAAGAAAGGAGGGGAGGAGCACCAGAGGGAGGCGATGGCAGGCAAGGAGATAAGGTGAGAGAGGGATAAGGGAATGGGGAATGGTGAGGGGTGGGGTGACACGCCATCAGGTTGAGGGCTACCCAGACAGGGTTAAAGGTGTTGTTCCTCCAACCTGAGCGTGGCCTAAAAGTCTAATGTGGCTGAAGCAATCTTATTACGATCGAGGAGAAAAAGCTGGGAAACTCTTGGCATGGAGAATTTTAAAAATACAGTCTGATAGAGCAATTAACAGTATAATAACCTCTTCAGGAAGCCTAGCAGTAGACCCATTGGAAATTAATAATAGTTTTACAGAATTTTATGAACATTTATACAGATCAGAATGCCCCAAGCCTCAGAAGAACGGGACACATTTCTTGTTCAGTTTCAATTCCAGACACTGACAGAAGATGCAAAAAGGGATTTAGATAGAGGTACAACAATTGAAGAGGTATCACAGGTTATCCAAAATATTAACAGTGGTAAAGCGCCAGGGCCTGATGGCCTACCAATTGAATTCTACCAAACATTTCAAGAAAAATTACTAGTCCAACTCTTAAATACGTATGACGAATCTTATCAGAATGGAACTCTCCCATCCTCTTTAAGGCTGGCAGTGATAACGCTGATCTTGAAGCCAAGCAAACCGCCTGCAGAATGTTCCTCATTTGGACCAATAAGTCTAATTGGATCGGACACAAAAATACCTTGTAAAGCCTGAGCAAAAAGATTAGATCCTTATATCCCACATCTAGTTCATAATGATCAGAATGGTTTTGTGCAAAAACGCCAAGGATTCCATAATATTAGAAGAGTTCTTAACATAATTCATGAAAAATTTGACGCTAAAGATATAGCAGCATGATCACTGGATGCTCAGCAGGCCTTCGATAGAATAGAATGGCTATATTTATTTATTGTGTTGCCTAGATTTGGAGTTGGAAAGAACTTCCTTAACTGGATTCAGATTTTATATACAAATCCAATAGCCAGTGTCTTAACAAGTAGTTTAGTTTCTAAACCAGTCACCTTGGAGCGACTTACTTGCCAGGGACGTCCTTTGGCACCGATGTTGTTTATACTGGCCATAGAACCCCTGGCTATGGCAATAAGAACGTAGACAGGCCTGTCGGGCATCCAGTTAGGAGAACAGGAACATAGAATATCCTTATATGCTGACGATGTGATTCTTTTTCTAACAAATTTATCCATCAGTATTCCAAACTTAATGCAACAGATCGAATTGTTTGGGCAGTTCTCTGGTTATAACATTAACAACTCAAAATCATCAATACTATTTTTGAACAAAGAAGAAAGATTGAAACCAGTCATAAAAACCCCATTTATAAATGCAAAGGAAAGATTTACCTACCTTAGTGTCAAAATTACCCCTGAAATTAAAATGATCGTCCCAACAAACTGTGATCCACCAGTGGGCGAAGTGAAAGAGACGTTGGATCAGTGAATAACAATGCCCATATCAATGTTTGGCCGTACAAACATGATCAAAATGAATATATTACCAAATTTCTATACCTTTTTCTATCACTTCCTATCCCTCTACCAAAATCATTTTTTGATAAGCTTAATAGTATTCTTAGTAAATTCACTTGGAATAATAAAAAATCTAAACTGAGACTATACCTGCCTTATGAAAGGGGAGGGCTACAGCTCCCAAACCTGAAATGGTATTATTGGTTCTGCTCAGTTATGTTCTGCAATGTTTTATTTCTCGATGGAGGCCCTTCCAGCCTGGGTGAATATTGAACAGGCATCAGTACCAAACTTCCCATTAAAGCTCTGTGTATACTCTGCAGACCCGAGAATTCTGAAAAGAACAACTGAGAAATCTCTTACTAACTTTTCCTTCAGTTAGTCCTGACGAAGGGTCTCGGCCTGAAACATCGACTGTACCTCTTCCTAGAGATGCTGCCTGGCCTGCTGCGTTCACCAGCAACTTTGATGTGTGTTGCATGAATTTCTAGCATCTGCAGAATTCCTGTTGTTTGTGTAAAAACAACCGAGAACTCTTTCCTCAAAATACTATTGACATCTGGTATAAAACACATCAGCATATTAAAGATACTCCTCCCATTTCTCGCTTCTCCCCAATATGGGGCAATACATACTTCAGAGCAGGAAAAGCAGATGGTGGTTTCAGAATCTGGGCAGACAAAGGTGTGCAGAAAGTAGAGGACCTTCGTATGAATGGTAATCTTATTACATTTGATCAATTGTGTCAGACCTACCATATTCCTAAAAAACACCGTTAAATATTTGCAACTGAAACATTTCATACTATCAAAATATAAGCATTTAGTATCTGAACCACCACTATCACATCTTGAAAATCTCACACTTCTAAACCTAAAGGGGAGGAGTCAGATTTCTTTATTCTATACAGCTTTGATGTCATATGATAAGGAGTCCACCGTCGACAGGCTGGAGGCATGGAGACCGGATGTTCAAGAGGACATACAAGAAACTGAGTGGGAAATGGCATGTTTAAAAACCCCAAAACAATCAATTAACATGAGAATGAAGCTATTACAATATTAATGGTTAATGAGAACTTATATTATTCTCGTCAAACTGAATCGTTGGTCTCCTGACATCCTGGACACTTGTGATAAATGTTTAGAAGGAAAAGGTACTCTGTTTCACTGTGTATGGGACTGTCCAAAATTTTAAAAAATACTGGAAAACAATTGTTCAGACTATATCTTCTGAGATGGTTGGAGTAAAGGTGCTTCACCAAGCAACAATGTGTGTACTAGGTATATATCCAAAGAACTTTACTGTTAGTCCAAAACAGTCAACTTTAATCGACTTTGGACTCCCGCAGGCCAGGAGGATGATAGCTTTATCTTGGAGAAAAATGGACATACCTTCGATACATGTATGGGTGAAGCAAGATGGCATCTTGTATTGTATTGGAGAGACTGACTTACATAACCAGAGGAAGGGCAGGAGAATTTGAAAATGTGTGGCAACCTTTACTGGAGTTTCTTGGACATCAAGGTGCACAGTCACTTAAAAATAGCTGTGTGTTATTGAGGGCTTCTACAGTTTCTTTCTGATGTGTTTTTTTAATTTTATTTCTTTATTAAATATGTGAAGTATGTGAAATGTTATATTTCTTTTCCTTTGATGATTGTGAAAAACATGAGGACGTTTCACTATTTAGTTTAATTATTATTATTGTTTATTTCTATATGTGAAATATATGTAAAATTCAATGGAAAAATTGTTTTTAAAAAAAACCTGAGTGTGGCCTCATCGCAACAGTAGAGGAGGCTATGGATTGACATATTGGAATGGGAATGGGAAGTAGCCACTGGGAGATCCCTCCTCTTCTGTCAGACAGAACGTAGGTGCTCGGCGAAGCGGTCTCGCAATCTATGACGGGACTCACCTACACACAGGAGGCCACACCGGGAGCACCAGGCACAGTATATGACCCAAACTGACTCACAGGTGAAGTGTCACCTCAGCTGGAAGTACTGTTTAGGGCCCTGGATGGTAGTGAGGGAGGAGGTGTAGGGGCAGGTGTAGCACGTGTTCCGCTTGCAAGGATAAGTGGCAGGAGGGAGATCAGTGGAGAGGGACAAATGGACAAGGGAGTAATCCCTACGGAAAACAGAAACTGGGGGGGGGGGAGGGAAAGATGTGCTTGGTGGTGGGACCCCATTGGAAATGGCGGAAGTGTTGGAGAATTATGTGCTGGACACGGATGCTGGTGAGGTTGTAGGTGAGGACAAGAGGAACCCTGTCCCTGGTAGGGTGTTGGGAGGATGGGGTGGGAGCAGACATACATGAAATGGAAGAGATGTGGTTGAGGACAGCATTGATGGTGGAGGAAGGGTAGCCCCTTTATTTGAGAAAGGAGGATATCTCATTCGTTCTAGAATGAAAAGCCTCATCCTGAGAGGAGATGCAGTGGAGACAGAGGAATTGAGAGAAGGGGATGGCGTTTTTACAAGTAGCAGGGTGGAATAACATGTAGTCCAGGTAGTTGTGAGAGTCCGTGGGTTTGTAGTAGACATCGGTGGATAAGCTGTCTCCGGAGGTAGAGATAATGAGATCGAGAAAAGGAAGGGAGGTGTCAGAAATGATCCAGGTGAATTTGAGGACAGGTGGAAGTTGGAGGCAAAGTTGATGAAGTTGATGAGTTCCGCATGGGTGCAGGAAGCAACAGCAATGAAGTTGTCGATGTAGTGTAGGAAAAGAGGGGGACAGGCACCAGTATAGGCTTAGAACATAGACTGTTCCACGTAGCTGACAAACAGGCAGGCATAGCTGGGACCAACGTGAGTGTCCATAGCTACACCTTTTGATCGAAGGAAGTGGGAGGAGCCAAAAGAAAAATTATTAAGAGTGAGGACAAGTTCCACTAGACAGAGGAGAGTGGTAGTGGAGGGGAACTGGTTGGGTCGGGTGTCCAGAAAGAAGCGGAGAGCTTGGAGGGCTTCCTGGTGGGGGATGCAGGTGTATAGGGACTGGGCATCCATAGTGAAAATAAAATGATGGGGACCAGGAAACTTGAAATCACTGAAAATGTCCAGAGTGTGTGAAGTGTCGCAGATGTATGGAGGAGGGACTGAACTAGCTGGGATAAAACAGAGTCAAGGTATGCAGTTATGAGTTCAGTGGGGCAGGAACAAGATGAAACAATGGGTCTACCTGGACAAGCGTGTTTATAGATCTTGGGTAGGAGATAGAAACTGCTAGCCTGCAGGTCTCCCTTGGGCAAGGAGTAGCACCTGCTTTGCCCCCCCAAACCCCCGGAAAGGGTCACGTGAAGCCATGGGAGCAGGTGGTGGATGGTCGTTTGAGCAGCTGGTGCAGATCACAAGTCCTGGTTATGTGACCACTGACACCAGGCAGACAATCTCTGTAGAGTATTGATAGTGGCTGGGGTCACCTGTCATGTACAGACACTGCCTGAAGAAAGCAATGGCAAATCTCTTCTGTAGAAAAAAATGACCAAGAATAATCATGGTCATGGAAGGACCACGATCACCCACGTCGCACAGCAGGGCACATACTGACGATGATGATCTTATCAATGATGGCACTGATCCATGTACCCAGTACGTCAGGCAGCCTCTGTTGAAGTCTCATAAATAATTTTAACTCCTGGTTGTGAGCCATTTCAACTGTGGAAAATATCCTGACTGGTTGCATCACAGTGATCCGGATACGTAAGAGCGTAAGAAGCTGCAGAGATTCTGCAGTTGATGGAAATCCAGAGCAATGCAACACAAAGTGCTGGAGGAACTCAGCAGGTCAGGCAGCGTCCATGGAGAGGAATCAGTCGTCAAAGTTTAGGGTCGAGACCCTTCTTCAGGACTGGAAAGGAAGGGGCAGCAGCCAGAAAAAGACTGGGGGGGGGGGAAGAGGGGAATCATGAGCGGCTCAAGGTTTTCAGCATCTGCAGGATCTCGTGTGTTTATGAAGCCTGTGTACTCCTCACGGTGTTCTTATAGAGTAATTACCTGTACTGCCTACACTACAGCGTAATCCAGTGTGTTTACCGATCACAGTGTATCGATTAAGTGTACATACTTGCTACAGTGTTGTACACCGTAACTATATGTTCTGGTTACAGTGATCTACACTATTAATGTATATACTGGTGACTGTGTTCTATACAATTAGTATATGTACAAGCCTACAGTGTTCTACGCAGGATGTGTGTCTGTGCCATTGGTGTATGTACTGGTTATGGTGTTCAACGTAATAACTACGTATCTTCCCTAGTGGCTGTCCATCGTGTCTGATGGCAGCAGACCTGTGCCGGAGAGTTTTTAAAGTGCAAAAGCCCTCGTGCTGGGCAGTTCCACTCTCTCGACCTCAGCAGTCCGGGTCCAGTGGTACAATCAAGCGTCACAAAATGGCGTCTTCCTTGTTTGCAGTGGGTAACCGTGATGGCTTCTGTGCCTCGTCATACCCTTCGCTCTCCACGCAGCGTTGCAATACTCCCTTCCTGGCCATGGACCTCACTGTAGATCTCATCTGCCCAGTCCATTTCGAACTGACTTTGCACGCTGGGACAGGCATGTCCTACCTCACTGGGGTGTGAGGCCACCGGCTCCTCGGAACTGGTTTAGCCTGCCTGTTGAAACGGTGTACCAGGGTGAGGCCACTGTCACAGGCAAACAGCTACTTGGAGCCACAGGTGAGGGCTGAGGGTCCGGTGAGGACCACAGGTGAATGAACTGCCCCAGAATGGACACGACAAGCTACTTCACCAGGGGTGCTGCCCATCCCTAAGTAAGTGTACCGACAGAGGAGTCTACCCAGCTAGGGTGGATGATCAAAGTCTCTGTCCTAAGTTAATAATTACAACAACGTGGACACAGGAGACTCTGCCGATGCTGTAAATCCAGTGCAACACACGCAAAACACTGAATGTGTGAGCTTTCTTCATCTACGCAGTGCAGGCATCATCGATGATTAACTGAACTGTGACAACATACATCACCCATCGTCACAGACCCACCACCCAGGACGTGCTCTCTGACAACATACATCACCCATCGTCACAGACCCACCACCCAGGACGTGCTCTCAGAGAACCTACATCGCCCATCGTCACAGACCCACCACCCAGGACGTGCTCTCAGAGAACCTACATCGCCCATCGTCACAGACCCACCACCAAGGCCGTGCTCTCTGACAACGTACATCGCCCATCGTCACAGACCCACCACCCAGGACATGCTCTCAGACAATGTACATCGCCCATCTCAGAACCTACCACCCAGGCCGTGCTCTCAGAGAACCTACATCACCCATCGTCACAGACCCACCACCCAGGCCGTGCTCTCTGACAACGTACATCGCCCATCTCAGAACCCACCACCCAGGACATGCTCTCTTCTCACTGATGCCATCAGGAAGAAGTACATGAACCTCATGACTCTCACCACCAGTTTCAGGAACAGTTATTACCCCTCAGTCATCAGGGTCTTGAATTGTAGGGGACAACCTCATTCAACTTCCCTTGTCCATCACTGAAATATTCCCACAACCTATGGACTCACTTTCAAGGACTCTTCATCTCACTTTCTGGATATTTATGGGTTTTTTTTCTTTCTTTTTGCGTTTGCACAGTTTGTTGTCTTCAGCACACTGTTTGAATGCCCAAGTTGGTGCGGTCTTTCATTGATTCTATTATGGAGTTATAGAGTATATCCACAAGAAAATGAATCTCGTGGTGACATCCATGTACTTTGACAATAAATTTCCTTTGAAGTATGGAACTTTGAACTTTATTCCTCAATCACCCTTTCGGGGAATAGCATGACCCCTGTCACCACACTGAACAAATACCATTTTTATACAGGATCAATCAGTAGTTACGGATGTTGACCAATTACTTTACTTTACTTTATACTTTATTGTCGCCAAATAATTGATACTAGAACGTACAATCATCACAGTGATATTTGATTCTGCGTTTCCCACTCCCTGGATTACAAATATTAAATATTAAAGATATTTTAAACATAGTAAAAATTAGTAAACATTACAAATTTCAATTATAAATCATAAATAGAAAATAGAAAAATGGGAAGTAAAGTAGTGCAAAAAAACCGAGAGGCGGGTCCGGATATTTGGAGGGTCAGGATCCGTTCAGCAGTCTTATCACAGTTGGAAAGAAGCTGTTCCCAAATCTGGCCGTACGAGTCTTCAAGCTCCTGAGCCTTCTCCCGGAGGGAAGAGGGACGAAAAGTCTGTTGGCTGGGTGGATCGTGTCCTTGACTATCCTGGCAGCCCTGCTCCGACAGCATGCGGTGTAAAGTGAGTCCACGGACAGAAGATTGGTTTGTGTGATGTGCTGCGCCGTGTTCACGATCTTCTACAGCTTATTTCGGTCTTGGACAGGACAGCTTCCATACCAGATTGTGATACACTCTAGAAGAATGCTTTCTACGGTGCATCTATAAAAATTAGTGAGGGTTTTAGGGGACAGGCCAAATTTCTTTAGTTTTCTCAGGAAGTAAAGGCGCTGGTGAGCCTTCTTGGCAGTAACCTCTGCTTGGTTAGACCAAGTCAGGTCATTTGTGATATTGACACCGAGGAACTTAAAGCTTTTGGCCTGTTCAACTTGCGCACCACCGATGTAAATTGGGTTGTGCGGTCCGCTACTCCTTCTGAAGTCAACAACCAATTCCTTCGTCTGGCTGATGTTGAGGGATAGGTTATTGTCTTCGCACCATGCCACCATGTTCTTAATTTCCTCTCTGTACTCAAACTCATCCTTACCCGAGATACCACCTACAATTGTTGTGTCATCAGCAAACATATATTGAGTTCGATGGAAACTTGGCTACACAATCATGGGTGTACAGTGAGTACAGCAGGGGGCTGAGTACACAGCCTTGTGGGGCACCGGTGCTCAGAGTGATTGTAGAGGAGAGCTTGTCCCCTATTTTTACAGCCTGGGTCCTGTCTGTGAGGAAGTTGAAGATCCAGCTGCAGATCTGAGTGCTAAGGCCCAGGTTCCGGAGCTTAGGAATCAGTTTATTTGGAATGATGGTATTAAAGGTAGAGCAGTAGTCAATGAAAAGGAGCTTTATGTATGCGTCTTTATTCTCCAGGTGTTCTAAGGAGGAATGTAGGGTCAGAGAGGTGGCATCTGCCATTGACCTGTTGCTCAGGTAGGCGAATTGCAAAGTGTCGAGGTTTACTGGTAGGCTGTGGTTGATGTGTGCCATAACCAATCTCTCGAAGCACTTCATAGCAATTGATGTCAGAGCCACAGGTCGATAGTCATTCAGGCATGCCACCTTGCTCTTCTTCGGCACTGGGATTATCGTTGTCTTCTTAAAACACGAGGGGATCTTAGACTGAAGCAAGAGCAGTTGAAGATGTCAGCAAACACTCCAGCTAGCTCGCTTGCACAGGCCCGGAGAAACCGTCCTGGGACGCCATCTGGGCCCGTCGCCTTCCTTGGATTTATCTTCAGGAAGGCCCTTCTAACGTCCTCCTTGGTGACGATGAATCTCGGTGCCACCAGGTCCAGTTCATCCGGAGGGAGCGGGACGCTCCTCTTATGTTCGAATCTTGCGTAGAATACGTTAAGTTCGTCAGGAAGAGAAGCGCCACAGTTATTGATATTCCCAGCCTTTTCTTTGCGCCCAGTGATCTCATTTAGACCCTGCCATAGTCTACTAGCATCCCTCTGGTTAGCCTGGGCTTCCAACTTGGCACCCTTAATGGCTTTCCGGAGTTCACGCCTGGATTCCGAGTAGCGACTGGTATCCCCTGACCTAAAAGCCTCAGCTCTAGCCTTTAAAAGGGACTTGACCTCATAATTCATCCAAGGTTTCTGGTTAAGGAATACCTGGATCGCCCTGCGAGACACACAGTCCTCCATGCATTTCCAAATAAAGTTCGTGACAGCTGAGGCATACTCATCGAGGTTAGCTGCCGAGTCCTTGAATACTAACCAGTCCACCGATTCAAAGCAGTCACGGAGGACCTCATCCGTTTCCTCCGTCCAACGCGCCACTACTTTTGACACCGTGACCTCCCACTTCAATTTCTGTTTGTAAGCCGGGAGGAGGAGTACAGCCTGATGGTCCGATTTTCCAAAGTGAGGTCGTGGGATGGAACGGTAGGCATCCTTGATTGCTGTGTAGCAGTGGTCAAGTATATATGGGCCTCTAGTGGAGCAGGAGACATGTTGGTATAACTTTGGCAGCGCCTTTCTGAGGTTGGCCTGGTTAAAGTCCCCGGCTGTAATGAGCTAAGCCTCCGGATACCTGGTCTCAAGTTCAGTGATGTTGGCATACAGTATGTTCAGAGCACACTCCACGTCTGCCTGGGGGGAATATAGACCCCTGTCAGTATGACCGAGGTACATTCCCGTGGCAGATAGTAGGGACGACACTTCACCGACAGGTGTTCCAGGTCCGGGCTGCAGGAGCTTGTCAGTGCCACTGTGTCTGAGCACCACGCAGTATTGATCAGTAGGCAGACACCACCTCCCCTCGTCTTGCCCGAAGACGCCGTGCGGTCCATCCGATGGATCGAAAATCCCTCCGGTCGGATGGCACAGTCGGGGGTGGTGGGGAGAGCCATGTCTCAGTGAAACAGAATACACAGCAGTTCTGCATCTCCCTGCCGTAGGGGAGTCTCCCTTTAAGATCATCCACCTTGTTCTCTATGGCTTGCACATTAGCTAGTAGGATGGTGGGCATAGGGACCCTGAAGCCCATCAGCTTCAATCTGATAGCAGCCCAGCTCTTTTCCTACACTTCCTTAGTAAATAGTGCATCTTTCCAGGTTTCCATCAATGCAGTGTGTTGTTGTCAACTCTTTGAGGTTGGTGGACGCGTCCCGCAGGAATCGATCGGCGGGTCACGTTGTCGCGCGCTCCGGGTCGGGCGGACTAACGGGGGAGGCTTCGCTGCCACTTCCAGCTGCTGGGGGCCCGGGCTGTCGATTGGGTTGGGCCCCAAAGCTGACACTTAATCCCGGATGGCCGGGCTCCTGGCTGAAACAAGTCCTTAAGCCGAGTCACGGTTGCAGAGGCCTCTGCTCCAGCCGAGCCTCGGGCTCGATTTCCTTATTAGCAGGATCAATCACCATTCACAATACAGATGTTAAAAGTCAATTGAAGATACAACCTGACAGCTGATGATACTTTGAGGTTCAAAGATTCGAAGCATATTTATTATCGAAGTATGTAGATGGTACACAACCCTATGATTCGCCCGCCCACAGACAGCCACGAAACATAGAAACACCAGGGAACCCGGTCAAAGAAAACAGAAACTCAACGCACAAACAGCGAAAAGCGAGTGAATAACACGCACAGAATATTAAACATCAAACGGCAGAGCCCGCAAAAAAGTCTTGAAATGTTCAGTTCAGTTCAGTGTCGCTCATTAACTGCCGGCTGCAGAGCCAGACTGCGGCGAAGCACCCCAATCAGAAAAAAGAGTAACCAGGATCCAGAAACACACACGTAACAGGAACCGCAGAGAGCTCCAAAAACAAGTCACAGCCATGAGCCACCACCATCAAAGTTCAAAGTACGTTTATTATCGAAGTATGTATGCATTGTACAGCCATAAGATTCATCTCCTTACAGGCAGCCACAAAACAAAGAAACCCAAAAGAACCCATTAAAATACCCAATGTGCAAAGATAGCATTCAGAAGTTTTATGAAAGGAACAAAGCCAGACATCCCCGCAGCTGCCACCCTTCATCGCAAAGCTGAGCAAAAGTTGAAGACCTCAAGAGCATTATTAGGCCATTCGGCCCATCGAGTCTGTTCCGTCATTTCATCATGGCTGATCCATTTCCCTCTCAGCCTCAATCTTCTGCCTAATCCCCATATCCCTTCATGTCCTGGCTAACGAAAAATCTATAAACCTCTACTTTAAATTACTCAATGACTCGGCCTCCACAGACATCTGCAACAATGAATTCCGCAGATTCACCACGATCTGGCTAAAGAAATTCCCCACATCTCCGTTCTAAATGAACATCCCACTATTCTGAGGCTGTGTCCTCTGGTCTTCGACTCCTCCACCATAGGAAATATCCTCTCCACATCCACTCTATCCAGCCCTTTCAACATTTAATAGGTTTGAATGAGATCTCTTCCTTCATTCTTCAAGACTCCAGCGAGTACAGGCACAGAGCTATCAAACACTCCTCATATGATAAGCCATTCAACCCTGGAATCATTTTCGTGAACCTCTTTTGAACCCTCTCTAATGTCAACAAATCCTTTCTTAGAGAAGGTGCCTAAAACTGCTCACAACACTCCAACTGAAGCTTCATCTGTGCCTTATAAAGCCTTAATATTACATCCTTGCTGGTGTGCATTCCTTGAGTCCCTCAGTTATATTCTTATCTTGACTTGGTAAGCCAAATGACTTCATTTCCCTGCTGTGGAAAGGGAAGCTATGTTGTTTAAAGACCTTGCTTGCTTGGGCTGTCTGCACTTTACTCTTGCCTGGACTTTATGTTAGCCCTTACACGAGAGATACTGGAAGCAGATACTGGAATTCCAGTGCAAGGACAGACAAAATGCTGAAGGAACTCCGCAGGTCTGGCAGCATCTACACAGTCAGCATTTCCAGCTAAGACCGTTCTTCAGGAATGTTACTGCCTCTCCCACACAGGCACCCCAGGTGGAGGGAGCATCGTACCAGGCAGAGAGTGCTCCTGTTCCAACAGAGTAGACAGATGGAGGCAGTAACACCAGCCCAGATCATATAATGACAGAGGTCCTGCAGCTAGCTTTAGTTAGTTCAATTAATAACAATAATTTATTTATTTATTGAGATTCAGCATGGAATAAGCCCTTCAATTACTAACACTGGACAACACATTTTTCCGAAAGTGTTGCTTCCGCAGAATTTATTTTTTGTTTCTGATCGACCGCTTGAAGCTGATCTCAAATATAATTTCAGACAATTTGTATCACAGTAATTTGGAGAATCAAGAAATTAACTTTTATTGAATATAATGCATTTAATTGTATAATGGTGCTGACGCTTCTCAATAGTTCAACTAAGCTAAAAATGTTTTGTTGATGATTTTCATTTGTACTCAGTGTCTGAGGCTTCTTGCTTGAATGTCCACATTAATCAGCCAGCATTAATCAGCCAGTTGCCCTGATACCATTTCTCCATGACCACAATGTCCTGGTGAAACCTTTCACCATGCTCGTCACTGACAGTGCCAAGATTTGCAGGGAAGAAGTCTAAATGGGAATGCAGAAAATGAATCTTGAGTGACATGTTGCACTTCATGGTTTTGTATGCTTGAAGCATGTTGTCGACCAGCTGCACGTAGTTTGGTGCTCTGTAGTTGCCAAGAAAATTTTCAACATCTTTTGAATGCCTTCCATGTGATTTTCTCCAGTCCCACTAGAAGTTCTTCGAATTGCCTGTCATTGATGACCTGTTTGATTTGTGGACCAACAAAAATGCATTCCTTAATCTTGGCATCAGTTATTCTGAATTGAATTGTGAATTGAAATAATAAATATAGGCGATTTTTAAAAAATGGTGCGTGATAGGCACATTTCATGGTGATTTTCACGATCAGCAGCCCAGAGTATTCAGGCAGCAAAATCTTTGTTGTGCAGTGTTAATTATGTGCGAGGGTTTATTGAAGGACTGCTGAGGACATGATAGTGGAAAGACAAGAGCATGTCTCATCAGCTTTAACTTCAGTTCCAACTGCTGGCATGATCTGTCTGGAGTTTGCATGTTTACTCTGTGGCTGCAACACAATAATCCCAAGATCAAGGCACCCCCCCTCCCAAATTTTGTTCTAGAGCCCACTCTCTACAAGAAAAACATTCTTTCTGAACCTAGAGACGTAGAAGAGACTGGCAAAGCTAGAGATGTGAGGGAACGTACAAGGGTGCTGGAGGAACTCAGTGGGCAACAGGCAGCACCCGTGGAGGGAAATAGGTCAGCATTTCCAGTTAAGGCCCTTCATCTGCTCTGAAAAAGAGAGAGGAGAATTAGCCGGCATAAAAAGGTAGTTGGAAGGGGCTAAACTTTGCACATCACTGCAGAGTTGCGGATACAGCTCAGCACATCATAGAAACTACCCTCCCCTCCAGGGACACTGTCTATACTTCTCATTGCCTCAATAAAGCAGCCAGCATAATCAAAGACCCCACACACCCGGACACTCTCTCTTCTCTCCTCACCCATCAGGCAGAAGATACAAATGCCCGAAAACCAAGAACCATATCTATCTGTAAGGAGCTCTTCAGGCCTGTGAAGGGCGTTGGAGAGCATTGGGCTCTGAGGTTTTTGGAGCAACTGAATTGGTTAATTGTTGTTTAATAGGAGTTATTAATCGTTTAGAGAGCCTTTTGTTGTTTTCCCCCAGTGACTTGTTCTCTATAACATGGTCTCCCAGTGCTTTCTGTTTAAACTTGTTAAGTTTATTTTGATTGGCTCTGAGATTCTGTCTTATGTGTATTATTTCAGCAGATGCCCAGTTCACAGGTCTGAGAAGGTTACACCTCACGGTGTCACTGATGTTCTGTTAGACCTCTGATGGATAAACTCTGGTTGCCATCTCTACATGAGAGTCTGTCTTTCCTCCACACATGGCTTCTGACTGCCAGTGCACATCGTGACAGTTGTACAATCACTTGTACGTAAAGTTGGACTCTTGAACTTGTTATGATCTTGCATTTTATTGTTTACTCACTGCACTTTCTCTGTAGCTGTCACACTTTATCTGCATTGTAGTTGTTTTATCTGTTCTACTCGATGCATGATCTGACCTGTACTGTTGGAAGGAGGATGCCTGAGACACCAAAGTGCTGGTTTGAGGACTGTAGATTCGGTGGGCTCGGGATCAAGTGATTTTTGGGAGCTTCTGCTGTTGGTTTCATGGTGGAGGGGTGGGTGGGAGAGAGGCCAGTGTTTCTGTGGAGGGGGAATTTGGGGCTTCAGTGTATCCATCATTCTGTGGATTTCTTTGTTTTGTGGATCCCTGTGAAGAGGATACATTTCAGGCTGTGTACTGGATACATACTCTTTGATATTAAATATATTGAAAGTGTGTTTACTGGTTGTATCACGGTCTGGTACAGCAATTCCAATCCACAGGAGTATAAGAAGCTGCAGAGAATAGTCTACTCTGTCCAGTACATCACTGGAACACCCCTCCCCATCACCGCTCCCATCTACAGTAGGTGCTGTCTCACGAAGGCAGAATCCACCATCAAAGATCCCCACCATCTGGACCACACCATCTTCTCACAGCTACCATCAGTCAGGAGGTACAGAAGCATGAAGTCCCATACCAGCAGGTTTAGGAACAGGTACTTCCCTTCAACCATTCAGTTCTTGGCAGCAGTACATAAAATTACTACAGTACTGTGCAAAAGCCTTAGGCACTCTAACTATATGTGTGTGAAGAGTAAAGCACACTTCCAGCTTTCTATGTACGTATGTACAGAGCAAATATATAAATCTGTCTTTCCATATATATTTTTTCTCTCCCCCCATGTCTGCCTCCGTCTCTCATTCACCTGACACTGTCTCCTAACTCCAACACCTCTGCCCTCCCCTACCTGGAACAACCTGCCCGTCATCTTACCCCCCTCCTCAGTCCACCATTCAACTGGTTACTGAATGTCAATCAGAGGTATGGAAGTTGAAGCAGAATGGTGGGAGGCAGGGTTCTGGCAGCCCAGAGGCCTCGACTGGGTTTGGAGGCCTGTGGGAGGGAGGGAGGGAGGAATACTGTTATTGTTGTCATCACTTGCTACATTCTGTGCTGTTCTGCCAAGAACGATGGACATGCTATGTTGGTGCTGGGACGTGTGGCGATGCTTGCGGGCTCATCCTTGGTTGTGTTGGTTGTTAATACAAATGATGCATTTTACTGTATGTTTCCATGTACGCATGATCAATAAATGGGATTCTGAATTGAACTCCCGGCTCACCACTCTCCTTCTTCTCTTTGTACTGGCCATCCATCTTCTCTCTCCACTTTCAGTCCTGGTGAAGGGGTTTGACCTGAGTTTCCTTACCCCACAGATGCTGCTCAACCCATTGAGATTATCTATTAGATTATTTCTTTCCCTAGAATTATGTTGTTATTTTGAACATAAGACAATTTAACCGTAAGACCATAGACCATTTGACCATAAGACGATTTGACCACAAGTCAATAAGACATAAAACAAAGGGTCTTAAGACCATTTGACCACAAGATCATTCAACCAGAAGACCCAAAACACCCGATGATTCCAGGAACATCACTGAAGATGTGTCCAGAAGCATCAATAGATGTATGTACACAGCTAACATGCTGTAAGGTTTCACTGCTAATGTAATAGTTTCTCTGTAGCAGCAACGTTTGGGTTATGACTAGAGATAACGGGGGTTTAGGATATGAGAGGGATGTTGTTCTTTCTTGTGTGTCCGGGAGCCGGGAATTTGTGGTCTTTTGCTGGGGAGAGATGAGGAGAGAAGACGTGAATGGAGAGAGTTGGTAGACCGCCGGACGAAGTGGATTTGGAACGAGGGTCCGGAGGTCAACGACAATCGGAGGTCAACGGGAAACCAATGGATTGAACCGTGCGCTCCAACATTGCACATTAGACTGTTTCATGAGAATGGGCTCTTTGTTATGTTTCGTTACTAAGCATATAATCAAATTAAGAATTATAAAGCTCAATCGTTTATTCGCATATTGTGTACTGTTTGTCATTTCGTGGTACAGATTTGTAACAGGGGAACATATCGCTCAGCATCCACCCAAACAGGATATTTTGAGTTTGGCCAGGCCGGGGGCTGTCTGCCCCTAGATTAAGCCGCTAGCAGAACGGAGAGTTACATATTTATATTTGTATTTGCATTTGCAGTTTGTTGAGTTCAGCACTCTGGTTGATGTTTCATTGATCCTGTTATAGTTACTATTCTATAGATTTGCTGAGTCTGCCTGCAGGAAAATGAACCTCAGGGTTGTGTATGTGATAGGCATGTCAAAGTCAGCGGGAGAAATTCCTGCCGCATCACGCTCTCCCCGGGACACAAGGGGGGGGGTCCGCTAACCCAACATGGTCACGTGTGGTGACGAGGCAGTCTGCAGCAGGCGCACGGATACAGCCCCAATGCAAAACATCCAACACTAAACAAAAGAGCTACTGCAACAATTCGACGGGGAAAACAGGCCCATTATAATCTGATATAATCTCAATGTAGGATATAGCGGTGTATGTGACTAAAATATCCACTTCCAACGGATAAACAGATGCACATCCTGGGCACTAATTGATGCTAGCGGATGAAGATACCCCGGCAGGTTGTAGCACCAAAGCCGGTCTGAATCATGTGATCATAAATTCCTTCACGGCGGTACCGCCTCCTTTGGGCGCGGATTGGTTCGTTTCTGGCGGAGTGGTAGGAGGCCAATGCTGCTACCCCGTCCAACGATTGGGTGTACGGCGGCGTCAGTCGGTGTGAGTGACGTGAGCGGCAAGTGCCTCCGGCACCTGCGCTGTTGGAGCCGGCTGGAGAGGTCTGGCGCTTGCGCAGTGGGGGTCTACAGCTGGACCGTGGAGGGGCGAGTTTGCCGGTGGTTTGGAGCCCCGCGGGCACTCCGGCGACCAACATGGCACAGATTCTGCCTATCCGCTTCCAGGAGCACCTGCAGGTGGGCGGCTAGTGCCATGACACACATGCTGCGCCTTGGGGAGGGAAGGGGCGGTCGGTGGGTGGGGGGCGCTGGGGCTGGTTGTTAAGCAACCGCGGCCTAGCTGGGGCTGCAGCCCGACTCTGGGATATGGGATGGTGGGAGAGAAGAGGGAAGGGAAGTGAGTGGGTAGGTGGGCATGAAAAAGGATTCATGGAACTGGGGTTATTGGGTTGGGGGGAAGGGAAGAGGGCCGGTAGGGGTAAGGGGGGAGTATAGGGAGAGTATCGGAATGGGAGAGAGTCAAGTGAAGGGGAACGGGAGTTACTGGCTCAGTGGCAAAACAAGCGGGCAAGTTGGGGAATGGGAGTGAGGGCATCAGAATGGCATAGAGATAGTGGAGGGGGACAGGAGAACGGGAGTTATTGGGTCGGGGTGGGCATTTGGGGAAGGGTATCAAAATGGGAGAAATTTGGAGGGATGGGGAGTTGGGGAAAGGGAAGAGGGGAGTGTAGGGGGAGGGTATCAGAACGGGGAAGAGTCAGGAGGGGTAGAGGGGGATGGGAGTTATTGGGTTGGGGGAGAACGAGAGTTAAAGGAAGAAGGCTGGGCGGTAAGGAGGTAGTTTAGGGAGGGTATCAGGCTGGGAGAGGGTCAGGGTGGAGGGGCACTGGGGAATTGGAGTTATTGTGTCAGGAGGAATGAGGTGGAGTAAAGGAGGTCTGGGGATAGAGGGAATGGTGCTGTAAATTTATTCCCCCCCTGCACTTCCCATCTTCAAGCCTTGGGTTAATCACTGATGACCCCCACACCCAATTTTCTTGGTGGCTAATCTGTTTTAGGGGCACAATGAGAGCTAATTGTCCTCTATATTGCAATAGACTGGTGTATTAAGTATAAAGTATTATGCTGATGGGAGTCTCTTCCCACCCCCTCCCCCCATCTGCTTGCCCAGCCAGGGTCGATACTTGCAGCAGTTGCTTCATTCCCTGCAGATGTTTCATCTCTTGGGGATAATCTGAGTGGTGAAAGGTTACTCTACTGAAAGCTTCCCACTTCTCTGTGAGGATGGATGTTTGATGGTACCCTTCTGCACAGAGCCAGTGGCATGCTGTTTGTTTCTACAAACATGCTTTAATTGGATGAATTTCTAACTTGCCTGTTTCACCTTCCAAGCCATTGAATTAAACGATAAGGAAATATACTACAGATACAATACTGCGCAAAAGTGTTAGGCTTTTATATATATAATGTTGGAGGAACTCAGCAGGTCAGGCAGCATTTATGGAAAACAGTAAACAGTCATGTTTTGGGCTGAGATCATTCTTCAAAACTGAGAGGGAAGGGAAGTTTCCAGAATAAACTAGTGGGGGGAGGGGTGTGGAGGAAAGAGGACAGCTAGAAAGTGATAGGTGAAGCCAGGTGGGTGGGAAAGGTCAATGGCTGAGAGGAAGGAATCTGATAGGATAGGAGAGTGGACCATAGGAGAAAGGGAAGGAGGAGTGGACTTGGCAAGTGATAGGCAGGTAGAGGTCAGAGTGGGGAATAGAGATGGGTGGTGGGAAATTTTGTTCACCATAAGAAGAAATAGACATTTGTGCCATCAGGTTGGCGGGTACCCAGACAGAATAAAAGGTGTTACTCCTCCACCCTGAGAGTGGCCTCATCTTGGCACAAAAGGAGGCCATGGATTGACACATTGGAATGGGAATCCCTTTTTTTGTGTTTCCCAGCCACCTTCCTATTTTAACCAATATACAGTACTAAGCAAAATTCTTGTGCACCCTAACTATATATATGTTCCTAAGACTTTTGCATAGTACTGTACATTTGCAGTAGTTAGTAAACTTAAAATTTCTTTGATCCCTGCTTAAAAACAATAATTTCTAAAGTGGTAATGATTTTTTTTGTTCCTATCTGGGATACGCTGTTTGTACTGTACTGTACCTTCAGTGATGAGCTTCCTCTTATCCTCTGTGACAGCCCTGCAAACTGGCAAAGCCAGATTTACTTATGGTAATGGTGCGAAGACTTCCAAGACCCACTCGGGAAAAACAGTAACAGTTTGCTTTTCCATACTCAGCAGCCACAAGCAGACATCCTCTTTTATTCTGGCAACTCTTTCCCCCCCCCCACCCCTTTCTCAGTCCTGAAGGAGGGTCTCGGCCCAAAATGACGTCTATCTATTCATTTCCATAGATGCTGCCTGACCTGCTGAGTTCCTCCTGCGTTTTGTATGTGTTATCTTGGTTTTAGATCTCAAAAAGTTCAAAGTAAATTTATTGTCGAAGTACATATATGTCACCCTATACAACTCTTGAGATTATTTTCTTGGGCATTCAGAATAAATACAAATAAACACAATAGCATCAACAAAGCAGACAGCCAATGTGTTAAAGACAAACTGTGCAAATACAAACAGAGAGGGGAAAAAACATTAAATATCGAGAACAGGAGATAAAGAATTCCTAAATAAAAGTGAGTCCATAGTTGTGGGAGCAGTTCAGTGATGGGGCGAGTGAAGTTTTCCCCTCTGGTTCAAGAGCCTGATTCTTGAGGGGTAATAATGTCCTGAACCTGGTGGTGTGGGTCCTGCGGTCCTCAGAAGGGAGCATGGCCTAGTTGTTTGTTCCTTGATGATGGATACTGCTTCTCTGCGATAGCATTTCATGTAACTCTGCCCAGTGGTGTCTTCACTTGTCCTGTCAGTCTTCATAGTCTTTATCATGAATCCTAGAGTTTCATAATTCTCACTGGTTATATTGTAGCTAATTTTGCACTTTCCAGTACAGGGTTTGAAATGTGCCAAAATTGTGTCCGTACCACTGAATCTTCACTGGAGTTTGACCTTAAATCTTCCCTCCATCACTTGTCACAACCCCCTGTGTATTTGTTGCAGTGTTTATTGATTGGGTTACAAGATGTCACAAACATTTAAGTGATCAGCATCTGTGGTTATGTGAATTGAATTTTAATTGCACTGTTACAAGGTGGTGTTTTAAACAAAAATGATCATTGTAATTTCAAATCTTTGTGTTGAATTTTGATCCTCACATTCAAACATATATTCATTATCAGAAGCTTAAGTTCGATAGTTCATCCTTAACGTGTCTTTACTAGGTTGTCATGTAGCATTAAACTTTGACCTTTAACTGAGTAGTTATCCTATTGCAACACAGAGAGGCACGTCAGGTCGGTAACTGGGGCAATGGTGGCAAGGTTCAGTATATCAACAACCTGGTAACTTTGGACATGCTAGATTGCAGAATCAGTGGTCGGTGTGATCTCTGGGTTGAAGGTTCTGTTCCTGTGGCATCTCCTGCTGACTGCAATCTCTGTACAGTCTTGCCTTTAAATTGGATGAATTAGTTGTGTTGAATATTAACACTCTTTCGTAAAGAATAATTGTAAGACTGTATAGAAATGATGTGCAACAAATTCTGAGAAAGGATGATCTAATCAGGGTAATGGTTCATTCCTAATCATTTCCCCTCTACCACCACTCTGCTCCGTCTAGCGGAATTAGTCCTTGCTCTTAATAATTTCTCCTTTGGCTCCTCCCACTTCCTCCAAACTAAAGGTGTAGCTATGGGCACCCGTATGGTCCTAGCTATGCCTGCCTTTTTGTTGGCTTTGTGGAACAATCTATGTTCCGTGCCTATTCTGGTATCTGTCCCCCACTTTTCCTTCGCTACATCGACGACTGCATTGGCGCTGCTTCCTGCACGCATGCTGAGCTCGTTGACTTTATTAACTTTGCCTCCAACTTTCACCCTGCCCTCAAGTTTACCTGGCCCATTTCCGACACCTCCCTCCCCTTTCTAGATCTTTCTGTCTCTGGAGACAGCTTATCCACTGATGTCTACTATAAGCCTACTGACTCTCACAGCTATCTGGACTATTCCTCTTCTCACCCTGTCTCTGCAAAAACGCCATCCCCTTCTCGCAATTCCTCCGTCTCCACATCTGCTCTCAGGATGAGGCTTTTCATTCTAGGATGAGGGAGATGTCTTCCTTTTTTAAAGAAAGGGGCTTCCCTTCCTCCACTATCAACTTTGCTCTCAAACGCATCTCCCCCATTTCACGTACATCTGCTCTCACTCCATCCTCCCGCCACCCCACTAGGAATAGGGTTCCCCTGGTCCTCACCTGCCACCCCACCAGCCTCCAGGTCCAACATATTATTCTCTGTAACTTCCGCCACCTCCAACGGGATCCCACCACTAAGCACATCTTTCCCTCCCCCGCCCCCACTTTCCGCAGGGATCGCTGCCTACGCGACTCCCTTGTCCATTCTTCCCCCCCCATCCCTCCCCACTGATCTCCCTCCTGGCACTTATCCTTGTAAGTGGAACAAGTGCTACACCTGCCCTTACACTTCCTCCCTTACCACCATTCAGGGCCCCAAACAGTCCTTCCAGGTGAGGCGACGCTTCACCTGTGAGTCGGCTGGGGTGATGTACTGTGTCCGGTGCTCCCGATGTGGCCTTCTATATATTGGCGAGACCCGACGCAGACTGGGAGACCGCTTTGCTGAACACCTACGCTCTGTCCACCCGAGAAAGCAGGATCTCCCAGTGGCCACACATTTTAATTCCACATCCCATTCCGACATGTCTATCCACGGCCTCCTCTACTATAAAGATGAAGCCACACTCAGGTTGGAGGAACAACACCTTATATTCTGTCTGGGTACCCTCCAACCTGATGGCATGAACATTGACTTCTCTAACTTCTGCTAATGCCCCACCTCCCCCTCGTACCCCACCTGTTATTTATTTTTATACACACATTCTTTCTCTCACTCTCCTTTATCTCCCTCTGTCCCTCTGACTGTACCCCTTGCCCATCCTCTGGGTCTCCCCCCCCCCCGGTCTTTCTTCCCGGACCTCCTGTCCCATGATCCTCTCATATCCCTTTTGCCAATCACCTGTCCAGCTCTCGGCTCCATCCCTCCCCCTCCTGTCTTCTCCTATCATTTTGCATCTCCCCCTCCCCCTCCCACTTTCAAATCTCTTACTCACTCTTCCTTCAGTTAGTCCTGACGAAGGGTCTCGGCCTGAAACGTCGACTGTACCACTTCCTATAGATGCTGCCTGGCCTGCTGCGTTCACCAGCAACCTTGATGTGTGTTGCTTGAATTTCCAGCATCTGCAGAATTCCTGTTGTAATGGTTCATTCCGTTTATTTGAAATATAGTGTGGAACAAGCCCTTTGAGTCACGCCGCCCAGCAGCCCCGATTTTAACCCTGGCCTAATCATGGGACAATTTGCAATGAACAATTAACCTACCTACTGGTATGTCTGTGGACTGTGGGAGGAAACCCACATATTTCACGAAGAGGACGCACCGACTTCTTACAGATGACAAACATGAAGAAAGTCTGCAGGTGCTCGAAATCCAAAGCATCGCGCACACAATGCTGGAGGAATTCAGCAGGTCAGGCAGCATCAATGGAGAGGAATAGAGTTGGCATTTTGGGCTGAGACCCTTCTTCATCTTGCATTTGGAGTTAGAATGGACTTGCAAACTCCACTCTGAGCTGTGACAGCATTGTGCCAACTGCTGTGTAGTCAAGGTGTGACCTAGCACTTCGCCAGCTCCGTTGTGAAAATTAGGCTTGAACCCAGACAGGCAGGCAGGTGACAGAGTGGGTGCAGGATCTTAGAAAAGTGTACAGAATAGAGGGGTAGTGATAGGAGAGAATCAAGGAGACTTTGCCCATAGCAGAGATGTCTAAATTACAGTTCAAGGTAAATGTTATTATCACAGTCTTGTATGTGACTATATACAACTCTGAGACTCTTTTCTTGTGGGCATACTCAATAAATCTATAGAATGATAACCATAACAGAATCAATGAAAGCACGCAACTTGGGCTTTCAAACAGAATGCAAAAGACAACAAACTGCTAATACCAAAAGAAAGAACAATAAATAAATAAACAACGAAGAAAACCAAGGTGGCATGTTTGAACAATTGGTGTCCTGTCACACTCACCTCAATCATAAGCAAATACTTTGAGAGGCTGGTCAAGGTCTATATCTGCAGCATGCTACCGCACATAGACCCTCTACAATTCGCCTACCGGCACATCACACTACATGCTGTCCTCACTCACCTGGAGAAGAGGGATGCTTATGATTGAATGCTGCTCTTGGACTACAGTTCAGCATTCAACACCATAATCCTCCGCCTCGACAAGAAGCTCAGAGACCTCAGCCTTCACCCTGCCTTGTGCAGCTGGATCCTCGACTTCCTGTCAGATTGCTGGCGGGTGGTAAGGATGGGCTCCCTCACCCCTGACCCCCAGCACAGGAGCCTCCCAGGGCTGTGTCCTGAGCCCCCTCCTCTACTTGCTATACACAACAGTGGTTAAATTTGTAGATGACATGACACTATTTCCAACAATGATGATACAGCCTGCAGAGGAGAAGTCAACGCCCTGACACGGTGCCAAGAAAACAAATTTTCCCTCTATGTCTAAAAAAAAACCAAGGGATTACAGGGGGAACAGAGACAGCCTAGCCCCTGTTGACGTCAGTGAGATTATAATTGAGAAGGTGAGTAGTTTCAACTTCCTTGGTTTAGTTATCTCTGAGGATCTCACCTGGACTGAACATACCAGTTGTGTGGTGAAAAAAGCACGGCAGTGCTTCCTTCATCTCAGATGAACTTTCTACAGGGGCACCATCAAGAGCATCCTGTCTGGCTGTGTCACAGCCTGGTATGGGAACTGTACTACCCTCAATCACAGGGCACTGCGGAGAGTGGTAGAGACAGACCAGCACATCTGTGGGTGTGAATTTTACTCTGTTCAGGACATTTACAGCAGCAGGTGCATAAAGAGGGCCTGGGAGATCATCAGGGACCCCAGCCACCCCAACCACAAACTGTTTCTGCTGCTTCCGAGTGGTAAATAGTACCGCAGCATTAATACCAGGACAACTTCTTTCACCAGGCCAGCAAATTGATCAATACATATTAATCTGATTACATATCTGACTCTACATGTATACAAAACAATTACATATACAATTTCTCTACCTTGCTGAGGCGCAGCGACAACTCGCGGATACCTCCTCTTATTTACCCCTCGATCGTGACCCCACTAAGGAGCACCAGGCCATTGTCTCCCACACCATCACCGACTTTATCCGCTCAGGGGATCTCCCATCCACTGCTACCAACCTTATAGTTCCCACACCCCGCACTTCCCGTTTCTACCTCCTACCCAAGATCCACAAACCTGCCTGTCCTGGCCAACCTATTGTCTCAGCTTGCTCCTGCCCCACCGAACTCGCTTCTGCATACCTCGACACTGTTTTATCACCCCTTGTTCAATCCCTTCCGACCTATGTTCGTGACACTTCTCACGCTCTTAAACTTTTCGATGATTTTAAGTTCCCTGGCCCCCACCGCTTTATTTTCACCATGGATGTCCAGTCCTTATATACTTCCATCCCCCATCAGGAAGGTCTCAAAGCTCTCCGCTTCTTTTTGGATTCCAGACCTCATCAGTTCCCCTCTACCACCACTCTGCTCCGTCTAGCAGAATTAGTCCTTACTCTTAATAATTTCTCCTTTTGCTCCTCCCATTTCCTCCAAACTAAAGGTGTAGCTATGGGCACCCGTATGGGTCCTAGCTATGCCTGCCTTTTTGTTGGCTTTGTAGAACAATCTATGTTCCGTACCTATTCTGGTATCTGTCCCCCACTTTTCCTTCGCTACATCGACGACTGCATTGGCGCTGCTTCCTGCACGCATGCAGAACTCGTTGACTTTATTAACTTTGCCTCCAACTTTCACCCTGTCCTCAAGTTTACCTGGTCCATTTCCGACACCTCCCTCCCCTTTCTAGATCTTTCTGTCTCTGTCTCTGGAGACAGCTTATCCACTGATGTCTACTATAATCCTACTGACTCTCACAGCTATCTGGACTATTCCTCTTCTCACCCTGTCTCTTGCAAAAACGCCATCCCCTTCTTGCAATTCCTCCGTCTCCGCCGCATCTGCTCTCAGGATGAGGCTTTTCATTCTAGGACGAGGGAGATGTCTTCATTTTTTTAAAGAAAGGGGCTTCCCTTCCTCCACTATCAACTCTGCTCTTAAACGCATCTCCCGCATTTCACGTACATCTGCCCTCACTCCATCTTCCAACCACCCCACTAGGAATAGGGTTCCCCGGTCCTCACCTACCACCCCACCAGCCTCCGGGTCCAACATATTATTCTCCGTAACTTCCGCCACCTCCAACGGGATCCCACTGCTAAGCACATCTTTCCCTCCCCCACTCTCTCTGCATTCCGCAGGGATCGCTCCCTACACAACTCCCTTGTCCATTCGTCCCCCCCATCCCTCCCCACTGATCTCCCTCCTGGCACTTATCCGTGTAAGCGGAACAAGTGCTACACGTGCCCTTACACTTCCTCCCTTACCACCATTCAGGGCCCCAAACAGTCCTTCCAGGTGAGGCATCACTTCACCTGTGAGTCGACTGGGGTGATATACTGCGTCCGGTGCTCCCGATGTGGCCTTTTATATATTGGTGAGACCCGACGCAGACTGGGAGACCGCTTTGCTGAACATCTACGCTCTGTCCGCCAGAGAAAGCAGGATCTCCCAGTGGCCACACATTTTAATTCCACATCCCATTCCCATTCTGACATGTCTATTCACGGCCTCCTCTACTGTAAAGATGAAGCCACATTCAGGTTGGAGGAACAACACCTTGTATTCCGTCTGGATAGCCTCCAATCTGATGGCATGAACATCGACTTCTCTAACTTCCGCTAAGGCCCCACCTCCCCCTCGTACCCCATCTGTTACTCATTTTTATACACACATTCTTTCTCTCACTCTCCTTTTTCTCCCTCTGTCCCTCTGAATATACCTCTTGCCCATCCTCTGGGTCACCCCCCCCCGTCTTTCTTCCCGGACCTCCTGTCCCATGATCCTCTCGTATCCCCTTTTGCCTATCACCTGTCCAGCTCTCGGCTCTATCCCTCCCCCTCCTGTCTTCTCCTATCATTTTGCATCTTCCCCTCCCCCTCCAGCTTTCAAATCCCTTACTCACTCTTCCTTCAGTTAGTCCTGACGAAGGGTCTCGGCCTGAAGCGTCGACTGCGCCTCTTCCTATAGATGCTGCTTGGCCTGCTGCGTTCACCAGCAACTTTGATGTATGTTGCTTGAATTTCCAGCATCTGCAGAATTCCTGTTGTTTACATATACAATTTTAATGTTTGGGCAACTCCTCCCACATTTCCCTTCCTATTGCTTGTACATTGCAACAGAGACGCAACATAAAGGATTTTACTCCCTCATGTTGTGAGATGGATGTAAGAAATGAAATAAATCTTAGATCTAAATATCGAGAACATGAGATTTTGAAAGTGAGTCCATAGATTGTGGGAACATTTCAAAAATGAGGCAAGTGAAATTGAACGAAGTTATTCCCTTTGGTTCAAGGTTATAGGTTGGCAGGGGGTGTTCTAAATTTCTTGACGTATAAGGTGGCACAGAGGCTTAGTGGTTAGCACACCACTTTACAGTACAGGCAACCCGGTTTCAATTCCTGCTGCTACCTGTAAAGAATTTGCAAATTCTCTGTGATTGTGTGGGTTTCCTTTAGGTCCTCCAGTTTCCTCCCATAGTCCAAAGACACAAAGTCCATCCAGTAGATTAATTGGTCACTGCAAATTGCCCCATGATGAGACAAGAGTTAAATAGGGATTGCTGGACAGTGCAGCTCAAAGGGCTGGACGGCCCTATTTTGCGTTGTATCTCAGTGAATAAATAAATATTAAACCTAATCCTTCTGTGCCTGTTTCAAGTAGCCCATCATTTTCTGGGACTGAGACTTTCCAACCTCTAAGAAATTTCTGCATAACTAACTGCTTCTAGATTCTCCCACTATTTTCATGGATTAGGTTTATTTGTCATTTGTACATAGAAACATACAGCACAATGCATTGTTTGCTACATATCTAATCAGCGAGGATTGTTCTGGGGTCAACCCGCAATAGTCGCCACCCTTCAGGCCTGCGGACAACTCACTAACAGTTGCGTTCAGCTGAAGTTAGCATGCTTAAGGGAAAGGCTTTTGATCTTTTGGAGCCACCTGGAAACTAGTGCGATAATACAGCTCCTATTCCATGGGACGAGGCATCACAAGTTAGTGGGATTGGTAGGAAGGGGTCAAAGTGCGTGAGCACCCCTTCTGAAGTTATGAGTCTTTCAGCTTCTTGAAACGTTTTCTCACAGCTCTCAGTCCACTCCCATTGTGTCCCTGTTTGTAATAGTGCATTTAGTCGGTGTAGGACTGTGGATAGGTTAGGCAAGAACTTGTGGTAATAGTTCACTAGTCCGGGATATGCTCTCAGCTGAGACACTTTCAGATGCTGGTGCCTTAAGCACAGCTTCTATCTTGAGATGTGTGTAAGCCATCCTTGTTGGTCAAGTGCCTACAGTATGAAATTTCCTCTTTGAAAAACTCACATTTCTGTCGATTACAGGTATCCCCCACCATCCGAAGGTAAAGCGTTCCTATGAAATGGTTCATAAGCCGGAATGTCGTAAAGTGAAGAAGCAATTACCATTTATTTATATGGGAAAAATTTGTGAGCGTTCACAGACCCAAAAAATAACCTACCAAATCATGCCAAATAACACGTAAGACCTAAAATAACAGTAACATATAGGAAAAGCAGGAATGATATGATAAATACACAGCCTATATAAAGTAGAAATACTTTTCTACAATCATTGCCGCACTGTCCTCCGTAGCGAAAATCTCACGCAAACGCTCTTGGCAGAAACACTGTCTCCAGTAACCTTTAAGCTATGAAGCTGCCAAATCATACCAAATAACACATAAAAATACACAGCCTATATAAAGTAGAAGTAATATATGTACAGTGTAGTATCACCTACTGGAATCGGGAAGACAGCACCGAGCACACTGATGATGGTGTGTTAGGCTGAGTCGTCGGAGGTTGGGGTGGTGCAGTGGTCCCCACCCTCCAGGCCGCCGACCGATACCAATCCGCAAAGCATGCAGCGGTAGCCGGGACGCACCCAGCACATCTTTAAGAGAAAAGCCGAAATAAATAAGCTAATTAATAAGGTGCCACCTGGCACGTAAATGTCGGCCCAGATCAGAGGCGATGCAATTGGTAATGTAGGTCTTTCGTAATAGCAAGGTGTCGTAAAGCAAACGTTCGAAAAGCGGGGGACGCCTGTAGCTCTGAGCCCATATTCTCATAACATGGTGAGCACTTGTTCAAGGTTAGAAAGATGTTCCTCATCATCCTTGCCGATGATAATGATGTCATCCAGGTAACACTGAGTTCCTGGAATCCCCTGCAGGACCTGGTCTATTGCCCTTTGCCAGATTGCAGGAGCTGATGCTATCCCTAACACCAACATGTTATACTGGTAAAGTCCTTTGTGTGTATTTATTGTCAGGTATTTCTTGGATGCTTCATCGATTTCCATTTGGAGGTAAGCCTGGGCCAAATCGATTTTTGTGAAATGTTCCCTTCCTGACAGAGAAGCGAAGATGTCCTTAATACAAGGTAGAGGATACTGTACTGTGCGGAGAACTGGGTTAACAGTCACTTTAAAGTCACCACATATTCGCACCTTGTTTGGTTTTCCTGGTTTTGTGCTGGAGGTTTTCTTCATTACTGGAACAATAGATGTGACTCATTCACTCCAATCCACCTTTGACAGGACCCCAGTCTGCTCCAGTTTTTTCAGCTCTGCCTACACCGTAGGATGGATTGCATATGGCACTGGTCTGGCTTTGTGAAATTTTGGGCATGCATTTTCCTCAATCTCAATCCTTACCTTCGTGCCCTGAAGTGTTCCTATTCCTTTCATGGACACTTCCTCAGAGTCAGCAAGTATTTGTGACAGTCTCTCAGATGTAACCTTGCTGCCCTCTTTTGCTGACACATCTAGTGCCTTGATGGTGTGCCAATCCAACTGGATTTTCCTGAGCCATTCACATCCCAGCAACGGTGGTCCTCCATTTTTCAGTATATAAAGGTTCACCTGCTGTGTTTTGTCTCCGTAGGTCACTGTCATTGTAATTTTGCCTTTGGGACGCACCTTCTGTCCTGTGTAAGTCTTTAGCAATAGTTTAGTTCGTTACAGAGGTATGTGAGAAAACAGTCATTCGTAGTTGTGTACAGAGATCACTGTTAAAGCGGAACCTGTGTCCAACTCCATTTCAGTCTCACACCTGCCACTTGTGGAGTGACCCATATTACTCTCTGATCATCTGTCTCTTTCACGCTGTGAAATTGCAGACAAGACAATTCACTTTTGTCTGAGTCATTTTCATCAGAACTGCTTTTTTAAATTTTGTGTGCATTGTTGTGTTTTCCTTTCTGGGGTTTCTTGTTTCTCTGTATCTTGTCCTTTTTCTGCTGTTTACTAGCTTTGCATACTCTGCCAATGTGGCCCTGTTTGCCACAGTTTCTGCATTCTTTGTCTTTAAACCAACAGTCATCAGGGTCATGTGACCTGTTCCCACAACGGCAACATTTCTTTCCTTCCTTTCTGTTCAGTGACGTTTTATAGGTAGCGTATTCCAGCGATTTTTGTTGTATCTCTGAAACACACCGTGCTGCTGTTTCCCATGATATTGCAGTGTTCAGTGCATTCTGTAATGTGAGGTCTTTTTCACACAGGAGGTTCTTCTGTGTCACAGGTTCTCCTTGCAGTCACAGCACGTTTCACTTGACTCACGTGACCTTTTCGCTAGCGCAGGCACACTCCGTCTAGATGCGTGTCGCTCCTTTTCATCTGCCTTCTGGGGCAGGCAGACTCTCAGCCCCTGGGGGTCAGCGCTGGCTGTGGTCTCGCCTGGATGTGCTGCAGCTCTGACTGTGTCTCTTGGTCTCCCAACGTTCCCGACCCCTCTCGGACTCGCGGCTTCGCTCTGCCTCCTTCTCCCACTCATTGGCTCGTTCCTTGCACTCTTCCTTCAAGTGTCGTTATCAACTAAAACCCGGCGTTCCAATAAGATGTAGGTTCATTAACCTTGTCGCCAATTTGTTGTGTATGTGGCCTGGTTACACAACAATGCTATTAATAAAAACGCTGGAGATGGCAGCCAAGTTTCATGGTTCTTTACTGGCAGAAATCTGAACTCGACACATACGTACAGATCAATACGCGCCGAATAATGCATGCTCAATACGCATCTAATAGCGCATGCAATGATGTGTTACTACAACATAAAGTAGTCCCTTATCCTGTAGGCTATACAATACACAACCCTCTATCTCTTTCAATTAACTTCCCAGCTCTTTACTTCACCCCTCCCCCTCTCCCACTTTCATTTATCAACAGACAATTCTTTCTCCCCTGCCCCCACTTCCTTATTCTGACCTCTCTCTTCTCAGTCCTGATGAAGGGTCTCCACGCAAAACGTCGACTATTCACTTTTTTTCAGTAGGTGCTGTCTAACCCTGAGTTTTGCCAGCACATTGTGTGTATTTCTCGGTGGAAAAAGCCTGCTTACATTTACCCTATCTATACCTTCAATAATTTTGAACACCTCTATCAAATCTCCTTTCAAAAATAAAGTCTTAACCTATTCAATTTTTCATTATAACTCAGGTTCTCAAGTCCTGGCAACAACCTTCTAAATTTTCTCTACTCTTTCAATCCTATTTACATCTTTCCTGTCAATAATTAAATTGCTGTTATTTGCTGCATCTTTCAACAACGCCTACGGACACTCGGTGAAAATGCTGAGGATACATGTCTGCCTTGATAGATTGGAGACAAGCTATTTATTAATCCTGTCTCCAGCATTTCAGTAGGTGTCTTCAGTGAAAAGCTGTGACGGAAATGCAAAGCTAGTGCCACTGAAGAAAATGCAGCAAGGTTTCAGGGCACAGCGGACAGATTGAATGCTGCAGAGGGGATGTAAAGCAGAAAAATGTGAGGTCATCTTTACCCTCAAACACTGTGTTTAAAATAGTGAGAATGAAAAATGTTGCTGCTTAAAGATTTCCAGATGTCCTTGTGGGCAAAGTGGCGGTAGTGTGCAGTTGCAGCAACCAATAAGGTGGCAGCAGGCAGCATGTGATCGTTAACACACGAGTCTCTAGAAATCTTGAGCAAGTTGCTGAGTGTCTAGCATTTTGAGTAGGGGTCTTCAGGATGAAGCTTATTGGCGTCTGTACATGTATATAGTCAAACAAAATAACATTCCTCTGGACCACAGTGTACCCACAAAACATTCATCAAATGTAGTATATAAACCAAAATATTACCACAAATTTGAGGAAGGATGTTCTTGCTATTAAGGGAGTGCAGCGTAGGTTCACAAGGTTAATTCCTGGGATGGTGGGACTGTCATATGTTGAAAGATTGGAGAGACTGGGCTTGTATACTCTGCAATTTAGAAGGCTGAGCGGGGATCCTATTGAAACATATAAGAAGGTCTCGGCCTGAAACGTCGACTGTACCTCTTCCTAGAGATGCTGCCTGGCCTGCTGCGTTCACCAGCAACTTTGATGTGTGTTGCAAGATTATTAAGGGATTGGACACGCTGGAGGCAGGAAGCATGTTCCCACTGATGGGTGAGTCCAGAACCAGAGGCCACAGTTTAAGAATAAGGTGTAGGCCATTTAGAATGGAGTTGAGGAAAAACTTTTTCACCCAGAGAGTGGTGGATATATGGAATGCTCTGCCCCAGGAGGCTGTGGAGGCCAAGTCTCTGGATGCTCTTAAAGATAGCAAAATCAAAGGTTATCGGGATAAGGCAGGAACTGGATATTGATTGCGGATGATCACAGTGAATGGCGGTGCTGGCTCGAAGGGCCGAATGGCCTACTCCTGCTCCTATTGTCTATAAGTTAATAAAATATGGGAGGGGGCACGGTAGTGTAGCGGTTAGCACAACACTTTACAGTATCAGCGGCTTGTGTTCAGTTCCCGCCACTGCCTGTAAACACTTTATATGTTATCTGCGTGGGCTTCCTCCCGGTCTCCAGTTTCCTCCCACTGTCCAAAGACATAACAGTTGGTAGTTAATTGATCATTGTAAATTGTCCTGTGATTAGGCTAGGGTTAAATCGGGATTGCTAGGTGGTGCGGCTTGAAGGGCCAGAATGGCCTATTCTGTGCTGTATCTCAATAAAACACACAATTCAAATTGCATGCAGTGTGCAACACAGGCAAATAGTAACAGCTTGCTGTCCTAATGACAACTCCTTGGTGGTGGTAGAGTATTCATTCGTCTCACGGCCTGGGGGAAGAAGCTGTTACCTAGTCTGGCAGTCCTAGCCCTGATACTTCTGTATCTCCTTGTTGATGGTGGGTCAAGGAGAATGTGGGAATGGGTGGTAGGGATCCTCAACTATACTTCGGGCCTTTTGTCTGCAACCCTCTCAGTAAATGTCACAAATAAAGGAGGAGAAAGACTGCAGTGATCCTCTTAGCAATTTTTCCCATCTTCAGTAGGGTCTTGCAGTTTCCATACCACGCAATGATGCAGCTATGCAGGATGGTCTCGATGCTGCTGTAGCAAATTATTAGAATGGGGGCAGGAGTCTTGTACGCATCAAGGGTAAACGTGTCTTGGTGACATATAGGGCATGGGTGAGACTGTACCTGGAAAGTTGTGTGCAGGATATGCTTACATTAGAACAAGTGCAGCAAGCTGTCAGCAGATTAATTTCCAGTATGAAAATCAACCTGGTGCTCTTACTGCAGCCTCTGCTACACTGGTAAGACTTGTCGTAAATTAGGGGACCGCTTCGTCAAGCACTTCCTCACCATTTGCTACAAATGGGACTTCCTGGTGGGCAAACATTTTCATTCTGATTCCCATTCCTGTACCGACATGTTGGTCCATAGCTGTCCCTTGTGCCACGATAAGGTCACCCTCAGGGTGGAGGAGCAACACCTTGTATTCTGTTTGGTAGCCTCCAAATTGATGGCATGAATATCTATTTTTTGAAAACAAATTCCACCCTCTTTTTTTTCTCCTTTGTGACCTTTTACGTCTTCTTTCCTGCATATATACTTCCCCTGGAGGAATGAAATGGCCTCATTGAAACATGCAGAATTCCTGCTGGGTAGATGCGAGGTCTGTGGAGTCTGAAGCTAAAACTACAACGTTGGCTCTTTGTGACAGGTGAAATGATGCTTTTTTTATACTCAGATTTGAGTACATCTGAGAAGGACTGCATATTAAGGCAATCAAGGTTAGCACAGGAAGCCAGTGCTGAGGTTAAAAACAATCACCATTAATCTTATTGAATGATAGAACTGGTATGAGGGGCTGAATGGCCTGCTTGCTGTACATTGTGTTGCTGCTTGTGCTGAGTTTTACGATACCAACTGTTAACTTGGAAAGCTGTTCAATTACTGGCTCCTTTAGCATGAAGAGTAAGAATTTCAGGTTGTATATGTTATACATAGTCTGATATTAAATCTACCTTTGACGTAGTGGGGGTGTTCTTGATGTCTCATTGGTTCCGTTTCATCTGTTTAACCTTTCTGATTTGGGAAGGTCAAACAATCTTTCCAAGAAGCTATCTTCTCTACAAGTGACACACAAAATGCTGGAGAAACTCAGCAGGTCTGCCATCATTATCTTCAAGTGTCTAATTTTTTGGGTATCATTTACAAATGAATTGGGAGCAGGAGTAGGCAACATGGCCCATCTAGTTGGTCAGTTATATAATATGGTCCAGGTTGATTTGATTATACACACTCAAAATGCTGGAGGAACTCAGCAGGTCAGGCAGCATCAATGGTGTGGAATGAACAGTCGACGTTTCAGACCGAGACTCTTCATTGTGATTCTCTTGTGTTTAGGATCTGGTGGTACTGTCATTTTCACAACGTTTACCCATGGTGACGTTTTACTCTGTGTATCTGTCTGTTTCTCTAATTAAAGATAATTAAAGGGTCTGCTTCCACCACCCTTTCAGCAGGGAGTAGGAACAAGGCCTCAGAAAGGTGCCGTCCTTCATTAAGGATACCCAGCACCTTGGACATGACCTCTTCTCATTGTTAATGTCAGCAGGGAGGTACAGAAGCCCGAAGGCACACACTCAGCAATTCAGGGACAGCTTCTCCACCCCCCCCACCCCCCCATCATCCGATTTCTGAATGGATATTCAACCCATGAATGCTTCCTCACTTCTTAAAATTTCTATTTTGCACTACTTATTTAAGTATTTAATATATATTTACTATAACTTATAAATTTTTCCTCTTATGTATTGCATTCTACTGCTGCTGCAAAGTTAACAAATTTCACAGCATATTGTGGATCCAGAATTGGCTTACTCACAGAAGGCAAAGAATGGTTGTAAACAGGTCATATTCTGCATGGAGATTGGTGACCAGTGAACTCTGTCTTTTCTTCTTGGAGTGACGGAGAATGAGAGGTGACTTGATAGAGGTGTACAAGATGATGAGAGGCATTGATCGTATGGATAGTCAGAGGCTTTTTCCCAGGGCTAAAATGGCTAACGTGAGAGGGCACAGTTTTAAGGTGCTTGGAAGTAGGTAGAGAGGAGATGTCAGGGTTAAGTTTTTTTTACACAGAGTGGTGAGTGCGTGGAATGGGCTGCTGGCAACAGTGGGTCTTTTAAGAGACTCCTGGATAGGTACATGGACCTTAGAAAAATGGAGGGCTGTGGGTAACCCGAGGTAATTTCTAAAGTCAGTACGTGTTCGACACGGCATTGTGGGCCGAAGGACCTGTATTGTGCTATAGGTTTTCTATGTTTCTATGTGCTGATATTAAACCTGATTCTGATTTCAGCCTTGCTGTATTTAGCCCAGCGTGAGTATGTTTCTGTTTTTAAGTTGGAAATGGTATTTCTCAGCCTGGTGGCCTAAGGTTCAAATGTGAGTCATATTGTGTTGACATTTCTAAGTGATAGTGGATGTGAAAATAGCAGGCACTTGTAACCTGTTTAGGATTAGAAGTGGCTTGCAACCACTTGGCAGAGAAGTTCCGAAATTGCGGCTGAGGAGGGTAATTGTGGTACCCACTGAACAGTTTTTTGCTCTATGCTTATGGTTTGAGGTTTGGCGAAGTTGGTTAGGCTGATGTACAATTCCACATTCTACATCAGAAATGTGACTTAAATTTGTAAACAGCAGATTTTAATTGGTAAGCTAGTATAGTTTTTCTGGTTCGTGTTCCAGACTGGTTGTTCTGTACTTGGATTAAATTTGTGGTTTCTCTGGAATGTAACAAAGACTTTATTTTGCCTTGTCTGATGGCAAACTGAGAGGCCAGTAGAATAATTTTGTACTCGTCTTGCTTTAGCCAAAAATAAGCAGTAAAGCCAAGTAAGTTATTGGCTTGTTTTAGCAATTAAATCAGAATTGGGTTTAATATCACCAGCATATGTCGTGGAATTTGTTGTCTTTATGGCAAAGCAACGCAATCCATCATGCAGAAAAACATGAATTAAAGTAAATATATATAAACTAAATAATTAAGTAAGTAGTGCAAAACTCACGAGTTCAGTGTCCATTCAGAAATCCAATGGCGGAGGGGAAGAAGCTGTCCCTGAATCGATGGGTGTGTGCCTTCAGGCTTCTGTACCCCTTATGGTAGTAACAAGAACAAGGCATGTCCTGGGAGGTGGGAATCATTAATGATGGGCACCACTATTTTGAGGCTTCGCTCCTTGTAGAGGTCCTGCTTACTGCAGAGACTAATGCCCATGTTATGGCTGACAAAGTTTACAATTCTCTGCAGTAGCCCCCTGTCCCTGTAACCAGACAGTGATACAGCCAGTTAGAATGCTCCCTGTAGAAATTTGCAACTGTTTTCGGCGATATACCACATCATGTCAAACTTCTAACGAAATATAGCCACTATTGTGCCGCCTTCGTAGCTGCATCGATATGTTGGGTCCAGGATAGATCCTCAGAGATATTGACACCCAGGAACTTGAAACCTCTCACTCTCTTCACTTCTGATCCCTCTATGAGGACGGTGTGTGCTCCCTCATCTAACGCTTTCTGAACTCCACAATCAGTTCTTTGGTCTTACTGACACTGAGTGCGAGGTTGTTACTGTGACACCACTCAGCTAGCTGGTATATCTCACTCCTGTAAACCCTCTTGTCACCATTGAAATTCTGCCAACAATAGTTGTGTTGTCAGCAAATTTATAGATGGCAATTGGTCTGTGCCTAGACACACAGTCATGGGTGTAGAGAGAGCAAAACAGTGGACTAAGCACACATTCTTGAGGTGTGCCAATGTTGATTGTCAGTGAGGAGATGTTATTTTCAATCTGCGCAGACTTCTGTTCAGGAAGTCGAAGTTCCAGGTGCTGAGGCCCAGGTTCTGGAGCTTTTCGATCAGGAGGGAAATGACTTGTATATATGGATCTATTTTCTCAGTTCTTGCTGCTTGTTGATGTTTTCTGGCCCGGTTGTGTGAAGGCTTCAGGGAGTCCTGTTAGAATTGTTGAGAAAAGTGCTTCACAAGGTGAGATGGTCAAACAGATGAGATTGTACCAGTGGAGACGGGTCAACTGGTTACATTTGGAGCTTTATTGCTATTCCTCCATTTTAAAGTAAGAGTATTCTAGTCACTACATTTAAAATCTGTGCAAAACTATATTTAAATTATTTTTAGCAATGGTTGTCCTTTGAACATAAATCAAAATCGACTTTCTCGCACTAAAAGAATTACTTTCCTGCAGTTCACAATACCTTATAATGGGGGTTGGGGTGAGAGGTTTAAGATGCTGAGAGGTTGAGAGCATCAATGAATGTTTCCATCTATCATTTCAGAAGGAAACTTGATCAGAAATTTAGAATTGCACCAAAGGAATATTTATGGGATTCAAAGGAATTTTATGAAATTCGGAGTTATTGAAGCAGAGTATAACAGCCGAGCTATGATGCATCTAATATTAACATTGCTTTGACCTTGGTTGTCTCCAATCAGGATTTAAGAAGGGCAAATTTTTGATGGAGAAACTGAGATTTTACAAAATGGTGTATGGATGAAGAATTTCACTTGGAAATACTGGAAAACTGAGGTTCTTGCAGCAGTGAAATCTATAATACAGTGGATTCTGACTAATTGGGATACATTGGGACCTGTACGTTTTGGCCCAGTTAAGTGGCTGCCCCAGTTGGCCAAAGATGATGGAGTTAGTTAAAGAGCAGATTATTATTAAAATGGTAAAAAAAAATTCAGCATTCTGCTGTGTAGAAGGATTTAGGAGTGCTTATGCATGAATCACAAAAGGTTGGCTTGCAGGTGCAGCAGGCTATCAAGAAGGCAAATGGAATTTCATTGCTAGAGGGATTGAATTTAAGAACAATGGCAAATGGAATTTCATTGCTAGAGGGATTGAATTTAAGAACAGGGAGGTTATGCTGCAACTGTACAGGGTTCTGGTGAGGCCCCACCTGGAGTACTGTGTGCAGTTCTGGTCTCCTTATTTGAAGGATATATTAGCTTTGGAGGCGGTGCTGAGGAGGTTCACCAGATTGATTCCAGAGATGACTGGGTTAGACTATGAGGAGAGATTGAGTCACCTGGGACTGTACTCACTGGAATTAAGAAGAATGAGAGGAGATCTTATAGAAACATATAAAATTATGAAAGAGATAAGATAGAGGCAAGAAAGTTGTTTCCACTGGTAGGTGAGACTGGAACTAGGGGACATAGCCTCAAGATTTGGGGGAGTAGATTTAGGACGGGGATGAGGAGGAACTGCTTTTCCTAGAGCGTGGTGAACCTGTGGAATTCTCTCCCCAATAAAGCAGTAGTGCCTACCTCAGTAAATATATTTAAGACAAGGTTGGATAGATTTTTGCCTAATAGGAGAATTAAGGGTTATGGGGAAAAGGCAAGGAGGTGGAGATGAGTCCATGGCCAGGTCAACCATGATCTTATTGAATGGTGGGGCAGGCTTGATGGGCCTGATGATCTGCTCCTGTTTCTTAGGTTATGAGTTTGTACCTTCTCCCGGTGACCGTGTGGGTTTCCTCCCAGTCCAAAGTTGTACCAGTTGGTAGGTTAATTGGTCATTGTAAAGTGTCCTGTGATTAGGCTAGGGTTAAAATCAGGGATTGCTGGGCAGTGTGGCTGGAAGGGCCTCGTTCTGCGCCTCGTCATGCCCTTCACTCTCAATGTAGCATTGTTGAACTGCCTTCCTGGCTGTTGAATCTCACTGTATATCTCAGCTGCTCAGTCAACCAGAGCTGACATTGCATGCTTGGACAGGCATATCCTTATCTCACACTACAATGTTGAAGTAGTGTAACCACTGTCACATGCCAACACCTACTTGGAGCCAGAGTTGAGAAGTGAATGTCTGGTGGAGACCAGAAAATAACATTCAAGATGATTGTTGATGCCTTAACTCTTAACAGTTCCTAACTTGTGGAAATATTGAAATTGTTTCAATTTCAATCCCAGTTGTTTCTGGTGTCTCCAAGCCTGAATGCCTGAAACTGCAGTGAGCAAAACAGTTCTGAATTGTCTTGCTGTTTATTTCTGACCCACTATCAGTGAGAAAAATCACCGCTTTTTGAACACAAACACTTACAACTGATGTTATTTAAAAACTATTCCCTCGAAACATGGTGCAGTGCTAATAGCCATGCGGTTGACTCATTTAGAAAATGATCGGCGACTGGCTCCTGTCCCAATTAAGAGACATGGTGTCACAAATAAATGAAGGGAGTCCCGGGTACTTTATTGGTTGAATTTTGTTTTTCAGGAGTTGTCCCAAATAAGTGGCTGCCCCAATTAACTGGAATCCACTGTATTTGAGTTTAAAAACCAGTTTTGTGATGACTGGAGGACAAGGGTTCTTTACAGGTTTCCCACTCAAGGTTGAAATTTATGGCAAAAATAATCTAAGTGTAAATGCCTCAGGCTGAGAATTTGAAACTGTTAGCGAACTCAGTGTAGTATTAAGGATTTCCCCATTTCCAAAGCAATGTCTACTGAGACTGAATGTAGTTCATACTATTGAAATAGCACCGTCTATAATTTAAACTTAACTATTTTGCACTTGTTCCTGACGAGAATGGTACCACTTGCAATTTCTAGTATTTAGTAGCATTCAAATTGTGCGCTGTTCTTTGATAGTAATGCCTTAGTTTTGTGAAATACAACAAGAATTTTTTTGACCAAAATTAAAATTCCTTGAAGTTTTCAGTTGAGCTCCTTGGCTCACCCCGATCCAACTGCTGAAAAACTGACTTTGAACCTAAACCTTAGCAGTTTTTTTTGTTGTGCATTGGGGGTGAAGGGTAAATTTGCACTGTAATGTTATATCATTGGTCAACCTGTGAGGCTGAACTGTGATTGTCCATAATGTCTTTATGAGCTGTAGCTGTTAGTTACTGCCTGTTATGCCACTGGCGTTTAAAGCAACAATGAAAGTACTATAGTTGTTGGGGCAGTGATAATTCTATGGGTTTTATCAGTGATGAAGAAGGCAAATGTAATGTTAGCATTCATTTCAAGTGGACTGGAATATAAAAGTATGGATGTAATGTTGAGTTTTTATAAGGTACTGGTGACGCCTCACTTGGAGTATTCTGAGCAATTTTGGGCCCCTTATTTAAGAAAGGATATGCTGACATTGGAGGAGGTTCAAAGGAAGTTCATGGGAATGAAAGGCTTGTCGTATGAGTAGCGATTGAAAGTTCTGTGCCTGTACTTGCTGGAGTATAGAAGAATGAGGCGAGATCTCATTGAAACTTAACAAATGTTGAAAGGCCGATATAAAGTCGATGTGAAGAGGATGTTTCCTATAGTGGGGAGTCTAGAACTAGAGGGCACAGCCTCGAAACTAAGGGATAGCCATTCAGAACAGAGATGAGGAATTTCTTTAGGTAAAGAATGATGAATCTGTGGAATTCATTGCCACAGACAGCTGTGAAGGCCAGGTCACTGAGTATATTTAAGGTGGAAGTTGATTGCTTCTTGATTAGTCAGGGCATGAAAGGTTATAGGGAGAAGACAGGTGAAGGGGTTGAGAGGGATTATGAAATGGTGGAGTAGACTCGATTGGTCTAATTCTGCTCTTATGTCTTAATGGTAATTTCTACTGGCTGTCACTAGGCTGCAGCAGTGATTCTTGATCCTTCAGTCTGCGTGGGATTCTAATCTAGTAATCTGTGCACATAACAGTGTACAAATGAGACTTTCCAATGTAATGTGGCAGTGTCATCAAAATGTACATTGTGTTAGTGCCAGGAGTGACCAATTGATTATTTTTACTTGTTGGCTCATTCCAGCTAAGCATTTCTGTATAAAAGAGCAACAAAGCAATAGGGTATTTTTTTTTTCCCTCCAAGCCTGTTTTCATCCTTTCGTGAGACCAGGTCTTGATTGATTCGGTTTGTAAATGTGCCAAACCTCCACTGTCCTTGTACAGTTTCCTAACTCTATGCTCAAGGCTGGCTCTAATTTTTAAACTGCACAATAGTTCTACAGCTCATGACCAGGAATATTTATTCAGAATAGTGAACATAACACGGAACTTTACAGACCATCTAGTGACAGCAGTATCATCTCTCTGGTAATATGAAGCCCATAAAGTTCCAATAGTGCTTTTGGGTTCACCAATAAAGTGATGAATATGGACTATCAATCATTCGCTCATTGTGTGCAGTGTCGTATGTAATGTGCAATCATGGTCTTTCCATGACCACAGTTGTTCTTGGGGAATATTTCCACAGAAGTGGTTTGCCTTTGCTGCCTTCTGGTCAGTGTCTTTACAAGACGTGTGACCCCAGCTATTATCAATACTCTTCAGAGATTGTCTGCCTGTTGTCAGTGGTCACATAAGCAGACCTTGTGATACGCACCAGCTGCATGTATGGCCATATACCACTTGCTCACATGGCTTTGGCTTCATGTGACCCTGATCGGATGGGGAGGGGGTGCTAAGCAGGTGCTACACCTTGCCCAAGGGTGACCTGCAGGCTAATGGAGGGGAGGAGTGCCTTACACCTCCTTTGGTAGAGATGTATCTCACCCCAACCCCCCACCCCCAACTGTTAACTCAAAAGCACTGTCCCTTTTGCTTAAATCTCCAAGCATGCTGTATTTGAAGGTATCTGCAGAGTGGAGCACATCTTATTTTGGATCACTGGCTATGTTTAATTACTCCTGTAGCGATGCTAATAATTGTTTTGCTGTCCTTTTGTGTGTGGAAAGCAGATGGCTTATAAAGCCAAATGGTAGGAATGATGCTCAGGTTTTGGAGCTTTGTAAATTTAGGTGGATTTCAGAAGGCACTCCCAACAGCTCTACTTGGTTAGGAGCTTCAGGAGATTTAGTATGTCACCAAAGACTCTTGCAAATTTCTGTAGATGTACTGTGAAGCATTCTGTCCAGCTGCATCACAGCCTAGTATGGAAGTACCAATGTACAGGATTGCAAGAGGCTGCAGAAGGTTCTAGACACAGCCAGTTCCTTCATGGTGACCCTTCCCACCATCGAGGATATCTATGAGAGGCAATGCCTCAAGAAGGCAGCATCTGTCATTAAGGTCCCCCATTACCCAGGACATGCCCTCATCTCATTGCTACCATCAAGGAGGAGATGCAGGAGCCTGAAGACCCACTCTCAACAATTTAGGAACAGCTTCTTCCCCTGGGTATGTAGGAGTTGCTGTTAAGGTCTGCCTTTATGATCCAATCTTTGTGCTCTTGCGCTTGGATTAGACGATAAGATATAGGAGCAGAATTAGGCCATTCTCCCTATCGAATCTGGTCATTATGGCTGCTCCATCTCCCCTTCGGGCCCAATTTCCTGCCTTCTCCCTAAGTCCCTTCGTGTCCTGACTAATCAAGAATCTATCAGCCTCTTCCTTAAATATATCCAATGACTTGACCTCCACAGCCGCCTGTGGCTACGGATTCCACCAATTCACCACTCAGACTAAAGAACTTCCTCCTCATCTCTGTTCTAAAAGACGTCTTTGTATTCTGTCCTCTGGTCTTACACCCCCACCATAGGGAACATCCTCTCTATTGAGGATGATCTACCTTATACTCCTACAATTGTTCTGGTGAAGTTATTTCCATAAAGCTTTTGGGTAAGGGGGTATTCCCTGAAAGCAATTCAAATTTAAATACTTTCATACTGAGTTTAAATTTCACATTTACCTTGGGAAATGTGGTAGTTCAAGCTTGCTTCTTGCAAAATGTAAATCTTTGGGAAGAGGGCTATAAGTGACAAGTAACAATCAATCACACACCGAATGTTCCAAGCAATAGTGCTTTGAGTTTCTGCATGACTCGCAATGAAAGGACATCCAATTTCCAAAGAGAGTCGGAATTTTTCGCTAAGGGTAGAGCTTACTGACTGGAAAAACTGTACAGACTTGGAAATCATCCAGAAAGTTGACTCAGAAGGAAGTGTAAAACCTGCATAAAGCATTGCAAAACTTAATTTGAATTTTTTGGAATCAGTGAATTTCTGGAAGGTATGCTGCAGCAAAAAGCATATCAGTAGTTTAGTAGTTTGTTTTAACACTTTTGCACTGTGCTATATTTGTCAACGTGGAGCAGAAAACAAGTTTCTAAATCTGGTGGGAGCAAAGGATGTTGGGAATGGTGATGGTGGTGTGTCTGGTTGGCAGAGAAGGAGTGATGGGTGAGTTGGGTGGGGGTGTGGGCTGGGTGCAAACATGCCCAGCTCTGGGACACCAGGCAAGGTCATTTGATTCCAAACAATCATTTTATTGATCATTACAAAAGTCTCTCTGATGGTACCTACTCCCTCTCTTCTCCCTTCCCCTTTTCCCAAATACGATTCCCCTCTCCCTGCCCCCTTCCCACTCAGTCCACTATAGAGACCCAGAGCAGAATCAGGTTTATCATCACTCAATGTTTGTCATAAAATTTTGTGTTTTTTGTGTGTGGCAGCAATACAGTGCAATATATAACATTACTACAATACTATGCAAAAGTCTTCAGCACCCTAGCTCTATACATGTGCCTAAGACTTTTGCTCAGTACTGTAGATGTGGGGTTTTATTCAAATCGTTAGACTAAATTGGTAGCAAACTAGCTGCATTTGCAGCAACACATTAAATGCTGGAGGAACTCAGCAGGTCAAGCAGCATCTATGGAAAAGAGTAAATGGTTGACATTTCGGCACAACCCTTTAGTACTGAGAAGGAAGGGAGAAGATGCCAGAATGAAAAGATGGAGGAACAGAAATAAGATATTTTATAGTAATTAAGTCTTTGATTTCAATGCTTTAATTGGGGGGGGGGAACTACAGCATGGGATCGAAGTAAGCTGCTGAGAGTTATAAAATTAGTCAGCTCCATCATGGGCACTAACCTCTGTGGTATCCAAGACATCTTCATGGAACAGTGCCTCAAAAAGGTGGCATCCCACATTAAGGACCCCATCGCCCAGATTATGCCTTGTTGTCATTGCTACCATCAGAGAGGAGGTACAGGAGACTGAAGGCACAAACTCAATGATTCAGAAATATGTATAGAAACCATAGAAACTACAGCACAGAAACAGGCCTTTTGGCCCTTCTTGGCTGTGCTGAACCATTTTCTGCCTAGTCCCACTGACCTGCACATGGACCATATCCCTCCATACACCTCCCATCCATGTATCTGTCCAATTTATTCTTAAATATTAAAAAAGAACCTGCATTTACCACCTCGTCTGGCAGCTCATTCCATACTCCCACCACCACCATATATTTTCAGTTTTTTCTGTTAAGTATCGCATTGTACTGCTGCCGCAAAGTTAACAAATTTCACAACATATGCCAATGATGTTAAACCTGATTCTGATAATTCAAGTGTATTTGTGATCAGAACACTTCATATTGCACTATGTAACTTCCACTGCTAGCTAATTTGAAAAACAAAAATTTGGCATGTAAGATTAGCAGTTTTCCTTTTATTATCTGGGATCAAAAACTTTTTTTTCTTTCCCCCTCCAGCTCCAGAACCAAGGAGTGAATCCTGCTAACATTGGGTTCAGCACCCTGACCATGGAATCAGACAAGTTCATCTGCATCAGGGAGAAGGTGGGAGACCAGGCACAAGTAGTTGTCATTGATCTGAATGACCCAACAAATCCAATCCGGCGTCCCATATCTGCAGACAGTGTCATCATGAATCCAGCCAGCAAAGTGATTGCTCTGAAAGGTATTCATCTTACTCGAATAGCGCGACTGTCCTACCAGATTACATTAGGTGCTGTTTGTATCGATATTTGGTAATGATTATATACTTTCCTTCCTGCCTTCTTGTCTCAATTTAAGATGGTGAGTTCTTTGTTCTGTGGCTGTAAAATCTCTGGTGGGTCTTTTCATTGTAAGCAAACCTCATCAACTTAACGTAGACATTTTCTAACTGGTGTATTGCCCGTTGAGCAAATCCCCAAACTCCTTCCAAATTTACAGGAGACTCTCAAACTCAACCTGATGAAGTCCTGGTTATGCCAGTTTTAGAAAGCAAGCAGCCCTAAATTTTCAAGCTTACTGACCATCACTTTGACAGCATGTTGGCAGGTCAGTGGGACCTATTGTTTCCAACAATGTGGTAGTTAACTAAAACAGGAGTTCCCACATGAGCGTCCAGTACAGTGGCATAGTCGTTAGCACAACACCATACAGTGCCAGCGATCCAGGTTTGACTTTCTACCACTGCCTGTAAGGAGTTTGTACACTCTCTCTGTTACCACATGGATTTCCTCAGGATGCTCTGGTTTCCTCCCACAGTCCAAAGGTGCACCGGTTAGTAGGTTAATTGGTCGTTGTAGATTGTCCCGTGATTAGGCTAGGGTTAAATAGGTGGTTTGCTGAGCAGCATGGCTAAGGACCTATTCCGTGCTGTATCGCAACAAATAAGTACATATCTTCAGGTGCTGCGTCTGCATTGGCAGATTTAATTTGTGGAACTATTTCTAGCAACAGGAAAAAGGGCAAAGGCACCTTAAAGCCAGTTGCTTTGGGCAGATGGGGCTTGTCAGCCGTGATTGACAGTTCTTCTAGAAGGAATACTCTGATCTCAAACCTCCACTGCCTTGCGGCTGTTTAATAGGGAAAGCTTTGGAAGTAAAGCCCCCAAGGGGGAAAATCAGGAGCTGGAGTCCCTTAGGCAGTCTTACATTGAGTCCAACATTGACAGGCAACTCCTGGCGCCAATGGTGCCAAACTGTATCAGTCTCTGCCGTTCATTTGGATTCATCAGCTGCATGGAGAGGGAAAGTCTGCTACACGGGCAACAGCTTGCTCTCCATATCCTACTGATTGGCTTGTGTATCATGTAGACAGCTGACACACAACATCCGTGGTTGACCTCTGACCAGTGAAGGACTTCAAGCACATTTCTGTGCATCTTGTGAAGGGAAGCAGATCCAATTTTTCCTGGTAACTCTGCATTTAGGGTGCAGCTAAAAACATGAACTGCTCCTACCCTTGGGGAAGTTCCTCAGGATCAAAAATGGCCTGTATCTGAACTACTTCAGGTGCCTATATGTGATAATCTGGAGAGTTCTGTAATTGAAATTTACATGTTGAAACTGGTGCCGTGCCAATTATTTAATTGGCATTTAATGAGAGGGCGGGGGAACAGCACGGTAGCATAGTGGTTAGCACAACGCTTTACAGTACTGGCGACCTGGGTTCATTTCCCTTTACTGCCTGTAAGGAGTTTGTGCCCTCTTCCTGTGACCGCGTGGGTTTGCTCCAAGTGCTCCGGTTTCCTCCCATGGTCCAAAGACTTACCGATTGGTGGGTTGTTGGTTATTGTAACTTGTCCCGTGATTAGGCTTGGGTTAAATCAGGGTTTGCTGGGTGGTGTGGCTCGAAGGGCTGGAAGAGCCTATTTCATGCTGCACCTCAATAAATAAATAGAGATTTTAAAGCATAAAAATTGGAACTTCTGTTTTGTTTTGGCTCAAGAAATTAGACATTAAGAGATTAGTTTTATTTGTCGCGTTTACAGCGAAGCATCAAAACGTGCATTGTTTTGTGTCATGTCAAATCAGCAAAGATTGTGCTGTAAGTGTTACCATGCTTCTGGCACCAACATAGCGTCTCCACAATTCACTGACAATCATTTTAATATGGGAGGATACTGGAGCACCCAGAGGAAACCCACACATTCTCGGGGAGACTGTACAGGCAGTAGTGGGAATTGAACCCCAGCTGGTGAAAGCTGGTGCCGTAAAGCAATCGCAAACTGTTGCACTGCCATGCTGACCCCCCCTGGACACCAGGCTGAATGTATAGGACTACATGTGGCCAGCTGCTCTTGCTATATGTCCTATCATATAGCCAGACATTTTCATATTCAAACTGCTTGAGCAAGGTCAGCACATTAAAATCGGGTCGCTTCACATCAGCTGAAAGTAATGACTTAGACAACCAAATGGCCAAGTGCTTGGGCCATTATGGTGGGTGATCCAGGTTTATTGAAATGTGTTTATAAGTTGCTGATACTGGTTTGCCACCTGAGAATGACCCTTAAGTTCATGCATGCTATGTCTTTTGTATGCTTTGCGTTGTTGTATTGTAAAAGTGGTTTCCTGCCGAAAGCTTGCATTTCTCTTCTGGAGTGCCTTACTTTGGTTAGTATCCAGAAGCTGATTTACCTCAGTTAGATCTAGTGTATTTTTGCACTCTGCTATTATAAAAGTGTGTGTGTGTTGGTCAATGATTCTGATTTTGCTGTTTTGTGCATCCCAGTTTGTGAGCTTTTCGAAATTTCAGCCAGCACACAGAATTTCAGTACCATTTCTCCCATTAGTCCACACATCAAAAGAAGTTCCTGACTTTCAAAGGAGATGTGAAGGCAAGTTTCTTTTTAGAGTGCTGGGCGCCTAGAATGTTCTGCCTGGGGTGGTAGTAGAGGCAGAAACCTTAGACTTTTCAGAGACATTTAGATAGGCACATGAATGTAAGTAAAGTGGAATGATATGGGAACTGAGTAGGCAGAAGCAATTAGTTAGCCATTTAATTACTAATTTAATTGGTTCGGCACAACATTGTGGGCCAAAGGGCCTGTTCCTGTGCTGTACTCTTCTGTTCTATGAACCCAGGTGACTTGTTATCCCAAGAGTGCTTTTGCATAGTAGTTTGATAGTTGGGTGGCAAGGTGGACATAAAACTCTACCAAAGGCACTGCTTCCCTCCGCTAGCCTGCAGGTCACCTTGGGCAAGGTGTATAGCACCTGCTTAGCTCCAGCCCCCGATCAGGGTCACGTGAAGCCATGGAGCAGGTGGTGGATGGTCATATGAGCATCCAGTACCTATCACAAGTCCTGGTTATGTGACCATTGCTGCCAGGCAGACAGTCTCTGAAGAGTATTGATAATGGCTGGGTTCACCTGTCTTGTAAAGATACTGCCCAGAAGAAGGCAATGGCAAACCACTTATGTAGAAAAATTTGCCAAGAATAATCATGGTCATGGGAAGACCGTGATTGTTCAGGTTATACGACAAGGTACATGATGATGAGTTGGATATTTGGTAGAAAGCAGAGCCTCTTCTATAGCTACCTACCAACTAAACCCATTTATTCCTTGACTCCTGGAATGAAGTTAACATCAGGTGCCCTAGGTAAGCTCCAAAAGAGCTTAGTTGAAAGAGGTAACTGTGCCATTATAGCTTGATTCTAAATCTACCTTGCCATTTTAGCAGATATTTCATCTGATTCCCAAGTATCTCAACAATTACTAGGCATGTGTCATTTGCTGTAGGTGGCTGTGGTGACCAAGGCACATCAAGGCTGGTAGGTTCTTGATTAATAAGGACGTCAAAGGTTACGGGGAAAAGGTAGGAGAATGGGGTTGAGTGGGATAATGAATCAGTCATGATGGAATGGTAGAGTAGACTTGATGGGCCGACTGGCCTAGTTCTGCACCTGTGGCTTGGTTCTAATGAGCAAACATTCTGAGTGGAACGTGCGTGTCCGTGCTAAATAGCATGATTACACTTTTGTGTGGCTTCCTGGTTGGTGATTATGGTCTGGGATCCTTGGGCAGATAATAGTCTGTGCAAGGTCATCAGATTACTGAAATTTCTTTAGACCTTCCCTCAAGTGCTGTATGGCTTAGCATGTCTTGTTTTTTGGATTGATTGTCGCACCTGAGATTGAAACAGGTCCTTAATAAATATTTGAGTATATCTTTTGAGGGTTGAAAATGCTTGGATAATTTGAAGTACCAGCCTGCTCACAAAATTTGTGCTGAAGAAGCAGCAAGTTTTTTGCCCTGCAGACTTGGAAAAATAATGGATGGGAAAGCTCCAGTCTCTACATGGTGAAAGTAATTACATTTTGTAATGCTTGTGATAGCACTTCAAAACTGTAGGCACCAGTAATAAACAAGATTTGTAGCACTCTAGTGTCAACTATACGCAAATCTTGCAGCTTGAAGCTGAAGTAATTCAACCTTTAATAGTTTTGATGTGAACAAACTGGCTATCCATACCCGAGAAATGTATTGCTTTTGACTTTTCAAGCACCTTATCGCTACATCAAGAAGTTTTCCAAGTGCTTGTTGTCTGTCTCTGGAAGTAACTGTGTCATGTTTCTTTGCAGATTAGCTTCCAAACTTGGAGCTGCTTTGCTGTTGGAGTAAACAAGAATAAATTTGTAGCATGGTCACCAATTCCAATAGCAATCTAAAGATTTGATTGCAAGTCAGTTGAGGGTTTTTCGGAGTCACAGTTGCAAGAAACCTTTGCATTTTCCTGGTTTTCTGCAATAATTACTCATAAAATTTGGTCTGATCTTCATCTAAGTCACAATAATAGACAAAATCTGCCTGAATTAATAATACAAGCAATTGAACTTCTCATCAATACTGAGTACATCATTTAAACAGTCACAATATAGATTCAAAAAAAATGTGAACTTTAGGGTAACGCCTTCTACAAAAGCTATTTGGAGTCAGGTCTTCGAATCAATGAAATGAGATTGGAGGCTGGGTTGTAGAGGTACCCTACCCGATTTTTGAAAAAGGACACATAGGTTATTGATACGCTTGCTTTTGAGAAAGATCTGTTTATGTGCACCATGCCTTGAACAAAATGACTTTCAGAGGAGTTTTGAAGAATTGTAGAGATGCATAAAGCTAGAAAAGCTACAAAAACATTTCTAAAAACATATGTTCATCAGTCCACAGGAAGGAAAATTGTCTACAAATGAAGGAAATTCTGTACTGTTGCTACTCTCCCTGAGGAGTGGGTGTCCTGCAAAGATCACACCAAGAGTGCAAATCTCTGGAACTTGCTAAAGTCTGTGTTCTTGGAAGGACACCATTTAGGAAACCACTGCTCCCCAAATTCAAAAAAAAACTTCATTGCATGTTTCAAGTTTGCAAAAGACCACCTAGATTTTCCACAACTTTTCTGGGACAATATTTTGTGGACAGATGAGCCAAAATTGATAGGTATCTGAGTAGCCAGGGCATCAAAGGTTATGGTGAGAAGGCAGAGGAGTGGGACTAAATAGTAGAAAATGGATCAGCTCACGATAAAATGGCGGAGCAGACTCGATGGGCTGAATGGCCTACTTCTGCTCCTTTGTCTTATGGTCTTATGATATAAAAATTGAAATTTTTGGAAGAAATGCATACTGTTTTTTTTTGTGGGAGGATGGGAGGGCACGGCACACCACGCCTCATCCCAACTGTGAAGCATGGTGGAAGGGGCATCATGGTTTGGGTCTGCTTTGCTGACTCAGGGCATGGACAGCTTGCAATTGTTGAGGAAACAACTAATTTAAAATTGTATCAAGGCCTTTTACAGGAGAATGTCAGGGTAGTGGTCCTTCACCTGATGCTTAATAGAAGTTGAATGATGCAACAAGACAATGTTCCAAAGCACAAGAATAAATCAACAACAGAATGTTTTAAAAAGAAGAAAATTCATGTTTTGGAATGACCAAGCCAGAGTCTAAATCTTAACGCAATTGAGATGCTGAGGCATGACCTGAAGAGGGCTGTTCATGCAAGATATCCCAGTAGTATTGATGAACTGAAACAGTTTTGAATGGAGGAATGGTCTAAAATTCCTCCTGGCTGTTATGCAAGTCTGATCAGCAGCTACAGGAAACATTTAGTGAATGTTATTGCTGCTAAAAGAGGTTCTACCAGTTATTAAATATAAGGGTTCACATACTTTTTCCAGCATGGACTGTAAACGAAGAAACAATGTGTTCAAAAAGGACATGAAAAGTACAATTGTTTGTGCGTTATTAGTTTACTCAGATTGGGTTTGCTTTAATTGTGACTTAGATGAAGATCAGACCACACTTTCTGAGTAATTAATGCAGGAAACCAGGTAATTTCATCGGGTTTGCAACTGTAATTCAAAAGGTGATTGAGGAATGACTAGGAAAAGGCACAACAGAAAACGGAGGGGAACACTCACTTTTATAATGCTACCATTTCAGAGAGGAATTTTATTTTTGAGTTCTCTTGAATTCAAATTGTTCACAGTGTTTTTGGTTGGGAATGTAAATCAGCCTAATTGGGTACCATGGTAGTGTAGTGGTCAGTGCAACGCTACTACAACTTGGGCCATCAGAGCTCGGTGTTCAGTCCCGTCGTCCTCTGTAAGGAGTTTGTACATCCTCCCTGTGACATGTGTGGGTTTTCTCTAGGTGTTCAGGTTTCCACTTATAGTCCAGAGACATACTGGCTAGTAGGTTAATTAGGAATTGTTACTTGTCCTGTGATTTGGTTAAATCAGCGGTTGCTGGACAATGTAGCGCGAAGGGCCAGAGGGTCATATTTTATCAACACACACAAAATGCTAGTGGAACGCAGCAGGCCAGGCAGTTTAGTGAAACCCCCTCTCTCTCTCACTGCTCCCCATCTATAATTTCTTCGACCCTTCAACTATGATGCTGTCTGACATGCTGCGTTCCACCAGCATTTTGTGTGTTGTTTGAATTTCCACATCTACAGATTTCCTCGTGTTTGCGGTCATACTTTATACTAAATCTCTAAGTTCTTGAACTAAAAGTTATTGCTGGTTCACCAGTCTTTCAAGACAGCTTCCAAGCTAACTTTTATTAATCCTATTGAGTCAATAACCAGATATTGGTCACTCATCTTATTGTGCAGCAGCACTATGCACTGGGCCCGAAATGTCAACTCTTTATCGTGTCCAGAGATACTGCCTGACCGGGATTCCTCCAGCATTTTGTGTGTGGTACTTTGCATTCAGCTACTAGTCAATGTTGGACCTGAGACATGGAAAGCAGTGAGGTTGGAGAGATAAGACTGGTTTTTGGCTTGTTCTGAGATGATATCTTTCTCTCCCTGCCAACAGCTATTGTACTATGTGAATCATTTGAATCACTGTGCAGTGAGATGAAAATCTGGTCCGGATGGTGTATTAACTTTAATTTGTTTATGAATAATAGCTGGGAAAACGCTTCAGATATTTAACATAGAAATGAAGAGCAAAGTGAAAGCCCACACCATGGTTGAAGAAGTAACCTTCTGGAAGTGGGTCTCTTTGAACACTGTTGCCCTGGTAACTGAGACTGCAGTGTTCCATTGGAGCATGGAAGGTGACTCCCACCCACAGAAAATGTTCGACAGACACGCCAGCTTGGCGGGTTGTCAAATTATTAACTACCGGACAGACCTTCAACAGAAGTGGCTGCTTCTAATCGGAATCTCAGCACAGGTAGGTTCTTAAAATTATCTTTCTTGTTTTATTCCTGCCATTGCTTGTAAGGTGTTTGTATGTTTTCACTGTGACAGCGTAGGTTTCCTCCGGGTGCTCTGGTTTCCTCCCACAGTCCAAGACGTGTCAGTCGGTAGGTTACTTGGTCATTGTAAATTGTCCCATGGTTAGGCTGGGGTTAAATCGGGGGGAGGGGGGTTGCTGGGCAGCATGGTTTGAAGGGCCTAGTCTGTACTGTATCTCAATACAAAAATTAATAAAGGCTTGCAACACACATCAAAGTTGCTGGTGAATGCAGCAGGCCAGGCAGAATCTCTAGGAAGAGGTACAGTCGACGTCTCGGCCTGAAACGTTGACTGTACCTCTTCCTAGAGATGCTGCCTGGCCTGCTGCGTTCACCAGCAACTTTGATGTGTGTTGCTTGAATTTCCAGCATCTGCAGAATTCCTGTTGTTTGTTAATAAAGGCATGTTTCCTTTGAATCACTGTGGGTTTGATCTATTATTAGACCAAGCTGTTAGTGGTCTTTGAATTGTTTATGGGCTGAAACCTCAAACGTTGCTTTGTGGTCTTGAATGTTAAACTGTTGGAAGTGTCATTTTCTGGATATTAAAGTCATAGTTATAGAGCACTACAACACAGAAATGGGCCCTTTGGCCCTTCCAGTCCATGCCCAGCTATTCTACCTCATCTCCATAGCCCTCCATATCCCTCCCATGTACTTATCCAAACTTCTCTTAAATGTTGAAATCAAACCTGCATTCACCACGTTCGCTGGCAGCTGATTCCACACGCCCTGCACTCTCCCTCAGGTTCTCCTTAAATATTTCACCTTTCAACTTCAAACCAAAAAGCGAATCAAAAACACCCAAACGCTAATCCATTCTACCTACACAATGTCCAATCCCTCCATTTTCCTTACATCCATGTGCCTATCTAAATCACTTAATAGCCTGTGATGTGTTTTACTCTACCATCATACCACTCAGTGCATTCCAGGCATCCACCACTCTCTGAATTAAAAAAAAAATTTGCCCCTCACATCCCCTTTGAACCTACCATCTCTCACCTTCAATGTATGCCCACTGGTATTAAACATTTCAATCCTGGGAAACATTTTCTACCTACTCTACCTATGCCTCTCATAATCTTATAAACGTTTATCAGGTCTCCCCTCAGCCTCCACCACTCCAGAGAAAACAACTCAAGTTTGTCCAGCCTCTCATGATAGCCCATACCCTCGACACCAGGCAGCATCCTGGTAAACCTCTTCTGCACCTTCTTCAAAGCCTCAATGTGCTTCCTACAGCAACCATGCTGAATCCAAATTGGTATTGCTTAAATGCTGAGATAACTGAGGTATGATTTGTAACACAATTAAGTATTTGAAGTACGTAAGTGCCTTGGAGTGGCTGAGGCAACATGTCAATATTAATGCAAGTGTTTTGATGACTGGCTTTTCCCTATCAGTTGTGATGTCAAGATTCCTGATGTCCCTAATTATGGCCTGTACAGTTTCACTCACTTGCCTTTCAATAGTACTGAGGTGCATATTGGAAGTAGCTGTTTCTGATGGAAAACAAATTGCAATATTAGCACACCTGTCACAGGTGAGGCTGATTAGCAAACAAACACTGCCAGGTGTTTTATTGTCTTAAGTTTGTACACTTTAAGCAACGCGCACAAAATGCTGGAAAAACTCAGTAGGCCAGATAGCATCTATGGAAAAGTGTAAACAGTCAACGTTTTGGGCCAAGGCCCTTTATCAGGGAGAAAGAGGAAAAGAAGGTTTGGGGGGGGTGGGGGGGGGAGGGTAGGAAGTCCATGGTCATAGGTGATAGGTGAAGCCAGGGGAGGGGTGCAATAAAGAGCTGGGAAATTGGTGAAATAAAGGGCTAGAGGAGGGGGAATTTGATAGAGGAGAAGAGCATGGAAGAAACCTTTATCTCTTTCACCAATCTTCCTATGACATGCCTCCGTCTTGCCTTTTATCACTTTCACCAATCAACTTCTTAGCTCTTTACTTCAGCACCCCCTTCCCAATTTCACCTATCACCTGCCTCCTTGTGCTTCTTCCTCCCCTTGCCCCACCATCTTACTCTGACTTCTTTCTTTCCAGTCCTGATGAAGGGTCTCAGCCCAACATGTCGACTGTTTATTCATTTCTGTAGATACTGCTTGATTTTTAGAGATTTTCTCATGTTTGTACACCTTAATGTTCTTGCCAGCCTGATGGCTAACCTGGTGATGTTCTGAACTACAGTGTCCTTGCTGGCTGGCTGCCATGAACTCTGGGGGAGGGGAAGTATTCATCCTGCTGCTCAAGAGCTATGCATCGCATTAATGCTTGTGCCTTAATGTAAAGTTCATTTCTGTGCCAAGACCATCTTCCAGAGCTGAGCTCTGCTATCTCCATCTACCACCTAAGTTAATGAGCTGCTGGCATCCTTGGCCATACTCCTGCAGAAAGTTTCTCTTTGTCGCTACTTAAATTACGAAGATGTCCTGTAACACAGCAGGAGGGGGAATAAGTGTGTACGCTGGAATCTATCCAGCCGGCCCTGAGTCATTCAATTAGAATTGTGTTCTACATTGAAATGTCATAAAAATATTCCCCACTTTAGCCTCTTCTCACTTGCCTATCACCTCCCCCAAGTCCTTTTCTCCTATGATCCACTCTCCTCTCCCATCAGATTCCTAGCTCTCCAACTCTTCACCTATCCCATCCACCTGGCTTCACCTGACACTTAGCTATCCTCCTTCCCTCCCGTCTTTTTATTCTGGGATGTTCCTCCAGCATTGAAACATCTTCCTGCCCAAGCTGAAGAATGGTGCAAAATAGCCAGCTTATTTTCTGAAGTAGTGGATCTGCTGAGAAAAAATATATTTGTGCTAACTGCATAACTTGACAACAGTATCCCTACCAGTTTAAGTACTTTAGGAGCGATCACTGTCCATTTTCTTGTCTCCTTGATAGATGGTGCTCATACAGTGCTTCAGTTATTTTCTCCATTTGCAGCTGATGTAACAGTAAAGTTTCTTCAAATGTAGCACAGACACGATACTGGAGGAACTCAGCAGGTCAGGCTGAATAAAGAGTTGACATTTTGGGCTGAGACCCTTCTTCAGGACTTTCAACAGATGCAGCCTCATTGAGTTCCTCCAGCATTTTGTGTGCGTTTCCATCTGCAGAATTTCATGTTAATTCCTTTCAATCTTTTTATTTCCTTCATTTAGCAAAACCGAGTAGTAGGTGCAATGCAGTTGTACTCTGTGGACCGAAAGGTATCACAGCCAATTGAGGGCCATGCTGCGGCTTTCGCTGACTTCAAACTGGAAGAGAATCGTACACCGTCCACACTCTTCTGCTTTGCAGTTCGCAGTCAGGCTGGAGGGAAGGTATGCTTTGTTGTCAGCATTTTCATTTTCTAAATTGCTGACTTGTATCATGTGTTAAACCTAATCAATCTCCATGTGAGTTTAAGTCGAAGATTTAGCTGGATTAGATAAGTTATATGAGCTTGGGCTTTTCTCTTTGGAGTGAAGGAGGGTGAGAGATGACTTGATAGAAATGTACAAGATAAAAAGAAGAGAAGAATAGCCCTTAGCTGGGCAGTGGAGTTATTGGGGCACCGACATGACGGTGCTTCTGTAGCAAGCTATTCTTGTTTTTACAAGGCCGAGTTGCTAGCTCGATGCTCAACCCGACTTGGATTCGAACTCAGGAACCTTTGCTCCGGAGTCCGCGCTGATACTATTGCGCCACCAAGCGGGGTGGCGGGGGGCGGCTGCGGTACAAGATAAGAGGCATAGATATAGAGGATAGCCTGGGCTTTTTCCCAGGGTAGAAATGGCTAATATGAGGGACAGTTTTATGGTGATTGGAGGAAAGTAGAGGGAGGGGGCATGAACAGGCCCAGGGTGGTAAATCAAAAAAACCCCAAAAATTAATAACACCTTTCTTTATAATGTCCTTATTCCTCCAGCTTCCTTACATTCATGTGCCTATCTAAACGTCTCTTAAAAGCCTCTTTATAATCCTCATGTGCTATGTTTAATCCTAGCTTCTGAAACTTTACATACATTTCCTTTTTCTTCGTGACTAAGTTCTTCACCTGCCTGGGCATCTAAGGTTCTCTTATCTTTCCATCTCTGTCCACCCTTCTAACAGGAATGTACCTGAGAGTATGTTTCCTGTGGTTTGGGAGTCTTGGACCAGAGGACACAACCTCAGAATAGAGGGACATCCTTTTAGAGTGGAGATAAGGAACAACTTTAGCCAGAGAGTGGTGAATCTGTGGAATTTGTTGCCAGAGGCAGCTGTGGAGGCGAAGTCATTGGGTATATTTAGGGCTGAGGTTGATAGCTTCTTGATTAGTCAGGGTATAAAGGGACATGGGGAGAAGGCAGGAGACTGGGGCTGAGGGGGAAAATGGATCAGCTATGATGAAATGGCGGAGCAGACTCAATGGGCCAAATAACCTAATTCTGCTCCTATATATTATGATCTTTAAACACCCTCCACATCTCTGATGTGGACTTGTCAGAGGTAAGTTTATTTTAAACCCAGAGTGTGGTGAGTGCATGGAACACTCTGCTAGGGACAGTGGTAGCGGCAGATACATTAAGGATATTTAAGAGAGGTTTGATCAGCACATGAATGATTTTTTTAAAAAAGGGAGGGGCAGTGTGCAAGGGAAATGTTAGATTGAATTTGGAGTAGGTTAAAAGGTTGGTACAATATTGTGGGCCAAAGAACCTGTACCATTCTGTGAATCACTTCCTCAAACCTTGAGCTGGCTTTGTACCCATACTTGGTAGATAAAACGAATATCCTGGCTTCTTCGATCCAACTTGTGAAATCTTTTGCAGTTGCATATAATTGAAGTAGGCCAGCCTCCTTCTGGAAATCAGCCGTTCACGAAGAGAGCAGTCGATGTGTTCTTCCCTCCTGAAGCTCAGACTGACTTCCCCGTGGCAATGCAGGTAAGCAACCAAAAACTTAATACTATATCGGACCTTTTCAGTGTTAAAGGAGGAATTCGACTTGCATAAGCATACTGAAGCAGAAGCATAAATAACAGGTCATTGACCTGAAACAGTAATTGTTCCTCTCCTAACAAACATTGCCCTAGCTATTCCAGCAATTCACTTGATGTGCAGTAGCGTGCAAAAATCTTACGCACGTACAGGTATGCATCGCTTAACGTCCAAGGTACGTTCTGTGAAATTGGACGTTATGTAATTTGGATGTTGTGCGAACACCATATTATATACTTAACAAATCTATATGGAGTACTTTAGTGTACCTGTATTGACTAAATCCGTGTCATTAGCAATTTCTCCATATCCAATATAGATCCCTCTTTCATTTTCGTGAGCCTTGTAATTTTCAGTGAAGCCAATCCTTTACCAGCTTCGAGAATTTTTTCTTTGTTTTTCAGGATCGTCGTGATTTTTGAGAGCGACATGCCTAAATCCCAAGCAATAGCATTCACTGGTTTTCCACCTTCATATTGTTTAATAACCTTTTGTTTCACTTCCAAATCAATACTTTTCCTTTGCCTCTTGCTGCTGCTATCACTAGGAGTGGTTTTGCTGCGTTTGGAAGCCATGATGCATAATTTTCGAAAGAAAATTAAACAAAGTGATAACACTACTACACTCAAGAGACGCGCGATACATGAGATCGGTTACATCCGCTACGTCATGTTCTCAGATCTGGACTATGGACGTATATGCGATCGGACATTGTCTGAATGGACATTAAGTGGCGCACACCTGTATATACATATATGAAGTATTCCCACCACCCCCCCACCCACCGCGGATGTTTTCATGGTTTATTGTTTTACAGCATACATCATTGCATCACAGTGGATTTAATTTGTTTTTTTGGCACTGATCAACGGAAAGACGTGTCAAAGGGAAATCAATTCTCTACAAAGTGATCTAAATTAATTACAAATATAAAACACAGAATAATTGATTGCATAAATAAGCATTCACTCCTTTAATATGACACACCAAATCATCACTGGTGCAGCCAATTGGTTTTAGAAGTCACATAATTAGTTAAATAGAGATCACTGTGTGGTGCAGTCAAGATGTTTCAATTGATTGTCGTAAAAATACACCTGGATCTGGAAGGTCCAACTGCTATTGAGTCAGTATCCTGGCAAAATTTACACCATGAAGACAGATTAACACTCCAACTCTGCAAAAAGGTTATTGAAAAACACAAATCAGAAGATGGATACAAGCACATTTCCAAGTCACTGAATATTCCTTGGAGTACAGTTAAGTCAATCATCAAGAAATGGAAAGAATATGGCACAGTTGTAAATCTGCCTAGAGCAGGCCAACCTCAAAACTAGTGACTGTGTAAGAAAGGGACTAGTGAGGGAAGCCACTATGACAACTCTGGAGGAGTCACAAGCTTCAATGGCTGAGGTGGGAGAGACTGCAGATACACCAACTGTTGCCTGAGTGCTTCACCAGTCACAGCTTTATGGAAGAGAGACAAAGAGAAAGCCACTGCTTAAAAAAAAAACACATCAAATCTCGATTAGTGGGAGACTCTGAAGTAAGCTGGAAGAAGGATTTTGTGGTCTGCTGAAACCAAAATTGAGCTTTTCGGTCATTAGACTAAACTCTATGTTTGGCATAAGCCAAACACTGCACACCATCCCTACTGTGAAGCATAGTGGTGGCTGCATCATACTGTGAGGATGCTTCACTGCAGCAGACCCTGGAAGACTTGTGAAGGTAGAGGGTAAAATGAATGCAGCAAAATACAGGGAAATCCTGGAGGAAAATCTGATGTCGTCTGCAAGAGAACTGCGACTTGGGAGAAGCTATGTTTTCCGGCAAGACATTGACCCCAAGTATAAAGCCAAAGCTACACAGGAATGATTTAAAAACAAAGTTAATGTCCGGAATGGCCAAGTCAGAGCCCAGGCCTCAATCCAATTGAGAATTTGCGGCTGGACTTGAAAAGGGCTGTTCACTCACATTCCCCATGCAATCTGACAGAGTTTGAGCAGTTTTGTAAAGAAGGATGGTGAAAAATTGTAGGGTCCATATGTACAAAGCTGATAGACCTATCCACACAGACTCAAGGTGTAACTGCTCCCAAAGGTGCATCTACTAAATGCTGACTTAACGGGGATGAGTAATTAGCAATTGATTATTTTATGGTTAATTGTAATATATTTAGACCAATTTGTAGGCATTTGTTTTCACTTTGACATGAAAGAGCCTTTTCTGTTGATCAGTGTTTAAAAAAAGCCAAATGAAATCCACTGTGATTTAATGTTGTTAAATAATATGTTTTTTATAGGCACTGTGTATAGCGAGGGTAACTAAGGCTTTTACACAGTGTTGTGTTTGTCAATGTAGAGCGGACAGTGATGTAAATCTGGGAGAAATGGATGTTGGGAATGATGAAGGTAGAGCGCCACAGGCGGGTTGTGGGACAGGTGCAGAGGAGTGCCGGGGGAGGGGCACTTGTACAGGCACACCTAGCCCTGAGACACCAGGCAAAGTTATTTATTCCAAACAATTGGTTTATTGATCGTTATAGAATGGCTCTCTAGTGTTTCCCACTCTCTCCCGTCTCCCTTCATCCCTTCACCTTTCCCCAACCCTGATTCCCCTCCCCTGCCCCCTCCCACTCTCGGTCCACGATAGAGACCAGTATCAGAATGAATTTTATCATCATTCACATATGTCATGAAATGCTTGCACGGAACTGTATTTTTTGGGAGTGGAGTTAATACTTTATGACAGTTTGATTAATTATCATAATGCTCAGTTCGCAATGTGATGCTTGACTGTCATAAAGTAGTAAATATTTGCAAAAACATGAGAAGAAAATTGTTGTCTTGGCCAAACAGTTTCATCTGGGGCTCAAGTATGTTGAAGTTCGTGATTTTAAAGGATTCTTGTGAGGTTTCTTTGTATACTGTAAAATGAATGATATCCTTAAGTACTGTGGATTTTTTCATGTTTTTAATTGGCAGATCGGAGCCAAATATGGTGTTATATACCTGATTACAAAATATGGCTACATTCACTTGTATGACCTGGAGTCTGGCGCTTGTATCTACATGAACCGCATTAGTGCTGAGACCATCTTTGTGACTGCTCCCCATGAGCCTACTTCTGGCATAATTGGAGTCAATAAAAAAGGACAGGTACTGCATTTAGCCATGAGGCATTTATACCTTCAGTTGAAATGGAGAAGCTGATGTCTTTTTGTTGTTTTTGCAAAGTAAGCTTCTCAATTATTCCCTCACGTTGCTTAGCTGATGGGAGCAGGCAATATTCTGTTCCTTAAATGCCCATATAGTGTTGTAGTTGGCATAAAGATTACAGTAGCAGTGACTTGGGTTCAAATCCTGCCACTGCTTGTAAGGAGTTTGTATGTTTTCCCTGTGACAGTGTGGGTTTCCTCCATGTGAGGTTTCCTCCCACAGTCCAAAGACCTACCAGTTGGTAGTTAATTGGTCATTGTAAATTGTCCTGTGATTAGGCTAGGATTAAATTGGAGGATTGTTGGGTGGTGTGGCTTGAAGGGCCCATTCTGCACTGTTAATTAATTAATGTTGGGATATGGCCACATCAAGCAAATTTCCATAAACTCGTTGAATATGAAATGGAACTATTTTGTTCACTGGCTTTTTTTTTTGTTGGCCAGTAGGTGTTATTTGGTGTGGGGAGGTGCTCGTTCACAGAGGTGCCTTGGTTTGATGACAGGAGAGTTAAAACATGGGGTGTTCACTTTTTTGAATTTAGTGATGTAGAGGGTCACTGGTTCCTTCAAGGTGTCATAGCTGGAGGGGATAGCGGGGATGAGCTCCCACTGCCTATTAAATGCTCCCAATGGTGTGTATCTCAAATAGCTTCTGATAATTAAGTCAAGCTCCTGGCCTCCACATGGGGCTTAGCTACTAAGCCCAGTGGATAATTTCTACTGATGGTAGAAGGAGCAAAGGCACGTTGCTTCCTGCCCGCTACCTGTATGGAGTTTGCTCATTCTCCTCCTGACAGCATAGGTTTCTTCCAGGTGCTCCAGTTTCCACCCACGGTTCAAAGATGTACCGGTTGGTAGGTTACTTGGTCAGTGTTGGTCATTGTAAATTGTCCTGTAATTAGACTGAGATTAAATCGGGAGTTACTGGGCAGTGCAGCTTGAAGGGCCCATTCCATAGTGTATCTCAACAAAATCAGTCACTCCCGGCCGATGAAGCACATCAGCTGTGATTGGCAGCTCATCTAGGAGAAGGAAAACTCTGATCTCAAACTTGCGCTGCCTTGCAGCTGTACCCACTCATGGGAAATGCTTTGGAATAAACCCCAAAGAAAAATCCAGAGCTGGAGCCCCTAACGTTGAGTTCAATGCTAAATGGTAACTCCTGCGACACCGCTGGTGCCTAACTATATCAGTCTCTGCCACCCCTCTGGATTCACCAGCTGCGTGCAGTAGGGGAGCCTTGCTGTCCATATTGTACGCCCAGGCTTGCGTATCAAGACTGCCAAGATGTAACATCCATGGTCATCTCCGAGCCACAGAGGCTTCATCATCATCACAGGGTCAGTTGCAGAACCTGTATAAAAGCATTTCAGCTGTCAGAGATTTCTTTAAATGCTGGTAATTGTCAACTGTGTTGATATTGCTGGACTCATTGGCTTAATTCTGCAATTTTCTGCTTGCAGGTTCTTTCTGTGTGTGTGGAGGAAGAAAACATTGTTAATTATACCACGAATGTGCTCCAAAACCCTGACCTAGCTTTGCGTATGGCTGTGAGAAGCAATCTCGCCGGTGCCGAGGAGCTCTTTGCTCGGAAGTTTAATAACTTGTTTGCACAAGGGAATTATGCTGAAGCTGCTAAAGTGGCTGCGTCTGCACCAAAGGTGTGTACCAATTCTGTGCCAGTTCCTGAAGGAAGCTCAGTATTTGTGGAGCTGGACTTGTTATTTATGCTCCTTTTGATCCATAATTGTTAGGGAACAATGATAATGTTCAAAGACTGTCATTTGGAGGAACTCAGGGAGAGAAATTGACAGTCAGTGTTTCAGTTTGATGATATTTCATCTGGCACTGGAAGAAAGGGGGATATTCAAAATTCATTTATTGTCAAAGTATGTATACATTTGGGGGCCACTTCGTCAAGCACCTCCATACCATCCACCACATCTGATGGCCAAATGTTTTAATTCCCATTCCTGTCGATCCATGCCCTCCTCTTGTGCCGAGGTGAGGCCTCACTCGGGGTGGAGGAGCAACACATTTTATTCCGTCTGGGTATCCTCCAATCTGATGGCATGAATATCGATTTTTCTGGCCTCCTGCTCCCCCAATTCACGGACTCCCAACAGAACTTCGACCACTTAAAAAGAAAAGACATAAGAGAAGAGTAAACTGTTTTGTGGATGAACTGGAAGAAGTCACCTGGGTCTGCAAAAACCACTGGCGCCATCTTTCCACGCTCCTCCTCTTTTATAACTCTTCTTAACTGAATTACAATTGTTACTGTAACAGAACTGTCAGACTGATGAGCTTGTCATCTGCCTTGCATGAATTATTACAATTCAGTCCAGTTCTATAGTTCTGTGTAAACCCATCTGCATCCTAAACTAATCTTTCTGCTGACCTAACTTCTGCTTTCACCAATCCTCATTTTCCTGCAGCTCAAGCTTTAGGTCTTATGATTCAAATCTCTTTTTTAATCCTTTCATCACTTCCAATACTGTCTCACCAAACTGTGTAAAACTTTCTGTAAATTCCTTCCCAGCACTTCACTTTTGTCCCTGACTTAACCACTTTAGTGACTGATGTTTTGGCTCGTCTTTAATTTATTCAGATTGATTTATTCAACTCATTATAAATACAATGTGAGCTTAAATTGGTCAAAGTAACATTATTATCAAAGTACATATACACAACTCTGAGATGCATTTTCTGGCTGGCATTCACAGTAAATACAAATAGACACATCGAATCAATGAAAAGCTGCTCACAAAGACAGACAAGTAACCAGTGTGCAAAGGATGACAAATTGTACAAGTACAAATAGAAAAACAGAATCAGGTTTATCACTGACATATGTTGTGAAATTTGTTGTTTTGTGGCAGCAGTACATATATACTTTAATTCAGTTTTTATTAAATTGTTAAATAAGTAGTGCCAGTGCAAAAAAAGTAGTGAGGTAGTGTTCATGGGTTCACTATCCAGTTAGAAATCGGATGGCAGAGGGGAAGAAGCTGATTCATTGTGTGCTTTCCAGTTACTGTACCTCCTTCCTAACCGTAACAACGAGAAGTGGGCATGTTCTGTGTGGTGGGGCTCTTTAATGACAGACACCACCTTCCTGAGGCACCGCTCCTTGAAGATATCCTGGATGCTGGGAAAACTAGTGCCCATGATAGAGCTGACTGAGTTTACAACTTCCTGTAGTTTATTTGGATCCTGTGCAGTAGTGCCCCCCCCCCTTCCCCTCCCCATACCAGACGGTGATGCAGCCAGTTAGAATGTTCTCTGTGGTACATCTGTAGAAATTTGTGAGTGTCTTTGGTGACATAACAAATCTCCTCAAACTCCTAATGAAATATAGCCGCTGTCATGCTGTCTTTGTAGCTACATGGATATATTGACATCCAGGAATAATAATAATAAATAAATGATATTGTGACCATGAGTCCATGGATTGTGAAATCAGTTCAGTGTTAGGGTGAGTGAAGTTATCCATGGGGCTGGTTCAGGAGCCGTGGGGGTGGGGGGGGGGTAACAGTTGACCCTGAACCTGGTGTGGGACCTAAGATTCCTGTACCTCCTTTCCAATGGCAGAAGTGAGAAGAGAGCATGTCAGTTCCTTTTCCATTGCTATAAACTTATAGTGACAATTCTGCTCCTCAAAATCTGTTATTCTATCGCACAAGTGTGACAGCTGAGTTATTTGTGAATAATTGTTTAGTAGTTCTACTTTAAAATGGCTTGTAATAAACTGACATTAACTATGTTTTTAAAAAATGATAACAATGCCTGCTGCTATACTACAGTAGCAACTTGTATTCCATTAGGGTATCCTGCGGACTCCAGACACTATTCGGAAGTTCCAGACTGTCCCAGCCCAGCCAGGACAAGCTTCCCCTCTCCTCCAGTATTTTGGAATCCTTCTTGATCAGGGACAGTTAAACAAATACGAATCACTGGAGCTTTGCCGACCTGTCTTGCAGCAAGGGCGCAAGCAACTGCTTGAGAAGTGGCTAAAGGAAGACAAGGTAATCGGTCTAATCTGGGCCTTGAGCTAAGGCAGGGCATTCTGATTTTCAGTCTATCGCGGTATATTTCACTAAACAACAGAGATTTTGCTTTCTGAATACTTTTGGCTGTATTTTCCAGATTTTGGGCTGTTAATCACCATGAAATTTCCCTATCACGCACCTTTTATTTTGAAAATGCCTATATTTGTTATTTCAATTCATGATTTGAGTCAATTAAAATGTTGCCCACAATGTAAGCTGGAAGGTCTTCTACCTTGTGTGGGCATGCTTGGGAGGATGCAGCATGGCAGAACAAGTTTTAGAAAGGCTGCTACTAGTAATTCGGCTCAGACATACCAAGTATCCTTGTTTCATTTGCATGCTAAACAACCTTATTACGTTAGAAACGATTGACCACACCATAAGCAGTTGGTCCCAGGGCAGAAAAGTGTGGCATATAATCCATTTGTGGACCCATCAAAGATATCTTTGCCTCCTCTTCATATAAAACCTGAAGCTTACAAAAAACACTTTCAAAAACATTTGTTGTGCAGTGTTATCAGTGTCATTGTGACTTTAATAGCAGCTAATGTAATGCACATGGCCAAGTGGTTAAGGCGCTCGTCTAGTGATCTGAAGGTCGCTAGTTTGAGCGTCAACTGTGGCAGCGTGTTTGTGTCCTTGAGCAAGGCACTTAACCACACATTGCTCCAGTGTCTGTGTGAGGAGTGGCGCCCCCTCACAGCCTTGCAATCTGCGCCTTGTAAGGCATGAAAATGCCCGAGGCAGTCCTCTCATGGTCTGAGTCGACATTCTCTCTCTCTAGTGTAATGCTGTCACAGTGCCAACACCCTGGAATTCAGTTCTGCTGTCTGTAAGGAGTTTGTATGTCCCCTCCATAACCACATGGGTTTCCTGTGGCAGCTGCAGTTTCCTCCAACATACCATAGATGTACGGGTTAGTAGATTAATTATTTATATTGGTGCAGCTCACTGGGCCAGAAGGGCCTGTTACCGTGCTAATTACTTGTGTAAAGCAAAAAAGGATGTGCTGACATTGGAGAGGGCTCAAAGGATGTTCATGGAAATGATTCCAGGATTCAAAGGTTTGTCATATGAGGAGTGTTTGATGGCTCTGGGCCTGTACTTACCTGAATTCAGGAGAACGATGGGGTCCTCATTGAAACCTATCAAATGTTGAAAGGCATCGTTAGAGTGGATGTGGAGAGGATTTTTCCAATGGTGGGAAAATCTTAAGACCAGGGGACACAGCCTCAAAATAAAAGGGCATCCTTTTAGAACGGAGGTGAGGAGGAATCTCCTTAGCCGGAGATTGGTGAATCTGGAATTCACTGCCACAGGCAGCTATGAAGGCCAAGTCATGGGATATATTTCAGGCAAATGTTGATAGATTCTTGGTTAATCAGGGCATGAAGGGATACAGGGAGAAGGCAGGAGATTGGGACTGAGGGAAAATATATCAGCCATGATGAAATGGTGGAGCAAATTCAATGGGCCAATTCTGTCCCTGTGTCTTGTGGTCTCAGACTCTTGATGTGCAGAGGGTTCTTGCGGGCCAAATGCTCCCTGCAAATGGCTACAGAGGTTGATAAGGTGGTTAAGAAGGCATGTGGTATGCTTGTCTTTATTAGTTGAGGCATTGAGTTCAAAAGTCAGGAAGTTATGTTGCAACTTGATAAAACCCTGGAGTAATGTGTACAATTCTGGTCACCTTACTATAGGAAGGATGTCAAGGCTTTGGAGGTTTAGCAGGATGCTGCCTGGATTATAGGGCATGTGCTGTCATGAGAAGTTGGATAAACTTGGGTGTTTTCTCTGGAGTGGCAGAGGCTGGCAGGAGATCTGATAGAGGTTTATAAGATTATGAGAGGGATAGGTAGAGTGGACAGACAATGTCTTTTTCCCAAGGTGAAAAGGCTAGTAGCAAAGGGCATGCATTAAAGGTGAGAGCAGATAATTTCAAAGGAGATATGAGGGGCAAGTTGTTTTTTAAGAGTGGTGGGTGCCTTGAATGTGCTGCCTGGGGTAGTGATAGAGGCAGATGCATTAGGGACTTTAAAGGAACGTTTAGATAGGCACATGGATGTGAGAAAAGTAGAAGGATATGGACACTGGCAGAAGAGATTAGTTTAGTTGTATACTAATTTAAATACTAATGTATTTGGTTCGGCACAACATTCTGGGTCAAAGGGCCTGTTCCTTACTTTACTGTTCCATGTCCAGTGCTTCACATGTTAAAAGAAATGCTGCTGCTAAAATGTTGAACATTCTTGTTGCATTTTAACTCTTTAGCTTGAGTGTTCAGAGGAGCTTGGGGACTTGGTGAAGACAGCAGATCCCACACTTGCTTTAAGCGTCTATCTGCGAGCCAGTGTGCCAAATAAAGTCATCCAATGTTTTGCGGAGACTGGACAATTTCAGAAAATTGTACTTTATGCAAAAAAGGTAACTTTTCTAGAATTTTCCTTTGCTTTAGAAATTTTGTCAGTTTGAGTTTTGAGCATAATAAAACTTCCCACAAATGTTTTGGCATCAGCTTCTGTTTAAGAACTACAAGGATTTTGTATAGAACTTTAGAATAACGCATACACAGACAATGTTGGAGGAATACAGTAGGTCAGGTAACATCTAGGGAGAGGAACAATCAATGTTTTGGGCTAGGGCCCTTCCTGGTGAAGGGACTCAGCCCAAAATATTGACTCTTTATTCCTCTCCCTAGATCATACCTGACCTGCTCTGTTTCTCCAGCATTTTGAGTGCGAATTCGGATTTCCAGCGTCTACGTCTTATGTATAGAACTTTTTTTTTCTCTCTTGGTTCCTTTTGGTTTAGATCAGGGGTTCCCAACCTTTTTTTTCCTACCAATAACTGAGGGGTCTGGGTACCCCTGGTTAAGAGGGATATGGGACTAGCTTGGGTAGACAACTTTCGTTGGCATCAAAGAGCTGGACCAAAGGGTCTGTTTCTGTGCTTGTAACTTTGACAATATTTATGATCTATTTTTGTAAATTTCATGGATTATACCAGTACACGACAGATGACCACAAGAAAAAAATTAACCCTAAATTTTTGATCTCCTCTTGTGGGTGGGAAAGCAGTTTCCAAATAGTAAGAATTACTTGGTCATGAAACAGATTTGCACGAGTCCTATTGCCTTGTACCAATTTATTAACAGGTTGGTTACACTCCAGACTGGGTCTTCCTGCTGAGAAATGTAATGCGGGTGAGCCCAGACCAGGGACTTCAGTTTGCACAGATGCTTGTCCAGGATGAAGAACCTTTGGCTAATATCAATCAGGTAAGTCTACGATTTCGTCCTCATATCAAAACATTATCTGTTAGTGTGCCTCCTGAGGATATTTATTAAGGAGTCATATTGAGAAGACATCTAAGAGACTCTTCAATCAGTACATGGATGATAGAAAAATGGAATGCTACATAGGAGGGAAGGGAAATTGATCTTGCTGTTTATTTTATATTTGTATTGAAGCATGCTACTGAGTTCCAGAATAACTGGTAGATGGGAGTTGAGAGAGGAATACATCAGGGACAATGTACCTTTTTTGAATTTACAGCTAAAATATGCCCGTGTTGGACATATTCTGGAGTTATGGTATATAGCAAATATTAATTTCAACAGCAACCAGTCTTCAGACCCAAACGTGGTTTGTAGATTAAGTTTAAAATGCAGCCCAGAGCAATGGTGTTCTTGGAGCTGCAGATGGGTTGATTGCAAACAAAGAAATACTCCATTTGATCTGTGATGTCTGCATATGCATGAATACAACCCTGTGTAAGTGAAGATTGTCATTCATTTTGGGTGTCTGGAGTATTGGTGTAAAGATCTAGCTGTTTGAAAATTATTGTAATTTGAAAGAAGCATTGTAGATACATTGTAACTATAGAATTGTCCTGCTGTTACCTAGCATCTCTGGCATGTAAAAATGTTATGTAACAATGGGTCAGACAGGTCTCCTCTTCCAAGCATTTCTCCCATATGCTTCTTGCTTGTTTGGCCGAATGAAGACTTCTTTATCCACCAGCTTCAGTGTCTCTCCGGTGACTACATTCACAGTCACAATAATGTACCCATAACCTCTTCACTTCATTGCTAAAGGTTTAAATTTAAATTTGTGATTTCTCTAGATATCTTGGATATTTCTCTAAGCTTGAGCAAAGCTTTGGAAGGTCCCTTTGCAAATCTGTCACTTTGTGTTCCAGTGGCCTTTTCATCAGGTTAATTGCTAGTCATATTATAGTGAAGTCAGGTTTGTAATAGAGATATTTTACACTCTTGTGGTACTTGCCTTGTAGGAATTTAGTGTACAGGTGAAATGCCTAAGAAACAGTGAGCAACTTAAATGAGGTCATGTTTACCATACTCTTCTATATTGTCCTAGGGAATGTATTTCTTGCCTTTATAGAGAGATCAGGAAGGCAATGGTTAAGCCCAAGGTGTTAGACTTTTAAAAAAAACCCACAAACTCTGAACACACATATAGATGCAAAATAGTTTGTCTAATATCTTTTAGAAAGAACTAAAGTAGGAGTAGGAAACAGCACCTAATGTATAATTACTGAGCTTTTAAATTTGATCCACTCCATGCTTGTAAATCTAGTGTCCATAAAACTATCAATCTTACACAGACTGGCCACTTGTGTAGGTACAGGAGTGCACCTAATGAAGTGGCCACAGGAGTAGAACCTGCTGCTGTAGCCCATCCACTTCAGGTTGGATGTGTTGTGCATTTAGAGACGCTCTTCTGCACACTGCTGTTATGACACATGGTTGATTGAGTTACTGTTACCTTCCTGTCAGTCTGAGCCAGTATGGCCATTCTCCTCTGATCTCTCTCATTAAAAAGACGCTTTCGCCCACAGAACTGCTGCTCACTGTTTTTTGTTTTTCACACCATTCTCTGTACACTCTAGACTCAGTTTAGAGGGCATTCAGTTGACAGTCTAGAGTGTTGTATGTGAAAATCCCAGGAGATGGTCAATTTCTAAGTTACTCAAACCACCCTTTCTGGCACCAGCAATCATTTCATGGTCAAAATCACTTCAGTCACATTTCCTCCCCATTCTGATGGATCTCTTCAGAATATCTTGATTGTGCTTTAATCCATTGAGTAGCAACCTCATGATTGGTTGATTAGATATTTGCATTAACAAGCAGGTGTACCTCATTAAGTGACCACTGAGTGTATTTTGTACTTGAGCTGAATGTCCTCTACATTCAAAGGTAGGGAATTCTAAACAAAATCCTGAGTGAAGAAATTTCTTGAGTTATATATGGCCAGTGGCTTTCTTAATATGGATCTGCTGTGTCTGCCAAATGATATCCTTGAAGTCAGTCCAGATGTTCATGGTCATTCAGATTTTTAATTTATGGAGGGTATTAATGTAGCCAAACTGATTTTTTATTTTGCAGGCACCTGTTATTAGTTGAAGTAATTAATTTCAGCTGATTTGGGGAGAAAAATGAGGACCTTTTAGTTCCTAAGTGCTTGCCTTGGTTATAATCAACACTTGTCAGGCTCAAAATCCAATCAGGAGTAGTTTAGTTTGGGTTTGTTTGTGAGTGTTGGGTGTATATATACTCAGTGGCTACTTTATTAGGTATCTCCTTTACCTAATGGTGGCCACTGAGTGTATGGTTGTGGTCTTCTGCTGCTGTAGTGCATCCACTTCAAGGTTCGATACATTGTGCATTCAGAGATGCTCTTCTACACACCACTGTTGTAACACATGGCTATTTGAGTTGCTGTCACCTCCTGTCAGTTTGAACCAGTTTAGGCATTCTCCTCTAAACTCTCTCATTACTAAGGCATTTTTGCCCACAGATCTGCTACTCACTGGATGTTGTTATTTTTTTTTTGGAACATTCTCTGTAAACAGGTTGGTTTGAGTATCTCAGAAAATATGATCTCCTAGGACTCTGGAACTCTAATGCACTACACTCTGTAGTAGCAGTTCCCATTTTTTATGCCGGGGAGCCATACTAATAACCAAGAGGTCTGTGAAATCTCTGTGGTTGGGAACCACTGCCCTAGAGACTGTGTGAAAATCCCAGGAGATCAGTGGTGTCTGTTATACTCAAACCACCCTGTCTGACACCAACAATCATTTCATGCTGAAAGTCACTTGGATCACATTTCTTCCCCTTGTGTGCTTTTATGGATTGAGTTGCTGTCATGTGATTGGCTAATTAGATACTTGCATTAGTAAGCAGGTGTAGACTCGATGGGCCGAACGGCCTAATTCTGTTCCCTTTGTACCCTATTAGGGGTGTAGTGTGCAGTGAAGAAGACTGTCAGAGCTTGCAGCAGGATCTGGACCACAATGTATAATAGGTATACAGTACAATATTTATATAAGTGAATATTTTCAGCTCTGAAGGTTATTGTTTGGTCCCTTGCAGATTGTGGATGTTTTTATGGAGAATAACCTGATCCAACAGTGTACTTCATTCCTTTTGGATGCTCTGAAGAACAATAGACCACCTGAAGGTCACTTGCAGACTCGCCTACTTGAAATGAACCTGATTCATGCACCACAGGTGGGACATGTACCAGCTAATCGATTTCATTGTGCTATTAATGAAATTTTTAGTTTGATTCGTGTGGCATAATTAGTGTAATAATTTTGTTGAGTAGTAAGAACATCAAGGGTTAAGGGGAGAAGGCAGGAAAATAGAGTTGAGAGGGTTAATACATCAGCCATGATGGAATGGTTGAGTAGACTCGAAGCAGATGACACCAAGATTGGTGGTGTGGTGGACAGCAAGGAAGACTATCAGAGCTTACAGTGGGAATCTGGGCCAGCTGGAAAAACTGCAGATGGAATTTAATGCAGACAAGTGTGAGGTGTTTCACTTCGGTAGGGCCAACCAGGGTAAGTATTACACAGTAAGGATTATGATAGAACATAGGGATCTGGAATACAGGTCTATAATTCGATGAAATTGGCAGCACAGGTAGCTAAGTTCTTTAAAAAAAAGTCTTTTGGCGAATTGGTCTTTATTGAGTACAGGAGATGGGATGTTATGTTGAAGTTGAAAAAGAAGTTGGTGAGGCATAATTTAGAGTATTGTATATAGTCTTGGTCACCTACCTACAGGAAAGATGTAAATAAGGTTAAAAGAGTACAGAGAAAATTTACAAGGGTGTTACCAGGACTGAAGAACCTGAGTTATAAGGACAGATTGAATAGGTTAAGACTTTACTCCTTGGGATTTAAAAGATTGAGGGGAAATTTGATAGAAGTATATAAAATTGAGGGGTATAGATGAGGTAAATGCAAGCAGGCTTTTTCCACTGAGGTTGGGTGGGACTATAACTAGAGGTCATGGGTTTATGGTGAAAGGTGAAAAGTTGAAGGGAAATATGAGGGGCAACTTCACTCGGAGTGGTGAGTATATAACAAGCTGCCAGCACAAACGGTGTATGCAAATCCAATTTCATTGCTTAAGAGAAGTTTGGATAGGTACATGGATGGGAGGGGAATGGATGTAGGCAGTTTAAATGGTTCAGCACAGACTTGATGGGCCAAAGGGCCTGTTTCTGTACTGTACTTTGGTATGGTCTAATATTGTCTAATGTTAGTCAGTTTTACACCTGTTTAATCGTTGATTATTTCTTAGCCATTGGAAAAAAAATTAAAATAGGTTGCTTTTATAACTTGAGGTTAAAATGGATGGGACATTAATTTCCAAAGGTTCTGGACTTGGCCTTGGTTTAATTCCAAGTTTCTTTGCTGCAATTTTATGCAATTATTGTATTTCCTAAATAAATTACTGCTTTTCCTCCACTTAAAGATAAAGGTAAAAACTTGCAACATTGTTGTGATAGTATTTAAATATGACAGTAAATTATAGAATGTGGATTCAATTATCACAAGCTGTCCCTGCGGTGGTAATGAGCTGTTGCTTTGTTCTGCTTTATGGTAGTCTTCCCTTGGTGTTCTTCTATTACCCATTATGCCACTGGTGTTTAGGGCAGCATTGAAGGTCCTCTGTCTCTGGTGTTTAGGGCAGCATTGAGGGTCCTCTGTCTCTGGTGTTTAGGGCAGCATTGAGGGTCCTCCGTCTCTGGTGTTTAGGGCAGCATTGAAGGTCCTCCGTCTCTGGTGTTTAGGGCAGCATTGAGGGTCCTCCGTCTCTGGTGTTTAGGGCAGCATTGAAGGTCCTCCGTCTCTGGTGTTTAGGGCAGCATTGAGGGTCCTCCGTCTCTGGTGTTTAGGGCAGCATTGAGGGTCCTCCGTCTCTGGTGTTTAGGGCAGCATTGAGGGTCCTCCGTCTCTGGTGTTTAGGGCAGCATTGAGGGTCCTCTGTCTCTGGTGTTTAGGGCAGCATTGAGGGTCCTCTGTCTCTGGTGTTTAGGGCAGCATTGAGGGTCCTCTGTCTCTGGTGTTTAGGGCAGCATTGAGGGTCCTCTGTCTCTGGTGTTTAGGGCAGCATTGAAGGTCCTCTGTCTCTGGTGTTTAGGGCTTCCTTCATCATGTCAGTAACTCCGCAGCTTTCGTTAATGTCAGTCATGCAAGTCCAGGGTGGAGACTCAGGAATAATGTCAGGCTCAGAAGTAAAAGGATTCTTCATTGCTGTTTCCGTAACAGTTTTGTGTTACCTGTCAGGGTTGTTATCCCTGAGCTGAACCTCCAAACCTGGAAGAGCAGTGGCCCAATCTTTAGTCTGGCTTAATTATAAAGCCCTGACTCCAGTCAGCATAGCTCTCTGGGTCATTGAGACATGCAAGCCTCCAAACCCAGTGACATGACTGTGGTCCTCTGGGAGGTCCCTTGGTATTAGTGTGGTGGGAATTCTAGAATTTGGGTACAGTGACAATGAAGGGAAAAATGCTTCCAGATGCAAGTGGCGTGCACAATCTAATCTACCAGTAACTGCCAGCTGACTGAGTTAGACTTTATCAGCACTACTCCTGGATTTCTTCCAAACAGTAAACATGCCAGATGTTGTCAGAAGCATTCGAAGCATTAGTTTGTACCTATTGAAGTGTGGGAATGCCTTATGTTCACACTGAACCACGGTGTGATACGATGTGGATAGTGACAAAAGCATAGAACTTTGCCCGCAATAGTACAGATTTAATGGACTTCGATTACTGGAATAGAGTTCAGCAAATCTGCAGATAGGCAGACTAAGCAAATATCACTTGTTGAATCAGGAGATAGTTTAATCCTCTTGAGCAAACCTCAACCTTTCAATTTTACCTTGTTCTGTTACTGAGGCTGTAATGTGTGGGCTTCTGGGATTCACCTAAACTGTCAAGTCACATTTTTTAGTAGTTAATTTAATTTATTTAAAAAAAATACTTTATTGAGATACAGCACTGACCCTTCAAGCCACGCTGCCCAGCAACTCCTGATTTAATGCTGATCTAATCATGGAACGCTTTACATTGACCAATAACCTACCAACTAGACCGTGGGAGGAAACCAGAGCACCCAGAGGAAACCCACACATTTCTGGAGAAGAATGCACAAACATTTTTGCATATGCCCTGCTTGCATGCACCTCCTTAACCACCCTATCAACCTGTGTAGCCACTTTCAGCGAGCTATGAACTTGGACTCCATATACCCTCTGCACATCAACACTGTTAAGGGGCTTGCCTTACACAAATATCTATTTTCTAAATTTTTATTTAGAATTGCAGCACAGTAACTGGCCCTTCTGGCCCAACGAGCCTGCATCGCTCAATTACACCCATGTAACCAATTAATCTACTAACTGTTATGTCTTTAGGAGGAAACGAGCACCTGGAGGAGCCCCATGCAATCACGAGTGCAATGTACAAATTCCTTATAGGCAGCAGTGGGAATTGAACCGGGATCACCTGTACCAAAAAGCATGGTGCTAATCACTATGCTGCTGTGCAGTGCTGATAGAAATGTGTAAGACTATAAGAAGCATGGATACAACAGACAGCTGCAATCATTTACCCAGGGTTGAAGTGTCTCATACTAGGGGGCACACATTTAAGATGAGAGAGAGAAAATGCAAAGGAAATTTTCTTTCCTACAATGGCATCTGAGGCTGTAATGCGTGGGCTTCAGGCATTCACCTGAACTGTCAAGTTACATTTTTTTAGTAATTTATTTAATTGTTGCATTCAATATATCATCATCACTTCTGGTTTAGTCTGTGGAATCAACAAGTCTGTGGAAGTCATTGCCACAGCTGGCTGTGGAGGCCAAGCGATTGTAAGTATTTAAAGTGGGTGTTCCTGAAGAAGGGTCTCAGCCCGAAAAGTTGCTGTCTGACCTGTTGAGTTCCTTCGGTTTTGATTGTGTTGTTCTGAAGGTTGATAGTTTCCTGATTAGTCAGGGTGCCAAAAGTTATGGGAAAAGGCAGTAGAATGGGGTTCAGATGGATAATAAACCAGCCATTATCAAGAGGATCACAACCTTGTTGTGGTTTCAAGGCTTGTGTATCTCAGTGACTGGGAGAGCTATGTTGGCTTGTGCTTAGGCTCTTGGTAGGGTCACCTATGCCAAACAGGTCAAAGGGTAGAGGCCAGACTGAGAGTGGCTAACTGATCCTGCAGGTTCGGGGGTTCAGCTCAGGGCTAAGAACTGATTGGTCAAACAAAATTGTTATGGAAACAGCAATGAAGAATCCCTCTACATCTGAGTGTGACAGTATTCCTGAATTTCCACCTGGGATTTGCATGACTCGCGGTAGTGAAAACTGAGAGGAAGCTACTGACACCACCAGAGATGGAGATCCTTCACTGCTGCCGTAAATGACAGCGGCATAACAGACAGGAAGTCAGATGGAGTGGTGGGGCTGACTCAATAGGCTCATTTCTGCCAATGTCTTACAGCTTTAAGCAGCCAACTTTGGGCTGAAGCTTAACTGTACCAGAACTCTGATGTCTAATCACCATATTTGCCACTGTTATTCACTAGTTTGCATGTTGGCAGTAATTGGAAGCTAAATTTACTAACTTATTTTCAGAAATGAGAAAATATGTAATGCTGGAAATCCAGAGCAAAGCACACAATGCTGGAGGAACTCAACAGGTTGGGCAGGATCTATGGAGGGGGGGGGCAGAATAAACTGCCGATGTTTATTATACACAGTTGACATTGCATTATAAACAGGAGATTTTGTAAATGCTGGATATCCAGAGTAACACACACACACAATGCTGGAGGAACTAAGCAGGTTGGGCAGCAAGTTTTGAAAGGAATAAACAGTTATCGTTTTGATCTGAGACCCTCTTTCAGGACTGGAAAGGAAGGGGAAAGAAGACATTAAAAAGGTGGAAGGGAGGAGGAGGATAGCTAGAAGGTGATAGTTGAAGCCAGGTGAGTAGGAATGGTAAAGGGCTGGAGAGGAAGGAGTCTTGTGAGAGGAGAGTGGACAACAGGAGAAAGGGGAGGAGGAGTGGACCCAGGGGGAGGTGATACGCAGGTGAGAAGAGGTAAGAGGCCAGAATGGAGGAACAGAAGAAGAGGGGAGGTGGGAGGGATTTTTTTTTAAACCATAAGGAGGCAATGATACATTGCCATCAGGTCCTTTACCTTTCCTGCCACCTGGCTTCACTTCTCATCTTCTTGCTATCATCCTAGACACTATTCTGGTGTCTTCCACTTCCTTTCCAGACTTGAAGGGTATCGGCCCAAAATGTCAGCTGTTTATTAATTTCCATAGATGCTGCCTGACCTGCTGAGTTCCTCCAGCATTTTGTGTGTGTTACATCAGTAATTTTTATGCTGATTCAACAGCTTCCTCTAGAGCTAATCCAGATATCATTCTGTATTTGTAACGTATGGTCGCTGAAGAATTTTACTTTATCTCTGCAGCTTGTTAATCCAGTCTGCTGCTTAGGTGATCAGATTTGTATGTAAGTGTTTAATGTGATTTTAATAATAGGATTGTGTTTTCTCAGGTTGCTGATGCAATTCTCGGAAATCAAATGTTCACCCACTATGATCGGGCCCATATTGCCCAACTGTGTGAGAAGGCGGGCTTGCTGCAGAGAGCCTTGGAGCATTATACAGATCTATATGATATTAAACGAGCCGTTGTCCACACTCATCTGCTAAACCCTGAGGTATGTGTTCAAGTTTATTGTAATTCAACCATACTCATATATATAACTAAATGAAATATCATATCTCCAGGGCCAAGGTGCATATAGTCACATACAGCACATAATAGTCATGATCTAAACTTTAAAGTAAATTTTATTATCAAAGTATATGCATGTCATCACATACAACCCTGAGATGCATTTTTTGTGGACATTCTCAATAAATCTGTAGATTACTAACCATAACTGAATCAATGAAAGATTGCCCAACTAGGGCTTTCAACCAGAGTGCAGAATACAACAAACTGTACAAACACAAAAAGAAAAAATAATATATAAATGAGCAATAAATATTGGGAGCATGAGATGCAGAGATCTTGAAAGTGAGTTTACTGGTTGAGGGAACATTTCCACGATGGGGCAAGTGAATCTCCACCCAGGGCTCGCAAGAGAAGTTGAGTGAAATTATGCCCTTTGGTTCAAGAGCCTGATGAGTGAGGGGTAATAACTGCTCTTGAATCTGGTAGTGCAAGTCCTGAGGCTCTTGTACCTTCTACCTCATGGCAGTAGCGAAAAGAGAGCTTGACCTGAGTGGTGGGGATCTCTGATGGATGATACTTTGCTGCAACAGAGATTCATGTAGATGTGCTCAATTGTTGAGAGGGCTTTACCCATGGTGGACTGTACTGTATCCACTACATTTTGTAGGATTTTCCATTCAAGGGTATTGGCGTTTCCATACCAGGCTGTGATGTAGCCAGCCAATGTACTCTCCACTACATATCTATAGAAGTTTGTCAAAATTTTAGATGTTGTGCCAAATCTTCGCAAATTCCTGCGGAAGAAGAGGCTCTGCTATGCTTTCTTCGTAATTGCACTTGCGTGCTGAGCCCAGGATGGGTTCTCTGAAATAATAACACCTCGGAATTTAAAGTTGCAAGCCCTCTCTATCTCTCATCCTCTGAGTACTGGCTCATTGACTCTGGTTTCTTCAACTGAAATTGAGTAAGAGGTTGTTGGTATGACGCACTCAGCCAAACTTTCAATACAGTATGTAGTCACAAAATAATGTTAGCACAAATACAAATCCCTCAGTGGCATGTTCTGTTGATTGATGGTGCATGGGAAGGTATCCTTGAGCCATGTTTCTGTAAGAATAAGAATGCAGCATTTACTCATCTTGCCCTGGGTCAGTTGCAGATGAAGGTAATAGTTTGTTTCCCAGGGAGTGAACATCAGAGAGCAGTATTAATGGGAGAGCCAACCTGCAAAAGTTAGTCTTTTAACCTAGAATTGATCCCAGTGCACTTGCTGCAGTTCTGTTTGCACTTTCTCCCCGGGTGAGCGTAGCAGGCGACGCCGCAGTATGATGGCCTGTTCCATGCATTCACTTGATGAATCACAGCTCCTCTGTCGGTCTTGCTAATGAATTAGTAGTGTACAATAGGGTCTTGCAATGATGAGAAAAACATTTGAGACAAGTATTTGGACCTGGAGAGGTCACTGCGATTAAACGCATCTTACCGAAATTGTGCTCAATATTTGTGTTCCATTTCCCAGGAAAATGGTCTTGGCCATGGCTCAGTCCGTTGGACTCTTAATGACAAGTTGCCAGTGGTTCAGCACAAGACATGGGAGTAGAATTAGGTCATTAGGTTCATCGAATCTGCGCTACCATTCCATCATGGCTGATTTATTTTACCCCTCAATCCCATTCCCTTTCTTTCTCCCTGTAACCGTAATAAGTAAAAGAGAGGGTCCAAGATTCTTCATCTGAAGATGGTGGAACAGAAATTCCATAACTTTTGAGTACTGAGAAACCAGAAGCTAAATTTTCCAGATGTGTGAATGGCCTCCTTTCAGTGTCATATCCATATTGTTTTTGTAGTGAACCTCACAGGAATCCTTAAGTTCAAGTTCAACTGTATTGCCATTTCACCCACCCACATGTATACAGCTAAAATAAACAGTATTCCTCTGGGACCACAGTACATAAAATAATAACACAAGTTATATTATTAGATTTCTCTAGATGTACAAGTTAACATAAAATACATGGCACCATAGTGGTTGAGACAACACTTTGGAGTACTGGTGGCATGGGTTCAATTCCCTCTGTGTAAGGAGTTTGTATGTTCTCCCCTTGACCTTGTAGGTTTCCTCCGGGTCCTTTGGTTTTCTCCCACAGTCTAAAGACGTGCTGGTTGGTAGTTCAATTGATCACTGTAAATTGTCCTATGATTAGGCTCGGGTTAAAGCAGGGGCTGCTGGATGATGTGGCTCAAAAGGCCAGAAGGGCCTGTTCAACACTTCATAAATAAATAGAAAATAAATATGTATGGCATATAGTTAAATATACAACAGTGTTATAAATGTGTACTAGGTGGTAGCAAGGTGTTCAGAAGTCCCACAGCTGGGGTGGGGGGGTGGGTGGTGGTTGAGCTGTTACTCTTCCTAGCATCTTTGTTCTTGTACTGTGGTATCGCCTGATGGTAAGAGGTTAAGGAGATTGTGGGATGGATGGGATGTGTCTTTGACAATACTGAGGACTCAATGAAACCAGTACTTCTAGTCTGTCCTAGATTGGAGAGGAGACCCCCGGTGATCCCCTCAGCTCACAATCTTTCACAGCACCTTTCAGTCAGATTCCTTGCCGTTCCCACACCAGATGGTGATACTGCTGATCAGGACGCTCGTGTGGATAAGTATTTCTTCTTGCTTCTAGTGGCTTGTGAACTACTTTGGTGCACTGTCAGTAGAAGATTCTCTTGAGTGCTTGCGTGCCATGTTGTCGGCAAACATCCGCCAGAATCTACAGCTCTGCGTGCAAGTCGCATCAAAGTACCACGAGCAGCTTGGCACACAGTCACTGGTAGAGCTCTTTGAATCCTTTAAAAGTTATGAAGGTAAGAGGCTGTTACACAGCTGAAGTGATTTAATATGGTTTATGTAATGTGTGAGGAAACACTTATTATAAAATGCTCATGACTGCCTCCTTGTTGATTTTGTTTTTTCAGTCTTTGTTCTTTGTATAATTTTGCAAGGCTTTCTACTGTGTGGACTGGAGCTTTCCAAACTTACTCCTGATGGCTAGTATTCATTCCTGGGCCCAATATGTCGATGCAGCTACAAAGACACAACAGCGGCTATATTTCGTTAGGAGTTTGAGGAGATCTGATAGATACTTTATTGATCCTAAAGGAAAGTACAATATCACAGTAGCATTACAAATGCAGATACAAATATTAGAAGAGAAGTAAGAAAGAATAAAAAAAAAGTTACCTCAAACAGTCTAACAGGAAGGGGTCGTCTCTTCCCCAGATATAGGTTGACTCATTATAGAGCCTAATAACCGAGGGCAAGAATGACCTCATTTAGCACTCTTTGGAGCAGTGCATTTGTCTTAGTCTATTCCTAAAAGTGCTTCTCTGGTTAGCCAAAGTGGTATGCAAAGTGTGAGAAACATTGTCCAGAATTGCCAGGATTTCCCAGAGGGTCCCTTATTCTTTCACAGCCTCCAGTGAGTCCAGTTTGACTCCTAAAGCAGAGCCAGCCTTTCTAATCAGTTTACTGAGCCTTTTGGCATCACCCGTGTTGATGCCATTGTCCTAGCACACCACCGCATAGAAGATTGTAATGGTGACAACGGACTGGTTGAACATATGAAGGAGGGACCTGCATACTCAAAGGACCTCAGTCTCCTCAGGAAGTGGAGGCACGTAGAGGAAGTAGCAGTATGTCACCAAAGACACTTTCTGTAGGGGTACTGTGGAGAGGATTCTAACTGGCTGGTATGGAGGGGCACAAGATCGAAATAAGCTGCAGAGAGTTGTAAGTTTTGTCAGCTGGCTTCCCCAGCATCCAGGACATCTTCAAGGAGTGATGCTTCAAAAAGATTGCATCCATCATTAATGACCCCATCACCCAGGTCATGTCTTTTTCTCCATTGCAGCCACCAGGAAGGAGATGCAGAAGCCTAATGGCACACACTCAATGATTTAGGAGCAGCTACTTCCCCTCTGCCATCCGATTTCTGAATGGACATTGAACCTATAAACACCAACTCACTACTTTTAATATATATACTTATGCTTTTTTTTCCCCCTCTATTATCATGTTTTGCATTGCTCTGCTGTCGTAAAGACAACAAATTTCGCAACGTGCCGGTGGTATTAAACCTGATTCTGATTCATTTATACAAAGTGAGAAACACGCTAGCCTTGAAGTTGAATTAGGTTTTATTTTTCAAGCTACATGTAAGTCTGAATCTTCTGTCTTTCAACAAAAGCATTAGTGGTCAACACGCACACAGTGCTGGGGGAACTCAGCAAGGCAAACAGCAAAGTACTTGTAGAGTTCGTGCAGTGCTTTGTGTGTCGCTCCAGATTTCCAGCATTGGCAGAATCTCTTGTGTTCATTCTTTAGTGGTCAACAATTCTGAGAATCTTTCCGCTGCCAGCTCTTTGTGCAAGTCTGGTCTGTTCCAAGTTGTGCTTTTTTATTCTTGGTTTTCATTTGCATCTTAAAATACCTTGATAGCCAGTTCTGTTTGAGAAAGTAGTTTCAATAATTTGATGCATTAAAAAGTTAATGTTTTAATTAAAATGTAAGCATGACCAAGATTCAATCCTTCAGTGCTTTCAGATTTTGCAAGTTCTTTGTCATCATGTAGATTTGCCCTGGCGGTCTCATCTACTTGTGTCTCTCGTAATCTTAGAACCTGGCATATATCCCCTCGGCCTTTGCCACTCCGGAGAAAACTCAAGTTGTTCAATCTTATCTATAATGACTTCTAATCCAGGCAGCTTCCTGGTGAATTTCTTCTGGACCCTCTCCACAGCATCGATCTCCTTCCAATAACGGGGCAGCCAGAAGTCAGTGCAGTGCTTCAGATGTGGCCTAACCAGGGTTTTATAAAGCTACAGCATAACTTCCTGACTCTTGAACTCATTTGCTGAACTAATAAAGGGAAACAAGCCAGATGTCTTTACCACTCTGTCAACTTGTGTAGCTGCTTTCAGAGAGCTATGGATTTGAACCCCCAGATCCCTCTACCCATCAGGACTGTCAGTGTACTGTCTTGTTATATTTAATCTCCCAAAGTGCAACACTCGACACTTCATCTGCCTTTTCTCCACCCATATGCGAGATGGATCTTCAGTTGCAAGAAAAAGACACAGTCTGCCTAAATTAATAACACACAAACAATTGTACTTTTCATGCCTTTATTGAACACATTGTTTAATCATTCACAGTCCAGGCTGGAAAAAGAATGTGGACCATTGTATTTAATGACTGGTAGAACTTCCTTTATCAGCAATAACCTCCACCAAACTTTTCTTGTAGCTGCTGAACAGACTTGCAGAACAGTGAGGAGGAATTTTAGATCATTCATCCATACAAAACTTTCAGTTCATCAGTATTTCTGGGATACCTTGCATGCACAGCCTTCTTCAGGTCTTGCCACAGCATTTCAATTGGGTTGAGGTCTGGACTCTGACTTTACCATTCCAAAACACAATTTTTCTTCTTTTTACACCATTCTGTTTTTGATTAACTCTTGTCTTTTGGGTCATTGTCTGGTTGCATCAGCCAACCTCTTAAGCTTCAGGTGAAGGACTGCTACCCTGACATTCTCCTGTAAGATGTCTTGATACAATTTTGAATTCATTGTTCCTTCACAATTGCCACTGTCCAGGCCCTGATGCAGCAAAGCAGCCCCAAACCATAATGCAAACAACAGGAATTCTGCAGATGCTGGAAATTCAAGCAACACACATCAAAGTTGCTGGTGAACACAGCAGGCCAGGCAGCATCTCGAGGAAGAGGTGCAGTCGGCCTGAAACGTCGACTGCACCTCTTCCTAGAGATGCTGCCTGGCCTGCTGCGTTCACCAGCAACTTTGATGTGTGTTGCCCAAACCATAATGTTCCTTCCACAACGCTTCACAGGTGGGATGAGGTTTTGGTGTTGGTCTACAGTGCCCTTTTTCCTCCAAACATGGCGTGCAGTTCAACTTTTGTCTCATCTGTCCACAGAACATTGTCCCTAAGGCATTGTAGAATATCCAGATGAAGGGTCTCGGCCTGAAATGTCGACTGTACTCTTTTCCAGGGCTCCCTAACCTTTTTTGCACTAAGAACCGGTTTCATATTGACAATATTCTTGCGGACGGGCCGACCGGGGTGTGGGGGGCAGGAGTGGTTGCCAACGGACAAGAGTAGTAGTCAAATACATTGCGTTTACCCCGAAAAGACTACAATGACCATGAAGCCTTGCGCGGGCACCAGTGCGCATGCGTGACTTGCACGTGCCGATTTTTTTTTACAAATCGTTTTTGGCGATTCTGTTCACGCGGGGTCGGGTAGTTAATCACAACCGGAATATTGGTGATAAGTGGCTAATACACTCAATTTTGTTTCTAAAAGGGTTTATCTAATGAATTTAATATTAAACACACAGCGCATATTTTCCTCGCATGAATATAGTGATAAGTCGGTTATCAGGGGAGGACAGGAGAGCTTGGATTGAGTGTTGAACGAACTTCCAGTAGAAGTGGCAGAAGCAGGTTCGATATTATCACTTAAAGTTAAATTGGATAGCTATATGGACAGAAAAGGAATGGAGGGTTATGGGCTGAATGCAGGTCGGTGGGACGAGGTGAGAGTAGCGTTCGGCACGGACTAGAAGGGCAGAGATCGCCTGTTTCCGTGCTGTAATTGTTATATGGTTATATAAGTAAGTCAATAGCATCATAACATTTTAAGTAACGTTTGGATATTAAACACACAGCACATAGTTTCCCTGTATGAACATATAAAATCATTGCAACACACCAATATCGCTGAATCAGTGGGAGCCCTGGGCTTGTTTCCCTGCAACAAGACAGTGCCATCGAGGGGTGATGGGAGACGGCGATACTCGAAGGGGGTTCCTTATATCCAGTTTATTCCGCAATTTAATTTTCGTTGCATTCATTGCAAAGATATGTTGGAAATGGAAGCAATGTTTTCTGTGCTTCCGTGGCTATCTCAGGATATTCACCCTTGACTTTGATCCAGAATGCCGTCAGAGATGTTATGTCAAACATACTTTTCAGCCCGCAGTCATTTGCAAGCTTGAGGAGTTGATCTCCTTCTCCTTCTTCCCTTGCTGACATGGATGAAGCGCAGGTAATGACCTCGCGTGTGTTCAAGCTCAGCAGTGGGCGTGACAGAATGAGAAAAGGTGCAGCTGACTCATATCGCCAAATCATATCGATTCCTCGCGCTTGCCTTGCGGCCTGGTACTGGTCCGTGGCCCGGTGGTTGGGGACCGCTGCTCTTTTCCATAGATGCTGCCTGGCCTGCTGAGCTCCTCCAGCATTTTGAGTGTGTTGCTTTGGATTTCCAGCATCTGCAGATTTTCTTGTTTGTGGTGGAACATCTGGGTGATCTTTTGCAAACTTAAGGCATGCAGCAATGTTTTTGTTTGGAAAGCAGTGATTTCCTCTGTAGTGTCCTTCCACGAACACCATTCTTCAGTGTTTTTCTTATAGTGGACATATGAGCAGAGACTTCAGCAAGTTCTAGAGATTTCTGCTGTAGGTCTTTTGCTGTTACCCTTGGGTTATTTTTCACCTCCTTTTGCATTGTACCCTAGGTGTGATCTTTGCAGGATGCCTACTAGGGAGAGCAGTAACAGTATTGTATTTCTTCTGTTTGTAGACAATATCTCTTACTCTGGACTGAAGATGATTCGAGTCTTTAGAAATGCTTATGTAACCTTTTCCAGCTTCATGCATCTCTACAGTTCTTCTAAGGTCGTCTGAAAGTTGTTTTGATCGAGGCATGGTGCACAAAGAGATCCTTGTTGAGGAGCAGGCTCTGTCAGTAACTTAACTTTATGCTTTTTATAGGGCAGGACACCTCTCTAGCCCACGCTTTCAATCTCATCTCGTTGATTGGAACACCTGGCTCCAAATAGTTTTTGTGGAAGGCACATTTTTGAACCCAGACTGTAATTGTTTAAATGTTATTGTTATTGACAAGTAGTGCAATTATCTGTATGTTATTAGTTTAGACATATTGTGTTTGTCTATTATTATGGGTTAGATGAAGATCAGACCACATTTTTTTGAGTATTTGATGCAAAAAACCAAGTAATTGCAAAGGGTTCACGAGCTCTTTCTTCCAACTGTATATCCTACTACAATCCATAGCAATCTTTGTATCTTCTGGTGCCAACATAGCATGCCTACAACTTACTAGCCCTAACTTGCACTACTTTGAAACGTGGGAGGAAACAGGAGAACCAGGAGGAAGCAAGCTATGCCCAGCTAGTTGGGGAGCAGGGGTGGATAGCAATCTTGAGGTCTTGCCGGAGATGTTTGATCAGGTCAAGGTCAGGACTCTGGCTGGGCCACTCACGGACATCAATCTTCTTCATTTGAAGCCACTCCATGTTTGCTTTGGCGGTGTGCTTTAGATCATTCTCCTGCTGAAAGATAAACTTCCTCCCCAGCTTAAGCTTTCTGAGCAAGGCTATCAGGTTTTTATCAAGAATCTCTCTGTATTCAGCAGCATTCATCTTCCCATCAATCCTAACCAGATTTCCATTTGCTGCTGCTGAAAAGCATCCCAATAGCAGGATGCTACCTCCATCATACTTTGCAGTAGGAATGGAGTTAGCTGTATTAGATTTATGCCACGTATACCACTAAGTGTTGAGGCCAAAAAATTCCACTTTAGATTCATCCAACCATAAGACCTTCTTCCACATCTTTACAGTATCACTTTGAAAAGTCTTTACGGGCAAGGATATGCTTTTTTTTGTCTAGCCAAGGCTTCTTCCTTGCCAATTTTTGTGCAAGGCCTTGGAAATGTTGAAGCCATGAACGTCATCTGCATTTGCAGCCACTGACTTCTGCAGCTCACTGTTGGCACCACAATAGCCTCTCTTATAATTCTCTGGCAACTAAGTTTAAAGAGACAGCTTGATCTAGGCAGTTTGGTTGTGGTTTCATATTTTTTTCCCACTTTTTCATGATGGACTGCACTGAGCCCTGAGGTTTGTTTAGTGCCTTTGAGATGGTCTTGAACTCTTCTTCAGATTTGTGCTCCTCCATTATCATTTCCCTGACTTGCCTTGAATCCTCTTTTGTCTTCATTTTGGTTTGTTCTGTTGAAACTTTACCCTACTGTTGAACATTGCAGGGAGAGAGGGTATTTATTCTTATGAATTCATTGAAGGCAGGTGATCGTCCAATTTTCTACGTCAACAAGTTGGGTGAGTGGTAAGGCCACTGAGGAAAGTTGGTGTAGTAATTACAAAGGGGATGAATACTTTCTCAGCCTCACACTTTTGGATTTTCATTTTTAGTAAATTAAGTGTTTAGAATTTTTCTTGTTGATTTTACATGATGCCAATGTTTTTTAGATTAGCTCAAAAGATCCTACTTCAATATATTTTAAATTTATTAAATGAGATAGTAAAAATTTGAAAATAGAGTTAACTTTTCAAAACACTACCCGTCTCTCATACATGTGCTGTCTTCTCGTTTAGGATTATTTTACTTCCTTGGATCCATTGTGAATTTCAGCCAAGAACCAGATGTCCATTTTAAGTACATTCAGGCGGCCTGCAAAACTGGGCAGATCAAGGAAGTTGAACGTATATGTCGTGAGAGCAACTGTTATGATTCAGAACGTGTGAAAAACTTCCTGAAGGTATTTACAAGATTTTATGTCACTTTCTATTTTTTCCATGTAGTCAAAAATCTGAAAAGTGCATTGGTTGTGTTTTTTGCCTTTTTGGGAAAATTTGTTGGCTTTTTGTCAGTTTAAGTAGTTCTACAGTGCGGTCCTGAGGAGTATTGTATAGGGTGGCGACATCTTTAGGGGTGATGTGCAGCCTAACTTGTGGAAAAGTCCTCCATCTGGTCAATCTGTTCAGTATTCAGTTCATTCATTGTTAGCGTAACCCTGATGTACACTGCTCATATAGGGTTGCTCAGATGCTCATGTCAGGACAGATTGATTTTGCTGAATTTGTAAGCAGTGCATAGTTCATGAAGTAGAAGCTCTTTGGGTGACTGAGCTTAATGGATTTGGAAATTCTTTTAAAAGTGAATGGAATTGTCTGGGTAGCTCACCAATGTGTGCCTGCAACAGGGTGGATTTGAGATGTTTTCAGCATTAACTCTGTTCACTTCGCTGGAAGGTGACCTTGTGACTGCATCACTCTGCAAACAGGAGCGAATAAAACAGCTGTTCTGGGCTTTCTTTTAAGTGTTCATGTGTTGTATTAGTTCTTTGGGTAAATGCTTCAAATTTTGAGTAAATCTCCATTTGGACTAGGCAAAAAAGTGGTTTAGTATTTATTTATTGAGATACAGTGTGGTGTGGGCCCTTCCAGCTGCCCAGCAATCCCTCTTCTCCACCACCCCCCCCCCGGGATTTAATTTAATTCTAGTCTAATCACGGGATAATTTACGATGATCAATTAATCTACCAACTGGTTCATCTTTGGACTGAGAGGAAACCAGAGCACCTGGAGGAAGCTCACACGGTCACAGGGAAAACATGCAAGCTCCTTACAGATAGTGGTGGGAATTGAACCAGGGTTGCCTGTACTGTAAAGTGTTGTGCTAACCTTTATGCTATGGTGCTGCCCTTTAATTAAACTTTTACAAAGTTCAAATTAATTGCCTATAACGCTGCTGGCATTTGGGGCAGCAGTGAATGTCCACCATCTCTGTCTGCCCTTGGCTACATAGAAGGAATCTTCTTTACTGTTTCTAAGTTTTTTGTTAACCAGTCAGTGTCAGCCCTGAGCTTAACCACTGAACCTGGTGGACCACCCTTAGTCTGGCCTCTGCTCTGTGACCTGTTTGGCATGGGTGACCCAAGAGCTAAATCACAGCCAGCGTAGCTTTCTGGGTCTTTGAGGTACACAAGCCACCAAACCCGATGGCAAGGTTGTAGCCCTCTTGGAGGATACAGTTCAAAGTAAATTTATTATTTAAGTATATAAACCACATATGTGGATTTCCTCTAGGTGCTCCAGTTTCCTCCAGCAGTCCAAAGGCAAACTGGTTGGGAGGTTAATTGGTTATTTTAAGTTGTCCCATGATTAGACTAGGATTAAATTGGGTACCTGGGCAGTGTCTGGGTATCTGGGCTCGACTGGCTTATTTTGTTGTGTATCTCAATAAATAGATACAACTTTCAGATTCGTCTTCTTGCAGGCATCTACAAAACAAAGAAATACAAAACCAACAAAACACCACACAGAACAGGGACTGACAAACATTCCTTGTGCAAAAGAGGATAAACTGCAAATTTTAACAAAGTAAATAATGAACACGAGCTGCAGAGTCCCTGAAAGTGAGTCATAGGCTGTGGAGTCACTTCAATGCTGCGGCGAGTGAACCCGTTCCAAAAGCCCGATGGCTGCAGGGCAACAGCTGCTCCTGAACCTGGCATTGTGGGACCTGAGAGTCTGATTTAGTGATGAGAAGAGAGGGAGACAATTGTGTGTGTTCATCATTCACCAAGCAGCTTTTCCATTAATGCTGCCAGTGTTTTTAAAAAAAAACACAAATTGGTCACCTTAGAGTCTAAACCCAACTTGTTGACTGCCTATTACTGCCTGACCCACTGAATTCCTCCAGAAGTCCATTCATTTTGCTTAGCAGCATGGCTCATTTCACATTCAAAGTGGTAGATCTAAGCTGTTCACTAAAATATCATAATCTAGAAGTATTGCCCATAGCCCGCAGAACATTGCCATGGTTCGCTGGCACCATCTTGCTCAATCTTTTTTTAAAACCAAGTTTTTCATAAACATATATGCAATGAAAATCTTGCAGCAGCAGACTCCCTGTTTGCAGTACATTGACCGTGCTGTATTATAGCTGGTTCAGAAGTTACAGTTTTTAATGAATATAGTCAATATTGAAAGCACTAGATGTTAAACAGAATCAGCATTCAATGCCATCATTCCATCAAAACTAATCAATAAACTTCAGTGCCTTGGCTTCAGTACCTCTTTGTGCAATTGGATTCTGGATTTTCTCAGTCAGTTTGGATTAGCAACAATTTCTCCTCCATAATCTCCAACACAGGTGCACCATAGGGATGTATGCTTAGTCCCCTGCTCTATTCACTTTACACCTATGACTGTGTGATGGAGCATAGCTCCAATGCTATTCAAGTTTGCTGAAGACATTGATGTGGGCCGCATCAAAGGTAGTGACGAATCAGTTTTCAGGAGGGAGATTGAAAATTTGGCTGAGTGGTTTCCTAACAACCTCTCACTCAGTGTCAATAAGACCAAGGAGCTGATTGTCGCTGATCAGCAGCAGCAAGAAGAGAGCATGTCCTGGGTGGCGGGGGTCCATGATATACTCACTGGAATTTCGAAGAATGAGTCAGAATCTCATTGAAACTTATCAAATGTTGAAATGTAGAGTGGATGTGGAATGGAGTTGATGTTTCCTTTAGTGGGAAAGTCTATTACCAGAGGAGACAGCTTCAAAATAGAGGGATGTCCATTTAGAACAGATATGGATTGGAGGGTGTACCTTATAAGAATAGGTTGAGTGTACTTGGCCTTTTCTTCTTGGAGTGACAGAGGATGAGAGATGACCTAATAGAGGTGTATAAGATGATGAGGGGTATTGATCATGTGGATAGCCAGAGGTTTTTTCCCAGGGCTGAAATGGCTAACACGAGGGGGCATAGTTTTAAGGTTCTTGGAAATAGATACTGAGGGGATGTCGGGTAAGTTTTTCCACGCAGAGAGTGGTGGGTGTGTGGAATGTACTGCTGGCGACTGTGGTGGAAGTGGATACAATAGGGTCTTTAAAGAGCATCTTAGGTACATGGAGCTTAGAAAAATAGAGGGCTATGCGCTGGGGGAATTTTAGATGGTGTCTAGAGTAGGTTACATGGTCAGCCCAACATTGTGGGCCGAAGGGCCTGTAAATGTGCTGTAAATTTCTATGTTCTATGTTCTTTTAGAACACCTGATTTCACATTCAGCACTTTAGCCAAAAGGTGGCGAGTCAGTGGAACTTGTTCCCACAGGCGGCTCTGGGTGCATTTAAAGCTGAGGTTGATAGGTTCATGATAAGTCAGGGCGTGAAAGGTTATAGAGAAAGCAGGACAATGGGGGTGAGAGGGAACTGGGTCAGCCATGATGAAATGGCGAAGCAGACTGGATGGCCCAGTTCTGCTCCTATGTCTTGTGGTCTACAGATGTTGCATGCAACTTTCCTGTGACAGCACTCCATGTAGATGAGCATGACATCCCTCCATGAAGGGTTTACCTGTGATGGACTTGACCGTATCCAGTACTTTTTGTAGGATTTTTCTGTTCAAGGGCATTGCTGTTTCCATACCAGGCTGTGATGTAGTCAGTCAATATACTCTCCATCACATACTATTGAAGTTGGTCAAAATTTTAGTCAAAACTCTAGGCGATTGCTTGACTGAATTAATTGCATTCAAATTTAGATTGACCAGACTTCTGGCAAGATGCTTCATTGCTATCTTTTGTTGCCACAGTCAATACGGAGGGTAGCTAGTGTGGTACACATGCGTAATTTAAGCTAAAGTAGAAAAAGTGATATAGACATCCCATTTAGTCATGTTGTTATTTTTTGTAAGTGTTGGGTGCTATTTATATGCTCTTGTGACCAGCCGCTCCTTGATGCTTATATTCTTATCACTGTGATGCAGAAAATAATTTTTGAGGAAAACAAGTTTGGTAGGTTCTCTAGGTGACAGTGTGTCAAAGGGGGAAAAAATAATCACCTAAACAGGTGCTGCCCTCTGAAGAATTTGGGCATGTGTCCTATTTAACAACAGGCACCAACTGCTTATGGGTCCATGTATCATCTACAACCAGTGTACACAACTTTCACACTTGAAAGTGTTTTCCCTCTCTCTTGCTCCAAGTAGAGCATTGAGTGATAATTTTTTTTTTTTTTTGAACACCAGATTTCACTAAAACACACCTTAGGCAGGTTACTAACTGCAACATTGAGACTGAAGAATGTGGGAAAGTATTCAACCAAATGCTTTTCGAGAATTTAATCATGATTTGCCAACTTAATTCCAACATGTAGTTTAAGTTTGAGCTCACAGTAAGTGACTTGCAAATCCCTTCATAAATGAGCTGAATTACAGGTGAGGCCCTGTATGCATTGTACTGTTTGCACAAAGACGACAAATTTCATGACATATGCTGGTGATATTAGGCCTGATTTTTGTTTCAAGGAGTTTCTTTTTAGCTGAAATAAACTTTGAATTTTGTATAACTTCATTCTTCTGCTTAAAAAGTCTGAAATATAGTAGATAGATGCTGAGAGAGGAGATTCCTTGGTCTCAGCAGCTGTAGGTTCTTCTACCAGTAGGGTGCTTTAAACTCGAGGTGTGTGAGAGTCCAGAACTAGAGGTACATGGATATGAGGAGTTGCATAGAGAAGAGTGAAGATGAGGTGTGAGATGAAATTGAGAAAGAACTTTGGATCCAAGACAATTAGTTAGGAGCATTTGGATCTTTGTTTAATTTCTGATCCTTGGGGTTCTTCTGGGAGTCAAGAATGACAAGCAGTCTTAATTCCAAGATATCAGTTTATACAAATAAACATGCAAATACTAAGCAAATTAAATAGCTGAGAAATGATGCTAAGAGGGGAATTAACGCTAAGGGGTGTAAGATACAAGAATAAAGATGGTGCTTCTGAAAAATTTACAAGGATGTGGCCTGGATTGGAGAGAAATGCCTTATGCGAACAGGTTGAGTGAACTCGCCCTTTTCTCCTTGGAGCGGTGGAGGATGAGAGGTGACCTGATAGAGGTGTATAAGATGATGAGAGGCATTGATCGTGTGGATAGTCAGAGGCTTTTTCCCAGGGCTGGGGCTAACACGAGAGGGCACAGTTTTCAGGTGCTTGGAAGTAGGTACAGAGGAGATGTCAGAGGTATGTTTTTTTATGCGAAGAGTGGTGAGTGTGTGGAATGGGCTGCCGGCGGCAGTGGTGGAGGAGGCGGATACGATAGGGTCTTTTAAGAGACTCCTGGACAGGTACATGGAGCTTAGAAAAACAGAGGGCTATGGGTAACCGTAGGTAATCTCTAAAGTAAGTGCATGTTCGGCATAGCATTGTGGGCCGAAGGGCCTGTAATGTGCTGTAGCTTTTCTATGTTTCTAAATCTATCATTTTGATAGATAAGAAGTTCCTTGGAGATAAACGAGTTAATAGGTTACATGATTAAAACAATTACATCATGTGGATAATGTGCTAATACTTAGCCAATGAAAAATGAGAAAGGTAATAAACCGTTAGCGTAACTGCTATATTGCTTTCTGCCAGTGACTGTGAAAAATATGAGTTTGTTAAAATGTACATATCTTATAATAAGTATTATTTTTTAAAAAAGACAGATTTCCAACAGAGCACTTATGGGTCAGGAGCATGAAAATGATGGGGAGAGTTTAGTTGAACAGCGATCTTGTGCAGTGATCCAAAACCCACTGTTCTCATAATCTTGAAGCCCAATTTATTGAAAAATTATTCCGGAGCATTTTGTAGTTGGATGAGTGGGGTTGTGATATTAAACAGTGTTCCTGAGATACATCATTGGTGCAAAGAGAACATGATAGAAACTGACATGTCTCTTTTCACTTCTACTTCACTACTTCAGTGCTACAGTTTTCCTATAGTGGAGGAATCTAGGACCAAAGGGGACAATCTCAGAATACAAAGGTATCTCTAGAACAAATATAAAGAGGAATTTTTTTAGCCATTGAGTGCAGAATCAATAGAATACATTGCCACAGACGGCTGTGGAGGCTTCGTCGGTGGCTATAAGTAAACTGGAGGTTGATAAGCTCTTGATTAATAAGGGCATCAAAAGTTAGAGGGTAAAGGCAGGAGAGTGAGGTTGAGAATGAAATCAGCTACAGTGGAATGGCAGATTAGACTCTCTGGGCTGAATGTCTTAATTCTGTTCCTACAGTACTGTCAAGTGTCTTGGGCAGATCCTACAGTACTGTGAAACGTCTTGGGCAGATATATATATCTAGGTTGCCTGAGACTTTTGCAACAGTACTGTAGTAATTTTATGTATTACGTTGTAGTGCTGCTGCTGCTGCAAAAAAAATCATGACATATGAGTGATAAGCCTGATTCTGATCTGGGTCTCTATTGTGAATTGAGAGTGGGAAAGGGACAGGGAGAGGGGAATCATGGTTGGGAAAAGGGGAAGGGAGAGGGGAGGGAGCGGGAAGCACCAGAGAGACATTCTGTAATGATCAATAAACCAATTGTTTGGAATCAAATGACCTTACCTGGTGTTTCCAGGCTGGACGTGTCTGGACCCGACACTCCTCCTTTGCCACCTGTCCCACATCACACTCATGGTGCTGCACCCTCGCTAATCTCAACATTCTTTGTTCCCGTCAGATTTACAAACTCGCTCTCCACTACATTTTGCCAAATACAGTACTGCAAAAATCTTAGGCATCCTCACTATATAGATATTCCTAAGTCCTGTGCATCGTACTGGTCTGTCTTAGTCGGAAACTTTAACTTTTCCATCGTGCTGCCTGACCCAGGTGTTCCAGCACTTTTTTTTAGTTAAATTTACTTTTGATTTGCTCCGCTGACCCTCCTTCAGCTATATGGTGACTACACAAATCCCATCAACACAATTTAACTTATGGTATTTTTGAGTCGAATAATCATTTTATTTTGTTTCCAGGAAGCCAAGTTAACCGATCAGCTTCCGCTGATCATTGTCTGTGACCGATTTGACTTTGTGCACGACCTTGTTCTGTACTTGTATCGCAACAACCTGCAGAAATATATTGAGATTTATGTTCAGAAGGTAAGTGCAGCGATTAAACCGAATCATCTGGGGCAGCTGCTGTTTTGATAGTCATATTTGACACTTCATGCATTAAGATACATTAATTTTTGAGTAATGGGCTGCCCTTTGAAAATGTATATTGTACAGCTGTGAAGAAAGTGTGTTGGGTCGGTTGGGGAAGAGAGAAGATCCAAGGACGTCTGCAGCTTAATCAATTTTCAAATACTTAGCACAAGCACCTTGCATCATGAAACCTTCAAGGCTTTCAAAGTAAATGTATTATCAAATTATGTTGCGGCCTGTTATGCTGCTGGCATTTAAGGCAGCAATGAAGGTCCTCCATCTCTGTCCTTGGCCATCTTTCTCTATTGTGCGCCAGGTGTGGATCAGTGTCCTAATTTCTCTGCCTCAATCTGGGCAGTGTATAGCGCTTCCATCATTGTGCTAGTAGCTTCCTCCTGGTTTTCACTACTGCCAGTCTCACAAGTCATGGGTAGAGACTCAGGAATACCATCACAAACAGATAAAGGATTCTTTTCTTTTTTCCATTTATACTGCCTGGTCTGTTAAGTTCCTTCAGCATTTTATGTGTTACAAGGATTCTTCATTGTTGTTTCTGTAAAGATTTTTTGACCAATCAGGGTTGTTGGCCCTGAGCTGAACCCCCGAACCTGGAGGACTTGGAGACAACTCTTGGTTGGACCTCTACCTTTTGGCCTGTTGGGCATGAGTCACCATACCAAGAACCAAAGCACAAGGCCCTGACTAGCCAACATAGCTTTCTGGGTCACTGAGGCATGCGAGCCTCCAAACCCCAGGAGAAGCTTGTGCTCCTCTTGGAGGATCAGAAAATGTATATGTCATCATATATTGCCTTGAGATTCATTTTCTTGTGGGCATTTACAGAAAAATAAAGAAATACAATAGAATTTACGGAAAAATACAGTACCTAAAGACTGACAAACAGTGTGCAATAAGAGACAATATGCAAACGATTTAAAAAAAAAGAGTGAATAATACTGAGAAGATTCTTTGATTCTGTAATGCAAGTATTTGAATTGTTTCTTGAAATCTGGAATCTTTGTAGTGTCAGTTTATGAACCTCAAACCATTTGGCTAACATTTCAATTCGTTTGACCTTGGTAAACTTGTGTTGCAATACTGAAGTGTTTAATAAATAGGCCTGTATGTTTAAGGGCAAGAATGTTAGTCCAAGTCAAACTCACAGGTGAGAACTACAGTTGTTGAGTCACTTCAGGTTTTTGCGGCAAATGTATTAATGCATTAACCCCGCCACAATTGTGTGTGCAGGTGAATCCAAGCAGGCTTCCAGTGGTGATAGGCGGACTACTCGACGTTGATTGCTCTGAAGAAGTTATAAAAAATCTCATCACTGTTGTACGTGGTCAGTTTTCAACTGATGAACTTGTGGGTGAAGTGGAGAAAAGGAACAGGTTAGTATTTGTAACAGTACAATTTCCCATCCAACACTTGCTTCCTTTGGGCCTGAGGGATGAAAGTTGCTCCGAATGTGGCCATGCTACTTCGGTCACCTGCAGGACTGGCTGGTTTGTCTTCTCTCCTCTCCTCTCAAAGAGATGCACAGTTTGCAAATCTTGAGTTTGCTGCGGAAAATCAAAGGCCCGATGTCTGTCAGTCTGCGGGTAAGACGGTAGAGGAATGTATATGGGTTGGAGTGAAGAATCGGGCTGGATTTACTGCTATTTTGTTGCTCGTGAGTATTGTGAGCATACTTTGGCGCTGGAATGGGTGGCACTTGCGGGCTGCCCCCAGCATGCCCTTGGGTGTTAACGCAAATGACACATTTCACTTGAGCTTTGATAAGTTAACCTGCACCCTGACCCGCAGTAAAAACCAGGAGGGATTGGGAAAGCACAGTAGAGTCAGAAAAAGCAGTTTTCCAAGTATACCAGTTTGCATTTTGAGTGTTTACATTCTGTTGAAGAAGCAATTGCTGTAGGGTTTGTCAGTATTAGTAAAAGTTGTGAATATGCAAGTTACTAATATTAAAGGAATTCAAGGTAGGTCTGTATTTCTGGCTTCATAATTTAAGCAAATACCTATGTACTTTTATGTCCTGAACTGAAGCATTTGGGTAGTTGTGGGTAGCATATTCAAACCAGCACTCAAAGTTCAAAGTACATTTATTATCAAAGTATGTATATACATTATACAATCTTGAGATTTGTCTCAAAGCAGTCACGAAACAAACCGAAAAAGACTGTTTAACACCCAATGTGCAATGAAAAAACATCATGCAAACAGTAACCACAAGCAAATAGCATTTCTGAATTGAAGTGCACAAGAAAGTTTGAGACCCATAGTTCAGCACAGGGCCAAGTAAGTGTCGCAGAGCAGTGATCTTAATCAACCCGTACCTCGACACCTGACCTTTTCAATTTGGCCCCGTGCTTAAATCTCCATTCAGACATGTTCTACCTCTTGGAAATGCCGGACTTCGCCACCTCGATATGGCCTGTAAATCTTCATCCAAACACTGTTCATTTGCATCGATACCCTCTGGGGCCTGGACCCCATGGCTTCAATTCAGCCTGTGTCCGACCTTTCACGCTCTGCCTTGCCTCAGTTTTGCCATATTGAGTTGCCTCTACGTCCAAAGGGAAGTTACAGGGTGTTACTTGTGATGATTGTTTGCCATAAGTAGTGTGGTTAACAAAGTATTTAGCTGCTGTCCTAGTTTTGTTAGCTACCAGTCAGAAGTCGCTGAGGTTCACCAGCGCAATCTTAAACCCTTCACTGTTTATAACATTTCCTTGAAGAATATTCTGAAAGACTGCAGCACCTTCTCTGCAGCAGGGCAATTGGTACCTCAGTTCTGAGTGGAACTCATCTATCACCTAGAATCAAAGGGCTACACACTGAACCACAGCTCATATGACACACTGATTAATCAGAACTTATCAACTCTGCCTTAAATATGCCCAGTGACTTGGCCTTTACAGTTGTCTGTGGCCATGAATTTCATAGATTCACCACCGTCAGGATAAAGAAATTCCTCCTTATCTGTTTTAAAGGAACCATAAGATAAAGGAGCAAATTAGGCCATTTGGCCCATCAAGTCTGCTCCACCATTTCATCATGGCTGATCCATTTGTCCCCTCAGCCCCAATCTCCTGCCTTCTCCCCATATCCCTTCATGCCCTGACTAATCAAGACTCTATCAACCTCAGCCTTAAATATACCTAAAGACTTAGCCTCCACAGCCACCTGTGGCAATAAATTCCAGAGATTCACCATTCTCTGGCTTAAGAAATTCCTCCTCATCTCAAAGGTTCATTTTATTGTCAAAAGCGTGGATGTACAACAGAACAGAACGGAAGCGGAATGACAGAGCGGAGGAAGGGGAAAACAGAAATAAATCTAAGATAGTGAGCAGTAAAGATGTCAGGAAAGATAGGCAGATGATGGGGCAAATTTGTAGGCATTGGAATGAGTTGCAGTGAAATCAAAGCAAAAAGTATCAAATACTGGTCTTAAGGTATTATACTTAAATGCCCGCAGCATAAGGAATAAGGTGGATGATCTTATCATACAGCTACAGATTGGCAGGTATGATATTGTGGCCATCACTGAGACCTGGCTAAAGGATGCATGTCTCTGGGAGCTGAACGTCCAAGGATACACAGTGTAACGGAAGGATAGGCAGGTAGGCAGAGGGGGAGGCGTGGCTTTATTGGTAAGAAATGATATTAAATCATTAGAAAGAGGTGATATAGGATTGGAAGGTGCAGAATCTTTATGGGTTGAGCTAAGAAATAGCAGGGGTAAAAGGACCCTGATGGCAGTTATTTATAGTCCTCCAAACAGCTGCAGGGATGTGAACTACAAATTACAACTGGAAATAGAAAAGGCTTGTCAGAAGGGCAGTGTTATGATAATTGTGGGGGATTTTAACATCGAGTGGATTGGGAAAATCAGATCGGCACTGGATCTCGAGAGAGAATTTGTAGAATGTCTGCGAGATGGCTTTTTAGAACAGCTTGTTGTTGAGCCCACTAGGGGATTGGCTGTGCTGGATTGGGTATTGTGTAATGAACCGGAGGTGATTAGAGAGATTGAGGTGAAGGAACCCTTAGGAGACAGTGATCATAACATGATTGAATTCACTGTGAAATTTGAAAAAGAGAAGCCGAAATCTGATGTGTCGGTATTTCAGTGGAGTAAAGGAAATTACAGTGGCATGAGAGAGGAACTGGCCAAAGTTGACTGGAAAGAGACACTGGAGGGAAAGACAGCAGAGCAGCAGTGGCTGGAGTTTATGTGAGAAATGAGGAAGGTGCAGGACAGGTATATTCCAAAAAAGAAGAAATTATCGAGTGGAAAAAGGATGCAACCGTGGTTGACAAGAGAAGTCAGAGCCAAGGTTAAAGCAAAGGAGAGGGCATGCAAGGAAGCGAAAATTAGTGGGAAGACAGAGGATTGGGAAGTTTTTAGAACCTTACAAAAGGAAACCAAGAAGGTCATTAAGAGGGAAAGGATTAATTATGAAAGGGAGCTAGCAAATAATATCAAAGAGGATACTAAAAGCTTTTTCAAGTATATAAAGAGTAAAAGACAGGTGAGAGTAGATATAGGACCGATAGAAAATGATGCTGGAGAAATTATAATGGGAGATAGAGATGGCAGAGGAACTGAAGGAGTATTTTGCATCAGTCTTCACTGAGGAAGACATCAGCAGTATACCGGATACTCAAGGGTGGCAGGGAAGAGAAGTGTGCACAGTCACAATTACGACAGAGAAAGTACTCAGGAAGCTGAATAGTCTAAAGGTAGATAAATCTCCCAGACCAGATGGAATGCACCCATGTGTTCTGAAGGAAGTAGCTGTGGAGATTGCGGAGGCATTAGCGATGATCTTTCAAAAGTCAGTAGATTCTGGCATGGTTCCGGAGGACTGGAAGATTGCAAATGTCACTCTGCTATTTAAGAAGGGGGCAAGGAAGCAAAAAGGAAATTCTAGACCTGTTAGCTTGACATTGGCAGTTGGGAAGTTGTTGGAGTCGATTGTCAAGGATGAGGTTACAGAGTACCTGGAGGCATATGACAAGATAGGCAGAACTCAGCGTGATTTCCTTAAAGGAAAATCCTGCCTGACAAACCTATTACAATTTTTTGAGGAAATTACCTATGGGCTAGACAAGGGAGATGCAGTGGATGTTGTATATTTGGATTTTCAGAAGGCCTTTGACAAGGTGCCACACATGAGGCTGCTTAACAAGATAAGAGCCCATGGAATTATGGGAAAGTTACATATGTGGATAGAGCGTTGGCTGATTGGCAGGAAACAGAGAGTGGGAATAAAGGGATCCTATTCTGGTGTTCGACAGGGGTCCGTGTTGGAGCTGCTTCTTTTTACATTGTATATCAACGATTTGGATTATGGAATAGATGGCTTTGTGGCTAAGTTTGCTGACGATACGAAGATAGGTGGAGAGGCCGGTAGTGCTGAGGAAATGGAGATCTGCAGAGAGACTTGGATAGATTGGAAGAATGGGCAGAGAACTGACAAATGAAGTACATTGTTGGAAAGTGTATGGTTATGCACTTTGGCAGACAAAATAAACGGGCAGACTATTATTTAAATGGGGAAAGAATTCAAAGTTCGGAGATGCAACGGGACTTGGGAGTCCTCGTACAGGATACCCTTAAAGTTAACCTCCAGGTTGAGTCAGTAGTGAAGAAGGCGAATGTAATGTTGGTATTCATTTCTGGAGGAATAGAGTATAGGAGCAGGGATGTGATGTTGAGGCCCTATAAGGTGCTGGTGAGACCTCACTTGGAGTACTGTGGGCAGTTTTGGTCTCCTTATTTAAGAAAGGATGTGCTGACGTTGGAGAGGGTACACAGAAGATTCACTAGAATGATTCCGGGAATGAGAGGATTAACATATGAGGAACATTTGTCCGCTCTTGGACTGTATTCCTTGGAGTTTAGAAGAATGAGGGGAGACCTCATAGAAACATTTCGAATGTTGAAAGGCGTGGACAGAGTGGATGTGGCAAAGTTGTTTCCCATGATGGGGGAGTCTAGTACGAGAGGGCATGACTTAAGGATTGAAGGGCGCCCATTCAGAACAGAAATGCGAAGAAATTTTTTTAGTCAGAGGGTGTTGAACCTATGGAATTTGTTGCCATGGGCAGCAGTGGAGGCCAAGTCATTGGATGTATTTAAGGCAGAGGCTGATAGGTATCTGAGTAGCCAGGGCATCAAAGGTTATGGTGAGAAGGCGGGGGAGTGGGACTGAATGGGAGAATGGATCAGCTCATGATAAAATGGCAGAGCAGACCAGATGGGCCGTATGGCCGACTTCTGCTCCTTTGTCTTAGGGTCTTATGGTCTAACTTCTCCAGATAGCCATGAAATACAGAATCAACTCTCCCCCCCCCCCCGCCACACACACACACACACACACACACACACACCTCATAAACCCCAGAATCCCCCACCATCTCCCCTGCAGAAAAGAAACTGCGAAAATAACATCAAATCCCCTACCCCTCTCCCCCAGAAGAAAAACAGTAATAATAACAAGCCTCAGCACCCTCAGTTTCAATACAGAACAGTGACAGTAGCATTGAACTCCCCCTCCCCGGCAAACACACAGAACGAACCTGCCAATAGGCCACAAGAAAGAAAACGCTGAAAACTGAAGGAGACCAATATAAAATAAGATAACAGTCCAATCACATAAATCTCAGAATGTTAAGCAGTTCTTGTATGACTCAGAGCTCATGACTGGTCTGAATGGTGTTCTCTGTTGGGAGTTATCGCTGACCCCCTCTGCATTCACCTCAGTGGCCTCTGTTGGGAGCGATCACTGACCATCTGGCCTCTGTTTGAAAAGGACGCTCCTCTATTCTGAGAGTGTGGCCTATGGTCTTGGACTCCCTCACCGTAGGAAACATCCCCTCCATTTCCAGTCTATCAAGGCCCTTCGACATTCATTAGGTTTCAATTAGGTCAACCCTCGTTCTTCTGAATTCTGGTGAGTAGAGGCCCATAGCCTTCAAATGCTTTTGCTAAGAGGAGCTGATCAATCCCAGAATCATTTTCATGAACCTCCTTTGAACTCTGTTCAATATTAGCACATCCTTTCTTGGATAATGACCTGGCCTTTACAGCCATCTATGGCAGTGAATTCCACAGTTTCACCAACCTCTGGCTAAAGAAATCCCCCCTCATTTCTGTTCTAGGGACATCCTTCTTTGCTGAGGCAGTGTTCTCTGCTCCTAGACACCCCCCACTAATTGGAACATCCACTCCATGTCCAAATTTGTTTGCTGTGCTCCCACTTCCTCAGTGTTCATCGAGTAATCCTCATAACCAGGAGGTTTAAATTGCCTGCTTGGTTATCCTTGAGAGAAACAGATTAACCATGCTTAGAATTGTGAACAAGATTTGACATGGCTCTATTCATCCAGTATCACTAAGGTGCTGCGTCTCACTAGCTTCTGCTATTGTCTCCTTTGTTTACAGATTAAAATTGCTGCTCCCCTGGCTGGAAGCTAGAATCCATGAAGGTTGTGAGGAACCAGCAACCCATAATGCGTTGGCTAAAATTTACATTGATAGCAATAACAACCCCGAGCGTTTCCTGCGTGAAAATCCTTATTATGACAGTTCTGTCGTTGGAAAATATTGTGAGAAGAGAGATCCACACTTAGCCTGTGTTGCTTATGAAAGAGGCCAGTGTGACCTGGATTTGATCAAGGTTAGTATATTGAATTGTCTGGAATGCAAGAATAAAACGAGATAATTCCATCACAGCATCTCGTGCATGATTCAGCAGATCTTAAATAAAAGAATCAGGTTTATTATCACTGACATGTGCCGTGAATAAGAAATATGTGTGTGTATACGCACACACAGTGTCTATAAAAGGTATTCATTCTCCCCCCCCCCCCCCCGGCCCGGAAAGCTTTCATGTTTTATTGTTTTACAACATTGAATCACAGTGGATTTAAATTTAATTTGGCTTGTCTGACACTGATCAACAGAGAAAGAGTCTTTCATGTCAGAGTGAAAACAGATCTCTGCAAAGTGATCTAAATTAATTGCAGATGTAAAACAAAATAATTGCATAAGTATTCACCCCCTTCAAGTCAGTTATTAGTAGATGTATCTTTAGCAGTAATTATAGCCTTGAGTCTGTGTGGATAGGTTTCTATCAGCTTTGTACATCTGGACACTGTAATTTTTCCCCATTCTTCTTTACAAAACTGCTCAAACTCTGATTGCATGGGGAATGTGAGTGAACAACCCTTTTCAAGTCCAGCCACAAATTCTCAATTGGATTGTGGTCTGGGCTCTGACTTGGCCACTCCAGACATTAACTTTGTTTTTTAGCCATTCCTGTGTGGCTTTGGCTTTATACTTGGGGTCAACGTCTTGCTGGAAAACAAATCTTCTCCCAAGTCACAGTTCTCTTGCAGACTGCATCCTTCAGGATTTCCCTGTATTTTGCTGCATTCATTTTACCCTCTATCTTCACAAGCCTTCCAGGGCCTACTGCAGTGAAGCATCCCCACAGCATGATACAGCCACCACCATGCTTCACAGTAGGGATGGTGTGCTGTGTTTGGCTTATCCCAAATGAAGTGTTTAGTTTGATGGACAAAAAGCTCAGTTTTGGTTTCATCAAGCCATAGAACTTTCTTCCACCTGACTTCAGAGGCTCCCACGTGCCTTCTGGCAAACTCATGTGAGTTTTTTTTTAAAATAGTGGCTTTCTCTTTGTCACTCTCCCATAAAGCTGCGACTGGTGAAACACCTGGGCAACAGTTGTTGTATGTGCAGTCTCTCCTATCTCAGCCACTGAAGCTTGTAACTCCTCCAGAGTTGTCGGAGGTCTCTTGATGACCTCCCTTGCTAGTCCCCTTCTTGTACGGTCACTCAGTTTTTGCAGATGGCCTGCTGTAGTCAGATTTACAGTTGTGCTATATTCTTTCCATTTCTTAATAATTGATTTAACTGTACTCCAAGATGAATGACTCAACTGTACTCAGTGACTTGGAAATTTTCTGGTATCTTTCTCCTGACCTTTTTGCGGAGTTGTTTGGAGTGTTGTTTTGTCTTGGTGGTATAGTTTTTGCCAGGATACTGTCTCCCCAGCAGTTTTGGATCTTCCAGATACAGGTGTATTTTTGCTACAATCAATTGAAACACCTTGATTGCACACAGTGATCTCCATTGAAGTAATTATGTGGCTTCTAAAACCAATTGGTACGTCAGTGGTCATTTGGTATGTCATGTTAAATGGGATGAGTACTTCTGCAATCAATTATTTTGTGTTTTTATATTTTAATTAATTTGGGATTGCGGCGTGGCTTGAAGGGCTGGAATTGCCTATTCTGCGCTGTATCGCAATACATAAAAATAAAAATTAAGTTTGCTACATTAAAGAGGCATCGGTGGCACAAAACTGACTTGGATTTAATTTTGGTATCATACAGAGGCATAGTAGTATAGTGGCTAGTGTGACGCTATTACAGCTTGGAGCTTCAGATTTCAGCCCCGGCTCTCTCTGAAAAGAGTCTGTATACACTCTTCCCTTGGAATGCGTGGGCTTTCTCTGGATCCTCCAGTTTCCTCCCACAATCCAAAGATATACCAGGTAGGCTAGTTGGTCATTGTAGATTTTCCCATCATTAGGTTAGGGTTAACTGGTTGTTGGGTTTTGCTGGGCAGCATGGCTCAAAAAGGCTGTATTGCTAAATAACTAGTAAGACCATCAGATATCAGAGCAGAATTAGGCCATTTAGCCCATCGATCCTGTTCTGCCATTTTATCATTGCTGATCTGTCAGTTAATACAAGGATACACAGTAGAATCAATGAAAAGCCACACAGAAGCCTGAGACAGACAAATTACTAAAGTGCAAAAGACAATGAGCTGTGCAAATGCAAAAATAAAAGAATAATAATAAATAAATAAGCAAATATCGAGAACACAAGTTGCATATTCCTTAAAAGTGAGTCCTTGGGTTGTGAAATCAGTTCAGTGTTTGGGTGAGTGAAGTTATCTCCTTTTGTTCAAGAGCTTGATGGTTGAGGGGTAGTGGCTGTTCCTGAGCTTGGTGTTAAGGGTCCTGAGGCTCCTTTATCACCTTCTTGATGACAGCAGTGAGAATCAGAATAAGGTTTAATGTTACTGTCATATGTCATGAAGTATGTGTGTATATAATGTGTGTGTGTGTGTATACACACACACTACTTTTTGTTTTTTTTTGTTCAAGGGGTAAGGCAAGATGCTATTTCATTGTTTGCTCTGTATAATTTATGTTTCACTCTGCTTCAGGTTTGCAATGAGAATTCCTTGTTTAAGAGTGAGGCTCGGTACCTTGTGCGTAGAAAAGACCCTGAACTTTGGGCCAGTGTCCTTGAAGAAAATAATCCTTTTAGACGCCAGCTGATTGACCAGGTATGATTGTTATCCAGTTTAATGTGGGTACTAATTCTGATCTTCACTGGGATAATACCAGAGGCACATTCACAATCTTAAGTTCTACTATCCTAAGCTATGCAAGTAAACAGCTGGAATCTCTGCTACCTGGAACACATACTTGTTAAATTTTATCCTGCAGGTCAAAGTTCAAAGTAAGTTTTTTTTCACCTTATACAACCCTGAGATTCATTTTCCTGCGGGCATACTCAGCAAATCTATAGAATAGTGACTATAACGGGATTGATGAAAGATCAAGCAGAGTGCAGAAGAGAACTAACGGCAGATGCAAATATAAATAAATAGCAGTAAGTAACAAGAACATGAGATAACAAAATGGTCCTTACAATGTGATCATTGTTTGTGGGAACAAAGGAATACCAGTTGGTAGATTAATTGGTCGTTGTAAATTGTCCCGTGATTAGGTTAGGATTTAATTAGTCATAGTCATACTTTATTGATCCCGGGGGGAATTGGTTTTCGTTACAGTTGCACCATAGATAATAAATAGTAATAAAACCATAAATAGTTAAATAGTAATATGTAAATTATACCAGGAAATAAGTCTAGGACCAGCCTATATGCTCAGGGTGTCTGACCCTCCAGGGGAGGAGTTGTAACGTTTGATTGCCACAGGCAGGAATGACTTCCTATGACGCTCTGTGTTGCATCTCGGTGGAATGAGTCTCTGGCTGAATGTACTCCTGTGCCCACCCAGTACATTATGTAGTGGATGGGAGACATTGTCCAAGATGGCATGCAACTTGGACAGCATCCTCTTTTCAAACACCACCGTGAGAGAGTCCAGTTCCATCCCCACAACATCACTGGCCTTACGAATGAGTTTGTTGATTCTGTTGGTGTCTGCTGCCCCAGCACACAACAGCGAACATGATAGCACTGGCCACCGCATTAATTGGGGGATTGCTGGGCGGTGCAACTCAGATCCCCGAGGACCTTTTCTGCACTGTATCTTAATAAATAAAATAAGCATCTCAGTGATGGGGCAAGTGAGTGACATTATCCTCTTTTGTCTAAGAGCCTGATGGTTAAGGGGTAGTAAGGGGTGTACCTTCTACCTAAAGGCAGCAGCAAGAAGAGAGCATGGCCTAGGTGGTGGGGATCTCTGATGATGGATCCTGCCGCAGTGCATTTCATGTAGATGTGTCCAGTGGTTCGGGGGTCAAGAAGAGGGTGGTGAAGAAAGAGGGTAGATTTGGGAATGCAGTTTTTATTGCCGTCAAATTTTAAGTAAATATTTTGTAGCAAGGGTTTCCAACCTTTTTTATGCTATTGATCCCTGCAATTAACTGAGGGGTCCATGTATCCCAGGATGGGAACCTCTGCTCTCAAGCATAACTTCCAGCTGATTTCATGTCTATTGCACTATTGCACATCAGTACCTTGTGTTTGAATCGACTGCAACTGATAGTTTTACCTAATCAAAGTTCAAATTAAATCTGTTATCACAATGCATATTATCTATGTCACCATCCTGCTACTGCCTGTGAGGAGTTTGTACGTTCTCCCTGTGACAAGATGGGTCCTCTGAGTTCCCCTGTTTCCTCCCGCAGTCCAAAGGTGAACCAGTTGGTAGGTTTAATTAGTCACTGTAAATTGTCCTGTGGTAAGCCTGGGTTAAATCAGAGGTCACTGAACAGCACAACACAAAGGGCCAGAAGAGTCTACTCCACTCCCTATCTCAGTGCGTAAAGGTATACAGCCCTCGGGTTTGTTTGCTGTGGGCACACTCAATAAATCCAATAACAATAATAGAATCAATGAAAGACTGGACAAACAAACTGTGCAAAAATATAAAACAAACAAGTAATAATAATAAATAAATAACTACTATCAATAACATGAGATGGAGTCCTTGAAAGTGAGTCCATAGGGTGTGGGCACCATTGGTTGAAATAACAGTTCTGCGCTGGATTTAAGCTCACTAGTTTTCAGGTGAATACCAACTAACTTATTAAAAATGCGATTGGAAAGTATTAGGTAACAACTAATAGGATGAAAATATCCTAAACTTCATTATGGAGACTTTTAAACCTTGAAATTAAAGGCATGTAACAGGACTACAAAGATCAGATTTCTGTTGAAGTCATTTGTAGCACACAGAGTGCTGGAGGAACTCCCATCAGGCACCATCTGTGAAGGGGAAGAGTCAACGTTGACTTGTTATTCCTCTCCAGAGATGCTGCTTGACCTGCTGAGTTCCTCCAGTATTTTGTGTGTTGCTTTGGATTTCCAGTATCTATAGAATCTCTTGTTTGCATCTTAATGGTTTATTTTATTTAGAGATACAGCCTGGGCGACAGTCCCTTCTAATTATCCTCCTTCCCCTTCCCCCTCCCATTACCCACATTTTCATTCTGGCATCTTCCCTCTTTTCCACTCCTGAAGACAGTTCTTGGCCCATAATATCGAATCTTCATTCCCCTCCCTAGATGCTGCCTGAAATCGAGTTTTCCAAGATTTTGTGTGTGTTATCCTGGATCTCCAACAACTGCAGAATTTGTGTTTATTATTTGAGAGAAATTATGTCCATGGGTATCTGCTGTTGTTTCTCGAACCAGTTATGCTTCATTCATCCCTCCAATCCATTCCTTTTACCCTAATGGCAGCCTTTGGCCTGCTAAGGATTTACGATAACTTTTGCCTTATTTTATAAAATTGACTTTGATACTTGTATACTACTTGTAACAAAATAATTGTTTCCACTTTAACCAGGTTGTACAAACGGCCCTCTCTGAAACCCAGGACCCAGAGGAAGTATCTGTTACTGTGAAGGCTTTTATGACTGCTGACCTTCCCAATGAGCTGATTGAACTGCTGGAGAAGATAGTCTTGGATAACAATGTCTTTAGTGAACACAGGTAGAAAATAAAGCTATTTATCCTAACTATTGTGCGCAGTTTAAATCTGCATCAAACTTTGTGGGCATTGTTCAGCTATTGTGCACTATAACGAGTTAACTGTTTATAAATCATAGACTCTCGGCAGGGCTACAGTTTCAGCTACCGTAGGACTGAGAGTAGTTATCAGCCCCATCTCTTTAAGGAGTCTGCTGCATTGGAGAGGGCCCACAGGATGTATATGGAATGAAGTCATTGGGTTTACTTAAAGTGGAGGTAATACAGAGAAGGCAGAATGGGGTTGAAAGGGATAATAAATCAGCTGTGATGGAGTGGTGGAGCGGACCCTGAACTGAATGGCTTAATTCTGCTCCTATGTCTTTATGGCCTTATGGGAAGGGTTAACGTACAAGGAGCTCCGGGCCTGTACTTGCTGGAGTTTAGAAGAACTGGGGTGGGGGAGGGGTTTGGAATATTGTGATCTGATTGAAATCTACTGAATATTCAAAAGCCTTGATAAAGTGGATGTGGTGAGGATGTTTCCAGTAGTGGGAGAGTCTAGGACCAGAGTGCACAGCCTCAGAATAGAAGGACACTCCTTTATAACAGAGCTGAGGAGGAATTTCTTTAGACAGAGAGTGGTGAATCTGTGGAATTCATTGCCACTCATTGCCACAGATAGCTGTGGAGGCCATGTCATTAAGTAAATTTAAAGCAGAGGTTGATAAGTTCTTCATTAGTAAGGGTGTCAAAGGTTATGGGGAGAAAGCGGGAGATTGGGGTTGAGAGGGATGATAAGTCAGCCATGATCGATTGATAGAGTAGACTCAATGGTCTAAATGTCTTAATTCTGTTCCTGTGTTTTATGGCCTAAGCCAGGAGTTCCCAACCTGTGGTCTGTGGACCGCTAAATTAATGGTAGACGTCCATAGCATAAAAAAGGTTAGGAACCCTTGGTCTATATCATCCAAGGGTAGAAGACCATTCTTTGAGGTCAGCTTTTAAATTCTGTAACAAAACATTTGAGAGCTGATGGAAATAGAGTTAGGTTGCTGAAGTGCATAAACTTGATCTTAAAAGCTTTGAGCTGCAAAGCTATTTCAGGATCAGGTTATTCAATGGTGTAAGACATAAGAGCAGAATAAACCATTCTGCTGGTTGAGTAAGCTCTGCCATTCTATTGCATTTGATTTATTATCCCTCTCAACCCGTTCTCCTGCCTTCTCCCCTTAACATTTAACGCCCTGATTAATCAAGAATCTTATCAGCCGCTGCCTTAAATATACCCACTGATTTTGCCCCCACAGCTGTCTGTGGCAATGAATTCCAGAGATATACCACACTTTTGCAAAGAAATCTTTCCTCATCTGTTTTAAAGTGATGTCCTACTTTTGCATAGTAGGGAAATTAAGGGTTATGGGGAAAAGGCAGGTAGGTGGATATGAGTCCATGGCTAGATCAGCCACGATCTTATTGAATGGCAGGTTGGGAACCCCTGATTTAGACCATAAAACCCAGGAGCAGAGTTAAGCCATTTAGATCATTTGAGTCTACTCTATCAATCGATCTCATGGTTGACTTGTTATCCCTCTCAACCCCATTCTCCTGCTTTCTCTCCATAACCTTTGACACCCTTACTGCCAGATGTTCTACTCCTGTTTTTGTGTCCCTCTGTTCTGAGGCTGCTTCTGGTCCTAGACTCCCCCACTACAGGAAACATCCTCTCCACATCCACTCTTATCTAGGCCTTACAGTATTTGATAGGTTTCAGTGAGATCCCCCGCTCCTCCATTCTAAACTCCAGTGAGGCCCAAAGCCGTCAAATACTCCTCATATGCTAATCCTTTCATTTCTGGGATCATTCTCGTAAACCTCATCTAGACCCTCTCCATTGTCAGCACATCCTTTATTTTTAGATAAGGAACCCAAAACTGATCGCAATACTCCAACTGAGGTGTTTCCAGGGCCTTATAAAATTTCAACATTACATCCTTGCTTTTGTATTTGTGTCCTCTTGAAGTGAATGCTAATATTGCATTTGCCTGCCTTGCCACTAACTGTCTGCAAGTTACCCTTTAGGGAATCCTGTCCCTCCCAAATCACTTTGCACCTCTGATTTTTTTTTTTAATTTTCTCCCCATTTAGAAAACAGTCCATGCATTTCTTCCTTCTATCAAAGTGCATGACGATATGCTTCCCTACGCTATGTTCCATCTGCCACTTCTTTGCCCATTCTCCCAATCTGCCTAAATCAGGGATTCCCAGCCTCGGGTCCATGGACATCTTGCTTAATGGTATTGGCACATGGCATGAGGTTCTTGGAAGGGTCACCCATGCCAAACAGGTCAGAGGGTAGAGGCCAGACTAAGAGTGGTTCAGCTGTTCAGTTCAGGGTCAAAAAATTTTTTTTTTGCAGAAACAGCAATGAAGAATCCTTCTATATCTGTGTCTTCTATATCTATGGACAGACAGAGAAGTAGGACCTTCATTGCTGCCATAAATGCCAGTGGCATAAGGGGCACACCAGCCATGGGATTTAAAAAAGAGGGTTGGAACTCCTGGTGTAAGACCTTTTGCAGGCATGTGTTGTGAAATCTGTCAGTATCAATCCAATTAAATTTACTTTTATATTTAATGTATCAATGAAGCAAGTTCTAAACACCTGGTCATCTCTGTTTAACTTCAGCAGTAGATGCCATAAGATAGTTTTCAGTGGCAGTAACTTCTTGTTGTCTTCCCCAGGAATCTACAGAACCTACTGATCCTTACTGCCATTAAAGCTGACCGCACCCGTGTCATGGAGTACATTAATCGTCTGGATAACTACGATGCTCCCGACATTGCCAACATTGCCATCAGCAATGAACTTTTCGAAGAGGCTTTTGCAATCTTTCGAAAGTTTGATGTGAACACTTCAGCAGTACAGGCAAGAGCTGAAATAACTCGTGTTGCTTCCTTTTGAGGGCTCGTGAAATGATATATTTGGATGGTTCAATTCACGGGTAAAATGGCAGATAATTGTTTCTCTGGGATTAATAGAGCTATTTACAGAAGTTATTGGAGAATTGGTAGATCTTGCAATATTTTTTCTGGTCTTGCATATCGTATTGATTTGGAAGCTTGTTTTAAATTTTTATCTACTCTAGGTTCTGATTGAGCACATTGGGAATCTTGATCGTGCGTATGAGTTTGCAGAACGTTGCAATGAGCCAGCTGTCTGGAGTCAGTTGGCAAGAGCACAGCTGCAGAAGGACCTGGTTAAAGAAGCCATCGATTCCTACATCAAGGCTGATGACCCATCTGCCTACATGGAGGTTGTGAAAGCCGCCAACAAGAACAGTGAGTATTGCATTCTGCTTGTTTGTACCACTAAATAACTGAATCTGCAATTTTATAATTGTGGTACAAACAAAGAAGGCATAACAGTGGCTATATTTCATTAGGAGTTTGAGATTTGATATGTCACCAAAGACACTCACAAATTTATGCAGAGACCATTCTAATTGTCTGCATCACTATCTGGTTTGGGGGTAAGAGGCTACTGCACAGGATTGAAGTAAGCTACAGAGAGTTGTTAACATAACTCCAACGTGGTCACCAGCCTCTGTAGTATCCAGGACGTCTTCAAGGAGCAGTGCCTCAGAGGGTGGCATCCGTTATTAAGGACCCCCATCACCCAGGTCATATGTTCTTATTGGTACAGAAGCCTGAAGGCGCACACTCTATGATCTAAGAACAACTTCTACCCCTCTGCCATTGGATTTCTGAATGGACATTGAACCCATGAACACTATCTCAGTACTCTTTATTTTTTATTTAACTATTGTATTAATATATATCTGTCGTTGCAAATTATAATGCCACTGTCATCTTCATACTTCATTGTGCCAATAATTTCCTGACCATTTTTAAACTTGTCGCAGCGCTGAAACAACTCACAGAACATGGTAAGAGACACACAAAATGCCAGAGGAATTCAGCAGGTCAAACAGCATCTAAGGAAGGGAATGCACAGTTGACACTTTGGGCAACACACACAAGATGCATGAGGAACTCAGCAGGCAGGTAGCATCTATGGAAAAGAGGAAACAGTCGACGTTTTAGGCCAAGGCCCTTCATCAGGACTGAACAGGAAGGGGAGAAGTCAGAAGAAGAAGTGCAAGATGGTGATAGGTGAAACTGGGAGGGGGGAGGGGGAGGGATGAAGTAAAGAGCTGGGAAGTTGGTTAGTGAAGGAGATAAAGGGCTGGGGAAGGGGAGTCTAATAGGATAGAAGACCATGGAAAGAAGGGGAGGGGGAGGAACACTAGAGGGAGCTGATGTAAGGAAATGAGGTGAGAAAAGGAAATGGGGAATCGTGAAGGAGAAGTGCAGGCAATTACCGGAAGTTAGAGAAATCGATGTTCATGCTATGGAGGCTACCCAGACGGAATATAAGGTGTTCCTTCTCCATCCTGATTGTGGCCTTATCATGGTGGTAGAGGAGGCTATGGACTGGCACGTTGGAATGGAAACTAGAATTAAAACTGAAATGGGTGGCCAAAACTCTTCATCAGAACTGATGAAGTATCTCAGCTAGAACCTCTCGACGGTTTATTTCCTCTACAGATGCTGCCTGACTTGCTGAGTCCCTCCAGCATTTACTGTGTGTTGCTGAAGATTTTCAGCATCTGCAGAATGTCTTGTGCTTAACCTGGTATATTATCCTCTTGGAAGTCTGATACAGTTAAGCCATAGGATCATTTTCCAACTACTGATCTTCAGCTGAATTTGTCTTCTGTTACTGGATTCAGAGAGTCTTCAATGATTGGTGTTCCTGGCACTATTATGTCAAATCCCTGAGACTCCAGCCCTTGGACCATCCTATTTCTCATTCCGTATCACGTTTTATTCAAAGATGATGTCTAGTTCTAAATGGTATGTTAGCACCAACTTGGCATTGTATTCCATTCCAAGTCCTGCTACCTCCTGTGTATTGATATTCTGTCCTGAATGAGGTGAAATGATGTCCAGTTGGATGCTGGAAAAGATTGTGTGTTGACTCTATTCTGTTCCCATGCCTCCACCATCGTTCTTATTGGTGCTGGGCTGAACCACATCTGAAAATTCAGTCTTTGCACGAAGTGTGACTACTATTCCCTTTCCATAAAACTTCCACTCATTAACCACCAATGCTCTTGAATGGAAAATCCTATAAAAAGCACAGCACAGGTGACCCATGTTCAGTTCCCACCTGCAAGGAGATTGTACATTCTCCCTATGACTGCGTGGGTTTCCTCCTGCTGCTCTGGTTTCCTCTCACAGTCCAAAGATGAACCAGTTGGTAGGTTAATTAGGCTAGGATTAAGTCAGGATTGCTGGGCAGCATGGCTTGATGAGTCTATTCCATGCTGTGTCTCAATTAATCAATCAATAAATAAATAAATAGTAGTTCTGACCCAGTTCATCGCCATCGATCATATCTACGTGAAGCGTGGTCGTAGGAAAGCAGTATCCATTGACAAAGAACCCCCCTCTCCCCACCATCCAGGACATGCTTCCTTCTTGCTGCTGCCATCAGGAAGAAGGTACAGGAGCCTTGGGATTCACACCATCAGGTTCAGAAACAGTCACTACCCCTCAGTCATCAGGGTCCTGAATCAATCAAACAATTCAACGCTGAATTTCTTCTTTTCCAGATAGCCACAAAACCAAGAGAGAAAAGAACGGCAACACGATCATTGACCCCCAAAATATGAACAAATACAGAGCAGGCTCATCAAGCCCTAAATCCCCCTCCCCCACACAAAAATAAACCAGAAAGGTTGGATGAGAAAACACAGAATATAAAAAAAACTAGTAAGAGTGGCGGGGGGGGGGGGGGGGGAATGGTCCATTGTCCAAGTCCACATCCCTATCCCTATCCAAAACACAAAACCAAGAAAGAAAAGAACGGCAACACGATCATTGACCCCCAAAATATGAACAAATACAGAGCAGGCTCATCAAGCCCTAAATCCCCCTCCCCCACACAAAAATAAACCAGAAAGGTTGGATGAGAAAACACAGAATATAAAAAAAACTATTAAGAGTGGGGGGGGGGGAATGGTCCATTGTCCAAGTCCACATCCCTATCCCTATCCAAAACACAAAACTTGGGTAACATCCTCCGGGCACAGTGGCAGGCTACACGGTCTCTCCTCTCTGACAGCAGAGCAATCCCACCAGTAATCAAAAGGCAGGCAGCCGGTGCTCACCCTCTGCATTCGCCTTGATATTTCAATCTCCCTCATCGCTTTAATCAGTGAAATGGAGTCGAACATTGGCTCGCGCCCCGTCCTGCAGTCTCCTTGTCACGAGACTCATACCTGCTGCCTCTGCCTCCTGGAATCCTCTCAGACTGCAGAGCACTGAATCACCCAAACGATCTCCAAACTGCAAATCACAGGCTCCAACAGTTTCAGAATCACATTCAAGATGAAAAACAGACATGAGAAGTGAAATAAATAGTTTCAATGGCACCAGAGAGGATAACTTCACTTCACTTGCCCCATTGAAATGTTCCCACAACCTTTGGACTCATTTTCAAGGACTCTTCATCTCATGTTCTCGATATTTATTGTTTATTTGTTAGTTTATTTCTTTATGTTTGTATCTGCACACTGGTTGAATACCCAAGTTGATGCAGTCTTTCATTGATTGTATTATGGATTTATTAAGTATGCCCACAAGACAATGAACCTCAGGGTTGTATATGTGATATGTTTGTACTTTGAACTTTGTTTATCCCTTTGAGTAACTGTTCAGAATCCTCGTGTACACTCTCTTCAGTATAAAACCTGAGTGCAATGTGGACTTCTAGCTCACCATACATTTTTTAATAATCAGTCATGTCTCTTTCAGGGCCTCTCATCATACATTACAATCTAGTTCTTCCTTGACGCTATTCTAAATTTTAAAAACCTGGCAGCTATTTTGGAAGCTCATGGAAAAGAGTGAAAGTCAAGCTTGAACTTACCCCTCCCCTCCCCCCAACTTCTTATTCTGGCTTCTGTCCCTTTCCTTGACAGTCTTAATGAAGGGTCTCTGCCTGAAAGGTCGACTACTTATTCATTTCTATAGGCACTGAGTTCCTCCAGCATTTTGTGTTATTCTGCAATATCCTTGTGTTTCTAATTAAGGATAAGATTCTTTGAACTCTTTTACCTCTGGTCTCCTGTCTTGCCACGCCTCCCTCATCTATATACAGATCATCTCTCCACTTTCAGCCCTGAAACCGCTGCATTACAAAGCATTTATAAACCATACATGTAAGCAGTGACAAACGATAGTGCTGAGTATTGGTAGCTCTGGTTGAGGTGTTTGATGTTGCAGTGCTCACAGAACTTCGCAGTTAGCTTGCAGACATTTCCTCTGTGCCTAGTTGGTGTTTCTCTCTGGTTATATAAGTCACCTGTTCTCTTGCCTCAGTCCTGATTGGGTACTCATTTCAGTTGACCTTTGAATTCTCTTGCCTCATATTTCTCTGATTCTTAGGGGTTTGTAGATTGTGTCTATTTCGATTTGTTTGTTTATGGAGTTATCACAAGAGAACCACAGTTCTAAAAATTCACATGCTTGCGTCTTGTCTGCCCGCACTAGAACCTCTGGTGTCCCAGTTAAAGTGGTGTCCATAAGCAAGCCAATAGAATTCAAAGGTCAACTGAAGGGGTAGCTAGTCAGGACCAAGGCAATCCTACAGAGGCCTATTTAAACATGAGCACTCCCAGAGAGCAACACCAACTGCGCACTGATGATGTCACCTCTACTGGCGGTGAAATGTCTCAAACTAATTACCAAGCTCAACAAATGCAGCAACATCAAAGTAACATCCAATCTTCTGTATTTGCAAGTGGCACCTTGCCTTAACCAGTGCAGTAACTGACAATCCAGCACTGCACAGAAATAATAGGATAGATTAGGGCTGAAAGCCATCATCCCATGACTTGTTGACTGCCTTATCTGCAGGGGTGAGGACCAGGTCTTGTTGCGTCCCAAGGCGCAAAGGATGTGAGAGCAGGCATGAGGCGATCAAAATCAAAATACAATGGGAGAGGGAACACAGTGGTTGAGGAAAGAAAACCATATCAGAGGCACCCTGTACGGAAATTTTCATCATCCGAGAAAATATAACAGAGACGGGACCTCGGGCGGGGGCTCCCAACCTGGGGTCTACACACCCCTTAGTTGATAGTAAGGATCCATAGAGCTGGGAACCCCTGGTCTCACGGAACGAAATTGAGTCCTGGGCGGACCCTGGTTAGGAGGAAGAGTATTAAGATAGGCTTCCAAAATCTAACTCTTAGACGCATTTCACTGTAGGTTTCGATGTACATGTGATAATGAATCTGACTTGCTAATGACCTGCCCACAGCTTCCTCTGGTATACATTTTTCAGTCTCGTAAAACAGATTTGCTGTCAGATTGGAAAACGAACATCAAAGGACGTCAGTGTTTTTCCATATTAGAGGTGCTTTTGTTGAATGTGCTGTATTTCAAAACCTTTGATTAAACTGAACGAAGGTGGATACTTTAATACTTGCTTTCTGAATGCCTTGTCATCGTATTACTATGCTACCTTGCAGTTCAAAAGGAACCTTGCAATATTAGCAAAAAGATCTTTTACAGCTGACTTAAAACCTGTGGCCATTTAAAAGTTCAAAGTACACTTATTATCAAAGTACAACCTTGATTATACAACATTCTACAATCTTGAGATTCGTCTCCTTACAGGCAGCCACAAAACACAGAAATCCGAAAGAAATGATCATGAAACATGAAACACTCAGTGTGCAGAAGGAAAATAATTAACCGTGCAAGCAATAAAAGCAGGCAACTAGCATTCAGAACTGAAGTCCACGAAATAGAGTCTGGTTTCGCACAGAGCCAAGTAAATATCACGGAGCAGCAAGCTGAACTGGCCCATGCCTCGTCTCAGGCCCTGGTATCCTGACTTTTTTTAATCTGACCCTGCACTTAACCCAATGCATGGACGGCAGTTTCTGTCGTTTCATTGTGCTCTGTTGTCTGGACGCCACGGCCTCGATTCAGCCTGTACCCAAGCTTTCCAATTTGATCTGGTGTTTAAATCAATCAAATCTCTGGGCTGACTTTCCACACCTCGGTTCTGCTGCATCAAATTGCCTCCAAGTCCGAAGGGAAGTTGCAGTCTATTTGTGCAATTAACTGGGTGGAAATATGCTCAGTGGCCACTTTATTAGATATACCTGTTCATTATTGCAAATATCTAATCAGCTAATGATGTGGCACCAACTCAGTGCATTAAAAGCATGTACATGTGGTCAAGAGGTTCAGTTGTTTTTCAGGCCAAACATCAAAATGGAGAAGAGAAGTGACTTGAACCATGAAATGATTGTTGGTGTCAGATGGGGTGATTTGATTATCTCGGACTGCTGACCTCCTGGGACTTTCATGCACAACAGTTCTGTTGAGTTTACAGAAAATGGTATGATAAACGTTCAGTGAACAGCGGTTCTGTGGGCGAAAATGCCTTGTTAATGACAGGTCAAGGAGAATGTCCAGACTGGTTCAAGCTGATAGGAAGGCATCAATAACTCAAATAACCACACAAATGCTGTGAAGAAGAGCAACTCTGAATGCACAACACATCAAAACTTGAAGTAGATGGGCTATAGCAGCAGGAGGCCCCACTGGGTCCCACTCTTGTCCCCAATAAAGTGTATGTGGCGTACTAATTAAAATTTTCTCTCAAATTGCCAAATGGGTTAGAAATGGAGTTCAACATATGTACTACTATATCACACACTGAATTTTCTCATCCCTTCCACTCCCCCCACCCCTGTCAGATTGTACCATAAAGTATTCTGAAGGCTCTTGAGCTAATTGAATATTTTGTTCAATCCTGGATTAACGGTGAACATGTGATCCACCTCTAACCCTCCAGATAACTGGGAAGACCTGGTGAAGTTTCTGCAAATGGCCAGAAAGAAAGCCAAGGAGTCATACGTGGAGACTGAGCTGATATTTGCTCTGGCAAAGACTAACCGCCTGTCAGAGTTAGAGGAGTTTGTTAATGGACCTAACAATGCCCATATTCAACAGGTAAGTAATTCCTGGAGCAATTGCTTAAAATTTGCCATACCACTCTCTTGAAACATGGAACGTAAAATTGCTAGACAGTGGATTCCAGTTTATTGAGACACATTGGGACCAGTACATACTGGCTCAATTAAGTGGCTGCCCCATTTACCTGACATTTCATGGAAATCGTTACAAAGGTATAAAAAAGACAAACTACTGTTTAACTGAGTAACAAATTGGCATGCAAAAGTTTGGGCACCCCAGTCAAAATTTCTGTAACTGTGATTAGCCAAGCAAGTAAAAGATGAACTGATTTCCAAAAGGCATAAAGTTAAAGATGACACATTTGTTTAATACTTTAAGCAAGAAAACTTTTTCATTTCCATCTTTTACAGTTTCAAAGTAACAAAAAAGGAAAAGGGCCTGAAGCAAAAGTTTGGGCACCCTGCATGGCAGTAATTAGTAACACCCCTTTTGGTGAGCATCACCACTTGTAAATGCTTTTTGTAGCCAGCTAAGAGTCTTTCAATTCTTGTTTGGGATATTTTCGCCAATTCTTCCCTGCAAAAGGCTTCTAGTTCTGTGAGATTCTTGGGCCGGCTTGCATGCACTGCTCTTTTGAGGTCTATCCACAGATTTTCGATGATGTTTAGGTTGGGGGACTGTGAGGGCCATGGCAAAACCTTCAGCTTGCGCCTCTTGAGGTAGTCCATTGTGGATTTTGAGGTGTGTTTAGGTTCATAATCCTGTTGTAGAAACCATCCTCTTTTCATCTTTGGCTTTTTTACAGACGGTGTGATGTTTGCTTCCAGAATTTGCTGGTATTTAATTGAATTCATTCTTCCCTCTACCAGTAGATGTTCCCCGTGCCACTGGCTGCAACACAAGCCCAAAGCATGATCGATCCACCCCTGTGCTTAACAATTGGAGAGGTGTTCTTTTCATGAAATTCTGCACCCCTTTTTCTCCAAACATACCTTTGCTCATTGCGGTCAAAAAGTTCTATTTTAACTTCAACAGTCCACAGGACTTGTTTTCCAAATACATCAGGCTTATTTAGATGTTCCTTTGAACTTTTTGAATAGAACTTTTTAGCCGCAATGAGCATAAGTATGTTTGGAGAAAAACGGTTGCAGAATTTCATGAAAAGAACACCTAACAACTGTTAAACATGGGGGTGGATTGATCATGCTTTGAACTTGTGTTGCAGCCAGTGGCACGGGGAACATATCACAGGTAGAGGGAAGAATGAATTCAATTAAATACCAGTAAATTCTGGAAGCAAACACCACACCGTCTGTATATATATATATATATATATATATATATAAAAAGCTGAAGATGAAAAGAGGATGGCTTCTACAACAGGATAATGAACCTAAACACAGCTCAAAGTCCACAATGAACTACCTCAAGAGGCGCAAGCTGAAGGTTTTGCCATGGCCCTCACAGTCCCCTGACCTAAACGTCATCGAGAATCTGTGGATAGACCTCAAAACAGCAGTGCATGCAAGACGACCCAAGAATCTCACAGAACTAGAAGCCTTTTTCAGGGAAGAATGGACGAAAATATCCCAAACAAGAATTGAAAAACTTAGCTGGCTACAAAAAGCGTTTACAAGCTGTGATACTCGCCAAAGGGGGTGTTACTAAGTACTGCCATGCAGGGTGCCCAAACTTTTGCTTCAGGCCCTTTTCCTTTTTTGTTATTTTGAAACTGTAAAAGATGAAAATAAAAACGTTTTCTTGCTTAAAATATTAAAGAAATGTGTCATCTTTAACTTTATGCCTTTTGGAAATCAGTTCATCTTTTACTCGCTTAGCTAATCACAGTTACAGAAATTTTGACCAGGGGTGCCCAAACTTTTGCATGCCACTATATATTTAAATGAAATACAGAACAAATTCGAACACTATCAAAACTGCCACAGAACTATAAACCTGTGTATTTCTTCCTAATAGTTGCTGAAAGAGCAATTCATTCAGTGTTTGCTCACGTGATTTTTGATTGACAAATCACGCAGACACCTAGTACAGAGGAGGGAGGAATGTGGGACAGGTGGCAGAGAAGGGTTTCCAGGGGCAGGGGGTTGGCATGGGTGCAGACACACTCAACCCTAATCACCAGGCAAGATCATTTGATTCCAAACAGTTGGTTTATTGATCATTACAGAATGTCTCTCGGGTGCCTCCCCCTCACTTCCCCTTTTCCCAACCATGATTCCCCTCTCCCTGCCACCTTCCCACTCTCAGACCCCAAGAAAGACCTATATCAGAATCAGGTTTATTGTCACTCATGCCATGAATTTAGTATTTTTTTTTGCTGCAGCAGTACAGTGCAATACATAAAATTGCTACAGTAATGTGCAAACGTCTTGGGCACCCTAGCTATATAGACTATTGCACAGTACTGTAAAATATGTGGGGCAGACTGGGTTAATGCAGTCTGTCCCCCCACTAGGAAAAGGGAACCAAAATCTAAAAGACATGGGTTTGAGGTGAGAAGGGAAATATTTAAAGGGGACCTGAGGGGCAACTTCTTGCAGGGTGGTGCATAGATGAAACCAGCTGCCAGAGGAATTGCTTGGGGCAGATACAATAACCTTGAAGAAACATGGACATGTACATGCGTGTGAAAGGTTCAGCCTGGGGTCCACAGACCCTTTGCTTAATGGTATTGGTCCGTGGCATGAAGTTGGGAACCTCTGGGTTTGAGGGGCTGTGAACCAATAGCATTGGCTTAGATGTTTTTGTCGATCAAGGTGGCCGAGGGCTTGTTTTGCAGATTTAGTGATGTAAAGCAGTTAGCATGAAGAGACCTTATACAGAATTGTATCCTCTGAGGTATGTTTGGGTGCTGTGGCTTAACGTTGTATTTCTGACCAACGGACATGGAGCGAGCTGCCAGAGGAAGTGCTTGAGGCAGGGACTTCGACATTTCAAAGATGCTGGACAGATACATGGATAGGAACAGTTTGCTTATGGGCCAAACTCAGGTAAATGGGGGATTTGGTCGGCATTGGCCAGTTGAAACCCCAAAGAATGAATGAAAGAAACATCAGAACCCCAAAGCCTCCCTCCCTCCCTCCCCCACACAAGCAGCAGCAGAAGCATTGACCCTCCCCCTTCCCCACTTGCTTGAGCAGAAGAACCCCTTCTTCCCACCCCCCCCACCATACAAGCAACAGCAAAAGCCCCCAAAGAGACCTTGATCTAGAATCTATCAAAAACTACAGTCCATAACCCAGCACTTCGGTATCTCGGGTAGACTGTCACTGCCTAGCGTGGGAAAGAGAGGTCGCCTCTACAGCAGCAAGAGCGGAGACCAGCAACCCAACGTTCCAATTTACCACATCACTTCTCCAAGCCTTCTCTTTCCGCCCCCCCCCTCCCACCCCCACCAACCCGAGGACTGACAGGCTGTCACTTACCATCGAAATTTAATTCTCAACTATAGGTTGGTGACCGCTGCTATGACGATGGCATGTATGATGCAGCCAAGTTACTTTACAATAATGTTTCCAACTTCGCTCGCTTGGCTTCTACCTTGGTGCATTTGGGAGAGTACCAGGCTGCAGTGGACAGTGCTCGAAAAGCCAACAGCACCAGGACGTGGAAGGAGGTAAGAGATCTGCAGGCTGTATCCAGTTGATGAATATTTGCTCAATCTGAATCTCTGGCTAAGTAATTCCAATCAATTCTCACAAAATAACATCATCTAGCAACTGGGCAGTGTGACTACAATTGCTTAAAATACATTTTTTGAATCTCCCTGCTTCAGGTTTGCTTTGCCTGCGTGGATGGGCAGGAATTCCGCCTGGCCCAGATATGTGGTCTGCACATCGTTATCCATGCAGATGAGCTCGAGGAGTTGATCAGTTACTACCAGGTAATCCCATTTCGGTAAGGTGGACAGTATCAAGTTAGCTGTACCCGTAGCCGATTGACTGTTCACGTGTCGAAGCTGTTTTAGCTTCAAAGTACATATATGTCACGATATACAACCCTGAGATTCATTTTCCTGCAGGCAGAGTGTAGAAGACAACAAAGTATGCAAATTCAAATATAAATAAATAGCAATAAACAATGAGAACATGAGATAAAGAGTCCTTAAACTGAAATCATTTGTTGTGGGAATATCTCAATGGATGGGCAAGTGAGTGTAGTTATCCCCTTTTGTTCAAGAGCCTGATGGTTGAGGGGTAGTAACTGTTCTTGAACCTGGTGGTGAGAGTCCCGAGTCCAGGTATCTTCTACCTGATGGCAACAGCAAGAAAAGAGCATGTCTTGGGTGGTGAAGATCTCTGATGATGGATGCTGCATTTTAATGACAGTATTTCATGTAGATGTGCTCAGTGGCTGGTTGGGCTTTACCCATGATGTTTGCTAAATTCACTACTTTTTGTTGGTTTTTCCCGTTGGTGTTAGTGTTTCCATACCAGGTTGTGATGCAGCCATTCAATACATTCTCCGCTACACATGCATAGAAGTTTGTCAATTGAACTGCACTAAATGCAGAAAAACTCGTACTTTTTGTTTTTCCCATGAAATATGAACTTATGCATTGCAGGTAGTGTTTGATTGCTTCCTGTATCAACTTGCAAAGCCTCAGGGCTTAGTCAAAGTACAATACCATTTGCTTAAATATTCCAAATGTACTACATGCCATTGGTATCATTTGTTCATTATATGCCATGTATGATGTAGGTGATCGTAGTCGTTCCACGACTGCGATTGTTCATGGCAAATTTTTCTACAGAATTGCCTTCTTTGGGGCAGTGTCTTTACAAGACCCCAGCTTTTTTAAACACTCTTCAGAGATTGTCTGGCATCAGTGATCGCATAACCCAAATTTGTGATACGCACCAGATGCTCATATGAACATACGCCCAAGAGTGACCTGCAGGCTAGCAGAAGGAAGGAGTGCCTTACTCCTCCTTTGGTAGAGACGTATCTCCACCCTGCTATATCCCTCTGGGTATGCTGGTCGTTCATGCAAACAGGCCTAGAGCCATCAAATCATATGATAGCCTTTTATTCCAGAAATCATTCTCGTGAACCTCTTCTGAATCCTCTCCAATGGCAGCATATTTTTTCTTTGTTTAAAAGATGGGTTGATGCATGATTTTTCTGGTGAGCTTCTCTGCTCTGGCATCATATGAAAGAGGCACAAAATAAATAATGAACATGGAACATGGAACAGCACAGCACAGCACAAGAATAAGCCGTTCAGCCCACTATGAAGCACGTAAATTAAGACTGGTATAAATTATCATCATTGTGTTGTGTGACATAGATGATCATGGTCTTTCCATGACCATGACAGTTCTCGGCAAATTTTTCTAAAGAAGTGGTCTGCCATTGCCTTCTGGGCAGTGTCTTTGCAAGCCGAATGACTCCAGCCGTTATCAACGCTGCCATTATCATATGACCATCCACTATCTACTCCCATGGCTTCATGTGACCCTGATCGGTCTGCCGGGGCAGGGCAGGTGGAACTGAGCAGGTGCTGCACCTTGTCCAAAGGTGACCTACAGGCTAATGGAGGGGAGGAGCACCTTACACCTCCTTTGGGTGAGATGTATCTCTTCCCTGCCACCCAAGCCATTGGGATATCCGAAAGGAAAGAATAAAATTGCTGAGTGACTCGTGCCACAGTCACAATAGGAAGCTTACTGAGACAGTAAATGACTAATTTCCCATGAAGTACAAAACATGTCATGTGCAGCGAATGCATTCTGACCTGCCTGGCTGTGCAGCTTACTAGTGCTGACCAAGCAGAATGGCTCTTGCATGATAAATGACAAATGCATCTGCATCTAAAATGAGTGTGGGTTCACAGCTGGCTGTTGCATTACCAGTTTACCTGTCTGAGTATCACAAAACCTTTAGTAGATTTAGTTGTAATGAATTGGAATCAGGTTTATTATCACTAACATGTCAAAGATAGTCTTGTGTTCTTATTTACTTAATTATAGATATAGCACTTATAGCACCACTCGGCAATCCCCCGATTTAATCCTAACCTGATCAAGTGACAGTTTACAATGGTCAATTAACCTTACTAATTGATACATCTTTGGACTGTAGGAGGAAACTGGAGCACCCAGAGAAACCCCACGCATTCCATAGGGAGATTTGCTAACTTCTTGCAGAGGACGTTGGGATTGAACCCCCAGCTGTAATAGCACTCTGCTAACTGTGGAGCCCATAACATACTGTCATCTACAAAATAAAACATGGCTATAGCAGCAGGTTGTAGACTATTTGACCCTTCAAACCTGTCCTGCACTCCTCATCAGCACCTTGCACTCCTGTGTGAGAGAGAGCATTCTGTAGGGTCACCAGTCCCTGAGTGAAGACATTTATCATTTCATGGTTCTATGTCATGCCCCATGCCCTGACACAGCTCCCTGGTTCTCTCCTCGTCCCCTTCCACAAACCAGAGGAAATATACTGTATCATGCTGTCAAAGTCTGTTAAATTTTGTATCCTTCAATGAGATTGCCATCTCTCCTTCTAAACCAGGGGTTCCCAATCTGTGGTCCATAGACCTGTCAGCTACCAGTATAAAATAAGATGGGAGCCCCTGCTCTTGTGAAACAAGAATCAACTTTATTCATCATATTCATTTGCATGCATTAAGAAGCTGCTATGGTGTGTTGGCACAACTTACAACGAAGTAAGACAACATTCAGAAATTATACAGAATAAAGAATTGAATAAAGATAGTTGTAAGTACAGATAAAATGTGCATAAATACCAGCACATATTTACAATGTAAACAGCATTATAAAAAGTAGTTGAAAGTGTTTACAGAGGAGTGACTGAGCTGTACAGCTGTAGTTGACTCAACCCCCTGATCAGGGTCACCTGAGTCCCAGCCTCTCAGCTGGAATTCTGTGGTTCAATTATGGCTAGAAGTTGATACTTTAAAAAGGAAGCTTGAACAAGCTTGAGAAGATGGCTGAAAATTTCTTCTGGTGTTGTCCATCATTGGCATAACCTTGTGGCAAGGCATTGGTTTCTTGAGTTGAGAATCTTTAGACCACTGCTTTGAATTAGTGTATTCAAAGCACATACTCTATATCCCAAAGTTTTGGGAGTACAGGAGAAACGAGCAGGAAAACAGATCAGAGACCAGGATCCAGATTACTATGAGCCAGTAAAACAGATCAGCTTTATTTGTCACATGAATACTGAACGGTGGGTGATGGGGTGGAGATGTGTCTCTACCAAAGGAGGCGTAAGGCTCTCCTTCCCTCTGCTAGCCTACAAGTCACCATTAGACAAGGTGTAGCACCTGATTAGCACCCCCCCCACCCCCCTGATCAGGGTCACCTGAGGCCATGGGAGCAGCTGGTGGATGGTCGTATGAGCAGTTGGTGCAGATCACAAGTCCTGGTTATGCGACCACTGATGTCAGGCAGACAATCTCTGAAGGCTATTGGTAATGACAGGGGTCATCCATCTTGTAAAGGCACTGCCCAGAAGAAGGCAATGGCAAGCCACTTCTGTAGAAAAGTTTGTCAAGAATGATCATGGTCATGAAAAGACCGTGATCGCCCATGTCATGCAACACGGCAAGAAAACAAACAGTATAGAAACATTTAGTGAAATAGGTCCTACTTCTGTCAAAGACTAATACAATCTGAGGATTGTGCTGGGGGAAGCCCACAAGTGTTACCATGATTCTGGCACTAATATTGCAAACCCACAACATACGAATCCTAACTCATACATCTTTGGAATGTAGGAGGAAAGTGGAGCATCTGAGGAAACCCACAGGGTCATGGCGTGGTCTGTCCTTAAGGCAATTCATTTATAACTTTCTCTGTGATTAAGCACACCTGTATTAGGTCACTTCATGTGCAGCCAGGTGGTGGTAAGTAGGAAAGCACATTGGCTGACAGACGTCCAGAGGTTTATGTTGAGAGCGAAAAGAAGTTTGTATCTAAAGCCGTCCTGTTCTTTCCCCAGCAGAAGCATTGCTTTTTTACCCCTTATTCACTATGTCATGCCATTGAGTCTGCAATAAAACTAAGGAGCTAGGAGGCTATTTTCTGCCTCTCAAGTCATTTTTGAATTGAGTTTGCCTAGTTGAAGTTACAACATCTCAGAGAGGGCAGTACACAGAGAGAATGTACAAACTCCTCACCAGCATCAGCAGGAATTGAAACTGATCTTAAGAGTTGGTATGGTAAAGTTTTGCACTACCACTTTGCCATTGTGTATGGCTGAGTGTGCTCATGGCTCCATATGGCCCACTTTTCAATGTTCTTTGTTGGTCATAAAACATTTTGCAACAGTTAAACAAATGTTTTGTATATGGGTATCGTGCTGTTTTATTGGATCTTTTGCAAAGAATCAGATTGGATAGCTGGCAATATTTAAATTTTAACTGGGATTTTCTTAAGTCCCACTAATGAAGAGTGGGTTATCAGAGCAGTACTCACATTTGTATCATTCTGATGCCTGGCTATTTTGGAAGGCTGCTGGAAAATACTTCTAACATTGATTGATGTGTATGTTTTCTAGGATCGGGGATACTTTGAAGAACTAATTGCCCTCTTGGAAGCAGCATTGGGCTTGGAACGAGCTCATATGGGGATGTTTACCGAGCTGGCAATCCTATACTCCAAATTTAAGCCTCAAAAGATGCGAGAACATTTGGAACTCTTCTGGTCCAGAGTTAATATTCCAAAGGTATTTATACACTCGTACTGCTGCTCCATTCAGATGTGATGAGCTGTGTATTGTGGGCTATTTAAAAATCACTTTGCAGAACATTTCGTTTGTAGTATGTTTACATACCTCAGGCCCAACTTAATCAGGTATAACTGTGATCATCCTACTGGAATTGGCTTGATAACTTGGTTTCATCTTTCAGGGTTCAGTCAGCTTACATTGCAAGTTATACAGCCAAATGTGTGCTGACTAATTACATCAATCCTATTTTATTCATATTCCTGTCAACTGCTTCCCAACCCTTCACCACCACAGATTTACCACTCACCTACACCTTAGAGCAGGGGTTTACAACCATTTTTATGCCATGGATCCCAACCATTAACCAAGGGGTCCGTGCACCCCAGGATAGGAACCACTTGCCCTCCAGGCAATTAACAATCAGTATTTACCTATCACAGCTGTGGCTCCAAGTAGCTGTTTGCGTGCAACAGCGACCCCACCTCAGTACACTGCTTCAACAGGTGGGCTGAACTGGGTGAGGGTAGCCAGCGGGCCTCGTACCCCCATGAGATAGGGACACACCCGTCCCGGCACATGAAGCCAACAACCAAGAAGGCAGTTCAGTAATGCTGTGTGGAGAACAAAGACGTGACGAGCCATAGAAGAAGTCTTGGTCATTCACCGCACCAGGGAAGACTGTATTTGTGACTGTTAACGCTCAAAGATGAGTTTTTCTATCATTTTTTCAACTTTACTTTCATCATCAACCTTCAATACATAAGGACTGCCATCTTTCACCCACAATACCCCCTCCCCCCCCCCCGCGTGCATGCCTACTAAATACCACAAAGCCCAAACGAACAGAACTCAACAGTGACCACTGTATCTGGATTTCAGAAATCGAAAGTGGAACTGCCCAAGTGCAGCGCCTGTTCCACTTTAAAAAATCTTGCACAAAGGTTTCCTGTCATTATTGGACACCATGGACAACCACCATATTAACATATTGGTCCTTGCTAAGTGGCAGGAGATCCAAGCAGTTAGAGGGAGAATGTGGAAGATCTACACAGCACCAGAAATTAAGATTGAACCCAGGTTGCTGTTCCTCTGTCCTGAAACATCAACTATTTATCCCTCTCCACTGATGCTGCCTGACTTGCTGAGTTCCTCCAGTATTTTGTGTTGCTGTTCTTAAGCTGCTCCACAAGACTTCATGTAAAGTTTCAAGGGTCTATATAGAAGTTGTGTGTACGTTCTTTATTTGCATTTGCCAGTCAAGCTTGTATTGGTTCAGTGCTCAAAGAAAATTGGTTTATGAGTATTTCGTAATGAGATATTGCAAATGGAGCAGTGATCAAATTACACTGCACAACAAACTTTTTCAAAAGTGTTGCTTCCTCAAGTGTTTTTAGTTTATGATAGACTGCTTGAAGTTGAACACAAATATAATTTGACAATATGTGTCACATAGGAATTTAGAGAAGCAAGAAATGAACTTTTATTGAATATAATGCATTTAATTGAATTAACTTTATTGCTTCCATCCTTATACATGAGGAGTAAAACTCTTTATGTTACAACTTCATCTAAATGTGCAATTTATAGTAATTTGTAATAGTATGTACAACAGGATAGTCAATCTAACATAGAAATACAGTTATGTTAGCATGAATTAAGCAGTCTGATGCCTGGTGGAAGAAACTGTCCTGGAGCCTGTTGGTCCTGGCTTTTTTGCTGCAGTACCATTTCCCTGTTGGTAGCAGCTGGAACAGTTTGTGGTTGGGGTGACTTGGGTCCCCAATGATCCTTCTGGCCCTTTTAACACACACATATCTTTGTAAATGTCCTGAATAGTGGGAACCTCACATCTACAGATGCGCTGGGCTGTCTGCACCACTCTCTGCAGAGTCCTGCAATTGAGGGAAGTACAGTTCCCATACCAGGCAGTGATGCAACCAGTCAGGATGCTCTCAATTGTGCTCCTGTAGAAGGTTCTTAGGATTTGGGGGCTGATACCAAACTTGGAAAGAGGCGCTGTGGTGCCTTTTTCACTGCACAGCTGATATGTACAGACCACGTGAGATCCTCGGTGATGCTTGCACCAAGGAATTTAAAGCTGTTCACCCTCTCAACCCCAAATCCATTGATGTCAGTAGGGACTAACCTGTCTTCGTTCCTCCTGTAGTCCACAACCAGCTCCTTTGCATAAGTGCTGATGCTTTGCAATAGTTCAACTAAGCTAAAAATGTTTTGATAATGATTTGCGTTTGTACTCAGTATCTGAAGCTTCTCGCTTAAACTTCCAACACTAATCAGCCAGCATTGATGGATTCCAGTTGCCCTGATACCGTTTCTCCATGATTGCAATGTACTGGTGAAACTTTCACCATGGTCGTCACTGACAGTGCTAAGATTTGCAGGGAAGAAGTCTAAATGGGAATGCAAAAAATGAATCTTTAGTGACATGTTGCACTTCATGGTTTTGTATACTTGAAGCGTGTTATCACCAGCTGCACGTAGTTTGGTGCTCTGTAGTTGCCAAGAAAATTTTCAACCCCATCCTTAAAAGCCTTCCATGTGATTTTTCTCTGTTCCTACTAGAAGTTCTTCCCATTTGATTTGTGGACCAACAAAAATGCCGCCTTGGCAAAAGTTATTCGACTTGAATTATGAATTGATATAACCAGTATAGGCAAATTAAAAGAAAACGTGTGATAGGGAAATTTCATGGTGATTTTCATGATCAGCAGCCTGCAATCCATAAGATGCACTGTTGTGTATATGCATCTACTGATGCCTCTGGACACATCTTCAGTGATGTTCCTGGAATCATCAGGTGTTTCGGGTCTTTCAACATCATACACCCTCCTCCAGGTGACCCAGCCGGGGCTGATCAGACCCCAGCCTGTGTCCAGATGGCTAGCTACTTACGACTCCATGGCTTCCCTCTTTTGAGCCACAGCCATCTTGAGGCCCTCTTTGCAACATCGGTGGTACTGCAGGTGGCTCTCCTCTTCCTTTCTCCCTCGATGCCCAAATTGCTGAGGCTCTGGCTAAGGAACGGGCTGCGAATCTCCTACAACCAACCTCCACTGGGAGACACCTCGTTCTCCATCCAGTCAGCTGCGATGCTGACAATGATTGTTGTCATGGCTTGCAGCTTCCTATCGACCCCTCCCTTTGCTGTTGCCTCCAGAATTTGGTTGACGTCTTCATCAAACTGCTTCCACAGTGAAGTCATGTTAGCTGCAGGCCATTTGATCTGCTTCCTGTTAGACTTGACGTTAGAGGGATTAGTTTGCAACACTTGGAGGTTCTGGACACTATGGGGTGACTCCAGGCCTGGCACCTCCTTCGTCTCACCAGGTTGGACACCTGCGCGTTGTGCTGCTCCTGCTCCCGCCAAACGCTTCATCCTCGCTTGGTGGATTTTCAAGCTGCGATCGTTCTTGAAGATTTTGTCACATGCACACTACTTCCTCATAGTCGTTTGTTCGTTGCCTGGATCTGATGCCGTTGTGTCAGTCTGACTGGGGTGCTCATCCTCCTCCCCCCCTCACCCCCTTCTCAGGCACCCCTGGGGGTATCTTTCCGTTTGATTCATCATAGCTTTTGTGGGGGTCCTCCTCTGAGGACACAGATTGGGTTGCCAGTCCATTCTGCCCTGGTTACCCTCTCTCCAGGCTGTCACTGACTCTCCAGTTATCACCACTCTTCAGGAGGCAAATTCTTTGTTGTCCGATGTTATTGGCCTTAATGGTTTTGGGAGCATTGATTTGCATCACGTTCCATTAAGTGGTGAATTTGTATTTAATTCCTAATTAATAACAGTTTATTAAGTCTGTGCCTAACATGGTTTGATAATCAGTCAGGCTGAGCCTCTTCATTAGGATTCAGTGCCCTGATGAAAGGTCTTGGTCTGAAACAACTGTTTATTCCTTTCCATAGATGTTGGCTGACTTGCTGAGTTCCTCCAGCATTCTGTGTGTATTGCTGAAGATTTCTAGCATCACAGAATCTCTTGTGCAACACTGGCTTGACCTGTGATTCCACTCTAACAGCAGCAGGATGATCAGCTGTTTTCAAGCACTAGACTTGATGGCATTCATGATTGGACAACAAATGCTTGCCTACTTCCATGAAAGAAGAATTGCCAAATGAGCCAGTACTCAAAAGGAAATATTTACGATCTAGTTTGCAGTAGTTTCCCCAAAAATGTTTGGGAATACTAACATTTTGAGGAATTGGATGAGTATTAAAAATAAATTCATGGGGCTGTCCAGGAAAAGGTGAGCCACCAACAGACAGGGTGCAGTGACTGCATTTTGTGCTCATACTATGACATCCTTTATACAGCACTAGTGGGTTTTAAAAAGTGAAGGCCACCATTTGAACTGCTGGACATTTCCTGCAGTACACAGCCTTCATGTTCCTTTGTGTTTCTTCGTCTGCTGCTCTGTCTCCATGAGTAGCAGGGTGGAGAGATGTGTCTCTTCCAGAAGAACCGTAAGGTGCTCCTTCCCTCTGTTAGTCTACAGGTCACCTTTGAGCAACGTGTAGCACCTGCTTAGCCCCCACACCCGATCAGGGTCGCGTGAAACCATGGGAGCAAGTGGTGGATGGTCATATGAACAGCTGGTACATATTACAGATCCTCGTTATACAACCACTGACGCCAGGTAGTAAATCACTTAAGGGTATTGATAATGGCTGGGGTCACCCATCTTGTGAAGACACTGCCCAGAAGAAGGCAGTGGCAAATCACTTCTTTCGAAAGGTTTGCCAAAAACAGTTGTGGTCATGGAAAGATCATGGTCATCCACATCATGCGTGATGGTGATGATCTGTCTCCAGCAGCCTCTGTCCTTAGAGCACTTACCCATGCATATTTTTCAGCCCTTCCCTTCCCACCAACCAGAAATCCAACTCATCCTTCCGGTGAAAAAGTGATTCTGCTGCACTTCCATTCTGTATTGGAGAAACTGGGTGACTCTTTGCTGGGCTTCCTGTTGCTTGTCTCTCACTCTGATCTGTAATGTTAAACTTGCAAAACAGCACATCGAAGCTTTGCAGACCCCTTGAATTTACAACTTGAGTTATCTTTTTATCTGCATCAGAACTTGATAATTTTGTGCTTTAGCTCCATTAACGTGGCCTCAATTTCCTGCAGATCTATTTTTCACTTTTAATCCTTAGTCATGTTCTCTCATTAACCTATCAATCAGAACCAGGTTTAATATTGGCATATGTCATGGAATTTGTTAACTTTGTGGTAGCAGTACAATGCAATACAAGATGACAGGGAAAAGAAGAATTACTTTTAGTGTGTGTATGTGTGTGGTTTTTATATATATATTCAGAAATCTGATGGCAGAGTGGAAAAAACTGTTCCTGAATTGTTCAGTGTGTGCCTTTGGCTTCTGTACCCCCTTCCCAATTGAGGCAATGATAAGGATCCTTAATGATGAGCACTGCCTTTTTGAAGCACTGCTCCTTGTAGATGTCCTGGATACCACAGAGGTTAGTGCCCGTGAAAGAGCTAACTAATTTTACAACTCTCTGAAGCTTACTTTGATCCTGAGTAGTAGCCACCACCCCCCATCCCCCAATACCAGACGGTGATGCAGCCAGTTAGAATGCTGTCCGCAGTATATCTGTAAAAACTTGTCATCTCTCAATATCCCTGACCTCACACTTGGTTCTCTCAGTCCTTCCACCACTTCCCATTCCCATTCCCAATTCTAACAGAAGTTTTTGACATAGAAACATAGAAAAAAAACATGGAAAACCTATAGCACAATACAGGCCCTACGGCCCACAAACTTGTGCTGAACATGTCCCTACCTTAGAAATTACTAGGCTTACCTCTAGCCCTCGATTTTCTAAGGTCCATGTACGTATCCAGAAGTCTCTTAAAAGACCCTATCGTATCCACTTCCACCATCGTTGCCGGCAGCCCATTCCACGCACTCACCACTCTGAGTAAAAAAACTTACCCCTGACATCTCTGTACCTACTCCCCAGCACCTTAAACCTGTGTCCTCATGTGGCAACCATTTCAGCCCTGGGAAAAAGCCTCTGACTATCCACACGATCAATGCATGTCATCATCTTATACACCTCTATCAGGTCACCTCTCATCCTCTGTCACTCCAAGGAGAAAAGGCCAAGTTCACTCAACCTATTCTCATAAGGCATGCTCCCAATTCAGGCAACATCCTTGTAAATCTCCTCTGCACCCTTTCTATAGTTTCCACATCCTTCCTGTAGTGAAGTGACCAGAACTGAGCACAGTACTCCAAATGGGGTCTGACCAGGGTCCTATATAGCTGCAACATTACCTAAATTCAATTCTACAATTGATGAAGGCCAATACACCGTACGCCGCCTTAACCACAGAGTCAACCTGCGCAGCTGCTTTGAGCGCCCTATGGACTCGGACCCCAAGATCCCTCTGATCCTCCACACTGCCAAGAGTCTTACCATTAATACAGGTCAACCTTCACTGATCTGACTACCTGTAATCCGGTTCCTTCGATAATCCGGCACTGATTATACTTAATGTGATCCTTCTGTAATTCGGCATTTTCATTAATCCGGCACTCCTCAGGTCCCAATGGTGCCCGATTAGTGAGGGTCGACCTGTACTATATTCTGCCATCATATTTGACCTACCAAAATGAACCACTTCACACTTATCTCAGTTGAACTCCATCTGCCACTTCTCAGCCCAGTTTTGCATCCTATCAATGTAACCTCTGACAGCCCTCCACACTATCCACAACACCTCCAACCTTTGTGTCATCAGCAACTGTACTAACCCATCCCTCCACTTCGTCATCCAGGTCATTTATAAAAATCACTAAGAGTGAGAGTCCCAGAACAGATGTCTGACACACTCCACTGGTGACTGCCCTCCATGCAGAATATGACCTGTCTACAACCACTCTTTGCCTTCTGTGGGCAAGCCAGTTCTGGATCCACAAAGCAATGTCCCCTTGGATCCCATGCCTCCTTACTTTCTCAATAAGCCTTGCATGGGGTAGCTTATCAAATGTCTTGCTGAAATCCATATACACTACATCTACTGCTCTACCTTCATCAATGTGTTTAGTCGCATCCTCAAAAAATTCAATCAGGCTCGTAAGGCACGACCTGCCCTTGACAAAGCCATACTAACTATTCCTAATTATAATTCCTAACCTCTCCAAATGTTCATAAATCCTGCTTCTCAGGATCTTCTCCATCAACTTACCAACCACTGAGGTAAGACTCACTGGTCTATAATTTCCTGGGCTATCTCTACTCCCTTTCTTGAATAAGGGAACAACATCCGCATCCCTCCAATCCTCCGGAATCTCTCCCGTCCCCATTGATGATGCAAAGATCATTGCCAGAGACTCAGCAATTTTCTCCCTCGCCTCCCACAGTAGCCTGGGGTACATCTCATCTGGTCCCAGTGACTTATCCAACTTGATGCTTTCCAAAAGCTCCAGCACATCCTCTTTCTTAATATCTACATGTTCAAGCTTTTCAGTCTGCTGCAAGTTATCACTACAATCACCAAGATCCTTTTCCATAGTGAATACTGAAGTAAAGTATTCATTAAGTACCTCTGCTATTTCCTCCGGTTCCATACATACTTTCCCACTGTCACACTTGATAGGTCCTAGTCTTTCACATCTTATCCTCTTGCTCTTCACTTACTTGTAGAATGCCTTGGGGTTTTCCTTAATCCTGCCTGCCAAGGCCTTCTCATGGCCCCTTCTGGCTCTCCTAATTTCCTTCTTAAACTCCTTCCTATTAGCCTTATAATCTTCTAGATCTCTGACATTACCCAGCTCTCTGAACCTTTTGTAAGCTTTAATTTCATTAATTTCTTTCCACAGCTGTTGTTAACACAAGGATTTTTTTTTCTGGTTTTAAGACCATTTATAAAAGCCGTAACTTGCTACCTCAATAACATGGCCAGTATAATCGAAGACCCCACCCACCCTAGGCATTCTCTCATCTCCCTTGTCCCATTGAACAGAAGATGCAAAAGCCTGAAAGTACGTTGCACCTGGCTTACTGACAGCATCTATCCCACTGTTTTCAGGCTATTGAATTGACCTGGTATGGTAAGATGGACTCGTAATAACCTCAATCTACTTTGCCGTGGCCTTGCTCCTTTATTTATTTATTTGTTGAGATACAGCATGGAATAGGTTCTTCTAGCCCTTCAAACTGAAATACCCAGCAACCCTAATCATGGGACCTGGCAACTGCTACAATTGTGGGAGGAAATCAGAGCACCCAGAGGAAACCCACGCGATCATGGGGAGGACGTACAAACTCCTACAGACAGCAGCGGGAATTGAACCCGGGTCTCTGATGCTTACCATTCCACAATCTGCACTTTATCTGTAACAATTTATTCTACATTCTGGTATTGTTTTCCCATGTGCTATCTCAGTGCACTGATCTGATGAGATTTTCTGTATGGGTGGCATGTCAAATAAGGATTTTAATGTATTTCAGCACATGTACAACAATAATACGATTTGTATCTAGAACCTTGTTTTGAAGCAGTTTATTTGGAATCTTTTTGAAGTGGAGTGGTTCCTTTTACACGGTGCTTGGTTCTGCCTGTTCTCTAGGTTCTGCGAGCTGCTGAGCAGGCCCATCTGTGGGCTGAGCTGGTCTTCCTGTATGATAAATACGAAGAGTATGACAATGCTGTCATCACCATGATGAATCACCCCACAGATGCCTGGAAGGAAGGACAGTACAAAGATATTATAGCAAAGGTATTTACTAATCTTGTTTGCTTTTGAGTTCTCCATCGGTTGGGGTTGACCATGGATGTTGCATGCTAACTGTCTAGATCTGCAAGCCTGGACAGTACAGGATGCTCCCCATGTAGCAAGCTCCCTCCCCTCACCACGCATCTGATGAACCCAAAGGAATACCACTGACTGATAAAGTTTGGTATCAGCAGCGTTGTAGGTGTTGCCAGTCAGCCTTGAACTCAACGTAGGACTGCCTTAAGGACTCCAGCTCAGGACTTTTCCCTCTGGTTTTACTCGCAAGGCAGAAGAGGTTTGAGATTAAAGTGTCTCTTCTCCTAAATGAGCTGCCAACCACAGCTGACACCCCATCTGCCCAAAGCAACTGGTCTTAAGGAGCCGGTAAACTGCCTTTGCCCCTTCTCCTGTCAGTAGAAATGGTTCAGCTGAGCTTAGTAGTTAAGCCACACATGAAAGCAGGGAGCTGGACTTGGTTGTCAGAGACTGTTTGAGGCGCACACCATTGGCAACATTTAATAGGAAGTGGGAGCTTGCCCCCATTACCATCTCCAGCTACTACAACCTTAAGGAACCAATCTTGTTGGTAATGCTATACAAAAAGGCATGGATCGAGTGTACAGCCAGGGATTTCTCTCAGGATGGAAGTGGCTAATACAAAGGGGCATAATTTGAAGGTGACTGGTGGAATAGGGGATATCAGAGAGTAAGCTATTTACAGCGGTGGTACATGGAACACCCTGCCAGGGATGGTGTAGGAGGGAAGAGTTAGATTGATCTTAGAGTAGATTAAAAACTTAGTGCAACATTGTAGACCGAAGTGCCTGTTGTGTTATGTTTTAAAGCTAATGGCAAGTTGGCCATAAATCAAAATGTTGTGTACAGGAGATGGGATGTTATGTTGAAGTTGTATAGGACATTGGTGGGGCCTAATATGGAGTATTGTGTGCAGTTTTGGTCACCTACCCACAGGAAAGATGAAAACCAGGTGAAAGGATGCAGAGAAAATTCACAAGAATGTCGCTGAGTCTGGAGGACTTGAGTTAAAAAGAGAAAGATTGAGTAGGTTAGGATTGTATTATTTAGAACGTAGAAGATTGAGAGGAGATTTGATAGTGGTATACAAAATTATAAGGGGTATAGATAGGGTAAATGCTAGCGGTCTTTTTTCACAGGTTGGATGGGACTGCAACTAGATGTCATGGGTTAAGGGTGAAAGGTGAAATGTTTAAGGGGAGCATGATAGGAAACTTCACTCAGTGGTGAGAATGTGGAACGAACTGGCAGCACAAATGGTGTATGAGTTTGATTTCAACATTTAAAAGAAGTTTGGATAGGTACGTGGATAGTAGGGCCATGACTGGGAGTAGACTGTTTAAATGGATTGGCACAGATTAGATGGGATGAAGGGCCTTTTTCTGTGTTGTACTTTGCTACTTGTCTATTTTGATGACTTGGCAGCTGCTACATTTAATTTCCAGTCCTTTATGATGTATCAGAACCATTCCTAAGAATGTTGTCATGATATTCTCAATGCGAGACATGTTCACTTTTTAACCTTGACTAGGTAGTGATCACTTGAATTATTCCCTCAGGTTGCCAATGTGGAGTTGTATTATAAGGCCCTACAGTTCTATTTGGACTTCAAGCCACTGTTAATCAATGATCTCCTGATGGTATTGTCACCACGCTTGGACCATACCAGGGCAGTCACCTTTTTCAGCAAGGTGAGCCACTACTTGGACAATTTGGTAAGTTCTGTACGGGCTGGAACGTGGCATTGGGACCAGGCCCAAAGCATGGGGCCTGGGTCCTAGTGCAGGGGAAGAGCCAGTATTTGGACAAGTGAAACACCCAGGCCAGGTGGACTGAAAAGGCAGATGGTCGGTACCGGAGGCAAGGGTGGGGCTGGTTCTGCGAAGTTTACTCCCTCTCAGCACCAAAGCTGTGAGGCTGCTCTGGCTGCTCCAGGCTTCATGTCTGCAAGTTTCATGGTGATATGCCTTACTGTAATGAACTGAAACTGAAGCTATGGGCCTGCTCTGAGCTTTGTCTCTTAGGATTCATTTTCATTCTGAATGCTGTTGTTTCTTACTATTGTGTGCACGATTTGTGTTTTTTTCTCTCTGCGCACTGGGTGTGTATTGATCTTTTTTTAATTGGGTTCTTTCGGCTCTCTTGTTTTGTGGCAGCCTGTAAGCAGTCGAATCTCAAGGTTGTATAATTTATACATCCTTTGATCATAAATGTAATTTGAACTTTGAAAACATTTCTAATGGTACAAGACTGAATGTATTCTGTCTGATTACAGGTGGGCCAGTTGCCGCTGATTAAGCCATACTTAAGATCAGTTCAGAATCACAATAATAAGTCAGTGAATGAAGCGCTGAATAACCTGCTTACCGAAGAGGAGGATTACCAGGTATGTGGCAATGCTGTCCTACTTGTTAAACTTCCAAGGAATATGTAATGCAAACTACTGCTCGTGGTGATTCATTACTCCATGACCATATCCATCCTCCCTCCAAATGCAACAGTTCACTTCAGCCTCTCCCTGCAATTAGCAAAGCTTCTCCTATTGGATTTATTAGGGGCTGGTTTATGTTTACTGATCTTGCCTGCACCACCCTTCACCCCTGCACACTTCCCCACCAATCTGCATTAATCTGAATCACTCTTCAAGCTTCTGCTCTTGAAAAGATCACCAGGCTGTTCTGACCGTCAGTCCATGGCTGCCTCTTGGGCTAAGATGAGGCCACCCTCAAGCTGGAGGAGCAACACCCTGTATTCTGTCTGGGCAGCCTCAAAACTGATGGCATGAATATTGATTCCCGGTTTTAAAAAATAATTTCTCTTCCCCTCCTCCCCCCCCACTTCTATTCCCCATTCTGGCCCCTCACCTCTTCCAACCTGCCTATCACCTCACCCTTCTCCTCCTCCTATGGTCCTCTCTCCTCTCCTATCAGATTCCTTCCTCTCCAGCCCTTTAATTTTCCCACCCACTTGGCTTCACCTATCACCTTACAGCTGGCCTCCTTCCCCTCCATTCACCTTTTTATTCTGGCAAGTTCCCTCTTCCTTTCCACTCCTGTAGAAGGGTCTCTGTCTGATATGTCAACTGTCTATTCATTTCCATAGATGCTGCCTGACCTGTTGAGTTCCTCCAGCATTTTGTGTGTGTTACTCTTGACTTGATTAAGCAATGCATGTTCCCAATTACAAATTTATTTCATTACTTAAAATTTTAATTTACCAGCTGTCCTGTTGAGTTTCAACTGTGTGTTGCTTTGGGTTTCCAACATCTGCAGGATCTCTTCTGTTTATGCCAGCCTGTTCAATCCCTGTTCTGGTAAATCACGCATCTTTTACTCTGCTCCTGTTTACTGCAAAGGCACTGGTCCTGAAACTGCGATCTAATTCTCAATTCTGGTTGAATTTCCTACTACTAAAATAAGAACATTCCCAACTGAGCTGGTTATAATCAGTGTCTCGTATGGCGTGGGAATAGTGGCAAGAGTTTACAACCTTGGGTCAAGGTTGTCCTATATTATATACTGCATAACTGATTGGTAAAATCTCTTGGAAGGATGTTTAACTCTACGCATAAAAGATGTTCTTCCCCTTTAGCCATCAATGGTCTATTTATTTACATGACCTAAAGCTTGTGCAGAGGAGCTTTATCTCATTAGAAATTGCATTTCTAATGAGATTTGAGACATTGAGGCATTGGTTAGACTGCACAGAGCATTCTGAGTAGATTATCTAAGAAAGTGAGTGGCTGGGTGGAGATGCTTGCTCTTCCTGTGCAGTCTCATCCGTGCACTATCCTCCATGAGCGTGGACTCACTTTATAATCCTGCTACTTCTGTCCTGGGGTGGGGTTGGAGATGTACAGGTGTCCCCCGCTTTTCAAAACCTCACTGTTACGAAAGACCTACATTAGTACCCTGTTTTCGCTTCCAGAAGGTGTTTTCACTGTTACGAAGAAAATTCAGCGTGCGATAAAAGGCAGCGCGCCCCCCAAGCAGCTGCTCTCCCTGGATTCGGAGCAGCATTGCTTTAACACGAGCCTGTGAGCAGCCGTTTGCAAGATGAGTTCTATGGTGTCGTAAAAACCAAAAAGAACTCGTAAGGGTGTTACACTTAGCGTAAAACTAGACATAATTAAGTGTTTCGATCGTGGTGAACGAAGTAAGGACTAAGTGAGTTTGGCTTGTGGAAGCTGACGAAGGTGATGTTGAAGAGGTTTTGGCATCCCATGACCAAGAACTGATAGATGAAGAGCTGATGCAATTGGAAGAGGAAAGGATAACAATCAAAACTGAATGCAGTAGCAAAAGTGAAGCAACTGCGAGAGATTTTCGCTGCAATGATAAAGTACAACTTTAATTTTGAAAGGGTACGTAGGTTTAGGGGATATTTGCAAGATGGTTTGAGTCCTTACAAAGAACTGTATGATAGAAAAATACACGAGGCTCAGCAGTCAAGCAAGCCTTCCATATCAGCCACAGCAGACGACGAACCTCGACCTTCAACATCGAGGCGGGCAGTCATAGAAGATGAGCTGCTTGCTCTAATGGAATCAGACGATGAGATGACACCCCAGTGTCCCACCACCCCAACACCCAGGCCATGGACAGATACTGTACTGATTCGCGAAGAATGCAGCAGTAGCCGGGAGGCACACAGCACATCTTTAAGAAAAAAGCTGAAATAAACATGCTAATTAATTAGGTGTCGGCCCAGGTCAAAGGCGATGCAATTGGCAAACGGCATTGATCTGGGCCGACAATTACATGCCGAGCAGCACCTAATTAAGTTCTCAAACGGCAGGGGAAGTTAAGGACTGCATTAAAGCCAAGGAAAGGGTATATAAGGTAGCAAAGGTGAGTGGGAAGTTGAATGATTGGGAAGCTTTTGAAACCCAACAAAAGGCAACTAAAAAACTATAAGAAGGAAAAATATGAAATATGAGGGCAAACTAGCCAATAATATAGAGCAGATACAAAAAGTTTTTCAGTTATATGAAGAATGGGGGGGGAAGGTGTGGTTAGAGTTGATACTAGACCACTGAAAAATGATGCTGGTGAGGTATTAATGGAGGACAAAGAAATGGCAGATAAATTGAATGAGTACTTTGCATCTGTCTTCACGGTGAAAGACACTAGCAGTGTGCCAGAGGTCTGTGAGTGTCAGGGAGCAGGATTGAGTGCCGTTGCTATTACAAAGGAAAAAAGTGCTAGGCGAGCTCAAAGGTCTTAAGGTGGATAAGTTACCTGGACCAGATGGACTACATAGCAGAGTCCTAAGAGAGATTGCTGAAGAGATAACAGGTGCATTGGTCATGATCCTTCAAGAATCACTTGATTCTGGCAAGGTTTCCGGAGGAATAGAAAATTGCATATGTCATTCCACTTTTTAAGAAGGGAGGAAGACAAAAGTTAGCAAATTATAGGCCAGTTAACCTAATGTCAGTAGATGGGTAAGTGTTGGAGTCTATAATTAAGGGTGACGTTTCAAGGTACTTAGAGACTAATGGTAAAATAAGTCAAAGTCAGCATAGTTTCTATAAAGGGAAATCTTGCCTGACAAATGTGTTAGAGTTCTTGGAGGAAGTTACAAGCATTGTGGAGAAAGGAGAGGCAGTGGATGTCATTTACTTGGATTTTCAGAAGGTGTTTGATAAGGTGCCACATATGAGGCTGTTTAACAAGAAAAAATCCTATGGCATTACGGGAAGGATATTGGCGTGGATAACAGAGTGGCTGATAGATGGGAGGCAGTGGGAATAAAGGGGGCCTTTTCTGGTTGGCTGCCAGTGACTAGTGTTGTTCCACTGGGCTCAGTATTGGGACTGATACTTTTCACATTGCTTGTCAGTGATTTAGATAATGGAATTGATGGCTTTGTGACAAAGTTTGCGGATGATACGAAGATAGGTGGAGGGGTAGGTAGTGCTGAGGAAGCAATGTGATTGCAGCAGGACTTAGACAAATTGGAAGAATGGGCAAAAATGTGGCAGATGGAATGCAGTGTTGGGAAATGTATGATAATGCATTTGGGTAAAAGGAGCAATAGTGTGGACTATTATCTAAATGAGAGAATGTTCAAACATCAGAGGTGCAGAAGGACTTAAGAGTCCTCGTGCAAGACTCCCAGAAGGTTAATTCACAGGATGAGTCTGTGGTAAAAAAGGCAAAAGCAATGTTGGCATTTATTTTAAGGGGAATAGAATATGAAACAAGGAGTCTTTATAAGACCACACTTAGAGTATTGTGAATAGTTTTGGGCCCCATATCTCAGAAAGGGTGTATTGTCATTGGAGAGAGTCCAGAGTTCACTAGGATGATTCTGGGAATGAAGAGGTTAACATATGAGGAGTGTTTGGCAACTTTGGGCCTGTACTCACTGCAATTTAGAAGAATGCAGGGGTGTCTCATTGAAACCTACCAAATGTTGAAAGGACTGGATAGGGTGGGTGTGGAGAGGATGTTTCCTGTGGGGGTTATCCAGAACTAGAGGGCACAGTCTCAGAATTGAGGGACAACCCTTTAGAACAGAGGTAGAGAGGAATTTTTTTAGGCATAGAGTAGTAAATCTGTGGAATGCTCTGCCACAGACTGCTGTGGAGGCCAAGTCCTTTGCGTATACTTAAGGCAGAAGTTGAGCGTTTCCTGATCAGTCAGGGCATCAAAAGTTCTGGCAAGAAAGCTGGTACAGGATTGAGTGGGATCTGGAATCAGCCATGACAGAGTTGACTCAGTGGGCTGAATGGCTTAATTCTGCTCCTCTTGTGTCTTGTGTCTTCTGGACATCCCATTTGAGCAGAGATGAGGAGTTTCTTTAGACAGTGGGTGGTGATTCTGTGATATTCACTGGCACGGGGACTGTGGAGGTCAAGTCATTTGGTATCTTTAAAGTGCAGATTAGTAAGATCATCAATGTTACAGGAAGGATGCAGAAGAATGGGGTTTAGCAGGATAATAAATCAGCTGTGATGGAATAGTGAGCCCAGTCAATGAGCTGAATGGCCTAATTCTGCTTTGTGTCTTATGGCTTTATAGTCTACAGATCATGGGAGAAAGTATAAACACTTCTAAATTTTATCAGTGACTTGTCCAGCGATCTAGTATGATTGTTCTGTTTCTCTGCAGGGTTTGCGTACATCCATTGATGCATACGATAACTTTGACAACATCAGCCTTGCTCAGCGCCTAGAAAAGCATGAGCTAATTGAATTTAGGCGCATCGCTGCTTATCTCTACAAAGGTAACAATCGCTGGAAGCAGAGTGTGGAGCTGTGTAAAAAGGACCGTCTATACAAGGCAAGCACCCGTACAAGTATCACTTACTGAGTTCAGCTGTGACTTTCAAACTTGATTCTGAATTCTCAATTTTTCTAGGATGCAATGCAATATGCAGCAGAGTCCAAGGACACAGAGCTCTCCGAGAAGCTGTTACAGTGGTTTCTGGAAGAGGGCAAACAAGAATGCTTTGCCTCTTGTCTGTTCACATGCTATGATCTGTTACGGCCAGACGTGGTTCTTGAGCTCTCATGGAGGCATAACATTATGGACTTTGCGATGCCATACTTTATTCAAGTTATGAGAGAATACCTCAGCAAAGTAAGTGACCTTTTAAATATCAGTAAAGTTTGAACCTTGTGCGACACCCACGTTCATTCCCACCGCTGTCTACAATCTCCCCATGGCCATGTGGATTCTCTTCGGGTTCTCCGATTTCCTCCCATCTTCCAAAGAGTACGAGGTTAGTACTTTAATTGGTCATGTCGGATTTCTGGTCATCTTCCGATCCTTGGGGTTCTTCCAGGAGTCAGGAATGGTGAGCAGTCTTAATTTTTAACAATCATTTATTTTTAAAGTCCAAACAGACGTACAAATACTACGCAGACTAAATAAAGAGCCGAGAAGTGAAGCTAAGAGGAATGAAAAGGAGTCAGAAGCTGAAGATAAAAGTTCAAAGGTTCATTTATTATCGAAGCCTGTATCCATATGTAACTCTGAAATTTGTATTTCTCCAGACAGCCACAAAATGAAGAAAGAACAAGTCATTCAGAGAGGAACATCAAACCCTCCACCCTGTACAAAAAAGGACAGCATCCTGATCATCAACCCCACCCCCACCCCTATGCAAAACAAAACAGGAACTTCGACCCCCCACACACAAAATACTAACAGATTATCAATCCTCAAACCCCCTCTCCCCTCACACGACAAAACAAAAAAGGAACAGCCGATTTTTTTTTTTCAAAACACAGAATATAGAAACCATGTTTGAAAAAATCCGCAGTCCATAAATGCAATAGTCCAATCCATAAGCGCGGAATCTCGCTATCTACAATATCAGAGAGGCCTACCTGCCTGCCACATTGATGGGCCACTCACAGGCTCCTTCTCTGTCAGCGATCAAAAGGTAAACAGTCGGCGCTGAAACCCTTGCTGGCTTTCTGCATTCACTTCGATGTCTCAGTCTTCCTCAACGCTTTAATTGGCCATTACTGGACGTTGTAAATGGTGAAATGGAGTCAAACATCTCATGTGCCATCTCAAAGTTCCTTCACATCGAGGCTGGCGAGTACACACTCACTTCCCAGAATCTTCTCAGAGCCAGCAAAGCACTGAATCACTCAAAACAATTTCCAGGCTGTGAATCACAGGCTCTAGCAGTCCCAAAAACACATTTAAGGTGAAAAACAGACGTAAAAGAAGTAGAAAGCCTATTTTCATTTGCTATCTAGAAGATGTCAACTGAGGGAGTGTAGTACACTGGCGCCATCTTATGGAGCCTCTGAAAGACTCATCACCTTTATTATTGTGAAAAGAGAAATTCTTCAAATAACCGAACTAATCAATGGTTGTGCAATTACATCACATGGGTAATGTGCTAATACTTAGCCAGTAGCCAGTGAAAACTGAGAAAGGTGATAAACTGTTAGTTTAACTGCTGTACTGTGCTCTGCTAGTAAGTGAAGATAGACCACTGCATACTGTTAAAAATACATGAGTTTGTTAAAGTACAAATATTATAAAAAGTATTTTTTAAAAAACAGTGAAATGGTGATCAGATAGCTGTTGGATCTATTATTTTTCTGATTCTTAAGAATGGTGAGTTTTATTTTTTAATAGTTTATCTTAAGGTTTAAACAAACATACTAAGTGAAGAGCTGAGAAGCAGAGCAGAGATTCAAAGTGGAGAAGGCAAAAAAAAGATGATGACACCTCTGAAAAATCCATCCTTTGTACTCAAGATAACAGAGGGTTCCTGAGCTAAGAATAAGTCCGTCAATGGTTGCACAATTCTATCACACGGTTAATGTGCCAACACATAGCCAGTGAAAACTGAGAAAGGTGATGAGCTGTTACATAACTACTATACTGCTTTCTTCCAGTAAGTGGGGATCAACCACATACTGTGAAATATTCAAGTTTGTTAAATAGAACAAATACAGCTTTAGTCTTGCAATACTTCATCTAATGAAGTATTTTTTTAAAAAAGCTGGTTTCCAACAGTCACACGGATGTAATTGGCTGGTGTGGGATTCTTGGTCCAGAACAGCTTCTTCTGTACTGTATCTCTAAATTTAAAAAAATTGAGAATTTAATATTATTAATATAAAATTTCAGTCTGGAGCAAGTCTTTCTGACTGAGCTTGATGGGCCTACGTTTCTAGGCATTGTGTACAGAGCAATGTTCATGTATTTGATCAGAAGTTGTATAAAGTACTGGGGGAGTTACTCCAAATCTTTGCAAGTGTTTACATAATAGTTGGCATGAGTGCAAGTGAACTTGTACATATTGGAATTGCAACATGGGTATGAGGCTTTGCATTTAAGAGTACGGGAAACTTACGAGATTCTGTAGATGCTTGAAAGCTAGAGCAACAATCACAATGCTGGAGGAGCTCAGCAGCTCAGGCAGCATCTGTGGAAAAGAATAAACAGTCGATATTTTGGGCTAAGACCCTTCTTCAGGACTGGAAAGGAAGGGGGAAGATGCCAGAATAAGAAGGTGGCAGGAGAGGAAAAAGGACAAGCTGGAAGGGGATGGGTGGAAAGGCTGGAGAAGAAGGAATCAGAAGAGTGGACCATGGGAGGAGGAGGAGGAGCACCAGAGAGAGGTGATAGGCAGCTAAGGAGAAGCAGTAAGAGACCAGAGTGGAGAATTCAAGGGGAGGGAAGGGTGAGGGAGGAAACCTACTGAATGTTGGAGAAATTGATGTTCATACCATCAGGTTGGACGGAATTTGAGGTGTTGTGTTCAACCTGATGGCCTCCTTGTGGCAGGAGGGGAAAACTATTACACACACGCAGTCACTTAGCAGTTTGTGTCTGCTAGACTTAGACGATTATCAACTTGGTCAAGGGATAGCTTCAGAATTCCTTTTCAGCTGTTCATATATAATTCTGGTCAAGATGGCAGCAGCGAACAACACTACTTTGGGCGACATCTTCCAGGTGGCCCACGGAACTGTTTCTTTTACGTGTTTTTTTTTAATGTAGTCTGGTACTGTTAGAGCCTGTGATCTACAATTTGATGGTGAGTTTTTGGCCTGGTTGGGCAATCTGGTGCTTTGCTGTCTACGAAAAGGTTCCAGGAGGTGAGTGGCCAAGAAGCTTAGAGACGGGTCATGAGCCCATGATTGACTCCATTTCTCGTCTATTAAAGCATTGAGGAACATTGAAACATCAGGGCAATCATGTGTTCAGCGCCATCAACCAACCTCTCACTGACTGCTGCCGGAGGAAGGTGTCTGTGTGTGATGGTCTCCTTCTCCTTTTCCTGCTCACTCGCGCACTCCCATGCTGTCGGAGGATGGTTCCAAAGTTCTAGATCTGCACTTTGTGGATTGGACTGTTGATTGATTGACTCTTTTGTGTTTTTTATATCATTTTCACTCGTTCTTTCTTGGGGGGTGGGGGCGGTTGATTTTTTTTTTTTGGATGGTTTGATTCCATGGTGTTTCTTTGTTTTGTGGCCGTCTGTGGAGAAGACTGATCACAGGGCTGTATACTGCATATATACTTTGATAATAAATGTAGTTTGAGTCTCAAGCTGGTCCTTGGCTATTGAAATGGTGGCACTGTGATCACTGAGGCCATTCTGAACTATTAAAAATATGAGATGACTTTGGTTTGTTGTTGGTAACAGTTTCAAATTGGTTTCTCCCTATTCCTATTCAAAGTTTCATTTCAGGCTGAAATGTTTCCAGTCACATTAGGAAGCTATGTTCTATGTTGGTTACTTCTGACAGGATTGCAATCGCATTGAAAATAAAATGTAGAGTTGAAAATTGTCTTGATTACAAAATACCAACGATTCAAGTAGAGTTCCCATATTCCATGCAACACTTCAGACATCCAATTCGAGTGGTTCTTGCTCGAAGGTTTAGATTACACAAAACTGAATAATAGGGTAACTTATTCAGTTCATCTATTTGTAACTTGAAGCTAATGGTGATATAGAATCTATTTACAATAGCTGAGAAGTCTTCAGCTTGGGGGCACTGTTTTAAAGATTCAAAGCACATTTTGTTGTCAAAGTATATATGCAGAGTATACAACCCTGAGGCTCGTCTTCCTGCAGACAGCCATGAAACAAAGAAACACCATGGAACCCGTTCAAAGAAAACAACTAACACTCAGTGTGCTTAAAAGAAATCATATAAACAGCAATAACACAGCAAATAACATCTGTTTATTTATTTGGCGATGGAGCAGAGTAACAGACCCAATGAGCCTGCGCTGCCAAATTACACCCATGGGTGACCAGTTATCTACCAACTGGTACATCTTTGGAATGTTGGAGGAAACCGGAGTACCCACAGGAAACTCTACAGTCACAGGGAGAATATACAGGCTTCTTACAGATAGCAAACATGAGAATCTGCAAAATGCTGGAAATCCAAAGCAACATACACAAAATGCTGGGAGATCGCAGCAGGTCAGGCAGCATCCATGGAAATGAATAAACGTTTTGTTGACATTTCAGGCTGAGACCTTTTTTCCACAGATGCTGCTTGGCCTGTTGAGTTCCTCCAGTATTTTGTGTGTTCCATACAAATAGCGGCTAGAATTGAAGCCGGGTCTCCTGTGCTGTAATATTCTTATGCTAACCGCCACACGACTGTGCTGCCCTCTGCTGATGTTAGGTCAGTTGTCATTTTATAAATCTAAGATTTGTGTTATTAGTCACGGGTATTAAGGGATATGAAAAACTAGGGAACGGTTAATTCGTGCTGTCTGATCTAATAAGATGACAGTGCAGGCTCCTGTTGTTCCTTCTGAAGTATTGGTGAGTACTATAGGTTCTTGAAGTTTATGATCAAACCGAAGTTGGCATCTTGGCACCCTCCTTATTTTTCACTTACATAATCATTCTAGCTGGGTCACATTTTTGCTACCTGATTTTCCTGTGATTTTCTTTCATCTGTGCTTTTGCTCTAGGTCTCAAGTTTCACCTCTGAATTTTCTTGCAGGTTGATGAAATAATGGAAAAGGTGACCATCTGCTTTTTTTTGCTAACATAGTCTGGATTCCTCAGCCCATAACCACTAGCTCAGGGTTTCTAACTGCTTTTAGAGGGAGATCCTTAAACTGTCCTTAATGGAGTGCAGTGTAAATCTGATGAAGTTGTGGACTAAACAATAATCCAACTAACTGCTTGCTGTCTGTTCTACCTGAAGCATTTGGATTCACTAACGATATTCTTTCTACGTGCTTGCCATCTGTTCTACCTAATGCACTTAGGTTCACTAACTTCATTCTTTCTACATCTTGAGGTTCTTGTGTATTACCAATTAAACAGGTTATCTAAATTACCCTTACTCTGTCCCTTCCATAATGTGGTGGATTCTGGTTAATTGGGACACAACAGGACTAATACACTGTGGCCCAATTAAAAGGCTGTCCCAACCAGCCGAAGTTTCATGGATATAGTTAAAAGGTATATTTTTTTTTAAATAAATCAATCTACAGTTTAACTGAGTATATTTAAATAAAATACAGAACAAATTGGAACACTGCCAATAGCACTACCATACTATAAAACTGTGCTAGTTCCTAATAGTTATCGACAGAGGAATTCATCCAGTGTACACTGCTGTCTTCTTTTGATTGACTGTAAATGAACAAAATCAACGCTGACACCTGGTGCAGATAATGGACGGCCCTCGTTGCCTTCCTGCATGTAGTAATGTTGGCTGGTGTCAATTTTTTTTTTTTTTTGTGGCATCTTGGTGATGGTCTGAAACTTTTTGAAGTCAAAATTTAAAAAAAAAACAAAATTATCAATTTCGGTACATGGAGCTTAGAAAAATTGAGGGCTGTGCCATAGAGTAATTCTGGGAAGTTTCTAGAGTAGGTTACATGGTCAGCACAACATTGTGGGCCAAAGGGCCTGTAATGTGCTGTAGATTTCTATGTTCTAAAAATTACTTTTTGAATGTGTCCATTGGCTCTGATGGATAATATAACATAAGCACACATAACTTGCTATTTATGAACTGTTTGCTCTGAGCACTGTGTACTGTCTTAAGAGCCACACAAGTGCAAGTGACTGACACTAGTCAGAAATAGTTTGGCAATATTCTCCTGTCCCAAATAAATGAAGGAAAGTCCTGCAGTTTTCTTGATTAGTTTTTGTTTTTCAAGAGTTGTCCCAAATAAAGGGCTGCCCCAATGAACCAGAATTCCTGAATACTTACATCTGTTATAACATGAACCAGTTCAGAGAAAACCCTGCATGTGTTTAAACCAGCTGCTGATGAGCTGTTCATATCTTGGAATATTGCCATATTCGAGTTCTATGGATGAGCTGAATTAGCAAATAAGGTTTCAATAGTTCCAAAGAAAGTATGCTTCTGTCAATAAATCAGACTTTTGCTAAAAAAAATGTAAAATTTTTGGATGGGTTAATTACTGTTTAACACCACAATATCTGACTTACCATGAAAGGACATGTATACAGAAAGGGCCAGTAACATGATGAAGGATCCCACCCACCTGCTCATGGACTGTTGGTCCCACTCCCATCGGGGAGGAGGCTACGTAGCATCCACACCAGGACCACCAGATTTTAAAACAGTTACTTTCCCTAAGCAGTAAGGCTGAATTGCAAGCATCTTTGGTGACATACCAAATCTCCCCAAACTCCTAATGAAATATAGCCACTGTCGTGCCTTCTTTGTAACTGCATCGATATGTTGGGTCCAGGTTAGTTCCTCAGATATTGACACCCAGGATCATGAGATCACTCATTCTTTCCTTTCTGACCCCTCTGAGGACTGGTGTTTGTTCCCTTGTCTTGCCGTTTTTGAAGCCAACAATCGGTTTTTTGGTCATGTTGACGTTGAGTGTGAGGTTGTTGGTGCAACACCACTCAAGCAGCTGATCTATCTGGCTCCTGTATGCCCTCTCGTCACCATCTGGAATTCTGTTCTATCATTAGCGAACTTATAGATGGCATTTGAGCTGTGTCTAGCCACACAGTCATGGGTCTAGAGAGAGTAGAGCAGTGGGCTAGGCACGCATCCTTGAAGTGCACCATTGTTGTCAGCCAGGTCATAGTCATACTTTATTGATCCTGAGGGAAATTGGTTTTCGTTGCAGTTGCACCATAAATAATTAAATAGTGATAAAACCATATATAATTAAATAGTAATATGTAACTTATGTCAGGAAATAAGTTCAGGACCAGTCCAAGGGAGGAGTTGTAAAGTTTGATGGCCACAGGCAGGAATGACTTCCTATGACGCTCAGTGTTGCATCTCGGTGGAATGAGTCTCTGGCTGAATGTACTCCTGTGCCCACCCAGTACATTAACTACAACAATTGTTCATCCCAGTTTGGCAAAAGAATAAATCAAGGAAGGTAGTGCACCCGTGGCTGACAAGAGAAATTAGGGATAGTATCAATTCCAAAGAAGTAGCATACAAATTAGCCAGAGAAAGTGGCTCACCTGAGGACTGGGAGAAATTCAGAGTTCAGCAGAGGAAGACAAAGGGCTTAATTAGGAAGGGGAAAAAAAGATTATGAGAGAAAACTGGCAGAGAACATAAAAACGGACTGTAAAAGCTTTTATAGATATGTAAAAAGGAAAAGACTGATAAAGACAAATGTAGGTCCCCTGCAGACAGAAACAGGTGAATTGATTATGGGGAGCAAGGACATGGCAGACCAATTGAATAATTACTTTGGTTCTGTCTTCACTAAGGAGGACATAAATAATCTTCCAGAAATAGTAAGGGACAGAGGGTCCAGTGAGATGGAGGAACTGAGCGAAATACATGTTAGTAGGGAAGTGGTGTTAGGTAAATTGAAGGGATTGAAGGCAGATAAATCCCCAGGGCCAGATGGTCTGCATCCCAGAGTGCTTAAGGAAGTAGCCCAAGAAATAGTGGATGCATTAGTGATAATTTTTCAAAACTCGTTAGATTCTGGACTAGTTCCTGAGGATTGGAGGGTGGCTAATGTAACCCCACTTTTTAAAAAAGGAGGGAGAGAGAAACCGGGGAATTATAGGCCGGTTAGTCTAATGTCGGTGGTGGGGAAACTGCTGGAGTCAGTTATCAAGGATGTGATAACAGCACATTTGGAAAGCGGTGAAATGATCGGACAAAGTCAGCATAGATTTGTGAAAGGAAAATCATGTCTGACGAATCTCATAGAATTTTTTGAGGATGTAACGAGTAGAGTGGATAGGGGAGAACCAGTGGATGTGGTATATTTGGATTTTCAAAAGGCTTTTGATAAGGTCCCACACAGGAGATTAGTGTGCAAACTTAAAGCACATGGTATTGGGGGTAAGGTATTGGTGTGGGTGGAGAATTGGTTAGCAGACAGGAAGCAAAGAGTGGGAATAAACGGGACCTTTTCAGAATGGCAGGCGGTGACTAGTGGGGTACCGCAAGGCTCAGTGTTGGGACCCCAGTTGTTTACAATATATATTAATGACTTGGATGAGGGAATTAAATGCAGCATCTTCAAGTTTGCGGCTGACACGAAGCTGGGTGGCAGTGTTAGCAGTGAGGAGGATGCTAAGAGGATGCAGGGTGACTTGGATAGGTTGGGTGAGTGGGCAAACTCATGGCAGATGCAATTTAATGTGGATAAATGTGAAGTTATCCACTTTGGTGGCAAAAATAGGAAAACAGATTATTATCTGAATGGTGGCCGATTAGGAAAAGGGGAGGTGCAACGAGACCTGGGTGTCATTATACACCGGTCATTGAAAGTGGGCATGCAGGTACAGCAGGCGGTGAAAAAGGCGAACGGTATGCTGGCATTTATAGCGAGAGGATTTGAGTACAGGAGCAGGGAGGTACTACTGCAGTTGTACAAGGCCTTGGTGAGACCACACCTGGAGTATTGTGTGCAGTTTTGGTCTCCTAATCTGAGGAAAGACATCTTTGCCATAGAGGGAGTACAAAGAAGGTTCACCAGATTGATTCCTGGGATGGCAGGTCTTTCATATGAAGAAAGACTGGATGAACTGGGCTTGTACTCGTTGGAATTTAGAAGATTGAGGGGGGATCTGATTGAAACGTATAAGATCCTAAAGGGATTGGACAGGCTAGATGCGGGAAGATTGTTCCCGATGTTGGGGAGGTCCAGAACGAGGGGTCACAGTTTGAGGATAGAGGGGAAGCCTTTTAGGACCGAGATTAGGAAAAACTTCTTCACACAGAGAGTGGTGAATCTGTGGAATTCTCTGCCACAGCAAACTGTTGAGGCCAGTTCATTGGCTATGTTTAAGAGGGAGTTAGATATGGCCCTTGTGGCTACAGGGGTCAGGGGGTATGGAGGGAAGGCTGGGTTCTGAGTTGGATGATCAGCCATGATCATAATAAATGGCGGTGCAGGCTCGAAGGGCCGAATGGCCTACTCCTGCACCTATTTTCTATGTTTCTATGTTTCTATTATGTAGTGGATGGGAGACATTGTCCAAGATGGCATGCAACTTGGACAGCATCCAGCAGGTGGAGATGTTATTTCAGGTCCACACAGATACAATTCTTAGCTTTTTGTTTAAACGCAGTAGATAACTTCCTTGCAATGCTGAAGTTACCTTAGCAAGAATCTACAGGGAGAATTTTACAATTAATTATTTGTCATTTGTCTCTTGTCATTTTACACCTCTGACCGCGCTTGCCCCACAACCCACCTGTAGCTGCAACAAGACGTGGTTCGCATGTGGATTTTTATTTCCCTGCCAGAAAGGGAATAATTAGGAAAAACTAAGACATACAGAAAAAATTGCCATGGTGTTTTGCAAATCTATTTTAACATTTATTGAACTGCATTATACACTCAGTGTACCTCCTGTACTTAAAGTGGCCACTGAGTGTATGTCCATGGTCTTCTGCTGCTGTAGCCCATCCACTTCAAGGATCGATGTGTGTTCAGAGATGCTCTTCTTCACATAACGTATAGTTCTGTGAGTTACTGTCGCCTTCCTGTCAGCTTGAACCAGTTTGGCCATTCTCCTCTGGCCCCTCTCATTAAGTGTTTTTGCCCACAGAACTGCCACTCACTGGGTTTTTTTGTCTGTTGCACAATTCTCTATAAACTCTAGAGACTGTTGTGCATGAAAATCAGCAGTTTCTGTGATACTCAAACCAATCATTCCATGGTCAAAGTCACTTAGATCACATTTCTTCCCCAATTCTGATGCTTGGTCTGAACAACAACTGAACCTCTTAACCATGTCTGCATGCTTTTATGCGTTGACTTGCTGCTACATAATTGGCTAATTAGATATTTGCATTAACGGGCAGGTATACCTAATAATAAAATGGCCACTGAGTGTATTTGTCTTAACTGATTGTTGTATTGTCTCCCAGTGTCTTATCTGTATCGTCTTACCACCTTGGATAATCTTAAAAAGTAGATGTTGGCATCAACTGTTGTAGATTAAACTGACCATTTTTTGTGTTCATTTTCAGTGAATAGCTGAGTTATTATGCCTGTTGTTAATGAAAGGCGCAAGTTGTGACTGATTTGTACATGTCGTTGTACTCCAGGTGGACAAACTTGATGCTTTAGATAGCTTAAGGAAAGATGAAGAGCAAGTAACTGAACCAGCTCCACTAGTATTTGGTAAGTTTCTGCAGTCAGAGTTCAAACTAAATTTTATTATCAAAGTACATATAATTCACCACATACGACCCTGAGATTCATTTTCCTGCAGGCAAATCTCAGCAAATCTGTAGAATAGTAACTGTAACAGGATCAATGAAAGATCAACCAGAGTGCAGGAGACAACAAACTGCAAATGCAAATATAAATAAATAGCGATGAATAACGAGAATGAGAGAGTCCTTAAAGTGAGATCATAGGTTGTGGGATCATCTCAATGGATGGGCAAGTGAGTGTAGTTATCCCTTTTTGTTCAAGAGCCTGATATTGAGGGGTTGTAACTGATCCTGAGTGTGGTGGTGCGAGCCCTGAGGCTCTTGTACCTTCTACCTGAAGGCAGTAGCGAGAAAAGAGCATGACCTGAGTGGTGGGGATCTCTGCTGATGGATGCTGCTTTCCTACAACAGCATTTCTTGTAGATCTGCTCAATGGTGAGGAGGGCTTTACTTGTGATGTACTTGCTCAAATCCAGTACCTTTGTAGGATTTCTGTTCAAGGGTATTGGTGTGTCCATACCAGGCCCTGATATAGCCAATTAATACACTGTCCACTGCTTGTCCATAGTAGCTTGATATAGCTTTAGATTTCATGCCTAAGCTCTGCAGACTCCTAAGGAAGTAGAGGCGCTGCTGTGCTTTTTCACAATTGTACTTTTGCACTGGGTCCAGAGCAGATCCCCTGAAATAGTAATAAGTTACTAACACTCTTCACCTCAGATCCTCCAGTGAGGACTGGCTCTCCTGAAGTCTGTGGTTAACTGAAATAAGCTAACTTAATGGTAGAAGTGCAAGAGATTCTGCAGATGCTGAAATCCACAGTAACACACACAAAATGCTGGAGGATTACCGTCTCCTAAGCTGTAATTTGAAACCTAGTAAATCGGTTTATTATTGTGGTGTCTTGGTAAATTACTGTAGCATGTGCAGTGAGGAAAACTAGTTGTGCATGCTGTCCATTCAGATCGATCCTTTATTTATTAAGACACAGCACTGAACAAACCATTCGGGCCCTTCAAGCCACACCACCCAGCAATCACCAGTTTAATCCTATCTCAGTCACAGGACAATTTGTAATGACCAATTAACCTGCCAGCTGGTACGTCTTGAGATTGTGAGAGGTAACCAGAGCACCCAGAGGAAACCCACACAATCACGGGGAGAATGTACAAACTCCTTACAGGCAGCGATGGGAATTGAACCTGGGTTACTGGTGCTGTAAAGGGTTGTGCTAACTACCGCAGAGATGCATTTGAAGTCACAAACTGGGAAGCAATATTGAAGAACAGAGTGTTACAATCACAGAGTGCAGTGCAGGTAACAGATGAGATGCAAGTTTGTTCAGTCTAAAGCTCATCCTATTGATCAAGGACGTTGATCTTGTAATGAAGTTTGCTGTCACTCCAGTTAGCACATAGGCCATTACAGCGCAGTGCAGGTCATTTACCCACGATGTTGTGTTACCCTTTAACCTAATCCAAATTCAATCCAACTCTTCACTCCCACATACCCTTCCATTTTTCTCCATATCTCTGTCTAAGAGTCTTTTAAATGTCCCTAATGTATCTGCCTCTACTACCACCCCCAGCAGCACTTTTCCTGCACTCTCCAGTCTTTTTTTAAAAAAAAAGCGCCTACCTCTGACATCCTCCTAAACTCCTGTTCAGACGCCTTAACCTATGCCCCCTTGACGAGAATACAAAAGCAAGGATGTAATGTTGAGGCTTGATAAGGCACTGGTGAGACCTAACTTGGAGTATTGTGAGCAGTTTGCTGTATCTCAATAAATAAATAGAGGGCTGGGGTGCTATGGTCTGGGTGTAGATCAAGGGAACGAGGCAGAAAATGGGGTCAGCCCAGGCTAAATGGGCTGAAGGGTCTTTCTGTGCTGTACTGCCTCGTGATTGACTGCATTTTATTTGGAGATGCATAGCAGAATAGGTCCTTTGAGCTACACCGCCCAGCAGTTAAAATCTGTTTTAATCCAAGCCCGCTCTGGCCTTTTCTGATGGTTTTCCTTCTCTTTTCACAGGTCAGCAGTTAATGTTGACAGCCGGCCCCACTCCAGTACCCCCTCAGCCTGCCTACGCCTATGGTTACCCGACTGGCTACAGCCAGCCCGCTTACGGCTTCAACATGTAGACGACTGCGCCAGCTTCGCCGCTGCTACCCCGAATCCATGAAAAGCATACTACAACCTCATTAAGAGCACAGGCACCCAGCTGAAACAGCACCTCAACTGCACGAGGATTTACAAAACGGACTGCTATTACTGTTATTTATTACATTGTTAAATTTCAACTTTAAAGTGTAGCTTTTTTTAAAATTAGTAAATACAATCTGAGAGGCACTGATTAGAAATTAAAGCGAGTATTAGCTAGTTAATGGAATCTGGTAATAACAGCATCCTGTAAGTCATCTTTCCAGTTTGACACTGGTTTAGTGCAATGTGAACTGTATTCTTTATACAGTTCACCCTCAAGGTACTGAGGAGAAGACATTACAGAAGGCAGCATTTCTTCCCTGGATTTTAAGCTTGAGGAATCATTTTTTATTGCCAGTATCTGCATGTTGCCAAGTATTTAATATTTTGCTGAAAGTGAATGCAAAATAATTTTTTCTTTTGCATTCTTTAGCACTGAATATTGCGTTTGGCCTGGAGGGTTCCGACTTGGACAGATGGAGCACTGTTCCATATCAGTTTGGGTCTTCCATGCCAAAAAAGCTGTGTGCCACTCATTGTTTAACTGAGGGAAACCCCCACTATGCCTGATGTGGAACAAAGCCTTGTTGCTAATCATGAGTATCACTGGATAAGTTGAATGACAACAATGTTTAGTTGAAGCCTCGATTCTGTTGGATTCCCAAATTCAGAAGGAGGCCCATCTCTTGTCTTTATTGAACAAGTATTTTGGGGAGCGTGCCACAGCGATGTTAACAATCTACTTCACCCCAGAATGTAATGCTAGTCAGGATGGTAAGATGCCTTTACCATGGGGGAAACTGCTGTTAACGTAAGCTTCGATATCAAAGGCATTGTGAATATTACTTTGCATAACTGTACAAATTTATTGGTTGGCAAGTTTAAAAATGTGTATTTGACTCTTCCTGCTGCCTCATGACATGCCACCAGAGGGAAAAATAAAAGTTTACACATGTAAATCTCATTGCCCTCACTAATTCATTGTATTAACTGTGTGAGGTTAATGTTCTGAGTGTGTCTACGTGTAGTAATATGGAAATGTGTAGTTAATTTATTGAGATACTAGTGGAATAGGCTGTTCACTTGAAGCCGCGCTGCCCAGCCTAATCCTAGCCTAATGACAGGACAATTTTCAACAACCAATTAACCTAGTGTAGTGCTAAGCACAACACTTACAGTACCAGCGACCCAGGTTCAATTCCCACCTCTGCCTGCAAGGAGTTTGTACGTTATCCCTGTGACCACATGGGTTGCCACCAGGTACTCCAGTTTCCTCCCACAGTCCAAAGACATACCAGTTGAAGGTTCATTGTAAGTTGTTCCATGATTAGGCTAGGGTTAACAATTGGGGGTGGGGGTGGGGGGGGGATTGCTGGGCAATGTGGGTGGAAGTGCCTATTCTGCACAGTATGTCAATAAATAAATATAATGCAATGTAGTAATGATAAGCCTATATACAAGACCACAATATATCGGAGCAGAATTAGGCCATTTGGCCCATCAAGTCTGGTCCACCATTTCATCATGGCTGATCCATTTTTCCTCTCAGCCCAATCTCCTGCCTTCCTGCTTATCTTTTCATGTCTTGACCAATCAAGAATTTATCTACCTTTGCCTTAAATACACCTAAAGACTTGGTCTCCACAGTTGCCTGTGGCAACAAATTCCATAGATTCACCACTCTCAGGCTAAAGAAACTCCTCCTCCCCTCCACAGGAAACACCCTCTCTGCATCCATTTTATCAAGGCCTTTCAACATTCAATATGTTTCAATGTCGTCATCTCTCAGTCTTCTGAGTTCTAGTGAGTGGATCCCCAAAGTCAGCACACGTTCCTCATATGACAACCCTTTCAATCTTATAATCATTATCGTGGACCTCCTTTGAAGCCTGCCTCTCCAATGTCAGCACATCCTTTCCTAGATAAGGGGCCCAAAACTGCTCTCAGTACTCCAAATGAGGCCTCACCAGTGTCTTATAAAGCCTCAGTCTTACATCCTTGCTTTTATGTTCTATTCCTCTCGAAATGAATGCTAACATTGCACTTGGCTTCCTCACCACCAGCTCAACCTAGAAATTAACCTTTAGGGAATTCTGCCCAAGGACTCCCAAGTCCCTTTGCACCCCAAATTTTTAAATTTTCTTTCCATTTAGAAAATCATCTTTTATTTCTTCTACCAAAGTGCATGACCATATACTTCCCAACACAGAATTTCATCTGCCATTTTCTCCTAATCTGGCGGCCTCTCAGCTTAATCAAAACTACCTGCACCTCCACCTATATTTGTGTTGTCAGCAGACTTAATCACAAAGCCATCAATTCCATCTTCCAAATCATTGACATACAAGGTAAAATTGGTCCAAACACAGACCCTGGTGGAACACCACTAGTCACCAGCAGCCAGCCAGCAAAGACTCCCGTTATTCCCTCTCTGCCTTCTGCCAATCAGCCAATGCTCTGTCCATGCTAGTATCTTTCTTGTAATATCATGAGCTCTTAACTTGTTGAGCAGCTTCATATGTGGCACTCTGTAAAAGGCCGCCTGAAAATCCAAGTACACAACATTCACCAATTCTCCTTTGGCTAATCTGCTTGTTATTTCTTTGAGAATTCCAACGGATTTGTCAGGCAAGATTTGCCCTTGAGGAAACAATGCTGACTGTGGCCTGTTTTATCATGTGTCTCCAAGTACCCCGAAACCTGATCCTTATTTGACTCCAACTTCCCAACCACTGAGGTCAGACTAACTGGCCTGTTATTTCCTTTCTTGTGCTTCTCTCCCTTCCTTATGATTGAGAGGAGGGGACTTCAATCAGGTCCACTGCCTGAGTACGAAAGGCAGCAACGGGTTGCTACATCATAAAAGATCTTTGACCAGCAACCCATCAGTGTTTGGCAAGAGCAAATTAAAGGATGGCAGGCTCAAGTGCAGCAGCTGCTGTCTGGACAGTCAGAGTGGTGATCTTGAGGCTTTAGCTCTTCGAGGCTTCAGTCAGAATGCAAAAGAAAAACGTTTCTTTTTTCCCTTTCCCTCCTTTGTCTGCTTAGCTAGGACAGTGGAGATGCCAGGCAGGATAGTTGAATGCTTTGTCTGCTTAGCTAGGACAGTGGAGATGCCAGGCAGGATAGTTGAATGCTCCTCTGTTGGATGTGGGAAGGCAGGTAGACCTCCGGTGTCCTTGATGACTACAACTGCGAGACGTGCATCCAGCTGTTATCTGCGTTAAGGAGATGGAGCTGAAATTGGATGAACTCGGGATCATTCAGGAGGCTGGGGGGGTGATAGATAGATAGGACATGTAGAGAGGTAATTACACCCAAGGTGCAGGACACAGGAAACTGGGTGACAGTCTGGAAGGGGAAAGGGGTTAAGGAACCAGCAGAGAATATCCCTGTGGCCATCAGTTATATCATTTGAGATACTATCAGGAGATCACCCAACAGAAAAGTCACAGTGGTCGGGTCTCTGGCATTGAGTCTGCCTCTGTGACTCGGGAAGGGGGGAGAAGAGGTGAGCTGTAGTGATAAGGGATTCGTTAGTTAAGGGAACAGACAGGAGGTTCTGTGGGCAAGATCAAAGTCCCGGATAGTATGCTACCTCTTGGGTACCAAGGTCTGAGATATCATGGATGGAGTATTCAGCGTTCTTCAGCCAGAAGTCATGGTCCATATAAGTACCAATGACATGGATAGGACGAGTGACAAGGTTCTACAAAGGGAGTTAGGTTCTAAGTTAAAGGGCAGAACCTCTAGGGTTGTGATATCAGGATTGCTACTCGTTATGTCCTAGTGGGGGCAGAACTAGGAAGATTATACAGTTTAATACATGGCTAAGGAGTTGATATAGGATGGAGGATGTAAGACTTTTGGATTATACAGCTCTCTTCCAGGGAAGATGGGACCTGTACAGAAGGGATGGCTTGCACCTGAACTGGAGAGGGACTAATACCCTAGCAGGAAGGTTTGTTAATGCTGTACAGTGGGGTTTAAACTGGAGTTTCAGGGGGATGGGAACCAGAGAGCCAGAACACTCAGTAGAGAGTTTGTGCAGACAGATGTTGATAAGACCTCAGACAAAGTTAGGAATCAAAAGGTTGAGCATAGTGCAACTAATGTCCTGAGATGCATATATTTCAAGTATCATAAGAAAGGTGGATAACAGTGCTGAAGATGAGGCAGCTGGTTTACAAATAGAGGCAATGTGTAGTGAGGAGAGGCTGTTGATAGAGCAAAATTACAGTCAACAGGATGAGTTGTAACATAAAAGGTGGACAAAATCAAAAAGGGTGAGTACAGGACTGAAAGTTGTATTTGAATGTGCACAGTATACAGAGTAAGTCAATGAACTTGCAGCTCAGTTACAGATTGGCAGCTATGACGTAGGCTTCACTGAATCATGGCTGAAGGAAGATTATAGCTGCAAGCTTAATGGCCAAGGATACACATCGTATCGAAAGGACAGGCAGGAGGGGCAGAATGGCCCTGTTGGTAAATCAAATCATTAGAAAGAGGTGGGAAGGAAATAGGGTGGGAAAGTGATGAATCGCTGGAAATAGAGCTAAGGAACTGCAAGGATAAAACAACCTTGATGGGAGTTGTATACAGACCCCAAAACATTATTAAGGATGTGGCCTACAAGTTACAATGGGAAACAGAAACTGTATGCCAAATGGGCAATGCTACGATAATCATGGGGGACAATCATGCAAGATAATCGGCAGATAGATTGAAAAAATCAGGTTGGAGCTGGTTTCCAAGAGGGGGAATGCTACAAGATATTTTTTTTGAGCAGCTCATGGTTGAGCCTATTAGGAGATCAGCTATTCTGGATTGGATATTGTGCAATGAACCATAATTGATTAGAGAGCTTAAGGTAAAAGAAACCTTAGGGGAAAGTGATCATAATATGATCAGATTCACTCTGAAATTTGAGGAGAAGCTACAATCAGGTGTGTCAGTGTTACAGTGGAGTACAAGAAATTACAGAGGCATGAGAGAGGAGGTGCTAGAATTGATTGGAAAAGAACACTAGCAGGGATGATGGCAGTGCAGCAATGGCTGGAATTTCTGGAAACAACTTGGAAGGCACAGGATATATACATCCCAAAGAGGAAGCAGTATTCTAAAGGAAAGATGACACACTGTGGCTAACAAGAGAAGTCATAGCCAGTATAAAAGCCAAAGAAAGGGCATATATTAAAGAACAAAAATTAGTGGGCAGTTAGAGGATTGGAAAGCTTTTAAAAACCAACAGAAGGCAAGTAAAAAAAAATTAAGAAGGTAAAGATGGGATACAAAAGAAAGTTGGATAATAATTTTAAAGAGGATACCAAAAGTTTCTTCAGCTGCATAAAGTGTAAAAGAGAGGCGAGAGTGGATATCAGAATGCTAGAGAGGTAGTAATGGGAGGTAACAAAATGGCAGATGAACTGAATAAGTATTTTGTGTCAGTCTGCGTTATGGAAGGCACTAGCAGTATGGTGAAAGTTCCTGGTGTCAGGGGTCATGAAGTGTGTGGTTACCATAATTAGAGAGAAGGTTCTCGGAAAAGTGGAAGATCTGAAGGTAGATCAGTCACCTGGACCAGATGGCGTACACTCCAGGGTTCTGAACGATGTGGCTGAAGAGAGCGTGGAGGTGTTAATAATGAACTTTCAAGAATCACTAGATACTCAAATAGTTCCAGAAGACAGAAAATTTGCAAATGACACTCCACTCTTCAAGAAGGGAGAGAAGCAGAAGAAAGAAAATCACAAGCCAGTTAGTCTGACCTCAGTGGTTGGGAAGATGGCCAAGGATATCCTTATTAAGGATGAGGTCTCAGTACTTGGAGGCACGTGACAAAGTAGGCAGTAGTCAGCATGGTCTTCTTCAAGGGAAAATCTTGCCTGACAAGTCTGTTGAAATTCTTTGAAGAAATAGCAAGCAGGGTAGATAAAGGAGGCGTTTGATGTTGTGTACTTGGATTTTCAGAAGGCCTTTGACAAGGTGCCACACATGATGCTGCTTAACAAGTTAAGAGCCTATGGTATTACAGGAAGGATTCTAACATGTGTAAAACAATGGCTGATTGGCAGAAGGCAAAGAGTAGGAATAAAGGAAGCCTTTACTGGTTGGCTGCTGATGACAGGTGGTGTTTCACAGGGGTCTGTGTTGGGAGCAATTCTTTTAATATATTTCAATGACTTGGATGATGGAATTGGTGGGTTTGTTGCAAAGTTTGTAGACTGCGCTGGCGTGTGACGCCGGGCAGTGAAGCGGGAAGATTTAAAAGGTCAGAAATCCTGCTTCGGGTTTAATTCAGAGAAGGAAGTCTGAGAATCGGAGCGGGAGTGCGGAGGAAGCCATTTTGAATTTTTCATTTTTTTTCATCGGAGTTCAGAAGGGTGGGACTGCTCAGGCGTGTGATGTCGGGCAGTGAAGCGGGAAGATTTAAAAGGAACACAGCGTGATACAGCAGGCTGCGGAGTGAGCTGGGAGCAGAGTGAAGGCCTAAGGGCTTTGACGGAAACGGGCGAGGCGAAGTAGGTTTTGCTTTCATTTTTTCCTGTTATTTGAGGAGAGGGGGAAGTATGACTGTGAGGGCAGCTTGTTGTTCTCGGTGCTGGATGTGGGAGGTCCTGCAGTTTCCCAGCCTCCCGGACGTCCACATCTGCACCAGGTGCGCCAAGATGCAGCTCCTAAGGGGCCGCGTTAGGGAACTGGAGCTGCAGCTCCATGACCTTCGTCTGGTCAGGGAGAGTGAGGAGTTGATAGAGAGGAGTTACAGGCAGGTGGTCACACCAGGGCCACGGGAGGCAGACAAGTGGGTCACGGTTAGGAGGGGGAAGGGGAAGAATCAGGTAATAGAGAGTACCCCAGTGGCTGTGCCCCTTGACAATAGGTACTCCTGTTTGAGTACTGCTGGGGGGGACAGCCTACCTGGGGGAAGCAACAGTGGCCGTGCCTCTGGCACAGAGTCCGGTCCTGTAGTTCAGAAGGGTAGGGAAAGGAAGAGGAGGGCCGTAGTAATAGGGGACTCGATAGTTAGGGGGTCAGATAGGCGATTCTGTGGATGCAGTCAGGAGACCCGGACGGTAGTTGGCCTCCCTGGTGCCAGGATTTGGGATGTTTCTGATTGCGTCCAAGATATCCTGAAGTGGGAGGGAGAGGAGCCAGAGGTCGTGGTACATATAGGTACCAATGACATAGGTAGGAAAAGGGAAGAGGTCCTGAAAGGAGAACATAGGGAGCTAGGAAGGAAGTTGAGAAGAAGGACCGCAAAGGTAGTAATCTCGGGATTACTGCCTGTGCCACACAACAGTGAGAGTAGGAATGCGATGAGGTGGAGGATAAATGCGTGGCTGAGGGATTGGAGCAGGGGCAGGGATTCAAGTTTTTGGATCATTGGGACCTCTTTTGGCACAGGTGTGACCTGTACAAAAAGGATGGGTTGCACTTGAATCCTAGGGGGACCAATATCCTGGCGGGGAGATTTGCGAAGGCTACTGGGGAGACTTTAAACTAGAATGGTTGGGGGGTGGGAATCAAATTGAAGAGACTAGGAGAGAGGAGGTTAGTTCACAAATAGAGAAAGCTAGTAGACAGTGTGTGAGGGAGGATAGGCAGGGGGCAGAGATCGGGAGCGCTCAGACCGAAGATGTAGGGGAGAAGGAAGAAAAAGATAACAAAGTTGTTTGCTTCATTAGGGACAAACAGAGAGTAAGAGGTGGAGAGTTTCTTAAATGCATGGGTATTTTAATGCTAGGAGCATTGTAAGAAAGGTGGATGAGCTTAGAGCATGGATTGATACCTGGAAATATGATGTTGTAGCTATTAGTGAAACATGGTTGCAGGAGGGGTGTGATTGGCAACTAAATATTCCTGGATTTCGTTGCTTCAGGTGTGATAGAATTGGAGGGGCAAGAGGGGGAGGTGTTGCATTGCTTGTCAGAGAAAATATAACAACAGTGCTCTGGCAGGATAGATTAGTGGACTCATCTAGGAAGCCTATTTGGGTGGAATTGAGGAATAGGAAAGGTGTAGTAACGCTTATAGGGGTGTATTATAGACCACCTAATCGGGACTGAGAACTGGAGGAACAAATTTGTAAGGAGATAGCAGATATTTGTAGTAAGCACAAGGTTGTGATTGTGGGAGATTTTGATTTTCCACACATTGACTGGGAAGCCTATTCTGTAAAAGGGCTGGATGGTTTGGAGTTTGTCAAATGTGTGCAAGATAGTTTTTTGCAGCAATACTTAGAGGTACCAACTAGAGAAGGGGCAGTGTTGGATCTCCTGTTAGGGAATGAGATAGGTCAGGTGACGGAGGTATGTGTTGGGGAGCACTTCGGGTCCAGTGATCACAATACCATTAGTTTCAATATAATTATGGAGAAGAATAGGACTGGACCCAGGGTTGAGATTTTTGATTGGAGAAAGGCTAACTTTGAGGAGATGCAAAAGGATTTAGAAGGAGTAGATTGGGACAATTTGTTTTATGGGAAGGATGTAATAGAGAAATGGAGGTCATTTAAAGATGAAATTTTGAGGGTACAGGATCTTTATGTTCCTGTTAGGTTGAAAGGAAAGGTTAAAAGTTTGAGAGAGCCATTTGGTTTTCAAGGGATATTGGAAACTTGGTTTGGAAAAAGAGAGGGATCTACAATAAATATAGGCAGCTTGGAGTGAATGAGGTGTTCGAGGAATATAAAGAATGTAAAAAGAATCTTAAGAAAGAAATTAGAAAAGCTAAAAGAAGATATGAAGCTGCTTTGGCAAGTAAGGTGAAAATAAATCCAAAGGGTTTCTACAGTTATATTAATAGCAAAAGGATAGTGAGGGATAAAATTGGTCCCTTAAAGAATCAGAGTGGACAGCTATGTGCAGAGCCAAAAGAGATGGGGGAGATTTTGAACAATTTCTTTTCTTCAGTATTCACTAAGGAGAAGGATATTGAATTGTGTAAGGTAAAGGAAACAAGAAGGGTAGTTATGGAAAGTATGATGATTAAAGAAGAGGAAGTACTGGCGCTTTTCAGGAAGCCGCCAGGGACTTGGATGGACAACCCACAAGTGGTGGTCATCTTCTACAGGTAAGGAGCACGTGAGCTTGTAACACAAGAAATACGTGAGGTAGAAGAGGAGAATAGGTTAGCTAAAACAGCTGGCCTGGCCAAACAAGGGGCTTGGGCCTGGTGGGAAAGTGTTGAACAATGACATCTATCTTGGAATGTTCTGTGGCAGATGGAACCGCTCCGCAGTTCTTTTCTATGCAGAGCAGCATACGATCTGCTTCCAACACCTGCCAACCTCAGCACCTGGTTTGAAGATAAGACAGACAGGTGTGCTGCTTGTGGCGAGAAGGGAATACTTCAATATATTTTGAGTGCATGCAGAGTCAATCTTTCCAGCGGCATGTACACTTGGAGACATAACAACGTTCTCAAAGTTGTAACAGAAGTGGCTGAGCAGAGAGTACTGCAGGACAACTTATCTCATGCCCCATGCTGCACAGAACATTGCATATCATTTGTGAAAGAAGGCTCCAAGTCAAGGGTGTACAGCGCAGGCTCACGATCAAGCCTACTTTCTTCAGCCAATGATTGGTGTGTCATGGCCGACCTGGACGGGAAAGGCAGTTTCCCAGAGCAAATAGCTTTCACCACATTGCATCCAGATATAATCATATGGTCTGACACCAGTAGAGGAGTGGTTATTGGTGAACTCACAGTCCCCTAGGACAGGGGTCCCCAACCTTTTCTGCACTGCGGACCAGCTGACCTGGGGGGGGGGCGTTGGGGGTAGGGTTGCCAACAGACAAGAGTAGCAGTCAAATACGTTGTGTGTACCCGGAGAAAGACTACAATGACCATGAAGCCTTGCGCGGGCACCAGTGTGCATGCGTGTAAATGCCAATTTTTTCTACAAATTGTTTTTGGCGATTCTGTTCCGGGGGTGGGAGGATGTTAATCATGACCAGAATATAGGTGATAAATGGCTAATACACTCAAATTCGTTTCTAAAAGGCTTTATCTAACGAATTTAATATTAAACACATAGCGCATATTTTCCTCACATGAATATATATTATCAGGGGAGGACAGGGGAGCTTGAAGTAAGTGTTGAACGAACTTCCAGTAGAAGTGGTAGAGGGAGGTTCGATATTATCATTTAAAGAAAAATTGGATAGGTATATGGACAGGAAAGGAATGGAGGGTTATGGGCTGAGTGCAGGTCGGTGGGACTAGGTGAGAGTAGCGTTCGGCATGGACTAGAAGGGCAGAGATGGCCTGTTTCCATGCTGTAATTGTTATATGGTTGTATAAGTCACTTATAAGTCAATAGCATCATAACAATTTAAGTAACGTTTGGATATTAAACACACAGCACATATTTTCCCCGTATGAATATATAAAATCATTGCAACACACCAATATCGCTGAATCAGTGGGAGCCCTGGGCTTGTTTTCCTGCAACAAGATGGTGCCATCGAGGGGTGGTGGGAGACAGCGATACTCGAGGGGATTCCTTATGTCCAGTCTATTCAGCAATTTAGTTTTCGTTGCATTCATCGCAGAGATATATTGGAAATGGAAGCAATGTTTTCAGTGCTTTCGTGGCTATCTCAGGATATTTAGCCTTGACTTTGATCCAAAATGCTGGCAGAGATGTTACGTCAAACATACTTTTCAGCCCGCTGTCATTTGCAAGCTTGAGGAGTTGATCTTCCCGTGCTGACATGGATGACGCGCGGGTAATGACCTCGCGTGCGTAATGGCTCAACGGAGTGCATGACAGGGAATGAGGAAAGGTTTCCTCGCGGCCTGGTAGCACATGCTTTGCGGCCCGGTGGTTGGAGACCACTGCCCTAGGAAGACAACATCGATGAAGCCCATGAGTGCAAGTTAACCAAGTATGCAGAATTAAGTTCAGAGTGCAGAGACAAAGGGTGGAAGGTCTCATGCTATCCATTCGAAGTAGGCTGCCGCGAGTTTATTGCGTTCACTTTCCAGAAGTGGCTGCGTGACCTTGGCTTCACTAGAAGAGAGATCAAGTCAACCAGCAGGGCTGTAGCTGAGGCAGCAGAGAAAGGATCAGCATGGGTGTGGACCAAGCATGTCCAGAGGGGCAGATAGTCAGACAGTGTACACATCTTTTGCAAACCCTTCAGTAGTTGCATAGACACCTGAAGAGCAGACTATCTGTTGGATTGAAGTGACCAACAACTCTGATAGAGGCAGATGCCAAGTTTTTAAGCTCACCAGTGGGAGGTGGTGCTTTAGCACTGCTGGCCCACCACCTCAGGGGAGTCTTGATCATAAGCAGGCCGAAACTCCTGAAGACAGGTAGCAGATCAACTGATGATCCCACTGGTGATAGCACAGGACAGTTAACATCTTAGTCCATGTGTATTTTCAACTCTGAGAAAGTAGGAAGGACTTAAACAGATTAGGAGAATGTGCAAAGAAATGGCCACCAGAATACAGTGTCGGGAAGTGTATGTTAATGCACTTTGGTAGAAGAAATGAAAGGGTTGACTATTTCTGAGGCGCAAAAGGATTTGGGAATCTTTGTGCAGGATTCCCTAAAGGTTAATTTGCATGTTGAGTATGTGGTGAGGAAGGCAAATGCAATGTTAGCATTCATTTGGAGAGGACTAGAATATAAAAGCAAGGATGTAATGTTGAGACTTTATAAGGCACTGGTGAGGCCTCACTTGGAGTATTGTAAGCAGTTTTGAGCCCCTTAGAAAAAATGTGCTGAAACTGGAGAGGGTTCAAAGGAAGTTCATGAAAATGATGCTAGGATTAAACGGCTTGTCATATGAAGAACGTTTGATGGCTCTGGGTCTTTACTCACTCGAATTCAGAAGAATGAAGCGTGACCTCATTGAAACCTATCGAATGAAGAAAGACCTTGATATGGTCAGGATGTTTTCTATGATGGCAGAATCTAAGACCAGTGGGCACCGCCTCAGAACAAAGGGGCATCCTTTTAGGACAAAGATGAGGAATTTCTTCAGTCAGAGAGAGGTGAATCTGTGGAATTCATTGCCAAATCTTTATGTGTATTGAAGGCAAAGGTTGATAGATTCTTGATTGATCAGGGCATGAAGGGATATGTAGAGAAAGCGGGAGTTTGGGGCTAATTGGATCAGCAATATGGCCTAATTCTGTTCCCATATCTTATGGTCTTATTGAATAGTGAAGTGACATTTGCAATTTTCCAGTTCTCCTGATCAATGCCAGAATCAATTGATTCTTGAAAGATTATTACCAATGTCTCCACAATCTCTTCAGCCCTTTTAGAACCCTGGGATGTACACCATCTGGTCCAGGTGACTTATCTACCTTCAGATTTCAGTTTTCCAAGAAACTTCTCCCCTATGCTGGCAGCTTCACTCACTTCTGCCCCTGACACTTTCCTGAACTTTTGGTATACGGCTGGTGTCTTCCACAGTGAAAACTGATGCAAAATACTTGTTCAGTTCATCTGCTATTTCCTTGTCCCCCATTACAACCTCTCCATTATTGTTTTCTAGCAGTCCAGCAATCTACTCTCGCCTCTCTTTTACACTCTATATGTAGAAACATAGAAACATAGAAAATAGGTGCAGGAGTAGGCCATTCGGCCCTTCGAGCCTGCACCACCATTTATTATGATCATGGCTGATCATCCAACTCAGAACCCCGCCCCAGCCTTCCCTCCATACCCCCTGACCCCCGTAGCCACAAGGGCCATATCTAACTCCCTCTTAAATATAGCCAATGAACTGGCCTCAACTGTTTCCTGTGGCAGAGAATTCCACAGATTCACCACTCTCTGTGTGAAAAAGTTTTTCCTAATCTCGGTCCTAAAAGACTTCCCCTCTATCCTCAAACTGTGGCCCCTCGTTCTGGACTTCCCCAACATCGGGAACAATCTTCCTGCATCTAGCCTGTCCAATCCCTTTAGGATTTTATACGTTTCAATCAGATCCCCCCCTCAATCTTCTAAATTCCAACGAGTACAAGCCCAGTTCATCCAGTCTTTCTTCATATGAAAGTCCTGCCATCCCAGGAATCAATCTGGTGAACCTTCTTTGTACTCCCTCTATGGCAAGGATGTCTTTCCTCAGATTAGGGGGCCAAAACTGCACACAATACTCCAGGTGTGGTCTCACCAAGGCCTTGTACAACTGCAGTAGTACGTCCCTGCTCCTGTACTCGAATCCTCTCGCTATAAATGCCAGCATACCATTCGCCTTTTTCACCGCCTGCTGTACCTGCATGCCCACTTTCAATGACTGGTGTACAATGACACCCAGGTCTCGTTGCACCTCCCCTTTTCCTAATCGGCCACCATTCAGATAATAATCTGTTTTCCTATTTTTGCCACCAAAGTGGATAACTTCACATTTATCCACATTAAATTGCATCTGCCATGAATTTGCCCACTCATCCAACCTATCCAAGTCACCCTGCATCCTCTTAGCATCCTCCTCACAGCTAACACTGCCACCCAGCTTCATGTCATCTGCAAACTTGGAGATGTTACATTTAATTCCCTCATCGAAGTCATTAATATATACCGTAAACAACTGGGGTCCCAGCACTGAGCCTTGCGGTACCCCACTAGTCACCGCCTGCCATTCTGAAAAGGTCCCGTTTATTCCCACTCTTTGCTTCCTGTCTGCTAACCAATTCTCCATCCACATCAATACCTTACCCCCAATACCGTGTGCTTTAAGTTTGCACACTAATCTCCTGTGTGGGACTTTGTCAAAAGCCTTTTGAAAATCCAAATATACCACATCCACTGGTTCTCCCCTATCCACTCTACTAGTTACATCCTCAAAAAATTCTATGAGATTCGTCAGACATGATTTTCCTTTCACAAATCCATGCTGACTATGTCCGATCATTTCACCGCTTTCCAAATGTGCTGTTATCACATCTTTGATAACTGACTCCAGCAGTTTCCTCACCACCGACGTTAGGCTAACCGGTCTATAATTCCCCGGTTTCTCTCTCCCTCCTTTTTTAAAAAGTGGGGTTACATTAGCCACCCTCCAATCCTCAGGAACTAGTCCAGAATCTAACGAGTTTTGAAAAATTATCACTAATGCATCCACTATTTCTTGAGCTACTTCCTTAAGCACTCTAGGATGCAGACCATCTGGCCCTGGTGATTTATCTGCCTTCAATCCCTTCAATTTACCTAACACCACTTCCCTACTAACATGTATTTCGCTCAGTTCCTCCATCTCACTGGACCCCCTGTCCCCTACTATTTCTAGAAGATTATTTATGTCCTCCTTAGTGAAGACAGAACCAAAGTAATTATTCAATTGGTCTGCCATGTCCTTGCTCCCCATAATCAATTCACCTGTTTCTGTCTGCAGGGGACATACATTTGTCTTTACCAGTCTTTTCCTTTTTACATATCTATAAAAGCTTTTACAGTCCGTTTTTATGTTCCCTGCCAGTTTTCTCTCATAATCTTTTTCCCCTTCCTAATTAAGCCCTTTGTCCTCCTCTGCTGAACTCTGAATTTCTCCCAGTCCTCAGGTGAGCCACTTTCTCTGGCTAATTTGTATGCTTCTTCTTTGGAATTGATACTATCCCTAATTTCTCTTGTCAGCCATGGGTGCACTACCTTCCTTGATTTATTCTTTTGCCAAACTGGGATGAACAATTGTTGTAGTTCATCCATGCAACCTTTAAATGCTTGCCATTGCATATCCACCGTCAATCCTTTAAGTGTCATTTGCCAGTCTATCTTAGCTAATTCACGTCTCATACCTTCAAAGTTACCCCTCTTTAAGTTCAGAACCTTTGTTTCTGAATTAACTATGTCACTCTCCATCTTAATGAAGAATTCCACCATATTATGGTCACTCTTACCCAAGGGGCCTCTCACGACAAGATTGCTAATTAACCCTTCCTCATTGCTCAAAACCCAGTCTAGAATAGCCTGTTCTCCAGTTGGTTCCTCGACATGTTGGTTCAAAAAACCATCCCGCATACATTCCAAGAAATCCCCTTCCTCAGCACCTTTACCAATTTGGTTCACCCAATCTACATGTAGATTGAAGTCAGCCATTATAACTGCTGTTCCTTTATTGCACACATTTCTAATTTCCTGTTTAATACCATCTCCGACCTCACTACTACTGTTAGGTGGCCTGTACACAACTCCCACCAGCGTCTTCTGCCTCTTAGTGTTACGCAGCTCTACCCATATCAATTCCACATCTTCCCGGCTTATGTCCTTCCTTTCTATTGCATTAATCTCTTCTTTAACCAGCAACGCCACCCCACCTCCCCTTCCTTCATGTCTATCCCTCCTGAATATTGAATATCCCTGAACGTTGAGCCCCCATCCTTGGTCACCCTGGAGCCATGTCTCTGTGATCCCAACTATATCATAATCATTAATAACAATCTGCACTTTCAATTCATCCACCTTATTACGAATGCTCCTTGCATTGACACACAAAGCCTTCAGGTGCTCTTTTACAACTCTCTTAGCCCTTATACAATTATGTTGAAAAGTGGCCCTTTTTAATGCTTGCCCTGGATTTGTCGGCCTGCCACTTTTACTTTTCTCCTCAGTACTTTTTGCTTCTACGCTCACTTTACACCCCTCTGTCTCTTTGCACTGGTTCCCATCCCCCTGTTGTGAACTAACCTCCTCACGCCTAGCCTCTTTAATTTGATTCCCACCCCCCAACCATTCTAGTTTAAAGTCACCTCAGTAGCCCTCGCTAATCTCCCTGCCAGGATATTGGTCCCCCTAGGATTCAAGTGTAACCCGTCCTTTTTGTACAGGTCACACCTGCGCCAAAAGTGGTCCCAATGATCCAAAAACTTGAATCCCTGCCCCCTGCTCCAATCCCTCAGCCACACATTTATCCTCCACCTCATCGCATTCCTACTCTCACTGTCTGAAGAAACTTTTGGTATCCTCTTTAATATTATTGGTGTGTTCACCTTCATGTTCCATCTCATGGGCTCACCACGAGCTGCTCTAAAAAGCCGCCTCATAGGCACTCTAGAAACTCCCCCTCCTGGAATCCAGCACCAACCTGATTTTCCAAATCTACCTGCATATTGAAATCCCTCGTGTCTATCATTACAGTATATACAGACTCCCAATCAGGGTCTTTTTACCCTTGCAGTTTCTTAGCTCTATCCACAACGGCTCTACATTTTCCAATCCTATGTCACCTCTTTAATTTAATATTTTACCAACAGGGCCACACCACCTCCACTACCTACCTGCCTGTCCTTTTGATATAATCGGTACCCTTGGATGTTAAGTTCCCAGCTATAATTTCCTTGCTGCCTCGATTCAGTGATGCCCACGATGTCATTCATGGCAATCTGTAACTATGCTACAAGTTCATCTACCTTGCAAGGTCAGGCACCAAACGGTGGGACTAATGTTCTGAGCTGTGTATATTTCAATGCAAGGACTATTGTAGGAGAGGCAGTTGAGCTTAGGACATGGAATTATGACATTGTAACCATTAATGAGACTTGGTTGTAAGAGAGGCAGGACTGACAGCTCAGTATTCTGGGATTCCGTTGTGTTAGAGCGGGAGGGATTAAAGGGGGTGTGGTGGCATTTCTAGTCGTAAATGTTACAGCAATGCTGACTCAGGACAGACTGGAGAACTTGTCTAGTTACACTTTATGGGTAAAACTGAGGAATAAGAAATATATGACTACATTAATTTAGACCACATAACAGTCCGGGAGATTTAGAGGAGCAAAGTTGTAAAGAGATCACAGACTATTTCAAGAAACATAAGGTTGTGATCGGTCTCCCATACTATAAAAGGGCTGGATGGGAAAGAGTTTATCTAATGTGTTCAGGAAAGTTTCCCTAATCAGTACGTATAAATCCCATCTAGAAAGAGTACAATACTAGATCTATTCGGGAATGAGACAGGGCAAGTGATAGAAATTTGTGTAGGGGAACACTTTGAATCTCATGATCGTAATGCTATCAGTTACAAGTAATTATGAAAAAGAAACGGTCTGGTCCTCAGTTTGAGATTTTAAATTGGAGAAAGGCCAATTTGGATGGTACCAGAAATGAACTGGCAAGTGTAGACTGGGACAGGTTGTTTTCTGGCAAAGGTGTACTTGGTAAATGGAAAGCCTACCAAAGTGACATTTTGAGAGTCCAGAGTCTGTATGTCTCCATTAGAATAAAAGGTAAGGGTAACAGGCTTATGGAATCTTGGTTTTCCGGCAATATTGACACCCTGGAGGTGCATTGCAGGAGTAGGCAGGCAGGAACAAATGAGGTGTTTGAGGAGTGTAGGAAATTGAAGACAACACTTAAAGAAATCAGGAGGACTAAAAGAAGGCATGAGGCTTCTCTAGCAGACAAAGTGAAGGAAAATCCCAAGGGCTTCTGCACATATTAAAGAGCAAAAGGATAGCAAGGGACAACATTGGTCCTCTGGAAGATCAGAGTGGTAATTTATGCGTAGAGCTGAAAGAGATGGCAGAGAACTGAAATGGATTTTTTTGCATCTCTATTTACTCGGGAGATGGGTACAAAGTCTATAGAAGTGAGGCAAAGCAGCAGCAAGGTCATGGAATCAATACAGATTAGAGAAGAGGAGGTGTTCGCAGTCTTGAGGCAAATCAGGATGGATAAATCCCCAAGGCCAGACAAGGAGTTTCCTGGGACCCTGTGGGACGCTAGTCCAGAAATTGCAGGGGCCCTAGCAGAAATATTTAAACATCCTTAGCCACAGCAGAGGTGCCGGAGGATTGGAGGATTGGAGGATACCCAATGCCGTTCCATTGGTTAAGAAAGGCTCCAAGAATAAGCCAGGAGATTATAGGCTGGTGAGGTTGACATCAACAGTGGGAAAGTTATTGGAAGGTATTCTGAGGGACTGGATATGTAAGTATTTAGATAGACAGGGACTGATTGGGGATAGTCAACATGGATTTGTGTGTGGTCAGTTGTGCCCAGCCAATCAGATCATTTTTCCAGGAAGTTACCAGGAAAGTTGATGAAGGCAAGGTAGTGAATGTTCTCTACATGAACTTTAGCAAGGCAGTTGACAAGATCCCACATGGGAGGTTGGTCAAGAAGACTCAGCTGCTCGGCATTTAAGATGAGGTAGTAAATTGGATTGGACGTTGGCTTTGTGGGAGAAACCAGAAGTGGTAGTAGAGGGTTGCCCCTCTGACCGGAGACCTGTGACTAGTGGTGTGCCGCAGGGACCAGTGCTGCGTTTATTTGTTGTTTGTCATCTATATCAACAATCTGAATGATAATGTAGTAAACTGGATCAGCAAATTTGCAGATGACACCAAGATTGGAGGTATAGTTGACAGCGATGAACACTATCAAAGCTTTCAGCGGGATCAGGACCAATTGGAAAAATGAGCTGAAAAATGGCAGATGGAATTTAATGCAGACAACGGTGAGGAGTTTCACTGTGGGGGATCAATCAGGATAGGTTTTCAGTGAGTGCTAAGGCAGTGAGGTATGCAGATCTGGGAATACAGGTCCATAATTCTTTGAAATTGGCATCACATGTAGATAGGGTTGTAAAGAAAGCTTTTGGCACATTGGCCTTCATAAATCAAGGTACTGAGTACAGCTGATGGGATGTTATGTTGAATTTGTATAAGATGCTGAGGCCTAATTTGGAGTATCGTAAGAAGTTTTGGTCACCTATCTATAGGAAACATGTAAATAAGTTTCAAAGAGCACAGTTAAAACTTAGAAGGATTTTGCTTTGATCTGAGTTACAGGGAAAGATTGAATAGGTTAGGAGTTTATTCCTTGGAGTGTAGAACATTAAGGGGAGATTTAATAGAGATATACAAAATTATGAAGGGTATAGATAGGGTAAAAGCAAGCAGGCTTTTTCCATTGAGGTTGGGTGAAAATACAACTAGAGGTCATAGGTTAAGGGTGAAAGGTGAAAAGTTTAGGAGGAACATGAGGGGAAACTTCTTCACTCAGAGGGTGGTGAGAGTGTGGAACGAGCTGCCAGTGCCAGTGGTGAATGGTCAATTTCAACACAAGCAATTGGGACAGGTACATGTTCTCTGATGCTATGTACAAAATAAACACATTTATTAGCCAAGTATGTATACATTATATAAGCTCTCCTTACAGGCAGCCATGAAACAATGAAATCATAAGAAAAGACTGTCGTGTGCAAAACACCCAATGTGCAGAGCGAGAAAAACAAATCATGCAATCAAGGAAAGTAAGCAAATGGCATTCGGATCAAAAGTGAGTCCCTGGACATGAAGCCTGGAGCAGCTGGAGCAGGCCACAGACCTCAGTCTCAGTTCAGTGCAGAGTCGAGTACATGTTGTGGAGCACGGAGCAGAACCAGCCCCACCCTTGCCTCTTGTCCCAACACCCTGCCTTTTCAATCCAGCTCGCTCACACCCGCATGCTTGACTCAGCCTCGCCTTTGCTCACCTCGCCATTGTTTTCAGTGGTCGTTTATCGTAAATTTTACCAAAAAAGTGTTATTAATAAAGTATTTATTTGTATTCTTTGTTTTGTTTGCTGCCAGTAAGTAGTTGTGGGCTTTGCCAGCGTCATCTTAAACAGGAAGCTACATATAGTGTAGTAATATCAATCAATATCTCACGTTGCATAATTGCTTTAGAGAAGTTTTAACCTAAATACGTTGCTGGCAGCAGAGTGATCAGATTTATTTAATACATGTACATTGAATTGAATTGACTTTATTTCGTACATCCTTCACATACATGAAGAATAAAAATCTTTACGTTACGTATCTGTCTAAACGTGCAATATGCAATCATAATAATTTATAATAAATAGAACAGTCAATGTAACATAGAAATACACACAAATCAGTGTGAGTTCATCAGTCTGATGGCCTGGTGGAAGAAGCTGTCCTGGAGCCTGTTGGTCCTGACTTTTATGCTGTGGTACCACTTCCCAGATGGTAGCAGCTGGAATAGATTGTGGTTGGGATGGCTTGGGTCCCCAATGATCCTACAGGCTATTTTTACACATTTGTCCTTGTAAATGTCCTGAATCATGGGAAGTCCACAACTACAGATGTGCTGGACTGTCCTCACCACTCTCTGCAGAGTCCTGCAGTTAAGGGAGGTACAGTTCCCATACCAGGCAGTGATGCAGCCAGTCAGGATGCTCTCAATTGTGCCCCTGTAGAAAGTCCTTAGGATTTGGGGGCCCATAACAAACTTCCTCAACTGTCTGAGGTGAAAGAGGCACTGTTGTGCCTTTTTCACCACACAGCCAGTGTGTACAGACCATGTGAGGTCCTCGGTGATGTGAATGCTGAGGAACTTGAAGCTGTTTACCCTCTCAACCCCAGATCCATTGACATCAATAGGGGTTAGCCCGTCTCCATTCCTCCTGTAATCCACAACCAGCTCCTCTGTTTTTGTGACATGGAGGGACAGGTTGTTTTCTTGGCACCACTGTGTCAGAGAGATGACTTCTTCCCTGTAGGCCACCTTGTTATTGCTTGAGATTAGGCCAATCAATGTAGTGCCGGCGAAACAAACAGTGAAATGCTTCTTTTGCACTAACAACCGACACACCCAAGGATGTGCTGAGGGCAGCCACGAGTGTCGCCACAATTCCAGGGCCGACGTAGCATGCTCATGAAGTTTTGCAGAACAACGCAAGCAGCAGAAAGCATAAAACTGCAGCACAGGCCCTTTCCCACCCACTTACATGTACAAATGGAGTCAGGCCTCCTATCCCGTTTCGGGCCGCCACCAAGCCTCCAGCCCTTGGTCCCAGACTCTCACTCCTCTTGACCTCCAGCTCCCGGCCTAGACTTGCAGACCCTGGGGCTGGAGTGTGGCCAGAACCAGGGTGCAGGAACGTAGGCTGAGTGCCTGCCTGTAGCTCTGGGAGTGTGGGCCCGAGAGCTGGTGACTGGGCAAGAAGCACTGGAGGCAGAGGGAAGAGCGTGCGTGTGTGTGTGCGCGCGCGTGGGCTCACCTTTTTGGCTGAGTATAAATCTCCATGCAGTGGAGCTTGTTCTTGCTGTTACCTGCTGCTCTGGTCGGTCTGCTAACAGGTATCTCTGTCAGTTAGACACCCCCTGCCAGGCACTGGTACACTGGGACATACAACATCAGGAATCCCAGCCCCAGTAAGCGGGACACACCAGGCAGGAGGTGGCTGGTTTGAGCAGTGCCACAGCTAAACACTTCACAATACCAGTGACCTGGGTTCAATTCTGCCACTGTCTGTAAGGAGCTTGTGTGTTCTCCCTGTGACTGTGTGGGTTTCCTCCGAGTGCTCTGGTTTCCAAAGGCGTACAGGTTAGCAGGTTAATTGGTGGTTTTGGTGTAGATTGGATGGTGAGGGTTTGTGGGGCCAGACAGTCCTGTTTGTTCTGGAAAGACTGATACAGTATGTTTCCGTTTCAGAGGACCTGTTCTGGGCCCAGCACGTAAGTACAATTACGAAGAAAACACAGCTGCACCTCTACTTCCTTAGGAGTTTTTGAAGATTCAGCATGACATCTAAAAATTTGACAAACTTCTACAGATGTGTGGTAAAGAGTATATTGACTGGCTGCATCACAGCCTGGTATGGGAACACCAATGTCCTTAAATAGGAAATCCTATGGAAAGTAGTGGATATGTCCCAGTCCATTGCAGGTAAAGCCCTCCCCACCATTGAGCAAAACCACACAGGGCATTGTCGCAGGAAAGCAGCATCTATCATAGGGGACCCCCACCACCCTGGACATGCTCTGTTCTCAGTGTTGCCATCAGGAAGAAGGTACAGGAACTTCAGGACCCACACCACCAGCTTCAGGAACAGTTATTACCCCTCAACCTTCGGGCTCCTGAACCAGAGGGGATAACTTCACTCAACTTCACTCACCCCAACGCTGAACTGTTCCCATAACCAAGGACTCACTTTCAAGGACTCTTCATCTCATGTTCTCAATATTTATTTTATTGTTATTATTATCTATTTCCTTTTATACTTGCACACTGGCTGTCCACCCTTTTGTTGCAGCCTTTCATTGATTCTATTATGGATATTGGATTATTGAGTATGCCTACAGGAAAATGAATCTCGGGGTTGTGAGTGGTGACGTATATGTACTTTGATAATAAACTTACTTCAAAGTTTGCTACTGTGCAGCATTTAGAAACAAAGTTCCAGTTCTGGTCACCTCACTATAGGAAGGATGTGGAAGCATTGGAAAGGGTACAGAGATTTACCAGGATGCTGCCTGGTTTAGAAAGTATGCATTATGATCTGAGATTAAGGAAGCTGGGGCTTTACTCTCTGGAGAGAAGGAGGATGAGAGGAGACATGATAGAGGTGTACAATAAGAGGAGTAGATAGAGTGGATAGCCAGCGCCTCTTCCCCAGGGCACCACTGCTCAATACAAGGGGACATGGCTTTAAGGTAAGGGGTGGGAAGTTCAAGGGGGATATTAGAGGAAGGTTTTTTACTCAGAGAGTGTTTGGTGTGTGGAATGCACTGCCTGAGTCAGTGGTGGAGGCAGATACACTAGTGAAGTTTAAGACAGGTATATGGAGGAATTTAAGGTGGGGGGTTATATGGGAGGCGGGGTTTGAGGGTCAGCACAACGTTGTGGGCCAAAGGGCCTGTGCTGTGCTGTACTATTCTATGTTCTGTGTTAAAATGCAGTGTGCTGGACACACCTCTGGAAGGGACAAACTGGAGGCAGAAGTCTGCATGCAGGAAACCCCCCTGCAAGCATGTAAGACTTTGCAAACCGTCCAAGTATCCTCTTGGCTACTACCAGTCCCAACCCAGAGCCCACTATGTCATCATGGCTTGTCACACCAGACAGCCAGCCACTCTAGTGTTGTTTGGTTGATGTTGAGCAGGTCACTGTTTTCTAAATCAGGTGAGAGTGGGCAGTTACGCAGAACGTGTTCAATGTTCTGCACCCTTTCGCCAAACTCACAGGATTCGCTGGTCTTTAAACCCCACTTCACCATATTGTCTCCCGTCCTACAAACTCCCGCTCTCGCTCTGTTGAGATTGCACCACTTCCGTCTGTCAAGCAGTGCCCCGTCTGGTATTATTTCCGTGGGGTCTTGCACTGTATTGTTTGGTGGGGTTCTGGCTTCTGTTTGTTGCCAGAGATCAATCCTGTATGTTTGGGGGGATGTTCCGTGCGGTAGTTCCTCCACTGTAGCAAAGCTTTTCCTCGATTTCAGGCGGTTGGAAACTGGCACATGGTGATGTGGATCCGAGTTCTGTTTACCTTTTTCAATTTCTGTTGTTGTGTCTTCAGAGTGGGAGCACCTCATCCTCCATCCTGGGGGCTACCTGACAAGTTGCTCAGCCTTCACTGAGGAGATACAAGGTCAAGTTTGAACCCTGGCCATGTTGGTCAAAAACCATGTTGTGTGCAGAACTTAGCTGAGCTGGAAACTTCAGCAAGCAGCTAAAATGCCAGAGTGTGGGAGTGTGGAAGGTGATTGCTGAGCACTGGGGAAGCCAGAAGTGACAACAATCACTTAGACAAGGGTTCCCAACCTGGGATCTGTTGTAACTGTGAACAAAGTCACTGGAGAGACACTGAAGCTGGTGGACATAGAAATGTTTTATTCAACAAAAACGAGCAACTGGCATCCATTACTAAGGACCCCCAGCACCCAGTGCATGCCCTTTTCTCACTGTTACCATCAGATAGGAGGTACAGACACCTGAAGGTGCACACTCAGTGATTCAGGACCAGCTTCTTCCCCTTTGCCATCCAATTTCTGAATGGACATTGAACTCTTGGACACTACCTAACTTTTTAAATATACATTATTTCTGTTTTTTTGCATAATTTTTAATCTATTCAATATATGTATACTGTAATTTATTTATTTATTTTCTTTCTCTTCTATACTATGTACTGGATTGAACTGGTGCTGCTAAGTTAATAAATTTCACAACACATGCCGGTGATTCTGATTCTGATTCATACTGAGACACTGTTGGAAGAAGAGGCCTGCCTGACCCAATATTGCTTGACATTTTTATATGCTAAAGATCAAGGTATCAGCAGGACAATTCTATAGTTACAATGTATCTACAATGCTTCTTTTGAATTACAATAATTTACAAACAGCTAGATCTTCACACTTGGCTGAGACAGCGTGTTGTGTCCTTGAGCAAGGCACTTAACCACACATTGCTCTGCAACGACACTGCTGCCAAGCTGTATGGGTCCTAATGCCATTCCCTCAGACAACATCAGTGCCATGGAGAGGGGAGACTTGCAACATGGGCAACTGCCGGTCTTCCACACAACCTTACCCAGGCCTGCGCCCTGGAAACCTTTCAAGGCGCAAATCCATGGTCTCACAAGACTAACAGATGCCTATATATAGATCTTCACACCAACACTCCAGGCACCCAAAATGAATGTCAATCTCCATTGCATTCATGCATATGCAGACATCTCAGATCGAATGGTGTGTTTCTTTGTTTGCAATCAACCCATCTGCAGCTCCAAGAACACCATTGTTCTGGGCTGCATTTTAAACTTAATCTACAATCCACATTCAGGTCTGAAGACTGGTTCCTGTTGAAATTAATATTTTCTATATACCGTAACTCCAGAATATGCCCCAGCAGGGTCCATGGGCTCATAAGACCACAAGATATAGGAATAGAATTAGGCCATTTGGCCCATCAAGTCTGCTCCACCATTTCATCATGGCTGATCCATTTTCTTTCTCAGCCCCAATGTCCTGCCTTATCCCTGTATCCCTTCATGCCCCAACCAAGAATCTATCAATCTCTGTCTGAAATACTTGCAATGCCTTGGCCTGCAGAGCTGCCTGTGGTAATGAATACCACAGAGTCACCACCTCTGGTTCAAGCAGTTCCTCCTCAGCTCCATTCCACTCCATCAAGGCCTTTCACCGGTCGATACGTTTGAATGAGATCACCCCTCATTCTTCTGAATTGTACTGAATACAGGCCCAGAGCCATCAAACACTTTTCATGTGACAAGCAGTTCAAACCCAGAATCGTTTTCGTGAACTTCCTTTGAACCCTCTCCGGTGTTAGTTCATCCTTTCTAAGACCCCTTGCTTAATGGTATTGGTCTATGGCTTTAAAAAGGCTGGGAACCCCTGCCTTAGGAGAACATCATACTCGAATGAAAGCACTACCACTTAGTGAATACAGTCCTCCAGAATAAAAGTGTCCAAGCAATCCTCAACTCAGACACCATGCCCTCAAATGGGATGATTTTTCAGCAAGTTCTGATTTGTAAAATCTTTGCCTAAATCTGTGAGACTGTCAGTGATTGCTAACTGGAAGATCTAAAGTGAACCTGATGGAACTGTTTGCAAAGTTCTGGTTTTAATCATCTTTGGAGATTAAACTTTCCTCACTGCAGTGATCATATCATTACCGCCCTTGATAAACTTGTCACTAGATTTACCAATAGTTCAGTGATCATCATCATCGTTGCGTGCCATGTCTGTGATGTGGGTGATCATGGGCTCATGACTGTGATTGTTCTTGGCAAGGTTTTCTACATAAGTGATTTGCCATTGCTTTCTTCTGGGCAGTGTCTTTACAAGACAGGTGACCCCAGCCATTATCAATACTCTTCAGAGATTGTCTGCTCGACGTCAGTGGACACATAACCAGGACTTGTGATATGCACCAGCTGCTCCCATGGCTTCATGTGACCCTGATCAGTGGTGGAGAGGGCTAAGCAGGAGCTACACCTTACCCAAAGGTAACCTGCAGGCTAGCGGAGGGAAGGATTGCCTTACGCCTCCTTTGGTAGAGACGTGTCTCCACCCGGCCACCTGAAATAGTTCTGTGCGGGGAGCTTAATCTAACTATCAGGCTGTCAGCAGTCCTGAAGCAGAGTCCAGACCCAAAACATTGACTATCCGTTTCCCTTCATAGATGCTACTTGACCCTTTGAGTGCCTCCAAGCTGTATTCATATGTTGTCGTAGAAGCACTTGTTTGGCATAAAGTATTGGTTCCTTGCTGCAATTTACATCAACTGCTGGAACTGAAAGGAAAAGCATGAATTGTTACAAAACTGCACCAAAATCCATGGTACCCAGGGCAGCACGGTAGCATAGTGGTTAGCACAACGTTTTACAGTACCAGTGACCCGGGTTCAATTCCCATCACACAGTAGCATAGTGGTTAGCACAACACTTTACAGTACCAGTGACCTGGGTTCAATTCCCATCGCACGGTAGTGTAGCGGTCAGCACAACGCTTTACAGTACCAGTGACCCGGGTTCAATTCCATTCGCTGCCTCTAAGAGCACTGTGGGAGGGGTGTGGGACAGGTGGCAGAGAAGAAGTGCCAGGGGCGAAGAGGATTGGTGTGGTTGCAGACACACCCAGCCCTAAAACAACAGGTAAAGTAATTTGATTCCAAACGATTGGTTTATGGATCATTACAGAATGTCTCTTTGGTGCTTCCCACTCCCTCCCCTCTCCCTTCCCCTTTTCCCAACCATGATTCCCCTCTCCCTGCCCCCTTCCCACTCTCAGTCCACAATAGAGACCCAGATCAGAATCAGGTTTATTGGGGTTCCAGTGACGTCATCGTTCAGAATGGCAGAGAATAGCTCCTCTGGAAAACTGCATATTTTTCCCCATTAATCCATCAATTATAGGATCTTTCAAAAATATCTGAATTGATAAGGGGGGCAAGAATGGAGATAAAAAAAAGCATCACTGCGGAGCCTATGAAAGAGAGAGGTACAACGAGCAGCTCTCCTACACATGCCTGTGGCTGCGAATCTGACGCGGGGCCTCGCTCAGGCAAAGCGGGAAATATGATAAGGATTCTGGAAGAGATAAGGGAAGTCCAAAAAGATATAAAACAGCAATTCAATGATATAAAGTCCGAGCTCGCCAACGTCAATCAGAAAATAGCGGTGGCAGAGACTCGAATTGAGAAGGTGGAAGATTACCTACATACTAAGTAAGACAATAAAAATATTAAATCAACAGGAAAGTAAATTGCTTGACCAGGAGGGAAGATCGCGATGGAAAAATATCAGGATTTATAATGTTCCCGAAGGAGCAGAGGGATTGTCGATGATGAAGTTTGTAGACAAGCTGCTGCGGGACGCGCTGGAGATTCCCCAGACTATGGGATTGAAATTGAGAGGACACATCATTCACTTGTCCCGTGGCCTCCTGGAGACGGAGAAAGTAAGCCACGCTCAATAGTACTTAGATTCCTTCGATTCAAGAGCAAGGCGGAGATTCTACGAAGGGCCTGGGGTAAGAAGGGGGTTTTTTGGAACAGTGAAGTTAATATATTTCGATCATGATTACCTCCTGGCAGTCCTACAGAAACGGAAGGAATATTCCGAAGCAAAACGAATATTAAAGCAAGAAAAGGTTAAATTCCAAACCCTGTACCCTGAGGGTATTTTACCAAGAAAGGATACGACTATATCAGACGGTGGAAGAGGCGACTACAGACATGAAGAACAGAGGACTGCCCATTAGCGTGGTCAAACCAAGGGAAAGTCTGGCTGAGCAGTTATCCCAATCTGCTTGGGAAATAGTAAGAGAACTGAGAAAGCAGGGGACGGGAGCAGGATGAGAGAAGATATTAGGAAGAGACTGAGTTCTCCGAGGACGGCTCTCATCTCCTCCAGAAGAGCTATAATATTTGGCTAACTTTAAAAGTGCTGATAAACTAAACGGAAGCAGAAATAGACGGTGATATACCTATCTCGAGAAATACATATTATAATGCAGATTTTATATTACTCAATTTTTAAAACTTCATTAATTCATTCCTCTCTCCCCATCTATATGAGAATATATACATGGGAGGAATACACAGGGAAATAATTTCTGTGTAATGGACATAGTTTTTTTTTAACCTACTTTTATAGGTACTGCAACGGGGGCCCTCATCCCACAGGTCGGAGGGGCTATCCCACATGGCTAGACGTTTCTTCTAGCCCAACCCAGGGTCATCTAGAGACCCCCAGCCTTGGAATCACACCTTTGTTACCTTTTTTTTTATTATTTGTGGTTCTTGGCTCTTATTTGTTCAGGGAGTAGATCGATTAAGTTATATTCTGCAAATTTCAATGATATACTAACAGATAAATACACATAGTTAAGGACAAAATTCATTTCTTTTAATGTTAATGGGCTGTTGAATCCAGTCAAGTGCAGTAAAATTCTATCAAAAATGAAAAAAGAACAAGCCCATGTAGTATATTTACAGGAAACTCACCTAAGTGATAATGAGCATGGAAAATTAAAGAGAATGGGCTTCACTAATTTGTTTTTCTCATATAAATCAGGACACAGAAAAGGAGTTGCTATTCTCATCTCAAGCAAGCTAAATTTTGAAAAAGTATTTGAAATGGGAGATAAAGAGGGCAGATATATTCTGGTAAGGGGGAATATAGATGGAAATCCAGTTACTTTATTGAATATATATGCACCCCCAGGAAATGATATTAGTTTCTTCTTACTAATATTATGGTAATGGAAACAGAAGGTCTCTTGATATGTGGGGGAGACTTACATTTACAATTACAACCAAAGTTAGACCCTTCCAATAGAAAAACTTATGAAACAAAGTCCTTACATAAGAAAGTTAACACTCTTTTTGAGGATGTTGGTCGAATTGAAATATGGAGGGACCTTTTCTCCGTTAGAAGGGATTACACTCATTATTCTGCCCCCATTCTGTATATACAAGAATAGACTTTTTCATAACATTTGGAAAAGACAGAGACAAAATAATCACCTGTGGAATTGGGACAATAGATTAAGTGACATCTATATATTTATCTGTTGATTTTGACCTACAACCAAAGAATACTATTTGGAAACTAAATTCAAGTCTACTCCAATGATCCCTATTTTAAGGAACAAATCAAAAAAGAATTTGGTCTTTACTTAGAATTCAATGATAATGGAGAGGTTTCACCTCCCATTCTATGGGATACTCTGAAGAGTGAAAGAGTGAAGAGTCTTAAGAGTGAAAATTATAGCGATATCTTCATATAAGAAAAAAAAGGAATAGAACATTAGAAGAATTACAAAATAAGCTGAAGGAACTAGAAAAAAAACAAATTGAGTTTGGCACAGGATACACTAGAGGAAATTTAAAAAATAAGGATGAAATTAATAGTTTGGCTACACAAGAAATTAGAAAAAAATTAATGTTTCTGAAACAGAGAGACTATGAAAGTGGATCTAAATCTATGAAAATAGTGGCATGGAAAATGAGAAAAAAGATAGCAGAAAATACAATTCATAGAACAAGGGATCCAAGAACAAAAGTGATAAAAAAATAAGCTAAGTGAAATTCAAGAAGCTTTAGAAATGTTTTACAAAACTTTATATTCCAAAGTTCCAGGGGGAAGCATAACCCAAATTGACACCTTCCTGAATTCTTTAGAGTTACCCACTTTAGGCAAAGAACAAAATAGAACGATGGCTGCTGACATAACTGAAGCTGAACTAAAAACTGCAATTAGTAGGCTTAAATTAAGCAAGTCACCAGGATCAGATGGATATATGGCAGAGTGGCATAAAGAGTTTAGAAGTGAGTTAATCCCTGTTTTACTCCCCACACTGAACTGGACCCTAAGAAAGGTGAAAATGCCACCCAGCTGGAAGGAGGCGATAATCTCAGCTATACCGGAAGAAAAGGCAAGGATAAAATGGAATGTAGGTCATTTAGACCAATATCTGTTCTTAATGTGGATTATAGAATATTTACCTCCATCATGGCCAAACGATTAGAAGAGTTTCTACCCACATGGATACATAATGATCAGACAGGTTTTATACAACAACGCCAAACACAAGACAATATACGAAGGATACTTCACATTATGGATCATATTTTTAAAAAATGAAATTGAAGCAATAGTGATGTGTGGACGCTGAAAAGGCATTTGATTCAGTTAATTGGAATTTTCTTTACAGAATTTTACATAGATTTGGTCTACATGACACAATTATTAAAACTATACAGGCACTATACGACAATCCTACTTTCAGGATTAAAATCAATGGATATTTATCTACAAACAACAGGAATTCTGCAGATGCTGGAAATTCAAGCAACATACTTCAAGGTTGCTGGTGAACGCAGCAGGCCAAGCAGCATCTATAGGAAGAGGCGCAGTCGACGTTTCAGGCCGAGACCCTTCGTCAGGACTAACTGAAGGAAGAGTGAGTAAGGGATTTGAAAGCTGGAGGGGGAGGGGGAGATGCAAAATGATAGGAGAAGACAGGAGGGGGAGGGATGGAGCCGAGAGCTGGACAGGTGATTGGCAAAAGGGGATACGAGAGGATCATGGGACAGGAGGTCCGGGAAGAAAGACAAGGGTGGGGGGACCCAGAGGATGGGCAAGAGGTATATTCAGAGGGACAGAGGGAGAAAAAGGAGAGTGAGAGAAAGAATGTGTGCATAAAAATGAGTAACAGATGGGGTACGAGGGGGAGGTGGGGCCTTAGCAGAAGTTAGAGAAGTCGATGTTCATGCCATCAGGTTGGAGGTTAAAGATGAAGCCACACTCAGGTTGGAGGAACAACACCTTATATTCCGTCTGGGTAGCCTCCAACCTGATGGCATGAACATCGACTTCTCTAACTTCCGCTAAGGCCCCACCTCCCCCTCGTACCCCATCTGTTACTCATTTTTATGCGCACATTCTTTCTCTCACTCTCCTTTTTCTCCCTCTGTCCCTCTGAATATACCTCTTGCCCATCCTCTGGGTCACCCCCCCCCGTCTTTCTTCCCGGACCTCCTGTCCCATGATCCTCTCGTATCCCCTTTTGCCTATCACCTGTCCAGCTCTCAGCTCTATCCCTCCCCCTCCTGTCTTCTCCTATCATTTTGCATCTCCCCCTCCCCCTCCAGCTTTCAAATCCCTTACTCACTCTTCCTTCAGTTAGTCCTGACGAAGGGTCTCGGCCTGAAACATCTGCGCCTCTTCCTATAGATGCTGCTTGGCCTGCTGCATTCACCAGCAACTTTGATGTATGTTGCTTGGATATTTATCTAATAGTTTTACCCTAGAAAGGGGCACGAGACAGGGTTGTGCATGGTCACCGCTACTCTTCACATTATATCTGCAACCATTAGCTCAATACATCAGACAAAATGAAGATATCAGGGGAATTACTATTAAAGGGACAGAAAATAAATTGGCCTGTTACGCGGATGACATTTTGATCTATCTAGGGCAACCAACGTACTCTTTACCTAAATTGATGCAATTCTTTGAACAATATGGCCAATTATCAGGATACAAGATCAATATAGATAAAAGACACACACAAGACACACTACTTTCATATAACTATAGCCCACAAAGGGAAATTGAAAGTAGATATCCTTGGCCATGCAAGCAGAGTCCGTCAAATATTTGGGCATCATTATGCCAAAACATTTGGCAAGATTAACAGAATGCAATTATCAGCCTATATATAAAAAAATTAAGGAAGATATAACAGGATGGAACCTAATTCCTTTCCTTGGTCTCAGTTCAAAGATTGAATCAATTAAAATGAATATACTGCCCAGACTACTATATCTTTTTAAGACCCTACCAATAGAGATTAACCAAAATCAATTCAATGAATGGAACAAGATGCTATCAAGATATATATGGCAAGGTAAAAGGCCTGTGGTTCATCTCAAGACTTTGCAATTAGCCAAGGAAAAAGGGGGATGGGGCCTACCTTCTCTTAGAGATTATTATTTTGTAGCACGGTAGAGAGCCGTGATATGCTGGTGCAACCCGTCATATAGCGCTCAATGTTTTCCATTGAGCGCTATATGATAGGTTGCACCATTGAGGAGAGTATACTTTCCATCCCCATACAGGTAATTTTAGCTGATAATAACCTACAAAGTTACATAAATAATATTGACAACCCGTGGGTAAAATGGACTCTTAAAATATGGAAAACTATTATAAAAGAATATAAACTAGAGAGAGACATTGCAATTCTTAAATGGTGTGCATATGACTCGGATTTTACGCCGATTAAACTGGATGCTAGATTTAAGGACTGGACAGCTAAAGGATTAACAGCTATTTGCAATATAATGAAAGAAGGAACACTGTTCAGTTTTGAAATGCACAAAGAGAAACACTTATTAGAAAACAAGACTTTTACTGGTATTTACAGATGGCATATACAGATATGTTAATAGGATAGTTAAAAATGTCACCAAGGCAATTACATGTCTGATAGAGCTATTTGGAAAAGCATATAATTCAGACAACGGTAGTAGAATACTTTCAAGCGTTTATAAGGGTTTGTCAAATCTTAAAACACATTTGACTTCATACATTAAAACAAAATGGGAGAAGGAAGGAGGGATAATAATATCTGAGGAAGGCTGGACAATAATATGGAGGTATCAATGGAGGTGTACCAGTTCACAGAAATGGGGGGAGTTCGGGTGGAAAAACTTGATAAGATGTTTTATTACACCCTCTTAGAAATCCCATTATAATAGTAACTCCCCTGCTTGCTGGAGAAATTGTGGAAATCAAAATGCAAACCATTATCATATTTTCTGGGAATGCCCCGTTATCAAAGACTATTGGAGTGGGATACACAATGCCCTACAAGACATCTTTAAATGTGAAATACCCTTAGAAAGTAAGACCATATATTTTGGGTATATACCTCAAGAATGGTTGAAAAGAGATAAATATTTAATGAATGTACTGCTGGTGGCTGATAAAAAGACTCTTACCAGGAAATGGTTATCACAGGAGAGCCCAACTTTAAATATGTGGATGGAAATTACAAGGGACATTTACAAAATGAAGATAACAGCATCTGTTAATCATAAATTGGAACAATTTTATTCATACTGGAAAAAATGGTTTAACTACGTAACACCTCATAGGCCTGATTTTATTCTCACAAGTCAATGAATATGTTGTAAAAAAAAGATCACTCCCTATTCTGTACATCGTTTTCTTCTTTCGATTGTTCTTTCTTTCCTCTCCTTTCTAAGTGTATACCTCAGATAAATATGTGGAGATTTGTGAAAACATGATTATATGATATATATGTACAGTATCTGAAATACACCTTATGGAAATGCTTGTTTAATGATGAAATTCAATAAAAAATAAATTACAAAAAAAAACATACATCAAAGTTGCTGGTGAATGCAGCAGGCCAAGCAGCGTCTATAGGAAGAGGCGCAGATGTTTCAGGCCAAGACCCTTCATCAGGACTAACTGAAGGAAGAGTGAGTAAGGGATTTGAAAGCTGGAGGGGGAGGGGGAGATGCAAAATGATAGGAGAAGACAGGAGGGGGAGGGATAGAGCCGAGAGCTGGACAGGTGATAGGCAAAAGGGGATACAAGAGGATCATGGGACAGGAGGCCTGGGGAGAAAGACGGGGGGGGGGGGTGACCCAGAGGATGGGCAAGAGGTATATTCAGAGGGACAGAGGGAGAAAAAGGAGAGTGAGAGAAAGAATGTGTGCATAAAAATGAGTAACAGCTGGGGTACGAGGGGGAGGTGGGGCCTAGCGGAAGTTAGAGAAGTCAATGTTCATGCCATCAGGTTGGAGGCTACCCAGACGGAATATAAGGTGTTGTTCCTCCAACCTGAGTGTGGCTTCATCTTTACAGTAGAGGAGGCCGTGGATAGACATGTCAGAATGGGAATGGGATGTGGAATTAAAATGTGTGGCCACTGGGAGATCCTGCTTTCTCTGGCGGACAGAGCTTAGATGTTCAGCAAAGCGGTCTCCCAGTCTGCGTCGGGTCTCACCAATATATAAAAGGCCACATCGGGAGCACCGGACGCAGTATATCACCCCAGTCGACTCACAGGTGAAGTGATGCCTCACCTGGAAGGACTGTTTGGGGCCCTGAATGGCAGTAAGGGAGGAAGTGTAAGGGCATGTGTAGCACTTGTTCCGCTTACACGGATAAGTGCCGGGAGGGAGATCAGTGGGGAGGGATGGGGGGGACGAATGGACAAGGGAGTTGTGTAGGGAGCGATCCCTGCGGAATGCAGAGAGAGTGGGGGAGGGAAAGATGTGCTTAGTGGTGGGATCCCGTTGGAGGTGGCGGAAGTTACGGAGAATAATATGTTGGACCCGGAGGCTGGTGGGGTGGTAGGTGAGGACCAGGGGAACCCTATTCCTAGTGGGGTGGTGGGAGGATGGAGTGAGAGCAGATGTACGTGAAATGGAGGAGATGCGTTTAAGAGCAGAGTTGATAGTGGAGGAAGGGAAGCCCCTTTCTTTAAAAAATGAAGACATCTCCCTCATCCTAGAATGAAAAGCCTCATCCTGACAGCAGATGCGGCGGAGACGGAGGAATTGCGAGAAGGGGATGGCGTTTTTGCAAGAGACAGGGTGAGAAGAGGAATAGTCCAGATAGCTGTGAGAGTCAAGAATATGGTTTATCATCACTCACATACATCATGAAATTTGTGTTGTCTTTTGTGGCGGCAGTACAATGCAGTACATAAAATATGTGCCAAAGACTTTTGCACAATGGTGTAAGTGGCATCACAGAAAAGGCACAGCAAAGATGACTAAGCTAAGATTGTGTAGATTGAGCATGTCATCAAAAACGTTGACAAACTTCTGCAGCTGCATGGTGGAGAGCATCCTAACTGGTCACATCACAGCCTGGTATGGAAACACCAATGCCCAGCAATGGAAAACTCCACAATAGTGGTGGATACAGCCCAGTCCATAACTGGGAAAAACCCTCCCCATCATTGAGCACATCTACAAGGAACATTGCCATCATCAAGAAGACCCACCATCCAGGCTATGGTCTCTTCTCACTGCTGCTATCGGCCAGGAATCTTATTCCCATTACACCGCTGGCATTTAGGGCAGCAATAAAGGTCATCATGTCAGTAGCTTCCTCACAGTTTTCATGTAAATCCCGGATGGAGTCTCAGGAATACCTTCACACTCAGATGTGGAAAGATTCTTTATTGGTGTTTCTGTAACGATTTTGTTTTACAGGTCAGGGTTGTTAGTCCACAAGACCATGAGGCATAGGAGCAAAATTACACCATTCAGTCCATCAAATCTGCTCCACCATTCCATCATGGCTGATCCTGGATCCCACTCAACCCCACACACCTGCCTTCTAGCCAAATCCTTCGATGCCCTGACTGATCAGGGAACAATCGACTTCTGCCTTAAACATACCCATGGGCTTGGCCTCCACCACAGTCTGTAGCAGAGCATTCCACAGGTTCACTACTCTCTGGCTAAAACAAAATCCTCCTTACCTCTGTTCTAAAGCATCGCTCCTCAATTTTGAGGCTGTTTCCTCTAGTTCTGGACACCCCCACCATAGGAAACATCCTCTCCATATCCACCCTATCTAGTCCTTTCAATATTCAGTAGGTTTCAATGAGATCCCCCTGCATCCTTCTAAATTCCAGTGAGTAAAGGTCCAAAGCTGCCAAACGCTCCTCTTATGTTAACCTCACCATTCCTGAAATTATTCTTGTGAACCTTCTCTGGACTTTCTCCATTGACAACACAGCCTTTCTGAGATATGGGGCCCAAAACTGTTGACAGCACTTCAAGTGTGGCCTGATTAGTGCCTTATAAAGCCTCAGCATTATCTCCTTGCTTTTATATTCTATTCCCCTTAAAATAATTACCAACATTGCATTTCAAAGAAAATCTGCAGATGCTGTAAATCCGAGGAGCACCTACAAAATGCTGAAGGAACTCAGCAGGACAGGCCAAAACATCAGCTGTGCTTTTTTTTCCCATAGATGCTGCCTGGCCTGCTGAGTTCCTTCAGCATTTTGTGTTTGTTGCCAACATTGCATTTTCTTTCTTTACCACAGACTCAACCTGTAAATTAACCCTCTGGGAGTTTTCACGAGTACTCCAAAGTCCCACTGCACCTCTGATGTTTGAACCTTCTCCCCATGTAGATAATAGTCTGCTCTATTGTTCCTTTCACCAAAATGCATTATAATACATTTCCCAACACTGTATTCCATCTGCCACTTTTTTGCCCATTCTTCCAATTTGTCTGAGTCCTGCTGGAATCACATTGGTTCCTCAGCACTACCTACCCCTCCACCTATCTTTGTATCATCCATAAACTTTGCCACCAAGCCATCAATTCCACTATCTAAATCACTGGCAAACGATGTGAAAAACGGCAGTCCCAATACTGACCCCTGAGGAACACCACTGGTTACTGGCAGCCAACCAGAAGAGGCCCCTTTTATTCCCACTCGCTGCCTCCTGCCTGTCAGCCATTGCTCTAGCTATGCCAGTATCTTTCCTGTAACACCATCAGATTTTATCTTAAGCAGCCTCATATATAGCACCTTATCAGATGCCTTCTGAAAATTCAAGTAAATGACATCCACAGCCTTTCCTGCGTCCACCCTGTTTTTTCTCTTCCTTGAAGAAGTCCAACAGATTTTCCCTTTAAGAGAAACCATGCTGACTTTGACTTATTTTACCATTAGTTTCTCGGTGGAGGGTGCAGATGCTTTTCTGCTGCTGGCAGGGTGGAGTTACCACTTTGCTGGGGCTTCTGCGTGCGGGGGGAGCTGGGGGAGACTTTGGGTTTCTAACGTTTAACTGTCATTCATTCTTGGGGTACTCCTGTTTTCGTGGATGTTTGCGAAGTGAAAGAATTTCAGGATGTATATTGTTACGTAACCAGCAACACTGAATATTAATCGAGACAGGTTTTTATGAAAACAACCAAACATTTATTAAACACTTATAAGCGATAAAGGGGGAAAACAAAACAAAGGAAAACTTTAACCGGAGGTTAAACAGGTACGCAGCCGTTCATCAACTCCACTCGGCGCTGGTTCTTAAAGCGTTAAATGCTAAAACAGTTCTTAAAGCGATACAGTCAGATATAGTTCTTAAAGAGATAACTTCAAAAGACCAACAGTTTTACGCATTCAATTGGGACAGACTTCTCTGGAGAACGATTTCTTCACCGACGCACCTTTACTGCTGGCTCCGTCCACAGGATTCCCGATGCCGAAAATAAACAGTTTAAATCGACTGACTTTAAATTCCTTTTAGAGAGAGAGCACCTTTTTGCATGAACTCATTGCGCTATTGCAAGAGGTATCTCAATGCAGGTTCTCTCCAACGAAGACTCAATAAGGTCGATCCTTTATTAAACTGCCAAACGATGCCGACTTCTCTCCATCCTTCACTTCAAAACTGCCGGAATTGAGTAAATTGGCACTTCCAGCCCCAAATTTCCAGTCCAAATACCACATCTTGTAAGAGAACGCACCTTCCGTTTTAAAAGTGAAACGGCGTCACAAAAACAAACACGGAACAGAAACGGAGGCACAAACGCTCTGCCCGAAAATCTACAAACTCAAAACCTACTGCGTCACCTGAGTTGACCCTTATATAGTCACCGGGGGCGCGCGCGCGCGCGCACACATGTCATCACGTGACCGCACATCGACGGGAAAAAAATCACATCAGGTGACCTCCAAAAGACCATTACAGCATTCTCACAAAAAACAGATCTCCTTGAGCATATAACAATATTGTATACATTTCTGACATAAAATGTACCTATGAAATCTATTGAAAATACCTCAAAACCTCATTCTTAATAATAAACTACAACACTTTCCCAACCACTGAGATTAGGCTAACTGGCTTATAATTTCCTTTCTTTTGCCTTCCTCCCTTCTTAAAGAGTGGGGTGACATTTACAATTTACCAGCCCTCTGGGATCCTGCCAGAATCAGGTGATTCTTGAAAATCATGACCAACACATCTGTCATCTCTTCAGCAACCTCTCTCAGGACTCTGGGCTGTCATCCATCGGGCCCAGGTGACTTATCCACCTTAAGACCTTTGAGTTTGCCGAGCACTTTTTCCTTTGCGATAGCAATGGCACTCACTCCTGCTCCCTGACACTCACAGAGCAGTGTCTTCCAGTGAAGACTGATGCCAAGTACTTAAGTTCATCTGCCATTTCTTTGTCCCCATTACTACCTCCCCAGCATCATTTTCCAGTGGTCCAATATCAACTGTCATCTCCCTTTTACTCTACATACAACTGAAAAACTTCCAGTATACTGCCAAGAAGGCCCACCAGCACCTTTACTTCCTGAGAAAACTAAAGAAATTTGGCCTGTCCCCTAAAACCCTCAATAATTAGAAAAAGAGAAGCCGAAATCTGATGTGTCGGTATTTCAGTGGAGTAAAGGAAATTACAGTGACATGAGAGAGGAACTGGCCAAAGTTGACTGGAAAGAGACACTGGCGGGAAAGACGGCAGAGCAGCAGTGGCTGGAGTTTATGCGAGAAATGAGGAAGGTGCAAGACAGGTATATTCCAAAAAAGAAGAAATTTTCGAGTGGAAAAAGGATGCAACCATGGTTGACAAGAGAAGTCAAAGCCAAAGTTAAAGCTAAGGAGAGGGCATGCAAGGAAGCAAAAATTAGTGGGAAGACAAAGGATTGGGAAGTCTTTAAAACCTTACAAAAGGAAACCAGGAAGATCATTAAGAGGGAAAAGATTAACTATGAAAGGAAACTAGCAAATAATATCAAAGAGGATACCAAAAGCTTTTTCAAGTATATAAAGAGTAAAAGACAGGTGAGAGTACATATAGGACCGATAGAAAATGATACTGGAGAAATTGTAATGGGAGATGAGGAGATGGCAGAGGAACTGAACAAGTATTTTGCATGTCTTCACTGAGGAAGACAGCAGGATACCAGACACTCAAGGGTTGCAGGGAAGAGAAGTGTGCACAGTCACAATTACGACAGAGAAAGTACTCAGGAAGCTGAATAGTCTAAAGGTCGATAAATCTCCCGGACCAGATGGAATGCATCCTCGTGTTCTGAAGGAAGTAGCTGCGGAGATTGCGGAGGCATTAGCGATGATCTTTCAAAAGTCGAAAGATTCTGGCATGGTTCCGGAAGACTGGAAGATTGCAAATGTCACTCTGCTATTTAAGGGGGCAAGGAGGCAAAAAGGAAATTATAGACCCGTTAGCTTGACGTCGGTGGTTGGGAAGTTGTTGGAGTCAATTGTCAAGGATGAGGTTACCGAGTACCTGGAGGCATATGACAAGATAGGCAGAACTCAGCATGGATTCCTTAAAGGAAAATCCTGCCTGACAAACCTATTACAATTTTTTGAGGAAATTACCAGTAGGCTAGACAAGGGAGATGCAGTGGATGTTGTATATTTGGATTTTCAGAAGGCCTTTGACAAGGTGCCACACATGAGGCTGCTTAACAAGATAAGAGCCCATGGAATTACAGGAAAGTTACATACGTGGATAGAGCGTTGGCTGATTGGCAGGAAACAGAGAGTGGGAATAAAGGGATCCTATTCTGGTTGGCTGCCGGTTACCAGTGGTGTTCCACAGGGATCAGTGTTGGGGCCGCTTCTTTTTACATTGTACATCAACGATTTGGATTATGGAATAGATGGCTTTGTGGCTAAATTTGCTGACGACACGAAGATAGGTGGAGGGGCCAGTAGTGCTGAGGAAATGGAGAGTCTGCAGAGAGACTTGGATAGATTGGAAGAATGGGTAGAGAAGTGGCAAATGAAGTACAATGTTGGAAAGTGTATGGTTATGCACTTTAGCAGAAAAAATAAACGGGCAGACTATTATTTAAATGGGGAAAGAATTCAAAGTTCTGAGATGCAACGGGACTTGGGAGTCCTCGTACAGGATTCCCTTAACGTTAACCTCCAGGTTGAGTCGGTAGTGAAGGTGGTGAATGCAATGTTGGCATTCATTTCTAGAGGAATAGAGTATAGGAGCAGGGATGTGATGTTAAACATAGAAAATAGGTGGAGTAGGCCATTCGGCCCTTCGAGCCTGCTCCGCCATTTATTATGATCATGGCTGACCATCCAACTCAGAACTCCGCCCCAGCCTTCTCTCCATACCCCCTGACCCCCGTAGCCACAAGGGCCATATCTAACTCCCTCTATGTTGAGGCTCTATAAGGCGCTGGTGAAACCTCACTTGGAGTACTGTGGGCAGTTTTGGTCTCCTTATTTAAGAAAGGATGTGCTGACGTTGGAGAGGGTACAGAGAAGATTCACTAGAATGATTCCGGGAATGAGAGGGTTAATATATGAGGAACGTTTGTCCGCTCTTGGACTGTATTCCTTGGCGTTTAGAAGAATGAGGGGAGACCTCAGAAACATTTCGAATGTTAAAAGGCATGGACAGAGTGGATGTGGCAAAATTGTTTCCCATGAGGGGGGAGTCTAGTACCAGAGGGCATGACTTCAGGATTGAAGGGCACCCTTTCAGAACAGAAATGCGAAAAAATTTTTTTAGTCAGAGGGTGGTGAATCTATGGAATTTGTTGCCACGGGCAGCAGTGGAGGCCAAGTCATTGGGTGTATTTAAGGCAGAGATTGATAGGTATCGGAGTAGCCAGGGCATCAAAGGTTATGGTGAGAAGGCGGGGCAGTGGGGCTAAATAGGATAAAATGGATCAGCTCATGATAAAATGGCGGAGCAGACTCGATGGGCCGAATGGCCTACTTCTGCTCCTTTGTCTTATGGTCTAATTTTTACAGATGCACCATAGAAAGCATTCTTCTAGGGTGCATCACAACCTGGTATGGAAGTTGTCCTGTCCAAGACCGAAGGAAGCTGCAGAAGATCGTGAACATGGCGCAGCACATCACACAAACCAATCTTCCGTCCGTGGACTCACTTTACACCGCACGCTGTCGGAGCAGTGCTGCCAGGATAATCAAGGACACGATCCACCCAGCCAACACACTTTTCGTCCCCCTTCCCTCCGGAAGGCGGTTTAGAAGCTTAAAGACTCGCACGGCCAGATTTGGGAACAGCTTCTTTCCAACTGTGATAAGACTGCTGAAGGGATCCTGACCCGAATCTGGGCCGTACCCTCCAAATATCCGGACCTGCCTCTCGATTTTTTTTGCACTACCTTACTTTCCATTTTTCTATTTTCTATTTATGATTTATAATTAAAAATTTTAATATTTTAATTTTTAATACCTGCGGGGTTACTTCGTCCTTTACCTGTCCCTGGTCGTGCCCGGTCACACATCGCCCTGGACCGCGTCACCGGTCTACCCCCTTCCCGCGGAAACACCACTGTCCTCACCGTGGTAGACCGATTCTCCAAGGCGGTACATTTTGTAGCCCTCCCTGATCCCTTCCTCTCAAGAAACCGCAGATCTTCTCGTCCGCCACGTCTTCCGTCTCCACGGAGTCCCCGCGGACATCGTATCCGATCGAGGTCCCCAGTTCATCTCGCAGGTATGGAAGGCCTTCTGTCAAGCCTTAGGTGCATCGGTCAGCCTGTCATCCGGCTTCCACCCCCAGACGAACGGGTAGGCGGAACGGGTCAACCAAGACCTGGAGGCGACGCTGTTGTGTAACGGCAAACAACCTGTCGACCTGGAGCGACCACCTCCCGTGGGTTGAGTATGCCCACAACTCTGGTGAGCTCTGCCACTGGGAGGTCTCCGTTCGAGTGCTCCCTTGGGTACCAGCCCCCGCTGTTCCCCGCGCAAGAAAAGGAGATTGCGGTACTGTCGGTTCAGGACCGCGTCCATCGGTGCCTTAAGGGTTGGGACGAGACAAGCACGGCCCTACTCAGATCAGCAAATCGAAATAAGAAGACAGCTGACAGACACCGCATCCCGGCGCCGGGGTACCGACCTGGGCAGTTGGTGTGGCTTGCCTCCAAGGACATCCCGCTCAAAAACGAACATAGGAAACTCGTCCCTCGCTTCCTGGGACCATTCAAGGTTGACAGGATTATCAGTCCCACAGTGGTCCGCCTAAAACTGCCAAGATCCATGCGCACCCACCCGACTTTTCATGTTTCCCAGTTAAAGCCAGTTTCCGTCAGCCCCTTGTGTCCCCCGGCTGAAACTCCCCCACCTGCCCGTATCATCGACAGCCATCCGGCATACACCGTCCGACGACTAGATGTGCACCGTCGGGGCAGGGGTTTCCAATACCTGGTAGACTGGATGGGTACGGTCCAGAAGAGCGTTCCTGGGCCCCCCGCTCCTTCATCCTGATCCTTCCCTCATCCAGGACTTTCATCGGGACCATCCAGACAGGCCTGGAGGATCGTAAACACAAAATAATCTGCAGATGCTGCAATCAAAGCAACACTTTCAGTACGCTGGATGAACTCAGCAGGTCGGGCAGCATCAGTTAGAAACGATGAGTCAACGTTTCGGGCCGGAACCCTTCGACAGGACTGAAGAATGAAAGATGGGGAAGAATTTGAAGAATGTTTGTATCTTCAGTTGAAAGACCAGCAATTTTTTTTTAGGATCGTGGTTTCCCTTCTACCGTCATCAATGATGCCCTCACCCGCATCTCCTCCATTTCCCGCACTTCGGCCCTCACCCCGTCCTCCCGCAACCACAACAGGGACAGAGTTGCCCTTGTCCTCACCTACCACCCCACCAGCCTCCGGATCCAGCACATTATCCGCCGGAACTTCCACCACCTTCAACAAGACCCCACCAGTAAGCACATATTTCCCTCTCCAGCCCTCTCCGCTTTCCACAGGGATGGGTCCCTCTGCCACTCCCTTATCTGCACGGCCATCCCCACTGATCTCCAACCCAGCACTTATCCCTGTAAGCTTAAGTGCTACACCTGTCCCTACACCTCATCTCTTGCAACCATTCAGGGCCCCAAACAGTCCTTCCAGGTGAGACAACACTTCACTTGAGTCTGTTGGGGTCATCTATGGCATCAGGTACTCCCGGTGCGGCCTCCTCTACATCGGTGAAACCCGACGCAGTTTGGGGGACAGCTTCGTTGAGCACCTCCACTCCGTCCGCCAAAACAGACAGGATCTCCCAGTAGCCACCCACTTCAACTCTGCTTCACATTCCCATTCAGATATGTCCATACATGGCCTCCTCTACTGCCATGATGAAGCTAAACGCAGGTTGGAGGAGCAACACCTCATATACCGTCTAGGTAGTCTCCAGCCCCTCGGTATGAACATAGAATTCTCCAACTTCTGGTAATTCCCTCCCCCTCCCTCTATCCCTATTTCACTCTGCCCCCTCCCCGGGCTCCCTCCTGGTTCCGCCTCCTCCTACTACCCATTGTTTTCAGGGCTATGACGTCAATGCTTCCCCTGCCACACCCCTTTGTCTTTCAAATTACTGGTCTTTCGACTGAAGCTACAAGCATTCTTCAAATCCTTCCGTGTCTTTCATTCTTCAGCTCTGACGAAGGGTTCCGGCCCGAAACGTCGACTCATCGTTTCTAACTGATGCTGCCCGACCTGCTGAGTTCATTCAGCGTACTGAAAAGGTCTGGAGGATCGCCGGGAGGCTCCCGTTGGGGGCGGGGAGGTAGTGTCATGGTCCCTTCTGGCAATCCCCCACCTTGCCAATTACCACCGGAATTGGGCCTCAATCACCTCATTTAATTTCTAAGCATCCCCAGGTTCCACACACACCTGCTTCCCATCACCAAACTGCAGGATAAAGACCCTGTGGTCGCAACAAAGAGCTGCCAGTTCGTTGGTCGACTTGTGTATGAGTAATCTCGTTCCACGTTTCTTAGGACTATCAGTTCTAAGTCTAGCACCGTTCCTGAATTCGCTACTAAACCAAGACTCCTGGTAAAGACTCTCTTGGATACCAGTTCCACGCTCGCTACGACCGTAACGCCTCCCGACTCGGCCTCCGCGCCCATGTTCAGCACTTAGGTTCGTACCACCGCCACGTCCTTGTAACAAATATAAAACAGAAAATCAAAAGCGTTATTTCAGTTCAGTGTTCATTATTTGCAGGCTGTCCCGATTCAAAAATTGCCCAAAATAGCAAAGGAGCAACTAAAAAAATTGAACACGTCATACAATGAATTAGAGTACAATCTACAACCCTCATTGATTGAACCTTGCTCCTGCACCATCCTCCAACAGCACCGAGGGAGAGAGGAAGAACAGTTATGCGCAGGGACCCCCACCAGCCAGGACAAGTCCTCTTCTCGTTGCTACCATCAGGGAGGACGCACAGAAACCAGAAGATACACACTCAGTGATTCAGGAACAGTTTCTTCCCCTCTGCCATCAGATTTCCGAATGAATATTGAGCCATGAACACTGCTTTTTATTTATATTTTTACACTCGTTATTTAATTTAACGATTATATACATTTACTGTAATTCACGATTTTCTATCATTGTACAGCAGCTGCAAAGACAAATTTGACGACATATGCCGATGATATTAAACCTGATTTTGAATCTATTACCATGCATCCCCATCACATGAGCCTCGCCCTCTTCTCGCTGCTACCAGGAGGTGAGGAAACGCGAAGCCCTACACCATCAGGTTCAGCAGCAAACGGCGTGGCCTTCTCCATGCTGGGAGTGGGCCAAGCCCATGAGCAGGGTGGCTAGGCTCGTTTCCGGCACCCTTCTGTTCTGGGTGTCAGTAACTGTGAAGCACAATCTACGTATTTTAAACTGGCACTGTTATTGCGAGCCAGAGTCACTGCGTCTGCACACGCCGCTATTTTAAATTTGTACCTCCATCAGATCACCCCTCACCCTCCCACATTCACTGCTAGTTAACAAGCAGACCTCATCCTGTAATTCATAAGCCACGTGTTCCCAGAAAACTGATCAGAGACAGCAATGAAACAGTCCAGTGATCCGCCGTCCATCAATTCCAACAAGCTTCCTACCCCCCACACCGTGAGTGAAGTGTGCAGAGGTTCACTCAGCAACGGTTCAGTAGCATTTAAAGTTCAATTCAAGTTTAATTGTCATTCAGCCATACATGAATACAACCAAACGAGACAGTGTTACTCCAGGGCCAGGGTGCAAAACACAATACCAACAGTCGCACACAGCACAAACCACACACCTACAAGATCGCAAGCACATAAAGGTATCAGCAATATATAGCCACAGCATAAAGTCGTCCAGACTCTCGTCACAATAGAGCTTGTCTTCTGCTGAGCCAACACTGGGGGGAGCACCAACTCCAGCCTGGGTGCTGTACACACCGCCCGGCTCCAACACCTCTCCTGGCAGCTATACATCGCTGAAAGTAAATTTGTTATCAAGATACGTAGATTCGTTTTCTTTCAGGCATTTACAGGAAAATAAAGCAAAACTATGGAATTTAGGAAACGCTGTATTTAACCAAGACTGACAAACATCCAATGTGCAAAAAAGAGGAAAAGATGATGAGGCATAGATAGAGTGGACAGAGAGTATCTGTGGAAATGTCTCATACCAGACGGCATGCATTGAAGGGTTAGGTTCAAAGGGGATGTGAGGGGTAAGTATTTTACTCAGAGTGGTGGATGCCTGGAATACGCTGCCTGGTATGGTTGTAGAGGCAAATACATTAGTGGCTTTTAAGCAACAAACACAAAGTGCTGGAGGAACTCAGCAGCCCAGGCAGCATCTATGGAAAAGAGTAAACAGTCGATGTTTCAGTCCAAGACACTTCCTCAGGGCTGGAGATGCTTAGAAAGGCACATGAATATGAAGATAGAGGTAGGAGGGATTCGTTTTGGTTTTTTTTAAATTTTCAGTACAACATTTGGGCCGAAGGACCTGTTCCTGTGCTGTACTTTTCTGTGTTCTAAATAATATTGCATTATGGAGTCTTTGAAAGTGAGTCAATAGGTAGTGGGGCCAGTTCAGCATTGAGGGGAGTGAAGTTTTCCACAATGCTACAGGAGACGGATGGTTGAAGGGTAATAACTGTTCCTGAAGCTGGTGCTGTGGGACCCAAGGCTCCTGTATCTCCAGCCAAACCCTCTAAGAGGACCACAACCTTGTCATAGGGTTTGGAAGCTTGCATGCCCCAATGACCCGGAGAGCCATGTTGGCTGGAGTCAGGACCTTGTGCTTTGGCTCTTGGGAGGGTCACCTATGACAAACAAGTCAAAGGGTAGAGCCCAAAGGTCCTCCAGGTTTGGGGGTTCAGCTCAGGTCTATGATTGGGTACAAATGCCAATTTGCAGGCCAATGACTGGGTACAAATGCAGACAGAGCAAAGAGTTAATTTGTACCACAGAGGCAAAATTCAAAAGGGTGAAGAATGCAGGACTAAGGGTGCTGTATTTAAATATGCGTAGCATTCGGAATAAGGTGGACGAAGTCATGGCACAATTAGAGATTGGTCGGTATGACATTGTGGGCATCACCGAGTCATAGCTGAAAGGCGGCCATGGTTGGAAGCTTAACATCAAAGGACCGGCAGGAAGGCATAGACGGTGGTGTGGCTCTGTTGGTAAGAGATGGAATTACATCTTTAGAAAGAGGTGACATAGGGTCAGAGAATGTTGCATCTTTGTAGGTGGAGTTAAGCAACTGCAAGGGTAAAAAAAACATTATGTGAATCATAAATAGGCCTCCAAATAGTAGTTAAGATGTGGGGTTAAGATTGCAAAGGGAGCTGGAAAAGGCATGTAATAAGGGTAATGACACAATGTAATGGGGTCTTCAGTATGCAAAGGGATTGGGAAAATCAGGTTACTGTCTGATCGCAGGAGTGGGAGTTTGTTGAATGCCTACGGGATGGCTTTTTAGAACAACTTGTGCTTGAGCCTATTCGGGGAAAGACCATCTTAGACTGGGTGTTGTGTAATAACCCAGATCTTATTAGGGAGCTTAATGTAAAGGAACCCCTTCAATTTGGCTTTTATGACGGAGGACTGGACGCGGATTCTGAAGCTGGTTAACTCTTCTTCGATCTGTGCCAGTCATTCACTGAGTCCTTTCCCCGGGCACAGATGGAACAAGCCGAGACACAAGAACGGGTGCCCCCTCCATGGACGGCCAACAAAAGTGCTTCCTCAGGAGAGCCAGCGTCCGATCACTCCCGGGGTGGCAGGCGAACCGGGATGTGTGCCCCCATTGGAGAACCTGGGACCTCACGGAGACGGGCACGTACAGGCGATCGCCGGGTCCATTGCCCGGGTTGGGGTCGTCCCGCTGGGTTTCCTTTACTTTAGCCTCGATCTCCCAAGTGAGGGTGGCAACCACGCAGGAAGGTGGGAGGATAGTCTCGGGACTGGAGGTGTCATCCTTGGAGTCATGCTGGCGGGATAGCGCGTCCGGCTTCCCGTTCTTGGATCCCGGGCGGTATGTGAGGGCAAACTTGAACAGTCCAAAAAAACAATGCCCAACGGGCCCGGCGGGAGTTCAATCGCTTGGCAGTCTGGATATACCCCAGGTTCTTGTGATCAGTCCATACCACAAACGGGTGTTCTGCCCCCTCCAACCTGTGCCTCCATTCTTCCAGTGCTAGTTTGACCGTCAGCAGTGCCCGATTCCCCACGTCGTAATTCCGCTCGGCGGGGGACAGTCGGCGAGAGTAGAAGGTGCAGGGGTGAAGCTTTCCGTCCGACCTTGACCATTGGGATAGGACCGCTCCTACCCCGGAGTCAAAGGCGTCCAACTCAACGATGAATTGTCGTGATGGGTCCGGATGGACCAGAATGAGAGCGGTGGTGAAACGCCTCTTCAGGTCGGTGAATGCCGAGTCCGCTTCGGAGTCCCAGCAAACCGGTGTGGTAGGCGAGGTAAGCCGGGTAAGGGGGGGCGCCACTCGACTGTAGTCTCTGATGAATCTGCGATAGAAGTTTGCAAACCCCAGGAATCGTTGAAGTTTACGTGTCGTGGGTCAAGGCCATTCCTCCACTGCCCGGATCTTCTCGGGGTCTGCTTTTACCTGCCCGCTTTCAATGGTATAGCCGAGGAAGCTGACCGAAGCAACGTGGAACTCGCATTTCTCCGCCTTAGCAAATAACTGGGTTTCCCCAGTCTCTGGAGGACTTGAAGGACATGGTGTACGTGTTCTTGGGGGCTGCTAGAAAATACCAGGAGGTAAACAAATACGAACCGATTCATAAAATCCCTCAGTATGTCATTGATCAGGGTTTGGAAAACGGCGGGGGCATTGTGAGGCCAAAAGGCATGACCAAATATTCAAGGTGGCCCAGAGGTGTATTGAAGGCCGTCTTCCCTTCGTCCCCCTCCCTCCTATTGACTAAATGGTAGGCGTTGCGAAGGTCCAGCTTTGAGAAGATGGTGGCTCCATGCAGTGGTTCAAATTCTGAACTAATGACGGGTAGAGGGTACTTGTTCTTAACTTATATTATTTACACCTCGGTAGTCGATACAAGGGCGAAGCGTCCCGTCGTTCTTTTCTACAAAGAAACCGGCGCTTACCGGGGAGAATGAAAGCCTGATAATGCCCGCCGCGAGGGACTCGCTAACGTATTTCTCCATTGCCTCTCTCCGGTCGGGATAGGCTAAAAAGGCGACTGGTGGGTAGCGGGGCCCCGGGGAGAAGATCGATGGCACAATCATGTGGGCGGTGCGGAGACAGGGAAAAGGCCCGTTGTTTACTGAACACTTGTTGCAAGTCATGGTACTCTGTGGGGACGCGGGACAAGTCGAGGGGTTCCAAAACAGGCGGGGTCGCGGTAGCTTCTCTGGGAGATAGGGCTGACCGCAGACGGTTGGCATGGCAAGACGGGCTCATTCGGCTATCCTCCCGGTTGACCAGTCTATATGGGGATTGTGTTGAGTCCAGCCGTAGATACCCTAGAACTACCGGGGCTTGAGGTGAATGAATGAGACGGAATCGTACCTCCTCCCGATGGTTGCCGGATAAGATCAAGGTTAGGGGCGGCGTACAGTGGGTCACCCGAGCCAGTAGTTCTCCGTCCAGGGCCCGGGCTTTCGGGGGGGGGGGGTGGTTAGTGGCTCGCGAGGTATCCCGGCCTGCGTGGCTATCTCTTCGTCCAGCAGATTGCCCTCAGCACCGGAATCCACCAAAGCGGATAGGGACAGGGACTGTTGTTGGTAATTCACGGTTGCCGGGATCTGCATCTGAGTCTGGGGGGCTGAAGGGAGTATCATTTGGCTCACCCGAACTCCCTTTCTCACTGGTGAGCCCTCCCCTTTGGCCGCTGAGGGCAGGTATCCCGGAAATGTCCTGTCTGGCCACAATAGTAGCAATCCCCAGATCTCCACCTCCGAATTCATTCGGCCGGGCAGAGACAGTTCTATCCCAGCGGCATCGGTTCCTCCCCCAGGGGGGTGGGGACGGTCGGAGATGGAGCCACACTGGGAGCAGCTGGGGAAGGGGGGGGTGGCGCTGGCTGAGACTGGTAAGATGAACTGTGGGTTTCCCCGAGGAGCAGGGTGACTGGTTCTCCCTCCTTCTGACGCTCCTGAAGTCGATAATCTAATCGAATGGCTAGCGAGATCAGAGAGTCCAGACAGTCCGTGTCGTCCCTCGCGGCCAACTCATCCTTTATCTTGTCCGAGAGGCCCTGTCGAAACACCTCCCGAAGGGCCTCGTCATTGCACCCGGAGTCTGCGGCCAAGGTCCGGCACTCAATGGAATACCTGGCCACACCTCGCGAAGTCTGATGAATAGTAAGCAATCGTTTCGCGGCGTCCTTACCGCGAATGGATTGTTCGAAGACTTTCCTCATTTCAACGACAAAGGAGGAGGAACAAATCTCTGGTTGGTTATCCCATATCGCGGTTGCCCAAGCCAAGGTATCCCCTCGTAGCAGCCCCATGATGTACGCAATCCTTGATTTATCGGAAGTGTAGGTACGTGGCTGTAGCTCAAAGACTAGGGAGCACTGTAACAGGAAGGCCCGGCACCTACCTAGGTCCCCGGCGTAGGGTTCAGGCTCAGGTACACACGGCTCCCGAGGGGGTGGTGTTGCTGATTCCAGGGGCGAGGCCATCCCGAGCGGTGCGGTTTGGGTAGCCGGGGTTCTAGGAGGGGATGGAGAAAAGGAAGCGGAGAACCGGTCCACTTGCTCACTGACCTTCTGCACAATCGTGGATAGTGTCCGAAGTTTTTCCGTGATCTCCCGAAGGTGACTTTAAACTAGAATGGTTGGGGGGTGGGAATCAAATTAAAGAGGCTAGGCGTGAGGAGGTTAGTTCACAACAGAGGGATGGGAACCAGTGCAGAGAGACAGAGGGGTGTAAAGTGAGCGTAGAAGCAAAAAGTACAAAGGGGAAAAGTAAAAGTGGCAGGCCGACAAATCCAGGGCAAGCATTAAAAAGGGCTAAGAGAGTTGTAAAAGAGCGCCTGAAGGATTTATGTGTCAATGCAAGGAGCATACGTAATAAGGTGGATGAATTGAAAGTGCAGATTGTTATTAATGATTATGATATAGTTGGGATCACAGAGACATGGCTCCAGGGTGACCAGGGATGGGAGCTCAACGTTCAGGGATATTCAATATTCAGGAGGGATAGACATGAAGGAAGGGGAGGTGGGGTGGCGTTGCTGGTTAAAAAAGAGATTAACGCAATAGAAAGGAAGGACATAAGCCGGGAAGATGTGGAATCGATATGGGTAGAGCTGCGTAACACTAAGGGGCAGAAGACGCTGGTGGGAGTTGTGTACAGGCCACCTAACAGTAGTAGTGAGGTCGGAGATGGTATTAAAGAGGAAATTAGAAATGTGTGCAATAAAGGAACAGCAGTTATAATGGGTGACTTCAATCTACATGTAGACTGGGTGAACCAAATTGGTAAAGGTGCTGAGGAAGAGGATTTCTTGGAATGTATGCGGGATGGTTTTTTGAACCAACATGTCGAGGAACCAACTAGAGAGCAGGCTATTCTAGACTGGGTTTTGAGCAACGAGGAAGGGTTCATTAGCAATCTTGTCGTGAGAGGCCCCTTGGGTAAGAGTGACCATAATATGGTGGAATTCTTCATTAACATGGAGAGTGACGTAGTTAATTCAGAAACAAAGGTTCTGAACTTAAAGAGGGGTAACTTTGAAGGTATGAGTCGTGAATTAGCTAAGATAGACTGGCAAATGACACTTCAAGGATTGACGGTGGATATGCAATGGCAGGCATTTAAAGGTTGCATGGATGAACTACAACAATTGTTCATCCCAGTTTGGCAAAAGAATAAATCAAGGAAGGTAGTGCACCCATGGCTGACAAGAGAAATTAGGGATAGTATCAATTCCAAAGAAGTAGCATACAAATTAGCCAGAGAAAGTGGCTCACCTGAGGACTGGGAGAAATTCAGAGTTCAGCAGAGGAGGACAAAGGGCTTAATTAGGAAGGGGAAAAAAGATTATGAGAGAAAACTGGCGGGGAACATAAAAACGGACTGTAAAAGCTTTTATAGATATGTAAAAAGGAAAAGACTGATAAAGACAAATGTAGGTCCCCTGCAAACAGAAACAGGTGAATTGATTATGGGGAGCAAGGACATGGCAGACCAATTGAATAATTACTTTGGTTCTGTCTTCACTAAGGAGGACATAAATAATCTTCCAGAAATAGTAAGGGACAGAGGGTCCAGTGAGATGGAGGAACTGAGCGAAATACATGTTAGTAGGGAAGTGGTGTTAGGTAAATTGAAGGGATTGAAGGCAGATAAATCCCCAGGGCCAAATGGTCTGCATCCTAGAGTGCTTAAGGAAGTAGCCCAAGAAATAGTGGATGCATTAGTGATAATTTTTCAAAACTCGTTAGATTCTGGACTAGTTCCTGAGGATTGGAGGGTGGCTAATGTAACCCCACTTTTTAAAAAAGGAGGGAGAGAGAAACCGGGGAATTATAGGCCGGTTAGCCTAACGTCGGTGGTGGGGAAACTGCTGGAGTCAGTTATCAAGGATGTGATGACTGCACATTTGGAAAGCGGTGAAACGATCAGACAAAGTCAGCATGGATTTGTGAAAGGAAAATCATGTCTGACGAATCTCATAGAATTTTTTGAGGATGTAACTAGTAGAGTGGATAGGGGAGAACCAGTGGATGTGGTATATTTGGATTTTCAAAAGGCTTTTGACAAGGTCCCACACAGGAGATTAGTGTGCAAACTTAAAGCACACGGTATTGGGGGTAAGGTATTGGTGTGGGTGGAGAATTGGTTAGCAGACAGGAAGCAAAGAGTGGGAATAAACGGGACCTTTTCAGAATGGCAGGCGGTGACTAGTGGGGTACCGCAAGGCTCAGTGCTGGGACCCCAGTTGTTTACAATATATATTAATGACTTGGATGAGGGAATTAAATGCAGCATCTCCAAGTTTGCGGATGACACGAAGCTGGGTGGCAGTGTTAGCAGTGAGGAGGATGCTAAGAGGATGCAGGGTGACTTGGATAGGTTGGGTGAGTGGGCAAACTCATGGCAGATGCAATTTAATGTGGATAAATGTGAAGTTATCCACTTTGGTGGCAAAAATAGGAAAACAGATTATTATCTGAATGGTGGCCGATTAGGAAAAGGGGAGGTGCAACGAGACCTGGGTGTCATTATACACCAGTCATTGAAAGTGGGCATGCAGGTACAGCAGGCGGTGAAAAAGGCGAACGGTATGCTGGCATTTATAGTGAGAGGATTTGAGTACAGGAGCAGGGAGGTACTACTGCAGTTGTACAAGGCCTTGGTGAGACCACACCTGGAGTATTGTGTGCAGTTTTGGTCCCCTAATCTGAGGAAAGACATCTTTGCCATAGAGGGAGTACAAAGAAGGTTCACCAGATTGATTCCTGGGATAGCAGGTCTTTCATATGAAGAAAGACTGGATGAACTGGGCTTGTACTCGTTGGAATTTAGAAGATTGAGGGGGGATCTGATTGAAACGTATAAGATCCTAAAGGGATTGGACAGGCTAGATGCGGGAAGATTGTTCCCGATGTTGGGGAGGTCCAGAACGAGGGGTCACAGTTTGAGGATAGAGGGGAAGCCTTTTAGGACCGAGATTAGGAAAAACTTCTTCACACAGAGAGTGGTGAATCTGTGGAATTCTCTGCCACAGCAAACTGTTGAGGCCAGTTCATTAGCTATATTTAAGAGGGAGTTAGATATGGCCCTTGTGGCTACGGGGAACAGCGGGTATGGAGGGAAGGCTGGTGCTGGGTTCTGAGTTGGATGATCAGCCATGATCATAATAAATGGCGGTGCAGGCTCGAAGGGCCGAATGGCCTACTCCTGCACCTATTTTCTATGTTTCTATGTTTCTATGTAAGTAGTTGGTCGTGGGCGCCCAATAGGTAGCCCTGGCTGGCCAGGGTCTGTTGTATGGGATCCGTGTCCACTGGGTTCATCGTGGCTAGTTCGTTCTGTTGTAAGGACGTGGCGGTGGTACGAACCCAAGTGCTGAGCACGGGCGCGGAAGCCTAGTCGGGAGGCGTTACGGTCGTAGCAAGTGTGGAATTGGTGTCCAAGAGAGTCTTTAGCCGAAGTATTGGTTTTAGTAGAGAATTCAGAAATGATATTAGACTTAGAACTGATCGTCCTAAGAACCATGGACCGAGGTTACTCATACTCGAGTCGACCAACACACCAGCAACTCCTTGTTGCGACCACAGGGTCTTTATCCTGCAGTTTCTGATGGGAAGCAGGTGTGTGTAGTTAGTGGAACCTGGCAATGATTGGAAATTAAATGAGGTTATTAAGGCCCAATTCCTATGGCAAATAGCAAGGTGGGGGATTGCCAGAAGGGACCATGACAATATTCTGTGTTTTTGCTCTGGTTTTTTTATTGTTGCTGGTTGTATGATTTGTCTTTGCATGTTGGGGGGTGGGGTTTGATTTTTTTTTAAATAAAGTTCCATCGTTCTCCTTTGCTTTGTGGCTGGCTGGGGAGACAAATCTCAGAATTGCGTACTGCAGAGAAAATACTGGACAACAACGATATTCCTTCCTGAATACTTTGGGGTGTATTTTGGGCTGCTGATCATGAAAATCACCATATCACACACTATGATAGGGTGAAATTTCCCTATTTCCCTTTCACACTAATGAAATTTCTCTATCACGCACTATTTTTTTTTTGAAATCACCTATATCTGGTATTTCAATTCGTAATTCAAGTCAGAATACTGCTGCCAAGATTAAGGAAGGTGTTTTTGTTGGTCCCCAAATCAAACAGCTCATCAATGACAGGTGTAACCCCAGGTTCTGTCGGCAGTGTAAGCCTACGGAAGACAATCTCTGGCCCCACCAAACGTGTGAGATTGAGGTGCAAAAGCTCCTGTTTGTGTGGACGCTGTGTGATGTGTAACCCTGGTACAGATCAGTACGACGAAATAACACAGTACACCATATACAATTAAACGATATAGCTTTGTAATTCTGAATTTGTCTGAAGGGTTAGTAAAGTAAAACAAAAAGGACAGGGCCCATTTTAATGAAACAGGCTAATGTGCACAAGTTGGAGCTCATGGTTTCCCTTCCGTTGGTCCTCCATCGATTTTGCCGGGCTTCGTCAACTCCCGGCCCCATTCCAAGTCCACTCCTTTCGGGTAGCCACGACCTCTCCTTTCTGGCGTCCTCTCTCTCCATCTTCTACCGAACAAAAGACCCAGATCACCTCGGTCTCAGGCACACAACAAGAAAAAACACCTCTCTCATTGGACAGCTCCCGTTATGTCTAGCTATAACCCAAACACAACTGCTACAAAATGACTAATACGTTAGCAGTGAAACCTTTCCCAAGGGTGTTACAATCTCCCCCCCCACACACACACACACCAAATTTAGTCATGTCCTCATGACATTGAGATAATTTGCCAATGCTTCATGCTCAGTACAATGTCCAACCCGGGTGTAAAAGGCTGTAACATAGCTCCCCAAAGCGGTAGGGGCCACACTCTCTTCCCCCGGTGCTACGTAGGCCGGTTTATCCGGTGGGCTCTTGATTCTTTGAGACCTCTATTCCCCCTCATTTACATGTTCCGACGCTACTGGGGATACTTCTGGTCTACCTGGCGAAGCCTCCCCTGGTCTATCACTCGTGCCCACCTGCAACTCGAATCCCTCTGTCCCGTGGCTGTGTCCCGCTTCATCCCTTACAGGGTCCCACTGAAACCCAAGCTGTCCACAAATAGCCCCCCCCCCCATTTCACCTGACCTGACTCAGTGTGAGAAGGGCTGGACATCTCTTCCTCAATGGGGGGGGGGGGGAGTTAGCAAAAGTCAGCATATACCACACCCCCATTTCCTCACCCTCCAAGTCAGTATGCGATTCAGGGGTGGGGGCCGGTCTAATCTCCTGCTGTGGGTCCTTCAGTTGCCGCAAAGTCCTCTTACTAGGTGTAGGCTCCAGGCTGGGCTCTGGGTCAACCTGCACCTCTTGGCACAACCACGGATTCGGCAGCGCAATAGATACGGCAATTGCGCTTGTGAATTTGCACACGTCAGGTAATTTAATCGTGATAGTATTTAACTACATTCTTGTCGAGACTTGGACAGAGCACAGCAAAGCTTCGCTGCTGGTTTGTATTTGGCCTTCCCTGAGCCTTTGGACTTTTGTTTAATGTTAGATATTCTTTTCAGCCGCAGTGTAGCCTTCGTTTTCCTTTTCAGAGTTTTAGTTAACGGCCCTGTTTGGCCGAGCGTTTATTGTTTTATTTTCCCTTTTTCGAATTAAAGTCTGTGAACTATCGACCCGCTTCAGTGTCTTTCACTCCGCACTTGGGTCATATCCGAACCGCGGTGACAGCAAGTCTCGACCACAAAATGGACCCAGCAGAGAGAGAGCAGCTGAACTTGGCCGTGAGACTCATTGGTCAGGTAGGCGATAAGCTACAGGCAATGGAATCTGTTGTCAGTGAAGCTACGGAGGCAGTGAGGCGGATAACCTCGTGCCGACAAGCCCAGTCTCACTTGGAGGAACGGGTATCGTCCATAGCAGCAACTGTTCAACAGCCCGCCACGGACAATCGGACTCTGGTGTCTGCGATTTCCGCACTCTCGGCCGCTATCCGCGAACTTACTGTGAACAACCAGCATCAGCTGACAGCCATTAACGTTCTGGCCACCTTAGTTCAGTAGCTTCAGGCCGCCCAGTCCCACTCCCAGAATCTCACAGGTCCTCCTTTTCTGCTGCCCCGACGGTCTCTGCTATTAATGCTCCCGCGCCCGGACCAGATCCGATTCCCACGACCGTTCAGGAACCGAGTATTCCACCACCAGGCAGATATTCTGGTGAACCCGATGGTTGCAGGAATTTTATTACCCAATGCGAGCTGACATTCCAAGCCCAGCCTGGTCGTTTTGGTGATGATGTGCGAAAGTTGGCGTACATGGTCAATCTTCTTGACGGATCTCCACTCAGCCTGTTCAACGCCTTGCGGGAGCAAGCATACCCCGCAGCCCAGTCATTCCGACATTTCCTGGCCGAGTTAAGGAGGGTTTTTGATCTTCCAGTACGGGGTCAGGAGGCTGCCCACCGACTCTTGGATCTGCGCCAAGGCAGAGGAACGGTGGGAGCCTATGAGGTCAAATTCCGTACCCTTGCAGTAGAGATGGGTTGGAATGAGAGATCTCTCATCACTGCCTTCCAGCGTGGACCGAACACAGGGGTCCGGCATGAGATCGCTGTCCGGGACGAGCAGGATAGTCTAGATGATTTGATTAATCTGGCTATTCGAGTTGACGACCGGGTAACCGAGTGGCGCAGGGAAAGAATTTTTCAAACTTCCGAATCACCTGATCACCGCCCTTCCTCGCCCTCTCCCCCTCCCTCACCACCCAGCACCCAATCCACCAACGAGCCTATGCAAGTGGGGCGCATGTGCCTGACTCAGGAGGAACGAGGGCGGTGCCAGAGGACAGGTTCCTGCCTCTATTGTAGTGATCCAGGATCTTCCGGGCGGCGTGTTCCAAGCGTCCAGTAAAAGAGAAAACCCGTCAGCAGGGAGGGGAATCCTGACGGGTCGGCTCTCTCTTCAGTCAGCTTCCCCTGATTCTGTAATGCTCGCAGCTTCCTTGTCGTGGAGATTTCAGACCCATGAACTTAAGGCGTTTATCGACGCTGGTGCAGCTGGGAATCTTATGAACATCTCTCTTGCTTAAAGATGGGGAGTTCCAACTCAGGACTTAAGAGAAAAGATCAGCGTCACGGCGCTGGACGGTCGACCTCTGGGAACCGGCCAGATCCACCTTTCCACCCAACCCCTCCAACTGGTGCTCGAAGGCAACCATCATGAAGAAATATCTGGTTAATTCACCTGAACTGCCTCTGGTACTTGGTCTCCCCTGGTTATCCCGACATAATCCACAGATCGAATGGTCTCTGAAGATACTCCAAGAGTGGGGACCGGCATGCCTGTCTACCTGTCTGGGTCCAGCTCAGGCTCCATTTCATGAATCCCCTCCTGTGTCAGCTCAGGATGTGGACCCGTCTGGGATTCCGACTGAATGTGCGGATCTCCTTGAGGTTTTCAGTAAAAGAAAGACCACCACTCTGCCCGCACCCCGGCCATACTAGTGTACCATAGACCTCCTACCTGGCACTATTCCTCCCCGGGGCCGGCTCTTTTCCCTCTCTCGTCCTGAAACGGTGGCCATGGGAATACAGTAAGGATGCATTGGCCATTGGGTTTATCCATCCGTCAACCTCGCCGGCAGCAGCGGGCTTTTTCTGTGAGCAAGAAAGATGGGAAGCTCCGTCCCTGCATCGATTATCGGCCGCTGAACGTCACTGTGAACAACCGCTGCCCTCGTCCTTGTGGCGACTGCGTTTGAACATCTCCAGGGAGCAACCATGTTTTCCAAAATTGATCTGCGCAATGCTTACAGTCTGATTCGCATGAGAGAGAGGGATGAATGGAAAAGGGCTCTCAGCACCTCTAATAGCCTCTATGAATACCTAGTGATGACTTTTGGTCTGGACACCACCCCCGCTGTATTCTAGGCTTTGGTTAACGATGTGCTCAGGGACATGTTGACCCAGTTTGTGTTTTCGTATTTAGATGACATCCTTATCTATTCCCGCTCACATCAGGAGCACGTTCAGCGTGTCAGGGGAGTACTCAAGACGCCTTCTTGAAAATAACCTGTACGCCAAGCCTGAGAAATGTGATTTCCTTACAGACCAGGTGTCATTTTTGTGCTAAATACTTAGCCCATCCAGTGTTCAAATAGACCCTAGTAAAGTTCAGGCAGTTACAGAGTGGCTCAAACCGTCTGCAGTCAAACAGGTACGGCGCTTCAAGAGGTTTGCGAACTTCTATCACCGCTTCCTCTGGAATTTCGGCTAATGCGCGCACCAAGAAGGCCCCGGCAGGATTCCATCGGACAGACGCTGCCGACCAAGCATTTTCCGAGCTAAAGCAACGTTTCACCGCTGCTCCGCTTGCAACACCCAGACCCATCTCAGCCACTCACTGTTGAGGTGGATGCATCCGACGTAGGCATTGGAGCTGTCCTCACAGCGCTCGTCTGCTGATAGCCGGCTGCATCCCTGTGCCTCTCTTTCCCGTCTCTTGACTCCGGCCGAGAGGAATTACGACGTTGGAAACTGGGAGCTTCTGGCTGTCAGGGAGGCCCTGGGAGGAATGGCGACACTGGCGGGAAGGGGCAGAGCATCCATTCTTGGTCTGGACAGATCACAAGAATCTCTCCTATATTCAGGATGCAAAGAACTCAACTCCCGTCAAGCCCGGTGGGCTCTCTTCTTCACACGATTCAATTTCGTCCTCACTCATCGTCCCGGCAGCAAGAATACAAAGGCCGACGCTCTCTTCCGGCAGTTCGACGGATCTGAGGACAATGCCGAACCAGAGCCCATTCTTCCTCGCTCGTGTATCGCTGCTCCAGTGACCTGGGAAATAGAGGCAGAGGTGAGGGCCGCCCGTCAATCAGATCCAGGCCCGGATGGGGGGCCTCCTTACCCACTATTTGTCCCTGCTGCGGTGCATTCCAAAGTGTTGGAATGGGGTCACTCCTCCCGTCTGGCTGGATATCTGAGAATTCAACGGACAATTTTGGTGGCCATCTATGTCCCAGGATGTCCGCGACTTTGTATCTGTCTGTCCTACCTGCGCTTGGAACAAGATATCACGCTAGCGTCCTGTGGGTCTGTTATGTTCACTGCCCATGCCCCACCGCCCCTGGTCCCACCCCTCAGTAGATTTCATCACTGGTCTGCCCCCGTCTAATGGAAACACCATTTTGGTTGTCGTGGATCGATTCTCCAAGGCTGCCCACTTCATTGCCCTCCCCAAGCTCCCATCAGCTCGTGAGACTGCCACACTGATGGTTCAACATGTGTTCAGGCTCCATCGCTTTCCTCAAGACATAGTGTCTGATCGTGGACCACAGTTCACTTACCGCTTTTAGAAGGCTTTCTGCTCTCTTGTAGGAGCCACAGCCAGCCTCTCGTCTGTCTTCCACCTCCAATCTAATGGCCAGACTGGGAGGGTGAACCAGGAGTTGGAGACAACCCTGTACTGTCTTGCCTCTTCGAACCCCACGTCCCGGAGCTCCCAATTGGTTTGGGCAGAGATTGTTCACGACAACCTCCAGACGTCCTTCACCGGTATGTCTCCCATTAAATGCCAGAAGGGATTCCAGACCCCGCTCTTCCCTGAGAAGGAGATTGACGTAGGAGTTTCTGCTGTTGAACATGATCCAGCGCTACAAGCGTACCTGGAGACCAGCCAGGGCTTCTCTGCTGTGCGCCCAGAAACAACATTACCAGCAGGCTGATCGGCTCCGTCGACAGGTAAGGCCATTCAAGCCAGGAGAGGTGGTCCAGTTGAAATCAAGGGATCTTCCCCTGAAAGTCGAGAACCGGAAATTGGCACCGTGCTACGCGGGGCCGTTTGTAGTGGAAAAGGCTGTCAACAAGGTATCCTATAGATTGCGTCTACCAACATCACTGAAGATCCACCCAGTATTCCATGTTTCCCAGCTCAAGCCGGTTACCACCTCTCCCCTGGCCCCAGTCACCCCACCTCCCCCTCCTCCCCGCCTGGTAGATAGTTCTCTTGTCCATATAGTGTGCAGCGCCTCCTGGCATCTCGCCGGGTACGTGGTAAGGTCCAGTACCTTGTGGACTGGGAGGGGTACTTGAGTCCCAGCGAAGGACATCTGGGACAAGTCGCTGATCCGGGACTTCCAGCGGACACAGGTCTGTGGGACCCTGTCACAACCACGGATTCGGCAGCGCAGTAGATATGGCAATTGCGCTTGTGAATTTTCACGTGTTAGCTAATAATTACTTAATCGTGATAGTATTTAACTCCATACTTGTCTTCATAGAGCGTAGACTTGGCCAGAACACAGCAACTCTTCGCTTTTGTTTTGCACTGGCCTTGCCGGAGAAATTGGACGGTCGAGTCAACTGACTCTGAAGATTAGCGGTATTCGTTCAATCATCAGATGTCCTTTTCAGCCGCAGTGTAGGCTTCGCTTCCCGTTTGAGAGTTTCAGTTAACCGCCCTGTTTGGCCTAGCGTTTATTCTTTCATTTCCCCTTTAACACTGTTCGCATTAAAGTTTTTTGTAAACTTTCGACCCGCTTCAGTCTCTCTCACCCCGTACTTGCGCCACATCCGAACCGGGTTGTTCTCCCCGTGAGATCAGGCTTCCTCCCACTTTCCAAAGACACAGAGATGGGTTTAGGTTAGCGAGTTGACGGCATGCTATGTTGGCGGCGATGCTTGCGGGCTGCCTCCAGCACGTCCTCGGATTGTCTTGATCGCAAACGATGCGTTTCAGAATCAGATTTAATATCACTGGCATATGTCGTGAAATCTGTTGTCTTCGCGGCAGCAGTATACTGCAATCGATAACAATAAAATACTTTAAATTACAGTAAGTATATTAAAGTTAAATTAAATAAGCAGTGCAAAAATAGGGAAAAAGTAGTGAGGTAATGTTCATTGGTTCATTGTCCATTCAGAAATCGGATGGCAGAGGGGAAGAAGCAGTTCCTGAATCGCTGAGTGTGTGTCTTCACGTTTCTGTATCTCCTACCTGATGGGATTGTAACAATGAGAACAAAGCATGTCCTGGGTGATGGGGTCCTTAATGATGGGTATCCCTTTATGAGGCATCGCTCCTTGAAGATGTTCTGGATACTACATCTCATGATGGAGCTGACTAAGTTTACAGCTCTCTCCAGCTTATTCTGATCCTATGTGGTAGCTACCTCCCTCCCCGTCTCACCAATACCAGATAGTTAGAATGATCTCCATGGTACATCTGTTGAAAGTTCACTCCTTGCTTCAATGTTTCGATATACATGTGACAAATGAAGTTCAACCTATGTTGGGCGGAAAGAATGTAGACGTGGACCTATTTTGTAAAATTCAAAATGTGGAGGTGCAGAGGCAGTTGGGAATCCCCATGCAGGATTCACTAAAGGTTAACTTTCAGGTTGAGTAAGGAAGGCAAATGTGATGATCAGTAATTCAAATTAATGTATACAAGCTGAAATTCTTACTCTTCAGAGACATCCATGAAACAGACTGGGGGGGGGGAACCCCAAAGAATGAATGAATGTCAGCTTTCATTTCCAGAGGACTAGAATACCAAAGCAAAGATGAAATGTTGAGGCTTTAAGGCTTTTTACAGGGCCTCACTTGGAGTATTGCGAGCTGTTTTTGGGCTTGTTATCTAAGAAGGGATGTGTGGACAATGGAGAGGGCCCAGAGGAGGTTCATGAGAATAATCCCAGGAATTCGAACAAGGTTGAAGGAGATATTGGATGCATGGAAACTCTGCAAGACATTACCTCCTGCAAAGCAAAACCCAATAGCATGAATGGCAGCAATGCTTCACGACCAGATGAACTCAATGCCTTCTATGCCCGCTTTGAAATGGAGACTATAACTACAGCTGTGAAGATCCCTGCTGCACCTGATGACCCTGTGATTTCTGTCTCAGAGGCCGATGTTAGACTGTCTTTAAAGAGAGTGAACCCTCGCAAGGCAGAAGGTCCCAATGGAGTACCTGGTAAGGCTCTGAAAACCTGTGCCAACCAACTAGCAGGACTGTTCAAGGACATTTTCAGCCTCTCACTGCTACAGGCAAAACTTCCCACTTGCTTCAAAAAGGCAACAATTAGACCAGTGCCTAAGAAGAAGAATCTGAGCTGCTTTAATGACCATCGCCGGGAAGCACTCACATCGACAGTGATGAAATGCTTTGAGAGGTTGGTCATGACTAGACTGAACTCCTGCCTCAGCAAACTGGACCCATTGCAATTTGCCTATCGCCACAATAGGTCAATGGCAGATGCAATCTCAGTGACTCTCCACACGGCTTTAGACCACCTAGGCAACACAAGCACCTACAACAGGATGCTGTTCATCAACTATACCTCAGTATTTAATAGCATCATTCCCACAATGCAGATTGAGAAGTTGCAGAACTTGGGCTTCTGTACCTCCCTCTGCCTCTCCCTGCAATTGGATCCTTGACTTCCTAACCAGAAGACCACAATCTGTGCAGATTGGAGATAACATCTGATCAACACTGGCACATCTCAGGGGTGTGTACTCTCTATGACTGTGTGGCTAGGCATAGCTCAAATACCATCTATAAATTTGCTGACAATACAACTGTTGTTGATAGAATCTCAGGAGGTGACAAGAGGGCATACAGGAGTGAGATATGCCAACTAGTGGAGTGGTGCCACAGCAACAACCTGGCACTCAACATCAGTAAGGTGAAAGAGTTGATTGTGGACTTCAGGAAGGGTAAGAGGAAGGAACACATACCAATCCTCATAGAGGGATCAGAAGTGGAGAGAGTGAGCAGTTTCAAGTTCTTAGGTGTCAAGGTTTCTGAAGATCTAACCTGGTCCCAACATACTGATGTAGTTATAAAGAAGGCAAGACAGCAGCTATACTTCATTAGGAGTTTGAAGAGATTTGGCATGTCAACAAATACACTCAAAAACTTCTATAGTTGTACAGTGGAGAGCATCCTGACAGGCTGCATCACTGTCTGGTATGGAAGGGCTACTGCACAGGACTGAAAGAAGCTGCAGAAGGTTGTAAATCTAGTCAGCTCCACCTTGGGCACTAGCCTACAAAGTACCCAGGACATCTTTAGGGAGCGATGTCTCAGAAAGGCAGCGTCCATTATTAAGGACCTCCAGCACCCAGGGCATGCCCTTTTCTCACTGCTACCATCAGGTAGGAGGTACAGAAGCCTGAAGGCACACACTCAGTGATTCAGGAACAGCTTCTCCCCCTCTGCCATTCGATTCCTAAATGAACATTGAAGCTTTGGACACTTCGCACGTTTTTAAAAAAAATCTATTCGATATATGTAATTGATTTACTTGTTTATTTATTTTTTTAAAAGTTATTATTATTTTTTTCTCTGGTAGATTATGTATTGCATTAAACTGCTGCTGCTGTTAACAAATCTCACGTTACATGCCGGTGATAATAAACCTGATTCTGAATGAAAAGGTTAACATATGGGGAGCATTTGATGGCTCTGGGCCTTTCTCACCGCAGATTAGAGAACGAGATGGGGTGGGTGGGAGTGATCTCATTGAAAACTATCGAATATTGGAAGGTCTGGATAGAGTAGATGTGGAAAAGATGTTTCCTATAGTAGGTGAGTCTAGGACTAGAGGGAACAGCTTCAGAATGGAGGGATGTCCATTTAGAACAGAGATGAAGAGGAGTTTCTGTAGCCAGAGGGTGGTCAATCTGTGGAATCCATTCTTACAGCTGGCTGTGGAGACCAAGTCATTGGGTTTATTTAAGGTGGAGGTTGATAGGTTCTTGATTACTCAGAGTGTCAAAGATTAAGGGGAAAAATCTGGAAATGGATTTGAGAGGGATAATAAATCAGCCATGATGGAATGACAAAGCAGACTCAATGGGCCTGATGGCCAAATTCCAAACGTTGTGAAGGAGGGAAGAGAAGATGGCAGTGCGCGGCCATTCCAAATGATATCGTATGTGTAACTAGGGGGCTGTGCACAATCCAGATTTGTTGGAGACAGCCGTGAGAAGCACGGAGGAACATCTGGAGTAACTTCTGAAATGCCTGTTTCGCTGCCGCTGCTACTGTGCGATCGAGAATCTCTGGAGACGAAGGCCCCAAATCCTTGACTTTGCGTATCGCCTGTTGCCGGGGCTGGGGTCGGCAGAGATGGTGCTCGGTGTTGGACAGCTGGTCGGAGGCTCGGAGTTTTCGGATGGACTCGGAGTCGGACTGTGGTCAGATGCTTCCAGGATGCTGCACCGACAAGTTGGCGGCGCTGTAGGTTTACCGTCTGCGTGAGATGATGGGACTTTCGAGAGACTTTGAGACTTTTACTGTGCCATGGTCTGTTCTTATCAAATTACGGTATTGCTTTGCACTGTTGTAACTATATGTTATAATTATGTGGTTTTTGTTAGTTTTTAAGTCGGTTTGTCATGTGTTTTCATGATATCATTCTGGAAAAACATTTTATCATTTCTTAATGCATGCATTACTAAATGACAATAAAAGGGGACTGTGTGTCCTCATAATCATCATCATAAACCTATGTCTAATGGTCAAAATGCATTATTTTATTTATTGAGATACAGCACAGAATAGGACTTTCTGGCCCTTTGAGCCAATTAACCTACTAACTGGTTGGTCGTTGGACTGCAGGAGAAAACTAGAGCACCACGAGGAAAACCATGTGGTCACAGAGAGAACGTACAAACTCCTTATAGACAGCGGCAGGAATTGAAACCCAATCTTATACTTGACTCTGTAAAGTTTTTTCACTTACACACAGTGGCTAGAATTGAACCTGGGTCACAGGTACTGTAAAGTGTTGCGCTAACCACTACACTACCGTGCGATGGGAATTGAACCAGGTCACACCCCCGCTCCTATAGCTCGGAAATCACCCGAGCTGTCTTCAGATTCGTCTTGTGATCAAAGATGGAGCAGGTCAGGCGGACCGTCATGCACAAGTCCCTGGACAACGGGGGCAAGAACGTTCCCAATGTTGGCCTCACCTTGATGGCCAGCTTCGTATGTGGCTGCATCAGGTTGTGTGTAGAAATCAGGTATGTGGGCACCAAGTACCACTATGTGCCCAGGTTCTACCTGTCACCCTGACTACGAAGGATGGGTCTGGCCCCACTCCAGCACAACACCCCAGTCAACTGGTTGTTGCCGCCATACCTGTACTTCGTAGAAAAGTTCTTCCAGGAGAACGCCTTTGACCACAGAGCCTTCAGGCAGTGGTCGGCACGTAATGTCCTGCAGGCACTGCAGGAGAAGGACGTGATGGACACAGTGGCGTGGTTCCCCGAGCAGACCGTCCAGTTCATCTGGCAAAATGCCTCATCTCCAGACCTCACCAACAGGCAACAGGACCTTGCCTGGCTGGTGGTGAGAGGGGCCCTCCCAGTCAGATCCCTCTTGTATGCCCGGAACGTCGTCTCCGCACCCCACTGCCCATGGGAGGACTGCAGTGAGGAGGAATCTGTGACCCACCTCTTTGCACACTGTCAGTTCGCAGAGAGGGTGTGGAGGAGGATGGACAGGCTAGTGTCACATTTCATCCCCAGCAGCTGCGTAACAGACTCTCTGACCTACCGGCTGTTCCCGGGGACGCACACAGAAACCAACATCCGGTGCTGCTGGCAGATCATCAACTCGGTGAAAGACGTTCTTTGGTCGGCCCGAAACTTGGTGATCTACCAGCACATGGAGATGTCCGTGGGAGAATGCTGCCGACTGGCACGTTCTCGGCTGCAGGAGTACGTGCTGAGGGACGCACTGAAACTCAGTGCAGCCACCTTAAGGGCCCAGTGGGGAAGGACCACGGTATAGGTTTCCCCACCCACTGGAGAGGGAGGGGTTGGGTGGCGGGGAGTATACCCCTCAACAAAGATGTGGTAAGGTGAACAACTGGAGTGCCACGTGGGTGGCCATAAGTATGGATATGTACAGGCTATGATGAAAACGTATGTAAAGGATGGAAAGTTATTGAATGGTTTATTGTATATAATTTTATTTTTGAATAAAGTATATTTTGAAATAAAAAAAACTACTGTGCGATGGGAATTGAACCCGGGTCACTGGTACTGTAAAGCGTTGTGCTAACCACTACACTACCGTGCGATGGGAATTGAACCCGGGTCGCTGGTTGGTGATGAAACGCCAACTCCTGCCAGACAGGTGACTTGGATCTGCTCTAATTTGACTACTGGAGCAACAGGTCCACAGCAGATGCCCTTTCATTGGCTCTTCACTTAACCCTGGAACATCTGGACAGCAAAGGTGCATACATCAGTATGCTCTTTATTGACTACAACTCATCACTCAATACCATCATCCCCTCAAAACTAACCAATAAGCCTAAGAGAATTTGGGCACAATACTCCCTTGTGCAATTGGTTCCTAGATTTCCTCACTTGTAGACCCCAGTCACATTAGATTGGCAACAACATCTCCTTCATGATCTCCATCAGCACAGGAGCACCACGGGGCTGTGTGCTTACCCCCTGCTCTCATCGGATGGCGCCTATGACTGTGTGCCAACACCATATTCAAGTTTGCTGAAGACACCACTGTTGTGGGCTGAATCAAAGGCGGTGACAAATCAGCAGATTAAAAATCTGGCTGAGTGGTGTCAGAACAGTAACCTCTTGCTCAATGTCAGCAAGTCCCAGGAGATGAGGCAGACCTCATCAGAGGATCAGAGGTGGTGAAGGTCAGCAACTTTAAATTCCTGGGTGTTCCTGTTTCAGAGGACTTGTCCTGGACACAGCACAGAAGTACAATTGCAAAGAAAGTACAACAGCACCGTTACTTCTGTAGGAGTCTATGGAGATTTAGCATGACATAGAAAACATTGACAGACCTCCATGGATGTGTAGTGGAGAGAGTACTGACCGGCTGTATCAGGGCCTGGTATGGAAACACCAATGCATTTGAACAGAAAATCCTACAAAAGGTAGTGGATTCGTCTCAGTACATTATGAGTAAAAGCACCCTCCCCCCCAACCCAACCATTGAGCACATTTACATGAAACACTGTTGCAGGAAAGCAGCATCCATCATCAGAGACCCCCACCACTCAGGACATGCTCTCTCCTTGCTGCTGTCATCAGGGGCCTCAGGACTCACCCCACCAGGTTCAACTACCCCTCAAACATCAAGCTCTTGAAGTTTGCTGAGGTGTTTACAAGTATATTTAACCTCTCACTGCAACAAGCTGTTGTTCCAGCATGCCTTAAAACCTCCGCCATCATCCCAGTGACCAACAAATCAGCTGTGAAGTGCCTGAATGACTGTTGCCCTGTAACGCTGACACCCACAGCCATGAAGTGCTTTGAGAGACTCGTGCTCTCACACATTAAGGTGATAATCCCACCTGATCTGGACAAACACCAGTCTGCCTACCCGGCAAACCACTCCACAGAGGATGCAGTCACAACAGCCCTCCATATTGCTCCGACTTATAGCGAGAGGATTCGAGTACAGGAGCAGGGAGGTACTACTGCAGTTGTACAAGGCCTTGGTGAGACCACACCTGGAGTATTGTGTGCAGTTTTGGTCCCCTAATCTGAGGAAAGACATCTTTGCCATAGAGGGAGTACAAAGAAGGTTCACCAGATTGATTCCTGGGATGGCAGGTCTTTCATATGAAGAAAGACTGGATGAACTGGGCTTGTACTCGTTGGAATTTAGAAGATTGAGGGGGGATCTGATTGAAACGTATAAGATCCTAAAGGGATTGGACAGGCTAGATGCGGGAAGATTGTTCCCGATGTTGGGGAGGTCCAGAACGAGGGGTCACAGTTTGAGGATAGAGGGGAAGCCTTTTAGAACCGAGATTAGGAAAAACTTCTTCACACAGAGAGTGGTGAATCTGTGGAATTCTCTACCACAGCAAACTGTTGAGGCCAGTTCATTAGCTATGTTTAAAAGGAAGTTAGATATGGCCCTTGTGGCTACAGGGGTCAGGGGGTATGGAGGGAAGGCTGGGTTCTGAGTTGGATGATCAGCCATGATCATAATAAATGGCGGTGCAGGCTCGAAGGGCCGAATGGCCTACTCCTGCACCTATTTTCTATGTTTCTATGTTTCTATGACTCACTTCGAGGAACCGAACACTTACGTGAGGATGTTATTTGTGGACTTCAGCTCTGCATTTAACACAGTCACCCCCCCATAAACTAGTCAGCAGACTGAATGCTCTTGGCCTTGGTTCCTCCCTGTGATCATGGGTCATGGACTTTCTCACAGACCGACCACAGCAAGTCAGAATCGGTAAGCACACCTCCACCACCCTCGTCTTCAAAATAGGCACCCCGCAGGGCTGTGTGCTGAGCCCTACTCTCTACACACTCTTCACACATGACTGCACCTCCATCTACACCTCCAACTCCATAATTAAATTTGCGGACGATACCACAGTGGTTGGCCTGATCTCGGATGAGGATGAAACAGCCTACAGGCTTGAGGTAAATCATCTGATGGAGTGGCGCAAGGACAACGACCTGGTCCTTAACACTTCTAAAACAAAAGAGATGATCATTGACTTCAGGAGATCAAAGGACAGAGTACACACCCCCCTCCATATATATGGAGAGGTAGTGGAAAGTGTGGAAAACCTAAAGTTCCTTAGAGTTATGTTGTCAAAACAGCTGACATGGACCACCAACACCTCGCTACTTGTAAAAAAGGCACAACAAAGACTCTTCTTCCTCAGAAAGCTGAAACAGGCCAAACTCCCACAAAAGCTGTTGCTTAACTTCTCCAGAAGCACAGTTGAAACCATCCTGACCATCAGCGCCACAGTGTGGTATGTCAGCTGCACAGCCGCTGAGCGACAAGACCTGCATCACGTGGTGAAGGCGGCCCAGTGAATTGTCAGGATGGAGCTCCCAGGACTGGACACCGTCTATTCCAGCAGACTCAGGAGGAAAGCATTCAGCATAACCAGAGACACTACACACCACGGCCACTCCCTGTTTGACCCGCTGCCGTTCAGCCAAAGGTTCAGGACACTAAAAGCCAGAACAAATAGACTGAGGAACAGCTTCTACCCCAGAGCTGTGGCCTCCATCACACCAGCCCCACAGAACAATGACTGAAACTGTGAGCACACACATGCACACACAAGGACTCAAATACTTGCACTAACGGCACTTTGTGTATTACTGTAATATTCTGGTGCTGCTGCAACTTATTTTCTGCTACTAATCTATTTAATACTTTCTATTCTTGTCTTGTTTTCATCTACCGCTTTATTTAATTGCCTGAGAGGAAGCCAAACAGAGTTTCATTGTACTTATGTATAATGACAATAAAGATCATTCAATTCAAAATTCATTTCAATTCAAAGGCGATATGTACACTCAACTTCACTTACCCCATCACTGAGATGTTCCCACAATCAATTATCTCAATTTAGGGACTCTTTATCTCATGTCCTCATTATTTATTGCTATTTATTTATATTTGCATTTGTACAGTTTGTTGTCTACTACACTCTGGTTGATCTTTTATTGATCCTGTTATAGTTACTAATCTATAGCTTTGCTGAGTCTGCCTGCAGGGTTGTACATAGTGACATACAGTATATTTACTTTAACTTTGTAGATCTGTGGCATCTGCAGTTATTTCTGATTTTTTTAAATTTTCATTTGTTTATCATTCTGTTTTCTGGGCTCTGGAGAAGAAACACCTAAAAATGATTGAGACGGCGGAGGAAACGCCTGTGACAAGCCTGGCCGGAGTCTGAGTTGAGGAAAGACGGAGCTCCGCGCTGGGACATCGGGTCGGTAGGGCGGAGCTCCGCGCTGGGTCGATGGGGCAATAGATAGGGGGCGGAGCTCCGCTCTGGGGCGATGGGGAGATCGATGGGGGGCGGAGCTCCGCTCTGGGGCGATGGGGAGATCGATGGGGGGCGGAGCTCCGCTCTGGGGCGATGGGGAGATCGATAGGGGCGGAGCTGCGTGTTGGGGCGATGTGTGGGGCGGAGCTGCGTGCTGGGGCTCGAACTGCTGACGGTCGACGCCGGATGAAGAAGCGCCGCTGGTCTCCGCCCCAGCGCTCTCACAGACACAGAAAGGCGAGACGGCAGAGGGCTTCAGAAAGCGGCGCGGTGTCCTGCTCACTTTCCGCACTGAACCAGCCCAGTCCAAGGTCGACAGATCCCCCCCCCCTTTGCCCACTCTATAACCGCACTCTTGCCCGACTGAGCGTGCAGTTCTCCCGTCCGCCAGGGGCTTAATTCTCCCTGCGCCGCCGAGAAGCAGCCAGCGATGTCCGAGAGGAGCCCGCACACCAGACCCCGCTGCCTGGCCGCCGCTGCTCCAGCCAGAGGAGCCAAGCTCACCCACCCTGGCAAAGCTATCCTGGCAGGTAAGTGCGGGCGCTGGTTCCGGGGTGGAAGTTGTACACAGACAATAAAGGGTTCCTCCTGAACCTACACGTTGCTCACGGAGCCTCTCGGAGGAGCGTAAATCCAATTAAACATCGCCCAACTGGTCAGCGTTTAGATCTGTGCACTCAGGTAAAATCCGGGCGAACATACTGATCATTACTGGTGGGTCTCTCAGACTGACCCAAAGTGATATTGGAACTTGGGTCATTCAAACAAGTTAATTGGAAATGGTATGTTGTATTCCAATATTGCTTCTGCTTTGTGCATATTGTCCGTGTTTGGGTCTGCATCTTTGCCGTTTAGCTGCTGATCGGGATGTGTAAGAGAGAAGTCATAGAAACGTACAGCAGAGAAACAGGCCCTTCAGCCCATCTAGTCAGTGTCAAACCATTTAAACTGCCTACTTCTGATCTGTACTGGGACCCCTGTACCTATCCAAACTTCTCTTGAAAGTTGAAATCGAGCTGGCATGCACCACTTGTGCTGGCAGCTCATTCCACACTCTCACCACCCTCTGAGTGAAGACATTTCCCCTCGTGTTCCCCTTAAACTTTTCACTTATTTACTTTCTCTATACCCCTTATAACGTTGTACATCTCAATCAAATCTTCCTTCAATCTTCGACGTTCCAAGGAATACAGTCCACATCAATTCAATCTTTCCCTATAACTCGGGTCCTCCAGACCTGGCAACACCCTTGTAAATTTTCTCTGTACTCTTTCAGCCTTATTTACATCTTTCCTGTAGGTGGGTGACCAAAACTGTGTAAGATACTCAAAAGAAGTGTTTTCTGGAAAGTCCAGCTGAGAGTTCCTGAAGAATTGGAGAGCTTAGTCCCAGTTGCATATTGGTGGACAACTATTTGCTTTGTGTCAGAAGGTTAAGGCAGAGTAGGAAATGGATGCAGGAGTGGGTTAGTCACCTTCAATCCTTCTCCATTCATCAAGGGTATCTTCTACCTTGGTACCAGTTTCTGGCAAAATCCCAAATTCCCTACTCAGTGCTATGTTTTAATAAAGTCAAGAAGGGAACCTCCACAGTCCTTTCTGGAAGAGAATTCTGCCAAACTACCATCCTAATGGCATCGAGACCAAGTTTGCAGACAGTGCCAGTGAGGGTGTCAAAGGTTATGGGGGAAGGGCAGGAAGATGGGGTTGAGAGGGATAATAAATCAGCCATGATCAAAATCATGTAGAAGACTTGATGGACTGAATGGCCTAATTTTTAATCTCGTGCCTCCAGAGGCAGGCCACCTGGCTTCTGAACCAGTGTGGATAGCTTTAATCGCCACTACTGTGAACTGTGGATGGGCTACTTTCAAAAGGGGTGAGAACCACTTCTGTAGAAAAATTTGCCAAGAACGGTCATAGTCAAAGATGATGCTTGCCCATGTCATACAACATGGCACATAATGATGATGAACTTGAGAAAGGTTTGATGGTTTTGGGCCTGTACCCACTGGAGTTTAGAAGAATGAGGGAGGATCTCAATGAAACCTCTTGAATGTTGAAAGGCCCAGACAGAGTGGACATGGAGAGGATGCTTCCTATAGTGGGGGAGTCTAGGAGCAGAGGCCACAATTTAGAATGGAGGTGAGGAACTTCTTTAGTAAGACGGTAGTAAATCGGTGGGATTCATTGCTACAGACAGCTGTGGAGACCGACTCGTTCGTATATGCTGGAAAAGTTGGTCAGTAAAGGTACAGAAGCAAAGAGTAGGATTGAGAGAGAAAATAAATCAGTCATCCTTGAATAGTGGAGCAGACTCAATGAGCTGAGTGGCCTAATTCTGCTCCTATATTTATTGTGCGAAAGTCTTGGGCACATATACCTAATACTGTGTTTGTCAATGTGGAGTGGTGAACAAGTTTGTAAATCTGAATTGAATTGACTTTATTTCTTAAATCCTTCACATACATGAGGAGTAAAAACCTTTACGTTACGTCTCCATCTAAATGTGCAATATGCAATCATTAGCTTAAACAGCTGTGATATTTCTGCTGCTGGACCGGTGAGTCATCAGCCGGGTCCATCCGTCTTCAGACGTTTCCTCCCCTAACCCGGAACATCCTCGGGATGGTGGGACAGCAGAAGGTGATCAGTCTTCTACCCCGGATGGTCAGACACCCAGCTACTATCGTCCCTTTGCAGCCAAAGCCAACTGGGTGCTCTCTCTGCTGCTTGGCCCATGGTGTTAATGGCTGTCTTCCTGGTTCTCCGTTGTATCCCTAAAGCTGCCATCATCTTCCAGCATGACATGGCGGGAAATCCTCTCGCCCCACTTCGACAGGGAAGCTCCACGTCTGCCAGCCTTGCTGTCTGCAGTCCGCCACCAGGTCTTCGTACCTCGCAAGCTTCCTCTCGTGAGCCTCTTGGCATCGGGTCTCCCATGGTACTGTTAGCTCTCTCACCGTGAGCTTCTTTGCACACTCTGACAATAGTTGCTGGCAGTGGAGTGATCAGATTTATTTGACACATGTACATTGAATTGAATTGACCTTTTATTTCTTGCATCCTTCACATACATGAGGGGTAAAAATCTTTATGTTACGTATCGTCTAAATGTGCAATATGCAATCATAGTAATTTACAATAATTTATAAAAAAATAGAACAGTTAATGTAATACAGAATGCACTCCAATCAGTGTGAGTTCATCAGTCTGATGACCTGGTGGAAGAAGCTGTCCCGGAGCCTGCTGGTCTTGGTTTTTGTGCTGCGGTACCACTTCCCGGTTGGTAGCAACCAGAATAGATTGTGGTTGGGATGGCTTGGGTCCCCAATGCTCCTTTGGGCCCTTTTTACACACCTGTCTTTGTAGATGTCCTGAATTATGGGGAATTCGCAACTACAGTCTCCATTCCTTCTGTAATTCACAACCAGCTCCTTTTTTTTTTGCGATATTGAAGGAGAGGTTGTTTTCTTGACACCACTATGTCAGAGAGATGACTTCTTCCCTGTAGGCCACCTCATTATTGTTCAAGATAAGGCCAATCTATGTAGTGTCATTGGCAAATTTAGTTAGCATATTGGAGCTGTGGGTGGCAACACGGTATACAGGGAGTAAAGGAGGGGACTCAGTACGCAGCCCTGAGGGGCTCCTGTATTGAGAGTCAGAGGGTTGGAGGTGTGGGAGCCCACTCTTGCAACCTCCCGGTGATCTGACAGGAAGTCCAGGATCCAGCTGCACAAGGCAGGGTCAGGGCCGAGGTCTCTGAGCTTCTTGTCCAGCCTGGATGGAATCATGGTGTTGAATACTGATCTGTAGTCCAAGAAAGCATTCTCACATAAGCGTCTTCCTTCTCCAGTTGTGTAAGGACGGTGTGTGGAGCGTTGGCTATTGCATCATCTGTTGATTGGTTGTGTCAGTAGACTAATAGGATGTTGGGAATGGCGAGGGTGGAGCACTGTGAGAGGGGGTGGGACAGGTGACAGAGAAGGAATGCCGGGAGTGGGGGGGGGGGGTGGTGCAAGCGAGGGAAGGTCACTTGATTCCAAACAATTACAGAATGTTTCTCTGGAAGGGAGAGGGAAGTAATGCAATAAATAATGCAAAAATAGTAAAAGTAGTGAGGTCGTGTTCATGGATTCATTGTCCATTCAGAAATCGGATGGTGGAGGGGAAGAAGATGTTCCAGAAATGTTGAGTGTGTGCCTTCAGTCTCCTGTACCTTGAAAAGAGGGCACTTCCTGGGTGATGGGGTTCCTTAATGATGGATGCCTTCCTGAGGCATCACTTTTGAAGATGTGGAAGCCGGTGCCCATGATGGAGCTGGCTGAGTTTGAAACCCTCTGCAGCTCATTCTGACCCCGTGCAGTGGTTCCTCCGCACCAGATGGTGATGCAGCCAATTGGAATGTTCTGTAGAAATTTGCTGGAGCCTATGGTGACCTACCAGATCTCCTCAAACTCCTAATGAAATATAGCCACTGCAATTGCATCAATATGTTGTGTCCAGGATGTTGACACCCAGGGACTTGAACCTGCTTTCCCTTTCCATTTCCAACCATGGATGAGAACTGGAGTGTGTTCCCTAAACTTAACCTCCCTCAAATCCAATATCAATACCACTCAACTCTGTCTATTTTGCATCTGTTTGTCTCCTTGTAACTAATGGAGATTCTATCGATAACAGTTGTGTCATCATTAAAATTATAGGTGACATTTGCGCTGTGTCATGGGTGTAGAGTGTGTAGAGGTGCCCTGGTGTTGATTGTCGGCTCGGGGGACATCCTGAGGTGTAAGGGCAGCACGGAGATCTGGTGTATCTGAGGAAATCTTTCTTCAGTGGTAATTCTCTGCTCCCTCATGGTTCTGTTAGAATTTGGGTTTATCACAAATATTAAATTCAACAGCAGCCGTTCTTCAGATTTGATTGCAGAGGTCGCAGAATTATTCTAAAACACAGCTCTGACCAACTAGGCTTCAGATGCCTGCATATGCATGAATGCGGCCCTGAGTCGGTGGAGAATTGACATTCATTTTGGGTGTCTGGAGTGTGGGTGAGAAGAGGGAGGTGTTTGAAAACTGTCTGTATTATAGTAACTATAGAATTGACCTTTGATCTTTAGCATTGAAACGTGTCATGTCATATTGAGTTGGGCAGGCTTGAATGCTGACGAAATACTGTGATATCGACTAGCTTCAGTGTCTCTTCGGTGACTGTTCACGCCATAACACTGCTACCCCACCCGATGTGTGTGCAATTTTGGAGAGTAAAACATAGAAAACATAGAAAATAGGTGCAGGAGTAGGCTATTCGGCCCTTCGAGCCTGCACCGCCATTTATTATGATCATGGCTGATCATTCAACTCAGAACCCTGCACTAGCCTTCCCTCCATACCCTCTGATCCCCCTAGCCACAGTAGGAGTTTACTTTCTGTGGTTTTGAATCCCTTGTGGTTCTCCATCCCTCCGGTAATCTTTCCCAGCTGTCCACCTGGCTCCTATTCCAGCACTCTTCCTGTTTCTGTCGGCGCAGCCTTGCGCACCGATTTCAGTTTCCACCCATCCCCAAAGCCCTCACTCCTAGATCTCCCTCTGCGCCTGTCTCCCAGGTTGACATCCCCAGGGCACCTGCAAAGCTTTTCCCCGCTGGTTACTGGTGCTGTTTGCGTGGGAGTCCCCTGCCAGCTCAACTGTGGCAAGTCATAGAGCACTCAAGCAGAGAAACAAGCCCTTAGGCCCATCTAGTCCAGTCCCAGGGGAGCGTCCTGTCTGTATGTGTCGGTGGGAAGGGGGAAAGGGGCTTATTTTGTTGGTGCTGTTCTGCTGACCGTTGTGAGCATGGCGTGTTAGTGTTGGAAGTGTGGCAACACTCCGGGCTCCCCCAGCACACACTTCACTTCTGCTGACTTAGCGCAAACAATGCATTTCACTGTATATGGGATAGATAAATCTACACTCTGATATCCATTCATCCATGTATTTATCCAAACTTCACTTGTATGTCACAGTTCAAGGGTGTCCTGGGGTTAGCTCATCAAGTGCTGCCACGCTTCTGCGCCAGCGTAGCACGCCCACAACTTACTGACTCTAACACGTACGCCTTTGGACTGTGGGAGGAAACCAGAGCACCTGGAGGAAACCCATGTCCTTACAGAGAATGGAGATCACCGAGCCCGGATCACTGGTGCTGTAAAGCATTCTGCTGACCGCAATGCCACCGTGCACACACCTTTCACTCCTTTCCAATTTGCGTAATAGAGGGTGGTTCCTGAAGGTTGTTATCAACGTGGGGGGGGGGCGGGGGGGGCGTAATAGGGATAAACTCCCACTACCTATTAAATACTGGCAAAGGTGTGTGCCTCAGATAGCCTCTGACAACTAAGTCAAGCTCCTGGTCTTCATGTGTAGTTTAGCTACTAAGACCAGCGGAACAGTTTCTACTGACAGGAGAAAGGATTACTGGCGCCTCAAAACCAGTCTCTTCAGGCATACGGGGCTCATCAGCTGTGGTTGGCAGCTCATCTAGGAGAAGGAAAACTCTGCTGCCTTGTGGCTGTACCCACTCATGGGGAGTGGAGTCCATAAGGCAGTTCTACATTGAGTTCAGTGCTGACTGGTGCTCTCTGTATCGGTCTCTGCCATTCCTCATTCCTTTGGGTTTATCAGCTGTGTGGAGATAGGGAGCCTGCTACATGGGGCAATAGCTTGCTCTCCATATTGCACTGCTCTGCCTTGTGTACTGGCCTTCAACAGCTACGACACAACATCCATGGTCGACCACAACCAGTGGAGGGCCTCATAGAAGGCCATCTTCCCCCTGATGTTTAAAATCAGGCAGTTCAGCAGAGACCCGCAGTCTACAGGCTTGAAGGTATGACGCCTTGCAAAATCCAGTGGGTTAATCTGAGACCAGCACAGTGACCAGAACCGAGACTGACCATCGCTCGGCACAATTAATGGCCTTGAGCTCAACATTTGGTGTTCAAACTTTAATGGCCCCAGGTCAGCTTATCTGCTCACAACCTCCCTCATACTGTGGGAGCTTGCTATGCATAGATAGCATCTGCTGCTGTCTCCTCTGTAGATCATGTACGTGTTTCTGGTCGTTATTTTTTTTTAATGGCTAATTTGTGCAATGTTGTTCGGGATGGGCTGGCTCTGTTACCTGCAGTCAATGAATGACAGACTGGATTGAATTGAACTGAACTGGACATCCCTGTTTCAAGGACTCTGTGGTTTGATGTTTTGTATTCTGTGTGTTTTCCATTCTTTTTTTGCCACTTGTGAGATTTCTTCTTTATTTTTGCACTTTGCGGTTTGTTCCTTTGAACAAGTTCCACGGAGTTTCTTTGTTTCGTGACTGTCTGTGGGGAAGATGAATCTCAGGGTTGTATACAACATTCATACTTTGATAATAAATGTACTTGGAATCTTTAAATTTTGTCTGCAATACTTGCACAAAATCTGATCTGTTATCCTGCTGTAATTTTAGACAGCTTCCCTCAATATCCTGAACTTTGCCAGCAAATTTCCTCTTATCCCCAACATTACTTCTCCATTTACATCCAAGCCATTAATGTATGGCGGGAGACGAGGGTCTCTGTACTGATCACTGAGATAGCAGTTCCAGTCAGAGAAGCAACCTCTACCTCTGCCTCCCAATCACCAAGCCAATTTTAGTTCCAGTTAGCCAATTCCTCTTGGATCCCATGTGTTTTAATCTTCTGAAAGAGCCTGTCATACAGGACCTTGTCAAATGAAAGGCCTAGATAGAGTGGACATGGAGAGGACCTTTCCAATATTGGGAAAGCCTAGGACCAAAGGACAGTCTCAGAATAGAAGGCCATCCCTTGACAGCAGGGATGAGGAGGGATTTCATTAGCTAGAGAAGGGTGAACCTGTGCAATTCAGGTGACCATGTTGAGCCTCGGAGGGAATGATGATGTGATGAAGTTGGGGAACTTTAACTGCTTGCCAAGGTCAACTTTGTGTTGCCAGTTAGATGCCATGGTGGGCAGGCCTACTGGTGATCCGGGCTGAGGCTGTAGTTGGTCTCCTTTGACAAAGGCTATGGGCTTTCTGGGTTGGTGAAGGTGCCTACTGAGAGTAGCTGCCCTCCATTCCCTTTCCCTCCCTGCCTCAGTTTCCTCTCAGCCCTCTGCTGCTCAAAACTTGAGTAGCTTCTGTGTTCTGACTCTCTGGAATCCCTTACCCAGGGGCTACATTCTGACTAATCCTTGAACTTGTCAGATGGGCGCAGACAACGTCTGCTCTCAGAATGAGGCTTTTCATTCCAGGACAAAGGAGATGCCTTCCTTTTTTAAAGAAAGGGGCTTCCCTTTCTCCACCATTAACTCTGCTCTCAAATGCATCCCCCCCCATTTCACACACATCTGCTCTCACCCCATCCTCCCGCCACCCCACTAGGGATAGGGTTCCTCTTGTCCTCACCTACCACCTCACCAGCCTCCAGGTCCAACATATAATTCTCCGTAGCTTCTGCCATCTCCAACGGGATCCCACCACCAAGCACATCTTTCCCTCCCCCCTCCCCCCACCGTCTACTTTCTGCAGGGATCGCTCCCTACGCGACTCCCTTGTCTATTCGTCCCCCTCATCCCTTCCCATTGATCTCCCTCCTGGCACTTATCCTTGTAAGCGGAACAAGTGCTGCAGATGCCTTTACACTTCCTCCCTCAGCACCATACAGGGCCCCAGACAGTCCTTCCAGGTGAGGCGACACTTCACCTGTGAGTTGACTGTGGTGATATACTGCGTCCGGTGCTCCTAATGCGGCCTTCTATATATTGGTGAGACCATTTCACTGAACATCTACACTCTGTCTGCTAGAGGAAGCTGGATCTCCTAGTGGCCACACATTTTAATTCCATGTCCCATTCCCATTCTGATATGTCTATCCACGGCCTCCTCTACTGTAAAGATGAAGCCACACTCAGGTTGGAGGAATAACCCCTTATATTCCGTCTGGGTAGCCTCCAACCTGATGGCATGAACACTGACTTCTCTAACTTCCGTTAATGCCCCTCCTCCCCTTCTTACCCCATCCCTAATTTATTTATTTATTTATTTTCCTCTCTTTCCCTCTCTCAATAACTCCTTGCCTTCTCTTCATCTTCCTCTGGTGCTCCCCTCCCTCTTTTTTTCTTCCAAGGCCTTCCGTCCAGTGATACTCACCCTTCTCCAGATTTGTATCCCTTTTGCCAATCAACTTCCCAACTCTTGGCTTCATCCCTCCCCCTCCTGTCTTCTCCTATCATTTCGGATCTCCCCTTCCCCCTCCCACTTTCAAATCTCTTACTATCTCTTCTTTCAGTTAGTCCTGACAAAGGGTCTCGGCCCAAAACATCGACTGTACTTCATATAGATGCTGCCTGGCCTGCTGCGTTCCACCAGCATTTTGTGTGTGTTGCTTGAATTTCCATTGTCTGCAGATTTTGTGGCGTTTGCGTCTGGGACTTACGGTTTTATAAATACGGACTTTGAGCACAAACACCACGAAGGCTGTGTCAGACTTTGGAAATCCATGATTCAACCTCCTGCCTCCCAGTTCTGGGCATGGTCCGTCCTTTAGGAAAGGTGATGGACCCCAGAGCAAGTCTGGGTGTGGGAGGAACTCTCTCAGGGAGGAGGATTGGGAAGCTTGGAGGGATACCTCAACGGAGGAGGAGATGTTTTAGTGGGTATTTGGAGTTGCAGAGAGGTTTGACAGCACATTTTGGAAGGAGTAGTATGGGGGTTGGTGAGCATTTTGCATTGTTTTGATTTGGCCTGAGGGGTGAGGAAGCAACTTCAGATTCCTGATGAATGTTGAAAGCGGCAAAACCACGTCAGGCTAATTATCCTTTCAAACCTGTATTTCTGGTTGCTTCACCAACACTGGGTTGATTAGACTTCCTGTAACTCTGCTTAAGGAAACAGGGGAACCTGTCTGAGAGATCTGTCACCTTCAGCCTGAATGAACTCCTCCACTAGGATCTGTACCTCTGGCCCAGCCCAGGTACATGGTTTGGTGTTAGTTTCATGGGAGACTCCATCTATCTTGCCTCTCTCCAGAGAGGGTCTGGAGAAAGTTCATGAGAATTATCCCGAGAATGAAAGGGTTAATGTATGAGGAGCGTTTGAGGGCTCTGGGCCTGTATTCCTTGGAGTTTAGAAGAAGTGGGGTATCTCATTGATACCTATTGAATATTGAAAGGCCTAGATACAGTGGACATGCAGAGGATGTTCCCTGTAGTGGGGGAGTCACTGGGAGGTGAGGGATGGGCTAGCTCAGCTCACTTCTTGTTGCCCTACGATATTCACTTGGCTCTGCACTGAACTCTGGCTCTGGGGATGTACTCTCTGTGGACTTCTGTTCAGTACACTATTTGCTCGTGTTTATTGTTGGCATGATTTGTTTTATTTTCTCTGCACTTTGGGTGTTCGATGTTTTTTTAAATGGGTTCTATTGGGTTTCTTTGTTTTGTGGCTGTCTGTGAGGAGGCAAGTATACTTTGATAATAAATGTACTTTGAACTTGGAATCTGTTTCTGGAAATGTCACATTGTAAGTAAATATTCTGCTGAATTGAAAGGAATTTGAAAAAAGAAATTTATTTTCTTTCAGTGAACATTTCAATAAACAGACAGAAGTTATTCCCTGAGGTTAAATTAAGTTGAAAGGGAAGAAAAGCCTTGTTTGATGAAGTGTAGAAGATGCCTGCTTTCTCCCATCAGTAAGTCATGGTTGGACAACTGGTGATATGCTCGGTGGAACTGATGCACCCTGACGTCAGTCAGTTCTGCATCATGAGCTCAGCAGCTGATGACTCACTGAAAGATGGATTTGATGTCCTGATGAAGATGGTCTCCAATGTACCTAATTACATTAATAAGCTCTCATCCGTCAAGAGCTCTATGAGTCACCAGTTAAATCTTTGTCCACCTCTCCAATCTCCTAAGAATGGATGAGACGCTGCCTGTCAGACCACAGGCGGTGACCTGAGGCATGCAAGGTGTGGCGGGAAGCCCAGAGTTTGCGTTGAACTTCTGCTGGAGGTTTCAAAGTCGATGTGAGCCGCTGTGTTGAATTTCTATCACACAGGGATGAAGCCTCCACCTGATAGACTCCAGTAGGGGGAAAGATATGTATCGCAGAAGTTCAGCTTGTGCTGGGAGAGGTATGAATGGTCATTTCCATACCTGGGTGCTTGTGTCTCCTGTGCTGGACTGTCTTCTGTGAACACTGCCATCAGGAAGGAGATGGAGAGATCTTGGGTGCCACACACTAGATTCAGGAACAGTAATTACCCTACAACCATCAAGTTCCTGAACCAGTGTGGATAGCTTCACTCATCATAACTCTGAACTGATTCTTTGACCTATGGATTCACTTTCAAGGGTTCTTTTCAACTCGTGTTCTCAGTGTTATTTTTACCTGCGCACTCTGTTATTCTTTGCATGTTGGTTGTCAGTCATGTGTGGAGTGGAATAAAGAGTGATCATTTCAGGCCAAGACCCTTCATCAGGACTGGAAAGGGGGGAGGGGACAGAAGCCAGAACAAGATGGTGGGAGAGGGAAAGGAGACAAGCTGGTTGGTGATAGGTGAGACCAGGTGACAGAGAGAGGGGATGAAGTAAGAAGCTGGGACGTGATTGGAGGAAGAGGTCAAGGGCTGAAAAAGAAGAAATCTGATAGGAGAGACGTATTGATATTTGCAAATTTTCATTCTGAGCAGAAATGCTTTGAGTTGGGGAAACCCAGGCGAGGAAGTTTAACAAGCAAAGGGCTCGGGTTTGGGGTTAACAGCCGAAGGGATGAGGTGAGAGAAAGGGCTTTTATTTTTGACACATGCACTGCAATGAGAAATTCATCAGAACAGCGGCAGATCTAAAGTCCAAAAGTTCAAAGTAAATTTATTTTTTATTGAGGTACAACGTGGAGTGGACTCATCTGGTCCTTTGAGCCATGCCGCCCCCGACCCCAGATTTAACCTAACTCTAATCACGGGGGTATTTGCAATGACCAATTCACCGACCGCCTATGGACTGTGGGAGGAAACCAGAACACCCAGAGGAAACCCACTCAGTTACGGGGAGGACGTACAAACTCCTTACAGGCAGTGGTGGGATCAAAGTGCATGCACGTCACCATACACAACCCTGAGATTCATTTTCTTGTGGGCATACTCAGTAAATCCAAGGAACATAATGAAATCGGTCAAAGACCACACCCAACAGGGCTGACAACCAGTGTGCAAGAAACAACAAACTGTGCAAATACGAGAGAAAAGAAAGAAGTAATAAATAAATAAATAAGCAATGAATATCGAGAACTTGAGATGAAGAGTCCATGAAAGTGAGTCAATAGATTGTAGGAGCAGTTCAGTGTTGAGGTGAGTGAAGTTACCCACTTTGGTTCAAGGGCCTAATCAGAATCAGGTTTATTATCACCGACAGGTATCGTTAACTTAGCAGCAGCAGTTCAATGCAATACATAACATAGAGGAAAGGAAGAAATAAATCACTCTATATGTATATTGAATAGATTAAAAATAGTGCAAAAACAGAAATAATATGTTTATATTATTTTATATATTTATATGAGGTAGTGTTCATGGGTTCAATGTCTGTTCAGCAATTGGATGACAGAGGGAAAGAAGCTGTTCCTGAATGACTGAGTGTGTATCTTCAGGCTCCTGTGCCTCCTCCTGGATGGTAGCAGTGAGAAAAGGGCATGTCCCGGGTGATGGAGGTCCTTAATAATGGACACTGCCTTTCTGAGACACTGCTCCCTGAAGATGCCCTGGGTACTTTGTAGGCTAGTGCCCAACATGGAGCCTAAATTTACAACCCTCTGCAGCTTCTTTTGTCCTGTGCAGTAGCCCCCCCATACCAGACAGTGATGCAGCCTGTCAGAATGCTCTCCACGGTACAACTATAGAAGTTTTTGAGTGTATTTGTTGACATGCCAAATCTCCTCAAACTCCTCATGAAATATAGTCGCTGTCTTACTGCCTTTATAACTACATCGATATGTTGGGACCGGGTCAGGTCCTCAGAGATCTTGACACCCAGGAACTTGAAATTGCTCACTCTCTCCACTTCTGATCCCTCTATGAGGATTGGTATGTGTTCCTTCGTCTTACCCTTCCTGAAGTCCACAATCAGCTCTTTCATCTTACTAACACTGAGTGCCAGGTTGTTGCTGCGACACCACTCCACTAGTTGGTATATCTCACTCCTGTACACCCTCTCATCACCATCTGAAATTCTACCTACAATGGTTGTTTCATCAGTAAATTTATAGATGGTATTTGAGTTATGCCTAGCCACACAGTCATGGGTATAGAAAGAGTAGAGCAGTGGGCTAAACACACACCCCTGAGGTGCACCAGTGTTCATCACCAGCGAGGAGGAGATATTATCACCAATCCACACAGATTGTGGTCTTCCGGTTAGGAAGTTGAGGATCCAATTGCAGAGGGAGGTACAGAGGCCTGGGTTCTGCAACTTCTTAATCAGGATTCTGGGAATAATGTTATTAAATGCTGAACTATAATTGATGAACAGCATCCTGACATAAGTGGTTGCATTGTCCAGGTGGTTTAACACCTTTGTGAAGAGCCATTGAGATTGCATCTACCATTGACCTATTGTGTCGATAGACGAATTGCAATGGGTCCAGGTCCTTGCTGAGGCAGGAGTTCAGTCTAGTCATGACCAACCTCTCAAAGCATTTCATCACTGTCGATGTGAGTGCTACTGGGCGATAGTCATTAAGGCAGCCCACATTATTCTTCTTAGGCACTGGTATAATTGTTGCCTTTTTGAAGCAAGTGGGAACTTCCGCCCATAGCAGTGAGAGGTTGAAAATGTCCTTGAATACTCCCACCAGTTGGTTGGCACAGGTTTTCAGAGCCTTACCAGGTACTCCATCAGGACCTTCTGTCTTGTGAGGGTTCACTCTCTTTAATGACAACCTAACTTCGGCCTCTGAGACAGAGATCACAGGGTCACCAGGTGCAGCAGGGAGCTTCACAGCTGTAGTTGTGTTCTCCCTTTCAAAGTGGCATAGAAGGCGTTGAGTTCATCTGGTCGTGAAGCATCACTGCCATTCATGCTATTGGGTTTCACTTTGTAAGAAATAATGTCTTGCAGACTCTGCCAGAGTTGACGTGCATCCGATGTCACCTCCAACCTCATTCGAAATGTCTCTTTGCCCTTGAAATAGCCCTCTGCAAATCATACCTGGTTTTCTGGTACTGGCCTGGGTTACCAGACTTGAATGCCACAGATCTGGCCTTCAGCAGATGACATACCTCCTGGTTCATCCATGGCTTTTGGTTTGGGATTGTACAGCAAGTCTTTGTAGGCTCACACTCATCCACACAGGTTTTAATGAAGTCGGTAACAACTGCGGCATATTCATCCAGGTTCGAAGACGAATCCCTGAATACAGTCCAACCCACCAATTCAAAGCAGTCCTGTAGGCACTCCTGGGCTTCACTTTTCCATACCTTCTTGGTCCTCACTACTGGTGCTGCAGTCTTCGGTCTCTGCCTATACTCAGGGAGTAGAAGAACAGCCAGGTGATCAGACTTCCCGAAGTGAGGGCATGGAAAAGCACGGTAGGCATTCTTGATGGTGGTGTGGCAATGGTCCAGTGTGTTGTTTCCTCTGGTATTGCAAGTAATCTGTTGATGGTAATTGTCTTGTGATTTTTTTTTTTCAGACTGGCCTGGTTAAAATCCCCCAAAATGATGATGAAGGCATTGGGGGGCAGGCGGGGGGGGGGGGTGCAGTTTCGTACATGTTGATGGTTGCAGGGTCCCTGAACCTGGTGCTGTGGATGAATCCTTCAAGGAGGGGATGAATGTGTGGAACTCAATGCCGCGGATGGCCGTGAGGGCCTAGTCATTGGGTATATTTAAGCGAAGTTTGATAGGTAGGGACATCGTAGGATATGGAGAGAAGGCAGGAGATGGGGTTGGGAGGGATAATAAATCAACCATGGAGCATTCAAAATGGCTATAATAGCCTAACACTGCTCTTATAGACTTGTGGTCTAAAGTGTAGTGGTTAGCACAATGCTTTACAATACAGGCAACTTGGTTTCAATTCCTGCTGCTGGGTCGCTAAGGAGTTTGTATTTTCTCCTTGTGACTGCATAGGTTTCCTCTGGGTGCTCTGGTTTCCTCTCACAGTCCAAAAATGTACCAGTCGGTAGGTTAATTGGTCATTATAAATTATCCGGTGATTAGGCTGGGGTTAAATCGGGGGATTGCTGGGCGATGCAGCTTGGCGGGCCAATAGTGCCGGTTCTGCACTGAATCTCAGTCAATCAATAAATAACTTATCTATCAAACTTCAGGACTGAGGGAGAAGCTTTGAGAACAGCATGAAAGAAATGGCATTCTATGAGCTTGCAGAGACATGATGGGCTGAACTCTGTCCCTCATGAAGGCTACAGATCGGTTAGGGCCTGGTTAACTAAGATAGGGTGACCTCATCCCATTCCCTTGTTTGCCTTCAGCAAATTGCTCAGTTTAATTATAGCACTGGCTAAGTGATGGCTGTCTCTGCCTGTCGGTATAAAGTTGCAAAGCAATCGAGACAACATGGCCCATGCTTGTGAAATCAAACCAGACCATAACAGTGACAAATGTCAGCAGCTGGACATGAGTGCTGGCCACTCGGCCCCTCACGCTAACCCCACCATTCCGCATGGCCATGACAGATCTGCCCTAGACTCTCATCTGCACTTGTTCCCTGCATCATCTTCAATGCCCCGATCTTACAAAACCTTACCAACCTCTTTAAAATACATCAGTGACCTCAACTCCACATCCCCATGTGTAAAGAATTCCAGTGTTTAGGAACATGAGAATCAAGTTTATTATTGTTAACATATGTCCATAAGACAACGGAGCAGAATTAAGCCATTCGACCCATCAAGTTTGTTCTACCATTCTGTCGTGGCTGATTTATTATTCCTCTCACCCCTATTCTCCTGCCTTCTCCCTGTAACATTTGACATCCTGACTAATCAAGAACCTATCAACCTCCACTTTAAATGTTCTCAATGACCTGGCCTCCACAGCCGTCTGTGGCAATGAATTCCACTAATTCACTTACCCTCTGTCTCAAAAAAAAAATGCTCCTCATCTCTGTCCTAAAGGGACGTCCTTCTGTTGAGGCTCTGCCCTCTGATCCCCGACTTTCCTGCTATTGGAACTTACTCCCCATGTCAACTCTTCCGACTCTCCTATTGGAACTTCCTCCCTACGTCAACTCTTCCGACTCTCCTATTGGAACTTCCTCCCCACGTCAACTCTTCCGACTCTCCTATTGGAACTTCCTCCCCACGTCAACTCTTCCGACTCTCCTATTGGAACTTCCTCCCCACGTCAACTCTTCCGACTCTCCTATTGGAACTTCCTCCCCACGTCAACTCTTCCGACTCTCCTATTGGAACTTCCTCCCTACGTCAACTCTTCCGACTCTCCTATTGGAACTTCCTCCCTACGTCAACTCTTCCGACTCTCCTATTGGAACTTCCTCCCCACGTCAACTCTTCCGACTCTCCTATTGGAACTTCCTCCCCACGTCAACTCTTCCGACTCTCCTATTGGAACTTTCTCCCTACGTCAACTCTTCCGACTCTCCTATTGGAACTTCCTCCCCACGTCAACTCTTCCGACTCTCCTATTGGAACTTCCTCCCTACGTCAACTCTTCCGACTCTCCTATTGGAACTTCCTCCCCACGTCAACTCTTCCGACTCTCCTATTGGAACTTCCTCCCCACGTCAACTCTTCCGACTCTCCTATTGGAACTTCCTCCCCACGTCAACTCTTCCGACTCTCCTATTGGAACTTCCTCCCTACGTCAACTCTTCCGACTCTCCTATTGGAACTTCCTCCCTACGTCAACTCTTCCGACTCTCCTATTGGAACTTCCTCCCCACGTCAACTCTTCCGACTCTCCTATTGGAACTTCCTCCCCACGTCAACTCTTCCGACTCTCCTATTGGAACTTTCTCCCTACGTCAACTCTTCCGACTCTCCTATTGGAACTTCCTCCCTACGTCAACTCTTTTGAGTCTTCCCAATATTCAGTAGGTTTCAGTGAGATCTCCCTCGTCCTTTTAAACTTCAGTGAGTGCAGAATCAGGCTCAGGTTCATTATTGCCAACATGCTGTGTGTCGTGAAATTTGTTCCTTTGTGGCAGTTGGTAAAAATTACTATGTTATAAATATAAACAGTGTAAAATAGGGATAATAGGGTGTTTAATCTATATATTGATTTGGAGATACAGCTCAGATTATGGGTGGCAGTGTGGAAGATAATCAAATGGACATAGTATTAGTGAAGACGAAACCTCACTTCCTACAGTTACACCTTCCACATGTGCTGTTGTATGCAGCAGGGTAAATAGATGCTGAGCTGCTAGATGTTCGGGCTTGTGATGTCTCACAGAATAGAATGGATTAACCTCTTCTGTACCAATTTATTGGGTGGCAGGGTGGAGATGTGTCTCTGCCAAAGGAGGTGTAAGGTGCTCCTTCTCTCTGCTAGCCTGCAGGTCACCCTTGGGTAAGGTGTAGCAACTGTCATGGCTGATCATGGTCTGTATGACCCTGATTGTACTTGGCAGATTTTTCTAGGCAGGTGCTATGCCTTGCCCAAGGGTGATCTGCCAGCTAGCGGAGAGAAGAAGCGGCTTTAGTAGAGACGTATGTCCACACCGCCACCCAAGATGAATCTTAGGGTAGGTTTAAAGGACTGCACAGTATCATGGGCTGAAGTGCTGTGCTCTTCTGTGTTCGATTTGTCACACCATTGGGGTAAACCCTTCCCCATGCACTGAGCAGACCGGTTCTGTGTTCTCCAGAGGCTACCAGGGAGGAGTTCTCATTGAAACTTGCATGGGGATTGACAGGAAGAATGCAGGGGCATTTTCACCCCTGTCTGAGGGGACTAGGACCAGATGTCAGACCCTTCATCAGGGTGACTTGGCCTGGTCTGGGCACCACGGTAACGTAGCAGTCAGCATGGGGTCATCAGAGTTCAATTCTGGCTCAGTCTCTATGTTCCCCCGGTCACTGTGTGGGTTTCCTCCGTGTGCTCCAGCTTCCCCTCTCGGTCCAAAGCAACACTCACAACACGCTGGAGGAACTCGGCCGGTCGGGCAGCATCCGTGGAAACGATCAGTCGACGTTTCGGGCCGGAACCCTTCGTCAGGACTGAAGAGGGAAGGGGCAGAGGCCCTATAAAGAAGGTGGGGGGAGGGTGGGAAGGAGAAGGCTGGTAGGATCCAGGTGAAAAACCAGTAAGGGGAAAGATAAAGGGGTGGGGGAGGGGAGGCAGGGAGGTGATAGGCAGGAAAGGTGAAGAAGGAATAGGGGAAAACACAATGGGTAGTAGAAGGAGGCGGAACCATGAGGGAGGTGATAGGCAGCTGGGGGAGGGGGCAGAGTGACATAGGGATAGGGGACGGGAGGGGGAGGGAATTACTGGAAGTTGGAGAATTCTATGGTCATACCAAGGGGCTGGAGACTACCTAGACAGTATATGAGGTGTTGCTCCTCCAACCTGAGTTTAGCCTCATCATGGCAATAGAGGAGGCCATGTATGGACATATCTGAATGGGAGTGGGAAGCAGAGTTGAAGTGGGTGGCTACTGGGAGATCCTGTATGTTTTGGCGGACGGAGCGGAGGTGCTCAACGAAGCGGTCCCCCATAGAATTCTCCAACTTCCGGTAATTCCCTCCCCCTCCCTTCCCCTATCCCTATGTCACTCTGCCCCCCCCCCAGCTGCCTATCACCTCCATTGTGTTTTCCCCTATTCCTTCTTCACCTTTCCTGCCTATCACCTCCCTGCTTCTCCTCCCCCACCCCTTTATGTTTCCCCTTACTGGTTCTTCACCTGGATCCTACCAGCCTTCCCTCCCCCCACCTTCTTTATAGGGCCTCTGCCCCTTTCCCCTACAGTCCTGACGAAGGGTTCTGGCCCGAAACGTCGACCGATCTTTTCCACGGATGCTGCCCGACCTGCTGAGTTACTCCAGCGTGTTGTGAGTGTTGCTTTGACCCCAGCATCTGCAGGTTATTTTGTGTTTACGACCCCTTGGTCCAAAGGTGGACCAGCTGTGGGTTAACTGGTCATTGTAAATTGTCCTGTGATTAGGTGAGGATTGAACCGGGGGATTGCTGGGTGCTGTGGCTAGAATGGTCAACTCCTCAATGTATTTACAGATTAACAAAATAATTGGTCATTGACTCTTCGCTCGCCTGCACGGGCAGCCACGGGCTCTTCACTCCCCTCCGCGGACACTGCCCGACTCACTGACTTTCAGATTTAACTGTTTAAGACGGTGCTGGTGAATCGCAGTGAAGACTTGCTGTCAGAAAACAGAGCTATAAAGTTCTGTATTTTTCACACTCTTTCTCGGAAATGGTCACCATAATCAATAACCAGTAACTTCCCTATCGGAGTTGAGCTTTTGAATTGCATTTTTGCGGTGTGAACTGAAGCCTGGAAGGTTGAGGACAGTTGCGCTGTAGTGTGGACGGGCCGAATCAAGGTGGCAGGGCCCAGAGCTGAGAACGGCGAGCGAGCCAATGCTTGGCCGTTGCTGGAGCGGACTTGAAGGCGACTTGATGCAGCAGAACTGGGGTGAAGAGAGTGCAGGCGAGGCAGAGTCGAGGTGGCTGGGCACGAGGGTGAGCAATGATCCGAGGTTAGCTTGATATAAGCGCCATGCTAGATTGAAAAGTCAGGGCCGGAGGCGAAGGACGGGCCGGTGTCTAGCGCGCTGCTCTGCGAGGTTTACTCGTCTCTGCACTGAACTGAGGCTGTGGCCTGCAACTAACGGGCTCCTGGATCGGCTGTGACCGGCTTCGTGGCTGTGGGCTTGGCTCTCAATGTTATTTGCTTACTTCTATCGTTGGCATGGTTTGTTTTTCTCCTGCACGTCGGGTGTTTTTTGTATTTGTTTAATAGGTTCTTTTAGGTGTTTTTGTTTAATGGCTGCCTGTGAGGAGACGAATGTCAGGGTTGTATATAGTATAGATACTTTGATAATGTAACTTGAACTTTGACTTCCTCCTTTGTACAGTATGTGTTGCTGAACTTTCCGCGTCTGCAGAAACTCTTGTGTTTGTGATTCCCGGAGACGGTTGTTATTTCAGTGCTTTATATTGAGGGCTGAACATTCCACGGAGGATAAGACCCGCACCCCACCACCCTCCGTCGTGACAAGCTGGGCGGCCTGGTGAGCGGCTGCTCAGGTTTGGCTGCCTTGCCGTGATGAGCCGCGATTCATCTTACAGCTCATCCAAGTAATGTTACCGCTGGGGATTGCATTGGTTGTCAGCTCTGTCTCGGGTTCTTCTCTTGAACAAAACGAGGCACCACGGCAGCGCGAAGCAATTACAGCCTGAGGCGTTCTGGAGTTCAGGGTTCAATCATGGCGTTCTCTGTAAGGGTCCATACATCTTCCCTGTGGAATGTGTGAGTATCATCCCACAGTCCAAAGATGTACCGCTGAGTAGGTTAATTGATCATTGTAAATCATCCATGATTAGGTTGAGGTTAGTTTGGGGTTTGTCAGAGGTTGCTGGGGGGGGGGGGTGCAGCTCGAAGGGCTGTAATGCTAAATAAAAACTGCCTTCAGCAGGTGCCCAAGGTGACAGCCCACTCGGACACTCCCTTCCCCAGGGTGACAGCCCACTCGGACACTCCCTTCCCCGGGGTGACAGCCCACTCGGACACTCCCTTCCCCAGGGTGACAGCCCACCTGGACACTCCCACTCAGACACTCCCTTCCCCAGGGTGACCACCCACTCAGACACTCCCTTCCCCAGGGTGACAGCCCACTCGGACGCTCCCTTCCCCAGGGTGACAGCCCACCCGGACACTCCCTTCCCCGGGGTGACAGCCCACTCGGACACTCCCACCCACTCCCTTCCCCAGGGTGACTACCCACTAGGACACTCCCTTCCCCAGGGTGACAGTCCACTCGGACGCTCCCACCCACTCCCTTCCCCAGGGTGACAGTCCACTCGGATGCTCCCACCCACTCCCTTCCCCAGGGTGACAGCCCACTCAGACACTCCCACCTACTCCCTTCCCCAGGGTGACAGCCCACTCGGACGCTCCCTTCCCCAGGGTGACAGCCCACTCGGACACTCCCACCCACTCCCTTCCCCAGGGTGACAGCCCACTCGGACACTTCCACCCACTCCCTTCCCCAGGGTGACAGCCCCCTCGGACACTCCCACCCACTCCCTTCCCCAGGGTGACTACCCACTCGGACACTCACACCCACTCCCTTCCCCAGAGTGACAGTCCACTCGGACGCTCCCTTCCCCAGGGTGACAGTCCACTCGGACGCTCCCACCCACTCCCTTCCCCAGGGTGACAGCCCACTCGGACACTCCCTTCCCCAGGGTGACTACCTACTAGGACACTCCCACCCACTCCCTTCCCCAGGGTGACAGTCCACTCGGACACTTCCACCCACTCCCTTCCCCAGGGTGACAGCCCACTCGGACACTCCCACCCACTCCCTTCCCCAGGGTGACTACCCACTCGGACACTCACACCCACTCCCTTCCCCAGAGTGACAGTCCACTCGGACGCTCCCTTCCCCAGGGTGACAGTCCACTCGGACGCTCCCACCCACTCCCTTCCCCAGGGTGACAGTCCACTCGGACGCTCCCACCCACTCCCTTCCCCAGGGTGACAGCCCACTCAGACACTCCCACCTACTCCCTTCCCCAGGGTGACAGCCCACTCGGACGCTCCTTTCCCCAGGGTGACAGCCCACTCGGACACTCCCACCCACTCCCTTCCCCAGGGTGACAGCCCACTCGGACACTCCCTTCCCCAGGGTGACTACCTACTAGGACACTCCCACCCACTCCCTTCCCCAGGGTGACAGTCCACTCGGACACTTCCACCCACTCCCTTCCCCAGGGTGACAGCCCACTCGGACACTCCCACCCACTCCCTTCCCCAGGGTGACTACCCACTCGGACACTCACACCCACTCCCTTCCCCAGAGTGACAGTCCACTCGGACGCTCCCTTCCCCAGGGTGACAGTCCACTCGGACGCTCCCACCCACTCCCTTCCCCAGGGTGACAGCCCACTCGGACACTCCCACCCACTCCCTTCCCCAGGGTGTCAGCCCACTCGGACACTCCCTTCCCCAGGGTGACTACCCACTCGGACACTCCCACCCACTCCCTTCCCCAGGGAGACAGTCCACTCGGACACTTCCACCCACTCTCTTCCCCAGGGTGACAGTCCACTCGGACGCTCCCTTCCCCAGGGTGACTACCCACTTGGACACTCCCACCCACTCCCTTCCCCAGGGTGACTACCCACTCGGACACTCCCAACTACTCCCTTCCCCAGGGTGACAGCCCACTCGGACACTCCCACCCACTCCCTTCCCCAGGGTGACAGTCCACTCGGACGCTCCCTTCCCCAGGGTGACAGTCCACTCGGACACTCCCACCTACTCCCTTCCCCAGGGTGACAGCCCACTCGGACGCTCCCTTCCCCAGGGTGACAGTCCACGTGGACACTCCCTTCCCGAGGGTGACAGCCCACTCGGACACTCCCACCTACTCCCTTCCCCAGGGTGACAGCCCACTCGGACACTCCCTTCCCCAGGGTGACTACCCACTCGGACACTCCCACCCACTCCCTTCCCCAGGGTGACTACCTACTCGGACACTCCCACCCACTCCCTTCCCCAGGGTGACAGTTCACTCGGACACTTCCACCCACTCCCTTCCCCAGGGTGACAGCCCACTCGGACACTCCCATCCACTCCCTTCCCCAGGGTGACTACCCACTCGGACACTCCCACCCACTCCCTTCCCCAGAGTGACAGTCCACTCGGACACTCCCACCTACTCCCTTCCCCAGGGTGACAGTCCACTCGGACGCTCCCACCCACTCCCTTCCCCAGGGTGACAGCCCACTCGGACACTCCCACCTACTTCTTTCCCAGGGAGACAGCCCACTCGGACGCTCCCTTCCCCAGGGTGACAGCCCACTCGGACACTCCCTTCCCCAGGGTGACTACCCACTCGGACACTCCCACCCACTCCCTTCCCCAGGGTGACAGTCCACTCGGACACTTCCACCCACTCTCTTCCCCAGGGTGACAGTCCACTCGGACGCTCCCTTCCCCAGGGTGACTACCCACTTGGACACTTCCACCCACTCCCTTCCCCAGGGTGACTACCCACTCGGACACTCCCACCTACTCCCTTCCCCAGGGTGACTGCCCACTCGGACACTCCCAACTACTCCCTTTCCCAGGGTGACAGCCCACTCGGACACTCCCACCCACTACCTTCCCCAGGGTGACAGTCCACTCGGACACTTCCACCCCCTCCCTTCCCCAGGGTGACAGTCCACTCGGACGCTCCCTTCCCCAGGTTGACAGTCCACTCGGACACTCCCACCTACTCCCTTCCCCAGGGTGACAGCCCACTCGGACGCTCCCTTCCCCAGGGTGACAGTCCACTTCGACACTCCCTTCCCCAGGGTGACTACCCACTCGGACACTCCCACCCACTCCCTTCCCCAGGGTGACAGTCCACTCGAACGCTCCCACTCGCTCCCTTCCCCAGGGTGACTACCCACTCAGACACTCCCACCCACTCCCTTCCCCAGGGTGACTACCCACTCGGACACTCCCAACTACTCCCTTCCCCAGGGTGACAGTCCACTCGGACGCTCCCTTCCCCAGGGTGACTATCCACTCGGACGCTCCCTTCCCCAGGGTGACTACCCACTCGGACGCTCCCACCCACTCCCTTCCCCAGGGTGACTACCCACTCGGACACTCCCACCCACTCCCTTCCCCAGGGTGACTACCCACTCAGACACTCCCACCTACTCCTTTCCCCAGGGTGACAGCCCACTCGGACGCTCCCACCTACTCCTTTCCCCAGGGTGACAGCCCACTCGGACGCTCCCACCCTCTCCCTTCCCCAGGGTGACAGTCCACTCGGACACTCCCACCTACTCCTTTCCCCAGGGTGACAGCCCACTCGGACGCTCCCACCCACTGCCTTCCCCAGGGTGACTACCCACTCGGACACTCCCACCCACTTCCTTCCCCAGGGTGACAGCCCACTCTGACGCTCCCTTCCCCAGGGTGACCACCCACTCCCTTCCCCAGGATGACTACCCACTCGGACACTCCCACCTACTCCTTTCCCCAGGGTGACAGCCCACTCGGACACTCCCAACTACTCCCTTCCCCAGGGTGACAGCCCACTCGGACGCTCCCTTCCCCAGGGTGACAGCCCACTCGGACACTCCCACCTACTCCTTTCCCCAGGGTGACAGCCCAGTCGGACACTCCCACCCACTCCCTTCCCAGCGTGACTACCCACTTGGACACTCCCACCCACTCCCTTCCCCAGGGTGACTACCCACTCGGACGCTCAGTCTATCCTTTTCTAAAATAAGGAGCCCCAAGCTGCACACAATACTCCCAAGTGTGGTCTCACGTAGAAACATAGAAAGTCTACAGCACAATACAGGCCCTTCAGCCCTAAAAGCTGTGCCAAACTTGTCCTTACCTTAGAAATTCCTAGGATTACCCATTGCCCTCTACTTTTCTAAGCTCCATGTATCTCTTAAATTGAGTTTAGAAAGACCAGGAGTCTCTTAAAAGACCCTATTGTATCCGCCTCCACTACCGTCGCCGGCAGCCCATTCCACACACTCACCACTCTCTGAGTAAAAATAAGACTTACCCCTGACATCTCTTCTGTACCTACTTTCAAGCACCTTAAACCTGGGAAAAAGCCTCTGACTATCTGCACAATCAATGCCTCTCACCATCATCTCACGAGTACCTGATAAGGCCTCAACATCACATCCCTGCTCTTATATACTATACTTCTAGGAATGAATGCCAACATTGCATTTGCCTTCTTCACCACCAACTCAACCTGGGGGTTAACCTTTAGGGTATCTTGCACAAGGACTCCCAAGTCCCTTTGCATCTCTGTATTTTGAATTCTCTCCCCATCTAAGTAAGAGTCTGCCCGTTTATTTCTTTCACCAAAGTGCATGACCATACACTGTCCAACATAGTAGTTCATTTGCCACTTCTTTGTCCATTCCCCTAAACTATCTAAGTCTCTCTGCAGGCTCTCTGTTTCCTCAACACTACCCGCTCCTCCACCTATCTTTGTATCATCGGCAAATTTAGCCACAAATCCATTAATCCCATAGTCCAAATCATTGACATAAATCGTAAAAAGCAGCAGTCCCAACACCGACCCCTGTGGAACTCCACTGGTAACCGGCAGCCAGCCAGAATAGGATCCCTTTAATCCCACTCTCTGTTTTCTGCCGACCAGCCAATGCTCCACCAATGCTAGTAACTTCCCTGTAATTCCATGGGCTCTTATCTTGGTAAGCAGCCTCATGTGCAACACCTCGTCAAAGGCCTTCTGAAAATCCAAGTACACCATATCTCCTGCATCTCCTTTGTCTACCCTGCTTGCAATTTCCTCAAAAAATTGCAGTAGGTTAGTCAGGCAGGATTTTCCTTTCAGGAAACCATTCTGTCTTTGGCCTATCTTGCCATGTGCCTCCAGGTACTGCGTAATCTCATCCCTAACAATTGATTCCAACAACCACTGATGTCAGGCTAACAAGTCTATAGTTTCCAAGTATAGTGCCCAAGGGTGACCTGCAGGCTAGCGGAGGGGAGGGAAGGAGAGCCTTACACCTCCTTTGGTAGAGGCATATCTCCAGCCTGCCACCTTGTTGAAAGAGTACAGAGTAAATGTACAAGAATGCCAAGACTTGAGGACCTGAGTTATGGGGTAAAGTTGAATAGGTTAGATTTTATTCCCTGGTGCATATGAGAATGAGAGGAGGTTAGATAGAGCCATACAAAATTATAAGGGTTATAGATAGAGTAAACGCAAGTGGATTTTTTTCACTGAGTTGGGTGAGACTAAGTTATGGGTTAAGGGTGAAAGGTGAAAATTTTAAGGGGAGTATGAGGGAAAACAGATGGTGATGAGAGTGTGGAACGAGCTGCCAGCACCAGTGGTGGATATGAGCTCGATTTCAATGTTTAAGCGAAGTGTGGATAGCTACATGGATGGTAGGGATATGGAGGGCAGTGGTCGATGGGAGTAGGCAGCTTAAATGGTTTGGCATGGACTAGATGGGCTGAAGGGCCAGTTTCTGTGACTGTTTAAAGGGGAACCAGAGGGGAACTGGTGAGAGTGTGGAATGAGCTGCCAGCAGAAGTGGAGAATTGGGGTTCAATTGAAGCATCTGAGAGAAGTTTGGATAGGTACATTGTTGGTAGTATGGAGGGCTGTGGTCCCAGTGTGGGTTGGTGGGCTGTGTAGAATAACAGTTTGGCATGGGCTAGATGGGCTGAAGGGCCTGTTTCTGTGCCGTAGTGCTAGAAGTATTCCTCAGAATTCCAAGTCCCACTGAGGAGGAAGGGCTGTATAATTGGGAGGTCTAGAATTTTGTGACTGTGAGATTGTTTCCTTATGAAAGAAGAGTCAGGATCATTATCAATGATGAACTGTTCACTTCTCTCTCAGGACAGCCAAGTGTGATCCACACCGCTAAAACCCAAGTGTGGTTACTGTTTTCAGCGTAGAGAAAGCGTCCACAAATAGAAACATGATAACAATCAAATAACACTCAGTGGCCACTTTATTACAAACCTTCTATACCCAGTGAAGTGGCCACGGAATGTACTGTATGTTCCTGGTCTCCTGCTGCTGTAGCCCACCCTCTTCAAGGTTCGATACGTTGTGCATTCAGAGATGCTCTTCTACACACCACTGTTGTAACAGTGGTTATTTGAGTTACTGTCAGCTTCCTGTCAGTTTGAGCTAATCTAATCATTCTCCTCTGATCCCTCTCACTAATAAGCTGTTTTCGACCATAGAACTGGCACTCACTTGTTTTGTTTTTTTGCATCATTCTCTGTAAACTCTAGAGCAGTGGTTCCCAACCTTTTTTATGCCATGGACCCCAGCTTGGGAAACCTTGCTGTAGAGATTATTGTGCATGAAAATCCCAGGAGATTAGCAGTTTCTGAGATACTCAAACCACTCTGTCTAGCACCAACAATTATTCCATGGTCAAAGTCACTTGGATCACATTTCTTCCGTACTCTGTTTGGTCTGAACCTCTTGACCATGTCTGCAAGCTTTTATGCATCGAGTTGCTGCCAGGTGATTGGCTGATTAGATATTTGCATTAACGAGCAGCAGTACAGGTGTACCTGATAAAGTGGCCACTCTGTGCCTTGTGACCACATCGGCCAGCAACTTTGCCATTTCTGTAGCACTTGTCTGTTTTTACGAGTTGCTGGCTCAACGCTCAACCCAGCACAGATGGAGAGCATGCTGGATTCGAACCCGGGACCACTCGTCTCGAAGTCTGGTACTGATGCCACTACACCAGCCGGCTGCACCACTGAGTGTATGTGTTCAGATAAATATTGCCCCTGCTTCTTTGCAGAGTAGTGCTGGTGGAATCCTCTAGACCTGTTAAGGAGACTAAACAAACCTCAGTTTAAGATCCCCTTTGTGAGGCAGCATCTCTGGCCCTGCTGGACTCCTCAGCGTGACAGTGAGACATCAGCCTCATCTATGGTGCTCCAGGGAAGCACACACCTGGTCAATGGATGCAGGGCACCCAGTTAGACAGCGGTTTCCTCTCTCTTCAAGGTAATTGGTACTGTAGTTGGATCAGCACAGGAAAACGTTCAAAGTGAATTTATTATCTAAGTTTCTCACCATGTACAACCCTGAGATTCGTTTTCTTGCAGGCATACACAATAAATGCTCAGAGTAATAACCAGAACAGAATCAATGAAAGACTCCACCAACAAATGTTCAAAAGGCAGCAAACTGTGCAGATTCAAAAAGAAGGAAATAATAAAAATAAATAAATAAATAACAAATATTGAGAACATGAGATGAAGAGTCCTTGAAAGTGAGTCCATAGGTTGTGGGAATAGTTCAGAGTTGGGGTGAGTGAAGTTATCCCTTCTGGTTCAGAAGCCTGATGATTGACGGTTAACATCTATTCCTGAACCTGGTGGTGTGAGTCCTGAGGCTCCTGTAGCACCTTCCTGATGGCAGCGGTGAGAAGAGACATGTCCTGGGTGGTGGGTTCCCTGATGAGGGATGATGCTTTCCTGCAACAACACTCTGTGTATTTGTGCTCAAAGGTGGAACAGGCCCAATGCTGGCCCAACTTAATTAAATTAGTAATGAAACATTGTTAAACTAATCCCTTATGGCTGCATAGGCTCATAGAACATTACAGTGCAGAAATAGTCTATTTGGCCCATCTAGTCTATGCAATTTGTTATTCTGCCTAGTCCCACCAAACTGCACCTGGACCACAGCTCTCCATAGAAAAAGTTAATTTGCATCTCTGGATGGGCAGGGACCACCAACCTTTGGTTAGCAGCTTTTCAATTAACAGTTATATTCATATCCCTTTTTCTCTCTCTGCATAATCATGTGCCTATCTAAGAGCCTCTTAAAGCCTCAATCATCTTTGTCTCCACTACTACCTCTGGTAGCACATTCCATGCACCCTCCACTCTCTTTAAAGGCAAAACTTGCCCTCCATTCCTCCTTTGAACTTGCACCCTCTTACCTTAAATGCTCCTTTTGTAATAGACATAGAAAAACATAGAAAATAGGTGCAGGAGTAGGCCTTCTTTCTCTCACATTCTTTCTCTCACTCTCCTTTTTCTCCCTCTGTCCCTCTGAATATACCTCTTGCCCATCCTCTGGGTCACCCCCCCCCCCGGTCTTTCTTCCCGGACCTCCTGTCCCATGATCCTCTCATATCCCCTTTTGCCTATCACCTGTCCAGCTCTCGGCTCCATCCCTCCCCCTCCTGTCTTCTCCTATCATTTTGCATCTCCCCCTCCCCCTCCAGCTTTCAAATCCCTTACTCACTCTTCCTTCAGTTAGTCCTGACGAAGGGTCTCGGCCTGAAACGTCGACTGCGCCTCTTCCTATAGATGCTGCCTGGCCTGCTGCGTTCACCAACAACTTTGATGTGTGTTGCAGGAGTAGGCCACTTGTTTCATCCCTGGGGAGAAAAAGGAATCTCATTTGTCTATGTCTCTCAAAATCCTATGAAGCTCTGTCCCATCTCCCCTCCGACTCCTATGCTCCTGGGATAACAAACCAGCTTGTCCAGGCTGTTCTCGAAGCTCCTGCTCTCTAATCCAGGCAGCATCCTGGAAAGCCTTTCCAAAGCCTCCACATCCTTCCTATAATGGGGTGACCAGAGCTGGATGCAGTGGCCTAACCAGATCGATTGTTGAGACCACGGACAGGGACTCCAGTGCTGTCCACTTTGAACATTCATTTCATCCCTCCCCACGTGGGAGAACACCACCTTCCTGAGAAGAGGCACGGGATGCTGGAGCAACATCCAACCTGCTCGATGAACTCAGTGGGTTGAGCAGGGGAAGAGAGGGGAAGGCAATGACAATATTCTGGATCAAACCCCTGCTTCAGGGAGGCAGGAGATGGCCAGTTTAAAGGTTAGAGAGGGTGTGGCAAAACAGGGGACCAAGGTAAAAGAATTCAGAAAATTTCATCTTTAGTTAGAAGCCCAAGATTCTGCTGATGCTAGAAATATTGAGCAAAACACACAAAATGCTGGGGGAACCCTGGGTTTTGGTGCTCCTTTATCTTTATTGCTATTTTGTTCTATTTTGATTGGGGCAGAGTAGTTCGGCTGCCTGCAGTCAATGAACGGCAGAGCGCCAACTGAACTGAGCATCCCCAGACTGTTTCAAGGACTTTGCGGTTTAATGCTTTATATTCTGTGTTTTTCACTCACTTTTCCCCCATTTGTGTGATTCGTTTTTTTTTGCACGTTGGGTGTTTGATATTTTCTTTGAATGGGTTCCGTTGTGTTTCATTGTTTTGTGGTTGTGGGGAAGATGAATTTCAGGATTGTATACGGAATGCATATTTGGACTTTGAATCTTTGATATCAGGCAGCATCTATGGAGGGGAGTAAACAATTGACAATTTGGGAAGCATCTCGGCCCAAAATGTTGTCTATTTATTCTCCTCCATTGATGTTGCCTGATTTGCTGAATCCCTCTGGCATTTAGCTGGTGTGTTTATCCTTAGTTCCTACCCAGTAGCAAAGTGATCGCTTCACAGGGAATGAGTGGTGTAGAACCTGTGGGGATCCCCAGCCTAACTGTGCCGATGAAGGGTGTCGGCCCAAAACCCCAACTGTTTATTCATTTCCATAGATGCTCCCTAACTTGCTGAGCTCCTGCAGCATTCTGTGTCTGTCTGTCTGTCTCTGCATTTCCAGCATCTGCGGAATCTTGTGTTACAGAGCAGTTGCTTTCCTAGATGTGGATATTCGTTTTGTTGGAGATGATTGTCCTGTTTTCAATTTATCCGAACACTGTGACATTTTACAATCGGGGAGGTGCGGTCTGATGTAAATCAGCCTGTCCCACCTTGCTTCTATAAGGCTGGAATGTGCCTGCCTTTGTCGAGCTGTCTGATTTTATTTATCGCCGCCTCATAGTGTTTTGGAAAATAAACACGTCCCTTGTTCAATAGCAGCTGTGGGCCCTTGGTCAGAGTCCAAGATTGAGCCTCTGTGACTGTGAGGACTCCTGAAGAGCTTCCCCGAGGGGCAAGCTGCAAAGTGTCACGAACCCTTGGCGGAATTGTATTTCTCAAGGGGGTGTTAGGCTGAATGGTGTTGGGAGTACACTGTTGGCTGTTTGGAAATCAGAATTTCCCCACTGCTACTCATTTACTCTGTTAGAAGCGGAGAGTGGCCGTCCCACTCTGGTGTCCTCCTTGGATTGGAGAGTGACCGTCCCACTCCGGTATTCTCCTTGGAGTGGGGAGTGACCGTCCCACTCCGGTATTCTCCTTGGAGCGGGGAGTGACCGTCCCACTCCAGTATTCTCCTTGGAGCGGGGAGTGACTGTCCCACTCCGGTATTCTCCTTGGATTGGGGAGTGACCGTTCCACTCCAGTATTCTCCTTGGAGCGGGGAGTCACCGTCCCACTCCGGTATTCTCCTTGGAGCGGGGAGTGACCGTCCCACTCTGGTATTCTCCTTGGAGCGGGGAGTGACCGTCCCACTCTGGTGTCCTCCTTGGATTAGAGAGTGACCGTCCCACTCCGGTATTCTCCTTGGAGTGGGGAGTGACCGTCCCACTCCGGTATTCTCCTTGGAGCGGGGAGTGACCGTCCCACTCCGGTATTCTCCTTGGAGCGGGGAGTGACCGTCCCACTCCGGTATTCTCCTTGGAGCGGAGAGTGGCTATCGCACTGCAGTGTTCTCCCTCTCCAAACCAGATCTCTCCAGGGTTCTCTGGTGACGGGAGGTGATGGGAGTGGGAGTTCACTCAACCTCACTTGCCCCATCACTACAACCCCATGGACTCACTTTCAAGGACTCTATATCTCATGTTCTCAATAGTTAGGCCATTTGGCCCATCAAGTCTGCTCCGCTATTTCATCATGGCTGATCCATTTCCATCTCAGCCCCAACCTCCTGCCTCCCTCTTATCCTTTCATGTCCCGACTGATCAAAAATCTATTGACCTCTGCATTAAACATACCCAGTGACTTGGCCTCCACACCGTCTATGGCAACGAATTCCACAGATTCACCACTCTCTGGCTAAAGAAATTCCTTTTCATCTCTGTTCTAAATGGACGTCTCTCTATTCTGAGGCTGTGCCCTTTGGTCCAAGACTCTCCCACCATAGGAAACATCTTGTTCATCAACATTTGATAGGCTTCATTGCTATCACCCCTCATTCTTGGGAATTCCAATGGGTACAAGCCCAGAGCCAGCAAACGCTCCTGGTATGACAAGCCTTTCAATCCAGAATCACTTTTGTGAACCTCCTTTGAACCCTCTCCAACGTCAGCACATCCTTTCGAAGATGAGGGACCCAAAACTGCTAAAGTGAGGCATCACCAGTGCTTTAGAGAATAGAACATAGAAAACCAACAGCACAATACGGGCCCTTTGGCCCACAATGCTGTGCCGAACATGTACTTACCTTAGAAATGACCCAGGGTTACCCATAGCCCTCTATTTTTCAAAGCTCCCTGTGCCTATCCAGGAGTGCCTTAAAAGATCCTATCGTATCTGCCTCCAACACCATTGCCGGCAGCCCATTCCATGCACTCACCACTCTCTGCATAAAAAAAAAACTTACCTGGACATCTCCTCTGTACCTACTTTCAAGCACCTTAAAACTATGCCCTCTCATACTAGCCATTTCAGCCCTGGGAAAAAGCCTCTGACTATCCACACGATCAATGCCCCTCATTATCTTGTACACCTCTATCAGGTCACCTCCCATCCTTCGTCTCTCCAAGGAGAAAAGGCCAAGTTCACTCAACCTATTCTCATCAGGCATGCTCCCCAATCCAGGCAACATCCTTGTAAATCTCCTCTGCACCCTTTCGATGGTTTCCATGTCCTTCCTGTAGTGAGGCAACCAGAATTGAGCACAGTACTCCAAGTGGGGTCTAACCAGGGTCCTATATAGCTGCAACATTACCTCCCAGCTCTTAAACTCAATCCCACGATTGATGAAGGCCAATGCACCGTATGCCGCCTTAACCAGAGTCAACCTGCGTAGCTGCTTTGAGTGTCCTATGGACTTGGACACCAAGATCCCTCTGATCCTTCACATTGCCAAGAGTCTTACCATTAATGCTATATTCTGCCATCATATTTGACCTACCAAAATGAACCACCTCACACTTATCTGAGTCCATCTGCCACTTCTCAGCCCAGTTTTGCACCCTATCAATGTCCCGCTGTAACCTCTGACAGCCCCCACACTATCCACAACACCCCCAACCATTGTGTCATCAGCAAATCTACTAATCCATCCCTCCACTTCCTCATCCAGATCATTTATAAAAATCACAAAGAGTAGGGGTCCCAGAACAGATCCCTGAAGCACACCACTGGTCACCAACATCCATGCAGAATATGACCCATCTACAACCACTCTTTTCCTTCTGTGGGCAAGCCAATTCTGGATCCACAAAGCAAAGTCCCCTTGGATCCCATGCCTCCTTACTTTCTCAATAAGCCTTGCATGGGGTACCTTGTCAAATGCCTTGCTGAAATCCCTATACACTACATCTACTGCTCTTCCTTCATCAATGTGTTTAATCACATCCTCAAAAAAAATTCAGTCAGGCTCGAAAGGCACGACCTGCCTTTGACAAAGCCAAAGCCACGCTGACTATTCCTAATCATATTATGCCTCTCCAAATGTTCATAAATCCTGCCTCTCAGGATCTTCTCCATCAACTTCCCAACCACTGAAGTACAAACCATTTGTAAGACTCACTGGTCTATAACTTCCTGGGCTATCTCTACTTCCTTTTTTGAATAAGGGAACAACATCCGCAACCCTCCAATCCTCCGGAACCTCTCCTGTCCTCACTGATGATGCAAAGATCATCGCTAGAGGCTCAGCAATCTTCTCCCTCACTTCCTACAGTAGCCTGGGGTACATCCCGTCTAGTCCCGGAGACTTATCCAACTTGATGCTTTCCAAAAGCTCCAGCACATCCTTTTCCTTAATATTTACATGCTCAAGCTTTTCAGTCCACTGCAAGTCATCCCTGCAATCGCTACAATCCTTACAATTGCCAAGATCCTAAGTTTTTCCAGCCTCTCCTTGTAGCTAATACACTCCAGTGCAGGAAATGTCCTGGTGACCTTCTCCAAACCCCTCCACACCCTTGTTTGTGTACTGACCAGAACTGCACACAGTACTCCAAATATGACTTGGCAAAGTTTAACAGCTGCTGCATGATTTGCCAACTTTTCTACTCTATTTCTGACCGACTGAAGCATTCTTCCTGTGCTGAGTTGACCAGAACTGCACACAACATTATTTCAAAGCCTTCTTAAGCACCCTATTGACCTGTGTAGCCACTTTCAAGGAGCTCTGAACTTGGATCCCAAGATCTCTCTGCTCAGTAATACTGTTAAGGACCTTGCCCTTGCTCTGGTCTTGTCCACTGTCTCCTTGCAGTTGCCCTTCAAGGTGCACCACCTCCCATTTACCTCGGCTAAACTCCATCTGCCCATATCTGCAGCTGATCTATATCACACTGTATTCTTTGCCAGTCTTCTATACAACCCACAGCTCCACCGATCTTGGTATCATCTGCAAGTTTACTAACCCACCCATCTACATTTTCATCCAGGTCAATTATATACATCACAAACAACAGAGGTCCCAGCACAGATCCCTGCAGAACTCCACTAATTACAGACCTCCAGCTCGAATAAGTCCCTTTGACCACGACCATCTTCTGTGCACAAGCTAGTTCTGAAAACAACCAGTCTATTTGCCACAGACCCCAAGCATCCTAATCTTCTCAGGGACTTTGTCAAACACCTGACTAAAATCCATATTGACAAAATTCTCTGTCCTACCCTCATCAATCTCTCTTGTCACCTTATCAAAAAAAGTCAGTGTTGGTAGGACATGACTTGCCCTGCACAGAGCCATGCTGGCTCTCCCAAATTAGGCCATGGGTTTCAAAGTCCTCGTGTATCTGATTGCTAATACAGTACTGTGTAGAAATCCTAGGCACAAGTATGGCCGAAGACTTTCGCACAGTACTGTATTTGTCAACGTGGAGTGGAGAGTGAGTTTGTAAATCTGACAGGAGCAAAGACAAAATAATCTGCAGATGCTGGGGTCAAAGCAACACTCACAACATGCTGGAGGAACTCAGCAGGTCAGGCAGCATCTGTGGAAACGATCAGTCGACGTTTCGGGCCGGAACCCTTCGTCAGGACTGTAGATGGAAGGGGCAGAGGCCCTATAAAGAAGGTGGGGGGAGGGTGGGAAGGAGAAGGCTGGTAGGTTCCAGGTGAAATACCAGTAAGGGGAAAGATAAAGGGGTAGGGGAGGGGAAGCAGGGAGGTGCTAGGCAGGAAAGGTGAAAAAAGAATAGGGGAAAACACAATGGGTAGTAGAAGGAAGCGGAACCATGAGGGAGGTGATAGGCAGCTGGGGTGGGGGGCAGAGTGACATAGGGATAGGGAAAGGGAGGGAGAGGGAATTACCAGAAGTTGGAGAATTCTATGTTCATATCAAGGGGCTGGAGACAACCTAGATGGTATATGAGGTGTTGCTCCTCCAACCTGAGCTTAGCCTCATCATGGCAATGTATGGACATATCTGAATGGGAGTGGGAAGCAGAATTGAAGTGGGTGGCTACCGGGAGATCCTGTCTGTTCTGGCGGGAGGAGCGGAGGACAGGAGCAAAGGATGTGGGCATGGCGAGGGTGTAGCACTGTGAAAGGGGTGTGGGACAGGTGGCAGAGGAGGAGTGCCAGGAACAGGGGGTGGCAGCGTGGGTGCAGATTCACCCAGCCTTGTGACCCTGGGCAAGGTCATTTGATTCCAAACAATTGGTTTATATATCATTAAAGAATGTCTCTCTGCTTCCTGCTCCATCCCCTCTCCCTTCCCCTTTCCCCAACCATGATTCCCCTCTCCCTGCTCCACAATAGAGACCCAGATCAGAATCAGGTTTATCATCACTCACTTATGTCATTAATATTTTTGTGTGGCAGCAACACAGTGCAATATATACATTGACCCGAGTTTCATAAAACTACATTACCTCATGGCTCCTGAACTCGTATGCTAATTCTCATTTCATTCACCCCACATTCCTCCACCTCCTTAGAGATCAATGTTCCCTTTATTTTTTTATATAGCTGCGCAGACCAACCATTGCTCTGAGCAGGAAATTTTTACATGGCCTGAAAGCTTTAAATTTTCTTTTTTGTTATATGGCATTTTCTAAGTTTTTTATTAGGTTATGATTTTTTTAAAAGATTACTTAACAAAAAAAAGTCAGAATATAATATTTTTCACATTAAACAAACACAAACCATAACTCAGAACACAGGTAAACAAAGTCAGACAGTCAAAACTAACTAACAGGTACAATGGCAAAAGTAAAATGTTTTGACTAGACAGTGTTGTCATTCAGCAGGCTGGAGGTTCATTAACAATGAGCTATTGACTTCCATTCTGTGTTTATTGGTTACAATTTGTAACAGTGTTGTAACTGAAAACACTGACAGTGTTACTTAAGCACACACAAACTCTCTCTGTCCACCAGCAGCCCATCTCTGTCCTGTCTCTCTCTCCACCCCCCCCCCCCCCGCCGTTCTGTCCCTGTCTCCCTCTCGTGCAGGAAACGCTGTCAGTGAGTATTTGCCAGAGTACAAGGTGCAGCAGCGTATGAACCAGGGCAAACATGTTTACAGGAACAAGCTGTTAATAAATATAATAAACAGAGAACTCGGAGCAACAGCAGCTTGCTTCTAAAGCACAGAAGGTTACGGGTGTTACTCACATTAAGCCAAGAGGGGTGTTGCTGTAGACTTGACCAACTACGGAGTATCTTCAAGGTGTCAGTGAGGGAGTTTCCTAGGTAACTGAAGTACAGCAGGCAGTGATGGAACTGGCTGCAGTTTGTAAATTTTGGCACCATATAAACTCCAGCGACTTTTGGTGGAAGTATGGACCTGCGGGGGTGTGGGTGGAGAGGGAATCACATTGAAACCTCTAATGTATGGGAACACCAATGACTTTGAATGGAAAATCCCACACAAGGTAGTGGATTCGGCCCAGTGAAGCCCTCCCAACCATTGAGCACGTCCACATGAAATGCTGTCGCAGGAAAGCAGCATCCAGCGTCAGCGATCACCAACTCCACGTCATGCTCCCTCTTGCAGCTGCCATCGGGTAGGAGGTACAGGAGCCTCAGGACTGGCACCACCATGTTCAGGAACAGTTACTACCCCTCAACCAAAAATTAAACAGTCGACATTTTGGGGCTGAGAATTCTGGCTTCTTCCTGCTTTTTTGCCAGTCCTGATGAAGCGTGTTATACTGGTTATTTCTCTCTATAGGCACTGTCTAACCTGCTGCTGAGTTCCTCCAGCATTTTGTGTGCGTTACTCTGGATTTCCTGCATCTGCAGAATCTCTTGTGTTTATAATTATGTGATTACAGGTACAAAGATAATGCCTTCTTGACCAGAATGTCTGGAATGTAGCAGTACTTACGATTTTGGCAGAGGCTCAGAAGCAGTTAGTGAGGTTAGTTTGTTTTACTGTGTGCAGTAGGTGTTGTCCAGAGAGCCAATAGAATCTTGTTTCCTCCTCTTATGTGCTGACTCATGCAACTCTGCAACTTCATTATCTCCCTGATCTCCGGGAGCGCAGAGAGCTCCCGAGCTTCACAGTTCATATAAAATCCCATTACGTCCAATTCCCTGTGGAAGGTTGTGATTCTGTTCAAAGTAAATTTATTATTAAAGTACACGTATGCCACCATATACAACCCCGAGATTCATTTTCTTGCAGGCATACTCAATATGCTTTCTCCTTCACTGCTTTCTCCATCGATAACTCCCATTAAAGTGACATCCATTTAATACACCGCATATTCCCATCAACTTCCCCCAGCATCCCCTCCCTACCAGATTCTACCAGTCCTGATGAAGGGTCTCAGTCTGAAACGTTGACTCTTTATTCCTCTCCATGGATGCTGCCTGACCTGCTGATTTCCTCCAGCACTTTGTATGTGTTACTCTAAAGGTCCCACCTCTTCAAAGTTCAAAGTAAATCTATTATCAATGTAAATATATGTCACCAGATATAACCCTGAGATTCATTTTCTTGTGGGCATACTCAATAACTCTATAGAATAAAAACCATATGAGAATCAATGAAAGACCGCACCAACTTGGGTGTTCAGTCAGAGCGAGGAGACAGGAAACTGCAAATACAAAAAGAAGAATACAGAATAAATAAGCAATAAATATCAAGAACTTGAGATGAAGAGTCCTTGGAAGTGTGTCCATTAGTTATGGGAACATTTCAATGAGGCAGCAAGTGAAGTTGAGTCAAGTTATCCCCTTGGCTTCAAGAGCCTGATGGCTGAGGGGTGGTAACAGTTCTTGAAGCTGGTGGTGTGGGCCCTGAGGCTCTTGTATGTTCTTCGCGATGGCGGCAGCGAGAAGAGGGCATGACCTGTGTGGTAGGGTCCCTGATGGTGGATGCTGCTTTCCTGCAATAACGCTTCATGTAGATGTGCTCAGTGATGGGGAGAGCTTTACCCTGGGCCGTATCCACTACTCTTTGTAGGATTTTCCGTTCAAGAGCATTGGTGTTTCCATACCAGCCGGTCAGTGTACTCTCCACCATATACCTATAGAAGTTTGTCTGATTTTTTGATGTCATGCCAAATCTTCACAAACTCCTAAGAAAGTAGAGGCACTGCCGTGCTTTCTTCATAATTGCACTTGCATGTTGGGCCCAGGACAGATCCTCCAAAATGACAGCAATGAGAAATTTAAAGTTGCTGACCCTTTCCATCTCTGGTCTTCTGAAGTCTGGCTCATGGATCATAAGACATAGGAACAAAATTAGATCATTTAGCTCATCGAGTCTGTTGCGCCATTCCAACATGGCTGATCCTGGATCCTACTCAACCCCACACACCTGCCTTCTCACCATATCCTTTGATGCCCTGACTGATCGGGAAAAGATGAACTTCTGCCTTAAATATACGCACGAACTTGGCCTCCACAGCAGTCTGTGCAGACCATTCCACAGATTCACCACTGTTTGGCAAAAAAAATTCCTCCTTACCTCTGTTCTAAAGGGTTGCCCCTCAATTCTGAGGCTGTGCCCTCTAGTTCTGGATGCCCCATCACAGGAGACATCCTCTCCACATTCACCCTATCTGGTCCTTGCAACGTTCGGTAGATTAGTTTATATTTTACTGTCGCTAAACAATTGATACTAGAATGTACAATCATCACAGCGATATTTGATTCTGCGCTTTCTGCTCCCTGGATTACAAATATTAAATATTAAAAATAGTAACAATTAGTGAATATTGAAAATTTAAATAATAAATCATAAATAGAAAATAGAAAAATGGAAAGTAAGGTAGTGCAAAAAAACCAAGAGGCAGGTCCGGATATTTGGAGGGTACGGCCCAGATCCGGGTCAGGATCCGTTCAGCAGTCTTATCACAGTTGGAAAGAAGCTGTTCCCAAATCTGGCCGTACGAGTCTTCAATGAGATTTCAATGAGATCCCACCCCCCCCCGACCCCTTGCATTCTTCTAAATTCTAGTGAGTACACCTCAAAACTGCCAAACGCCCCTCATATGTTAACCCTTTCATTCCTAGAATCATTCTCATGAACCTCCTCTGGACTCTCTCCAATGACAACACATCCCCTTTGAAATATGGGGCCCAAAACTGTTGACAATACTCGAAGTGTGACCTGACTAGTGTCTTACAAAGACTCAGCATTATCTCCTTGCTTTTATATTCTATTCCTCTTGAAATAAATGCCAATGTTGCTTTGCCGCCTTTACCACAAACTCAACCTGTAAATTAAGCTTCTGGGGATCTTGCATGAAGACTCCTCTGTCCCTCTGCACCTCTGATATTTGAATCTTCTCCAAATTTAGGTAACAGTCCACGCTATTGTTCCTTTTACCAAAATGCATTATCATACATTTCCCAACACACTATTCTGTCTGCCACTTTTTTAACCCATTTTAACTCATGAGGTTGTATAAGGCATTGGTGAGGCTGAATTTGGAGTATTGTGTTCAGTTTTGGTCACCAAATTACAGGAAGGATATAAATAAGGTTGAAAGAGTGCAGAGAAGGTTTACAAGGATGTTGCCGGGACTTGAGAAACTCAGTTACAGAGAAAGGTTGAATAGGTTAGGACTTTATTCCCTGGAGCGTAGAAGAATGAGGGGAGATTTGATAGAGGTATATAAAATTATGATGGGTATAGATAGAGTGAATGCAAGCAGGCTTTTTCCACTGAGGCAAGGGGAGAAAAAAACCAGAGGACATGGGTTAAGGGTGAAGGGGGAAAAGTTTAAAGGGAACATTAGGGGGGGTTTCTTCACACAGAGAGTGGTGGGAGTATGGAATGAGCTGCCAGACGAGGTGGTAAATGTGGGTTCTTTTTTAACATTTAAGAATAAATTGGAGAGATACATGGATGGGAGGTGTATGGAGGGATATGGTCCGTGTGCAGGTCAGTGGGACTAGGCAGAAAATGGTTCGGCACAGCCAAGAAGGGCCAAAGGGCCTGTTTCTGTGCTGTAGTTTCTATGGTTCTATGGTTCTTCCAATCACATTGGTTCCACAGCACTCCCTACGCCTCCACCTATCTTAGTATCATTCGTAAACTTTGTCACAAAGCCATCAATTTCATTATCCAAATCATTGACAAAGAATGTGAAAGATAGCAGTCCCAATACTGACCCCTGAGGAACACCACTGGTCACTGGCAGCCAACCAGAAAAGGCCCCTTTTATTCCCACTCGCTGCCTCCTGACTGTCAGCCACTCCTCTAGCCATGCCAGTATCTTTCCTGTACGCCGCAGGATTGTATCTTGTTAAGCAGCCTCATGTGTGGCAGCTTATCAAATGCCTTCTGAAAATCCAAGTAAATGACATTCATTGCCTCTCCTTTGTCCACCCTGCTTGTTACTTCCTCAAAGAACTCTTATAGATTTGCCAGGCAAGATTTCCCTTTACAGAAGCCGTGCTGACTTTGTCTTATCTTATCATTAGTTTCAAAGTACCCTGAAACCTCATCCTTAATTATAGACTCCAATATTTTCCCAACCACTGAAGTTAGGCGAACCGGTCTATAATTTCCCACCATTTGCCTTCCTCCCTTCTTAAAGAGTGGAGAGACATTTGCAATTTTTGAGTCCCCCGGGACCATGTCAGAATCAAATGATTCTTGAAAAAGTTCATGACCAATACATCCGTTATCTCTTCAGCAACCTCTCTCAGGACTCTGGGATGTAGTCCATCTAGCCTAGGTGACTTATCCACCTTGACCTTTGAGCTTGCATAGCATTTTTTCCTTTGTAATAGCAATGGCACTTGCTTCCACTCCCCGATACTCATGGACCTCTGGCACACTGCTAGAGTCTTCTACAGTGAAGACAGATGCAAAGTACCCATTAAGTTCATCTGCCATTTCTTTGTCCCCCATTACTACCTCACCAGCATCATTTCCCAGTGGTCCAATATCAACGCTCACCTCCCTTTTACTCTTTAAATAACTGGAAAAATCTTTTGGTATCCTGCTTTATATCACTGGCTAGTCTGTCCTCAAATTTCATCTTTTCCTTCCCACTCACTTTTGCAATCTTATATGCCCTTTCCTTGCCTTTTATGCAATCCTTAACTTCCTTTTTCAGCCACAGTTGCCTACCCCTGCCATTTGAGAACTACTTCCTCTGTGGGACATACCTATCCTGTGCCTTGTGAACTATTCTCAAGAAACTTCAGCCATCTCTGCTCTGTCATCATCCCCGCCAGTATCCTGCTCCAATCCACCTGGGTAAACTCCTCTCTCATGCCTCTGTAATTCCCCATTGTGATACTGATACATATTACTTGTGGTTCTCCCTCTCAAATTGCAGTATGAATTCAACCATATTATGATCACTGCCTCTTAAGGGTTCCTTTACGTTAAGCTCCCTCATAAGATCTGGGTTAGTACACAACACCCAATCTAAGGCAGCCTTTCCCCGAGTAAGCCTCAGCATAAGCTGCTTTAAAGAGCCAGCTTGCAGGCATTCAACAAATTCCCTCTCTTACGATCCGACACCAACTTGATTTTCCTAACCCCCTCGCACATTGAAGTCCCCCATTACAATTGTGTCATTACCCTTATTACACACCTTTTCCAGCTCCCTTTACAATCTCAACCCCACATCTTGGCTACTATTTGGAGGCCTATATATGATTCCCATATTGTTTTTTTCACCCTTGCATCTTCTTAAATCCATCAGTTGTATTATGTACTCTGGTCCCTGGGTATGTTTCTGCATCACCCTGATTCAGCAGAGGGAACCTCACCCACCAAGCTAACTGCTCCTCAATTAAACCTCACCATGGTGAATGAATTTCAGTGCTCCTGACCATTGGTCACCCAACATATCCATCATCTGGATCCCGCCAACCCTGCAACCAATCAGAAAACAAGTAGATTTTCAATTATCCCATTGGTTGATTCTTTGCCTGTAATGAAACAAATAAATGATCCTGCCGTCCCTCTCACAACATCTTTATTTACTGAGTTGATACAACGTGGAACAGGCCCTTCCAGCCCTTCGAGTCTCGTCACCCCGCAATCCCCCGATCACAGGACAGTCTACAATGACTAATGAACCTAACAACCGATGCAGAAACTGGAGCACCCAGAGAAAACCCAGGCGGTCACAGGGAGAAAGTACAAACTCCTTATAGACAGCGGTCGGAATTGAACCCAGGTCACTGGTACTGTACACCACTACTCTACCGTGCTGCCCCAATGTGAGTTGGGGTCCAATGCCACCCAGTAATTTCCCTGACAAACCCTATTAACCCCAACCTAATCCTGAGGCAGTTTGCAATGACCTGTTAACCTACCCAGTGCATCCTTGGACAGTGGGATGAAAATAGAGCACCTGAGAGAAGCCCACACATTCCATTGTGAGGACGTACAGACGGAGCCAGATGCAGCTCCGAACTCCGGAGCACTCCAAGCTGTAATAGTGTTGTGTAAACCGCTATGCTACCAACCCATTAAAGAATGAATAAAGGACCGATTTTCATTTCCTAATGATTTTACAGCCTTGCCCAACCTTGACTTGGATCCTGTACCGAGGGAGTCTTGTACACATCTTATGTGGCTGTTGAAAGGGCAAAATTGCAGTCAACAGGATGAGTTGTAGCGTAAAAAGATGGACAAAATCAAAGAGGGTGAATGCAGGACTGAAGGTATTGTATATGATCGTGTGCAGTATACGGAATAAGGTAGATGAACTTGCAGCACAGTTGCAGATTGGCAGGTATGATGTAAGCATCACTGAATCACGGCTGAAAGACCATAGCTGGGAGATTGATGTCCAAGGATACACATTGTTTCAAAAGGACAGGCAGGAAGGCAGAGGGGGTGGTGTTGCTTTGTTGGTTAAAAAATGAAATCAAACCATTAGAAAGAGGTGACGTAGGGTTGAGATATGTTGAATCATTGTGGATAGAGCTAAGGAACTACAAGGGTAAAAACTCCCTAATGGGAGTTAAACATAAAGAATAGTAAAGATGTAGCCTACAGATTACAACAGGATATAAAAATTACAACGGGGGATAAAAATTACATGCCAAACGTGATGGGGGATTTCAGTATGCAGGTAGATTGGGAAAATCAGGTTGGTGCTGGATTCCAAGAGGGGGAATTTCTAGAGTGCCTATGAGGTGGCTTTTTAGAGCAGCTCATGGTTGAGCCCAGGAGGGGATCAGCTTTTCTAAATTGTGTGTTGTCAATGAACTAGAGACCTTACAGTAAAAGACCCTTGGGGGAAAGTGATGATAATATGATCAAATTCACCCTGAAATCTGAGAATGAGAAGCTAAAGTCAGATGTGTCAGTGTTACAGTGGAGTAAAGGGAATTCAGCGGCATGAGAGAGGAGTTGGCCAGAATTGACTGGAAAAGAACATTGGCAGAGATGACGGCAGAGCAGCAATGGTTGGAATTTCTGGAAGCAATTCGAAAGACACAGAATATTTACATCTCAAAGAGGAACAAGTGTTCTAAAGGAAAGATGACACAACCGTAGCTAACAAGAGAAGTCAAAGCCAATGTAAAAGTCAAAAAGAAGGCATCTAATAGAGCAAGAACGAGTGGGAAGTTAGAGGCTTTTAAAAACCAACAGAAAGCAACTAAAAAGTGATTAAGAAGGTAAAAATGGAATACGAAAGTAAGCTAGCTAATAATATTGAAGAGATAACAAAAATTTCTTCAGATACATAAAGAGAGGTGAGACTGGGTATCGGACCACTGGAAAAGGATGTTGGTGATGGGCGGGAGGGGAGAACAAAATGGCAGATGAACTGAATAAGCATTTTTTAAAATCCATCTTCACTGTGGAAGACACTAGCAGTAAGTTGGAAGTTCCAGGTGTCAGGGGTCATGAAGTCTCTGAAGTTACCATTACTAGGGAGAAGGTTCTTGGGTTACTGAAATGTCCAAAGGTAGATAAGGCACCTGGACCAGATGGTGTACACTCCAGGGTTCTGAAAGACGTGGTTAAAGAGATTGTGGAGACATTAGTAATGATCTTCAAGAATCAATAGATTATGGAATGGTTCCAGAAGACTGGAACATTGCAAATGTCACTCCACACTTCCAAATGGGAGAAAGGCAGAAGAAATGAAACTATAGGCCAGTTAGTCTGACCTCAGTGGTTGAGAAGATGTTGGAGTTGATTAAGGACGAGGTCTTGAGGTACTTGGAGGTACATGATAAAATAGGTCATAGTCAGCATGGTTTCCTCAAGGAGAAACCTTGCCTGACAAATCTGATGGAATTCTTTGTTGAAATAGCAAGCAGGACAGACAAAGGAGAATTGGTTGATGTTATGAAATTGAATTTTCAGAAGGCCTTTGACAAGGTGCCACACACGAGGCTGATTAACAAGCAATGAGCCCATGGTATTACAGGAAAGATTCTAGCAGCGATAAAGCAGTGGCTGATAGGCAGGAGTTAGAGCAGGAATAGAGGGAACCTTTTCTGGTTGGCTGCTTATCACTAGTGGTGCTACACAGGGGTTTGTGTTGGGACCGATACTTTTACATTCTCTGTCGATATGGATGATGGAATTGACGGGTATGTTGCAAAGGTTGTACACGATATGAAGATGGGTGGAGCGTTGTGCTAACCACTACACTACCGTGTGATGGGAATTGAACCCAGGTCACTGGTACTGTAAAGCGTTGTGCTAACCACTACACTACCGTGTGATGGGAATTGAACCTGGGTCACTGGTACTGTAAAGTGTTGTGCTGACCACTACACTACCGTGTGATGGGATTTGAACCCGGGTCACTGGTACTGTAAAGCGTTGTGCTAACCACTACACTACCGTGCGATGGGAATTGAACCCGGGTCACTGGTACTGTAAAGTGTTGTGCTGACCACTACACTAAAGTGCAATGGGAATTGAACCCGGGTCACTGGTACTGTAAAACGTGCTAACCACTACACTACCGTGTGATGGGAATTGAACCCGGGTCACTGGTACTGTAAAACGTGCTAACCACTACACTACCGTGTGATGGGAATTGAACCCAGGTCACTGGTACTGTAAAGCGTTGTGCTGACCACTACACTATCGTGCGATGGGAATTGAACCCAGGTCACTGGTACTGTAAAGCGTTGTGCTGACCACTACACTATCGTGTGATGGGAATTGAACCCAGGTCACTGGTACTGTAAAGCGTTGTGCTGACCACTACACTACCGTGTGATGGACATCTCTCACTCCCGTTAAACTCACCAGATCCACTGGACAATTTATTATGCTACGGTATAATGTAAAATAAAGATATAACCCCTGTTAATTAAACCCAAAGATGTAATGTTGGAAAGTTCCATCTGTGGAGGGATGAAAATGAAGTTTACCGAATTTCTTTTTTTAAGGGGGGGGTGAATTATGTGTGAATGAGGCATAGCTGACGCAGCAAGCTATTAGAAACGAAACGTATACACTTTTAAGAGTGGAATTGGTAGAGAATATCTCTACCCTACGTACCTGAAAACCTCAGGGTGAAAGCCCTGGAGGGGAGAAGATAGTGATAAAAGATCTATTGAAGCTACGGCTTTAACAAGACGATGTATATCGGCAGAGACGAGTGTCCAAGGTCTACCGTGTAACCAGGAATTAGTTCCGTTAAATCACACCAAGGGACTTGGTAAGTCATTTTGGATAAGTTTTGTGAATCGACCATCCAACAAAACAAGAAACAAGATGGTGAGACCCCCAAGATTGTAGAACTGGCGCCGGAAGGAAATGTTTAATGACGTAGAGGATTTAATATGGTTGGATGTACAAGTTTATGTTCATTTGAAGATTTGAATTTGAGTTTCTTTAAGAACTGATTAGTTTTACAAAGACTGGTAAGTTATTGTGACAAGCTACCAAAGATCATGACAAGCTTGTTTTTACCATAAAACCAGGACGAACCAAAAGGGTCAGGCCAGTTACACTCACAGATCTCGATTTTTGCAGATGACATAGTCCTGTTTTCTGACCAGATGGAGGAAGCGCAGCAGCTACTGACAAAAGTGGAAATTGAGTGCAATAAAGTTGGACTTCACCTAAACGCTAAAAAGACAGAGTACATGGCGCTTAACTGCGATGAGGGTACTCTCAAGACCGTAAAGAATGATACCATTAAGAAAGTCTTTGACTACAAGTACCTCGGGCCAAGAATGATGAGTTCAGAGAAGGATATAAAGATACAGAAGGCGCTGGCGTGGAGGGCTATGAACGACATGAAGGAAAGCTGGAAGTTGAACCTGACCAGAGGGTTTAAAAAGAGGATTATTATAGCAGTCATAGAGTCTATTCTCATGTACGGATGCGAGACATGGACACTCAGCAAGACTATGCGAAAGTCTCTAGATGGTTGCTATACACGAATGCTCCAGATGGCTCATGACGTGAGTTGGCAACAGCACATGACGAACGTCGAGCTCTATGACGACCTACCGATGCTCACCACTAAAATCGAGGCGAGAAGACTGCAACTAGCGGGGCACTGTCTACGCCACCCCGAGCTACCTGCCAGCCTAGTCATCATATGGGAGCCCAAGCACGGGAGGATGAACCCTGGGCGCCCTCCCAAGACTATGGTCAACATGCTCCTAGAAGACAGTGGCGTGGCTGATGTAGATGAACTGAACACACTGATGAGGGAGAGGGAGAAGTGGAGAGTCCGTCATCGTGCCCGATGCCAGCCCCCTAGGCTTGAGTCGACGTAGTAGTAGTAGGTAAGTTATTGAATGAGATGTACTTTGTTTAAAAGTTGTGGTTGGGAAATTGTCATGAAAGGAGTTAAGCTGTATAGATATAATATTTGAATTTGTAGACATACTGACTGGAACTGAAACTGAAGTTAACCATAATACTTAACAATAGGGATTCAATTAGTTTCTAATTAACTAGGTGTAAATAAAAAGGAAAGGTTAGTCTGTAAACCTTTAAATAGGGCATAACACTAATCTAATTATAGAGAAATTGGAGTAATAAAAGTTACTCTCATGAATGTCACTGAATCGAGCTAAACGGGAATTTATTTTTGTTTGATATCTGAGATTTGGAATCTAAACAGAATGTTGGAATTTTGATTTGTTCTTATTCATGTATATCTTTTTTTTATATAAACAAGACTTGCTTACAGAAGTGTGTGTTTCTATTTACTGACTCCTTCTGATGGCCCACTAACACCTAGTGTAGTACTATGTCATTTGATTTTCTCAAAGAGTGTGGTGACCAGTCACACCAGATAAAACAAGCACTACACTACACTGGTGTTACATAAAACTGTGTTCAAGAAGGTACAGAGAGGGAGGACAGTTACATGACCAGACAGGGAATGGGTGGGTATGGACCACGGGCAGTTTAAATTAGTGTCATGGTCAGCACAGACACAGTGGGCAGAAGGGCCTTTTCCTGTGCTGTACTGTTCTCAAGTCAAGTTGCATTTATTGAGACGTGCACCAGTGCGGGGAGGTACGGGGACCTTGGAAATCTTCTTTACAACAACAGGTTCAGGCAACATGTAGATATAAATTATAAATTAATTATAATTATCGCAATAATAATTGAAGCTAAGTATAATATTTGTATTATTAAATATAAATTATACATTAATAGTTATAAATATATTAGGGAGGCACAGTAGGGTAGTGGTTAGCACAACGCTTTACAGTATTGCAGCCCGGGTTCAATTCCTGCTGCTGTCGTAAGGAGTTTGTACGTTCTCCCCGTGACCATGTGGGTTTCCTCCAGGTACTCTAGTTTCCTCCCACAGTCCAAAGATGTACCAGTTGATAGCTTAATTGATCACTATAAATTGTCCTGTGATTATGCTAGGATTAAATTGGGGGTTGCTAGGCAGCACAGCCCGAATAACCAGAAGGGTCTGTTCTGCACTTTATCTCAATGAATTGAGTCAATAAATCAATCAATAGCTAATAGCTAATTAAGTAGCTACTTCTCTGCAGCCATTTGGGTTTCTAAACTTGCCAGTAAAACCCAGTACAGTATGCAACACTGCCCACTTGATCACCCCGCAATAGAAAGGACATTCTTCTAATTGTGTACTTTCTTGTAGAAGGGATGGCACGGACTGATGGTGATTAGCGTAATGCTGTTGCAGTGCCAACTGCTGCCTGGACGGAGTTTTTGCCTTCTCCCCGTGACTGCGTGGTCATTGCTCTGTGCTCTGGCTCCCTCCCACAGTCGCGAGGGAGATGAATGGGTTAGTAGGTTAACTCATCAAATGGCTGTAGTTGGGCAGAGCCAGCTCTTGAGGTGGAAGGGCTTAGTACCGTGTTGTATCTCTAAATAAATTAAAAATAAAGCACTGTGAATGCTCCTGGGCTGATCCCACAGTCCTGTGGGCACATATATATAGAGCTCAGGTGCCCACAGCTTTTGCACAGTACTGTATTTGTCAAGGTGGAGCGGAGAGCAGCTTAATGGTGAGGAGGCAGCACCGCAGGAGGGGTGGGGGACAGGTGGCAGAGGAGGAGTGCCAGTGGTGGGGATGGTGCGTGTGCAGACGCACCCAGCCCTGAGACACCAGGCAAGGTCATTTGATTCCAAACAATCAGTTTATTGATCATTACAGAATGTCTCTCTGGTGCTTCCCGCTCCTTCCCCTCTCCCTTCCCCTTTTCCCAACCATGATTCCCCGCTCCCTGCCCCCTTCCCACTCTCAGTCCACAATAGAGACCCAGATCAGAATCAGGTTTGTCATGAAATTTGCTTTTTTTTTGTGTGACAGCAGTACAGGGCAATGCATAAAATTGCTACAGTACTGTGGCAAAGTTTCGAGCACCTGAGCTGTACGTGGGTGCCTATTTGCACAGGACTGTATGAGCCTGTGATGCTGCCGCAAGTAAACTTTTCATTGCTCCGACGCACATGTGTACTTATGCAGATGATGATAAACTTGACTTTGACTTGGAATTACACCAGACAGTGAAGAGAGAAAAAGTCTGTAGGGGAGGGGGGAGAAAACGAAGACAGCTTCAGTGCAAGAGATGGTGTGTCGTGTTCTGTTGCTGAGGTAATGTAAGTATTGTGTAGGTCGGTTGTCGGTTCAGGAACCTAATGTAATAGGAAAGAAGCTGTTCTCTAACTGCAGGAGCACCTGTTACAACAGCAGTGGGAAATGAACCCCTGTCACTGGCAATGTGCTAATGCCTTACGTTATGTGTCGTCCTACATAATGTCCACACAGATGTAGCCAGATGCTGCTTTTTATGTTATTATCACCTGGTACTCGATATATGAACCCATAATTTCTTACATTTCTGCCTTTTTAAAAAAACTCAATCATGTCTGTAGGTGGTGCATTATCTTTTTTACTTGCCATTCCTTGCTGTGCTTTATCAGGCCGGTAGCTGTCTCCGGTTCATTTGTAAAAATACCTCGTTGCTGCTGCTATATTTCGCAGCTTTAAAACATTAAACTAATTCAAAGGAAGACCCAGAGTGAATTGTCAGCCTAACCTGCGCGTATCGCATGGTAGCATGATAACATGTGTAATTCACATATTTATACATGTAATAAGTTATTTAAATGAACAAGAATTCTTAATCTGTACACATGCACACTCAAATGTTACTGAAATGTTAAATACACGGCAGCATCCAGTAGCGGTAAGCCTAGTCTAGCACCAACAAATCCCAGTGCGGCTGGATTGTTGGAGTTAAAAAAAAAAATTCCAGCTTTTTGTCATATGCATTAAAACATGCAGTGAAATGCATCATTTGTGCCAATGGCCAACACCGGCTGAGAATGAGCTGGGGGCTGCCCACAAGTGTCACCACACTCTGGCACCAACATAGCACGCCTACACTTACTAATTTTAACGGGTGTGTTTTGGACTGTGGGGGAGAGTGGAGGAAACCCATGCAGTCACAAAGAGAACAGAGAACCTTCTTAAAGACAGCAGAGTGAAATGCTCCCCTGTTGCTGGTGCTGCAGGGCGTTACCCTAACCTCTACACTATGTTCCTACAGATCAATGGTGCTTTGAGGTATTCAAAGTACAGTAAAACAAACAGAAAGCAGAATGAAATGTTACAGTTACAGAGAATGCACAGTGCAGGCAGACAATAGGTGCAAGGTCATAATGAGGTCCTGATCATACTTGTAAACTCCTCCACCAAAGGAGATGTAAGGAGCTCCTTCCTTCTGCGAGCCTGCCGGTCACCCATGGGCAAGGGGCAGCACCAGTTTAGCCCCCTCCCTCCCTCCCCGACTGGATCGGGGTCACGTGAAGCCATGGGAGCAGATGGTTGATGGTCGTACGAGCAGCTGGTGCATATCACAAGTCCTGGTTGTGTGACCACTGGCACCAGGCAGACAATCTCAGAAGAGTATTGGTAATGGCTGGGTCACCTGTCTTATAAAGACACTGCCCAGAAGAAGGCAATGGCAAACCAGTTCTGTAGAAAAATTTGCCAAAAACAATGATGTTCATGGAAAGTCCATGAGCTCCCACATCATACGACACGGCACAAAATGATGATGATGAATGTATGAGGAGCATTTGATGGCTCTGGGCTTTTAGAAGAATGGGGAGGGAATCTCGTTGAAACATATCAAATTTTGAAAGGCCCGGATAGAGTGGACATGGAAAAAATATTTCCAATAGTAGCAGAGTCCAGGACCAGAGGCGCAGTCTCAGAATACAGGAAGTCCTTTTGGAATGGAGATGAGGAATTTCCTTGCCCAGGGAGTGGTGAATCTGTGTAATTCTTTGCCACAGGCCAAGTCATTGGGAATATTTAAAGCAGATGTTGATAGGTTCTTAATTAATCAGGGTGTTATAGTTTATGGGGAGAAGGCAGGAAAATAGGGACGAAGGATAGTAAATCTGCCATGATGGAATGGCGGAGCAGAGGGGCTGAATGGATTAATTCTGCTGCTATGCCTTGTGTCTTGTGCAGGTGGGATTGCAGGAGGCATCGAGATCTGCATCACCTTCCCCACGGAGTACGTGAAGACGCAGCTGCAGCTGGACGAGAGGGCAAACCCGCCCCGCTACAAGGGCATCGGTAAGGATTCCGCTGGTCTTCGGCACATTTGACGGACACCTCTTCTCACCGGAGATGCTGGAGGAGCTCAGCAGCATCTGTGGTGGGGGGAATAGACAGTTTCGACAATTGATTCTGGTTGAGACCCTTCGTCGGCACAGGAAGAACAGAGGGGAGAGAGCCAGTGCAAGGGTGTGAGGGGTAGGAATGGAGAAAGAGATGGCAGGCGATGGGTGGATCAGGTAAGGAGAAGTGATTTGTAGATAGACCTCCCCCCCCCCATCTGGTCTCACTCATCACCTCCCAACTTCTTACTTCATCTCCCCCTCACCTGGTCTCACCCATCACCTCCCAACTTCTTACTTCATCTCCCCCTCACCTGGTCTCATCCATCACCTCCCAACTTCTTACTTCATCTCCCCCTCACCTGGTCTCATCCATCACCTCCCAACTTCTTACTTCACCCCCCTCACCTGGTCTCATCCATCACCTCCCAACTTCTTACTTCATCTCCCCCTCACCTGGTCTCACCTATCACCTCCCAGCTTCATACTTCACCCCCTCACCTGGTCTCACCCATCACCTCCCAACTTCTTACTTCATCTCCCCTTCACCCACCCACAGGGTCTCATCTATCACCTTCTTGCTTGATCTTCTCCTCCCCCCCCCCACCTTCTCATTTTGGCATCTTCCCTCTTCCTTTCCAGTCCCGATGAACGATCTCAGCTCAAAGCATTGATTCTTTATTCATTTCGATGAATGCTGCCTGGCCTGCTGAGTTCCTCCAGCATTTTGAGTGAGTGTGTGAGTGTGAGTTGCTTGGCTGTGCCAAGGGTGAATGGTGGTGGGGCTTGACGAGTCTAGTCCTGGTAGCCGGGTTGGGGATATGTAGGGTGCCAGGAGCTTGTGCGAGGGGTTTGGGGTCTAGTGGTGGTTTGTCTCAAGAGGTTAAGCTTAGTTGATTTGTCCATGTGTTGTAGTTGAGAGACTGGTGGCATCCACTGGGAGTCAACCTATCAGATCAAGTGGCAGAGGACCCTCTGGTGGGGTCTGGCCCTGGGAATGTGGCTCTGGTAGCTCTCGTCTCTACTACATCCACCAAACTTCATCCTGATTCGAGTCTGAGATTGAAGGGTAGAGCCATTCAGTTTTCTGAAAGGAAAATACCTTTGTAAAATGTTTGAGCGTGTCACAAGAGATGGATTGAGTACACATGGATCTTGGAAAAAGATTTCATAGGCCCCATGAAAGAGCTTGCACCAGTCAACATGTTCTGTGGGTGACGAGTTAATTAAAGAGGAAGTGAGGTAGCCGGGGGTGGGGGTGGTGTGTGGTCCCATACCCTGGTGAGATAGGGATGTGCCTGTCCCAGCATGTGAAGTCAGCCCCGGCAGACTGGGTGGATGAGATCTACAGTGAGATCCAATGGCTGGAAGGTGGATCTGCAATGCTCTGTGGAGAGCAAAGGGCATGACGAGGTACAGAAGGTGTGATGATCACCCACTGCAACCCAGGAAGACCCCAGTTTGTGACGCTTGTTCATACCACTGGACCCGGACTTCTGAGGTCGAGAGAGTGGAACTGACCCAGTGTGAAGGGTTCTCCACTTTAAAAACTTACCCCACCCCCCCCACCCAACACACAGGTTTCTGCCATTGTTGGGGATGATGGACAGCCATCATTATGTTGGATCTGGAGATGATCTTGCCCAGAAGGTTGGATTGGAAGACGCAAGTCTTGTGGTCATAGCCACTGTTTCCATTGTACATAACATAAATAACTGTAAAGTGCACCAACAGGGAACTAACTCTGACTGTAACCAACTAACTCTAACAAAGAACCGGCCTCGTGGGTGTTCTTTATACTGAAAACTGGTTTCAGCTGTTAGAGGAATCTCCCTGAGAAAAAGGGCTGTGAGATAAGGATTGTGTTATGTATTTATTTACTTAACGTACATCGCGGAATAGGCCCTTCTGGCCCTCCGAGCATTGCAACCCCACAACCCCAATAAACCCTAACCTTATCACGAGCCAATCACGTCACGAAGATCTCACCTGGTCCCGTAATATCACCTCCCAGAACAAGAAGGCACAGCAGTGCCTTCACTTCCTAAGGAGATTGAGACAGGTGTAGCTACCTGCCCCCACCATCTTAACTGCATTTTATAAGAGCACCTTTGAGTATATCCTGACAAGTTGCATCTTCATCTGGTATGAGAGCAGCCAACCTTCGGACCGGAAGTCCCTACAAAGGACGGTGAGGATCCTAGGGGTCTCCCTACCACCAATCAGGGATACTTATCAGGAGCGCTGCCCTTAGTATTATTAAAGATCCCACCCATTCATCCAGCATCCTCTTTGACTTTCTATCATCAGGCAGGAGACTGCGATGCATAAAAACAAGAACAGTGAAAATGGGGAACAGTTTCTTCCCCCAGGCCATTAGGCTTCTGAACTCCCTACTGCATCGCATTCAAAGTGTCTGGTTAATCTGTTCTGTTCCTTACAATATTTAATTTATGCACTTTACTTTGTTTATGTGCAATCATCGAGATTTCATTGTTATTCTCCTAAATTACATGTGTGCTATGTGTGCTTTACACCGTGGTTCAGAGAAACTTTGACGTGTCTATAGTTAAACTTGACTTGATGTTACTGTGAGGCTGCAGTATGATGGCTAACTTCACAGCAGCTTCACAGGCACATAGAGACAGACAACATACAGAAGCTAAATTATACAAGGCAGGGACAAAATAAACTCTTCAAAACCATTCATTAACGCCAAAAAAAGTTCAGACAGGGTCTCATGAAGAGCAATGTCATCATGAGTGGGTAATATTTCCCTAATTGCCAGTCAGTAGGGGTGAGGAGGAATATTGTCCAGGACGCAGGACATGGGGGGGGGATTGTTAATGCCCTCACGATGTGGCGTAGGATGATTGGGAGAATCTGGGGGTGTGGGGTTAGTATAAACCTACCTACCTTATTTTATTCATATTTCCACCAACATCCAGATTAGGATTACTAGTGTGGCCTTGATGGGCCAAAGGGCCTGTTTTCATGCTCCATCAGTCCTCCATTCACCTCTACCTCAGCCAAAGGTGACACCTCTAGCATAAGGCATTTTGTGGTGCGTTTTGATGGAAGTAACTCAGGAGAAGTAAATGTTGTCCGGGTGGTTTAAAGGATCATTTTATTGTCAAAGTACATGTGTACAATACAACTCTGATACTTGTCTTCTCCAGATAGCAATGAAATATAGAAAGACCGTACATCAACTCCCCAGCACAAAAAAAACAAAACTCAGAAACCCCAAAATCCTCCCACCTCCTCTCCTGCAGGAAAAAACAGTGACAATAACAATCCTGACCCCCCTCACTCAGAAAAAGAGTGTCAATAACAGTCCCTGGCCCCCTCCCTCAGAAAGAAACAGCGACAGTAACAATCCCCAACCACCTCACCCACGGAAATCAAATAGTGACAATGATGATAAATTCCCTCACTCACAAAAAGGAACAGCCCACGCACACACTCTCACAGACACAGACACACTCTCACAGACACAGGCAGGCACGCATGGACACAGACGTGCATACACTCTCACAGACATAGATGCGCACGCACTCTCACAGACACAGACACACTCTCACGGACACGGACACAGACACGCACACACTCTCACAGACACAGGCACACACGCACGGACACAGACGCGCACGCACTCTCACAGACACAGGCACACACTCGCAGACACAGGCGCACACGCACGGACACAGACGCACACGCACTCTCACAGACACAGGCACGCACGCTGGACACAGACGCGCACGCACTCTCACAGGCACACATTCTCACAGACACAGGCACACACAAACACAGACGCGCAAGCACTCTCACAGACACAGGCACGCACGCACGGACACAGACACGCACACACACTCACGGACATGTATGCACTCTCACGGACAGGGACACGCACACACAGACAGATCACCCACCCAAGAAAGTAAACGCTGAAAAACCAAAGGGGACCATTATAAAGTCCAGTCCATCACACAAATCTCAGAACATCGAACAGTTCTTCTGTGACTCAGAACTCACGCCTGTTCCGAGTGCTCAGTGGCCCCTGTTGGGTCCAATTGCTGACCAGGTCTGAATGCTGCCAACCTGGTGGCCTCCATTGGCAGCGATCGCTGACCCACTCCTCATTCACCTCGATGCTTCAATCTTCCTCACTGCTGCAAGATGTTGTTCATGACCCCGCGTCCTGTCTCAGTCCTTTCCCGTGAGTCGGCTCGCCCTCTCGGCCCCTTCCCCGCGAGTCGAGTCGCCCTCTCGGCCCCTTCCCCGCGAGTCGAGTCGCCCTCTCGGCCCCTCCCCCGCGAGTCGGCTCGCGCTCTCGGCCCCTCCCCCACGAGTCGAGTCGGCTCGCGCTCTCGGCCCCTCCCCCCGTGAGTCAGCTAATGCTCTCGGCCCCTCCCCCGCGAGTCGAGTCGGTTCGCGCTCTCGGCCCCTCCCCCGCGAGTCGGCTCACGCTCTGGCTACCTTTCAGGTTCCTATCTCTGATCTCCATGAGATAGTTCTCTGGACACAACAGAGTGCTTGATCATCCGATCAAATTGCAAACCAGGTGTCACAGGCTCCAACAGTTTCTGTAACACAAACAGAACAAGCAGGTGGTGTAGAGTAAGTAAAATAATTGAAGAAGTTTGCTATCTGGAAGATGTCACCTGAGGAATTATTCGCTGGTGGCATTTTGCCTGGAGGGTTGAGTTGGTGGTGAGGAAGGCGATTCAACGTTAACATTCATTTTGAGAGGACTAGACTATAAAAGCAAGGATGTGATACTGAGGGTTTATAAAGCAGTGGTTAATGGTTGGGTTGAGTTGTTCTCTGACCTTGGCAATCCACTTGCAAGCGTTTCGTCACCATTTGAGGAGACATCATCAAGTGCAAGATCGTAGAACAGCTCAGCCCAACTCCACTTTACAATTGAAGTAATAAAGCTGTAGATTATTTTCGAAACAGTGCAAATTCAGAAAATAGAAGAGCAAAGGGACTTGGGAGTCCACATGCAGGATTCCCTTAAGGGTTAATTTGTAGGGTAAGTAGTGGTGAGGAAGGTAAATGCAACATTGGCATTCATTTTGAGAGGGCTGGAATATAAAAGCCAGCGTGGAATGCTGAGGCTTTATAAGGCAGTGGTCAGACCGCACTAATCAGACTTGGAGAATTGTTAGCAGTTTGGGCTCCTTATCTAAGAAACGATGTGCTGGCATTGGAGAGGGTCCGGAGGAGGTTCACAAGAATGATCCTGGGAATGCAAGGGTTAATATGAGGAGTGCTTGATGGCTCTGGGCTTGTATTTGCTGCAATTTAGAAGAATGAGGGGAGATCTCATCGAAGCCTATTGAATGTTGGTAGCAACACATACAAAATACAGGAGGAACTCAACAGGTTAGTCAGCATCGATGGAAATGAATGAGCAGTCAACATTTCGAGCTGAGACACTTCTTCAGGACTGGAAAGGAAAGGGGGGAAGATGCCAGAATAAAAAATTGGGGGGGAGGACAAGGTAGAAGGTGATAGGTGAAGTGGGAAAGGTCATGGACAGGAGAGGAAGGAATCAGATAGGAGAGGAGAGTGGAACATAGGAGAAAGGGAAGGAGGAGGTGAAAGGCAGGAAAGGAGCGGTAAGTAGCCAGAGTGGGAATAGAGGGAGAGTGAAATATTATTTTACCAGAAGGAGAAATCAATGTTCATGCTATCAGGTTGGAGGCTACCCAGACGGTGTTTCTCCTCGACCCTGAGGGTGGCCTCATCGTAGCAGAAGCTGAGGCCATGGGCTGACAGTTCGGATGGGAACGGGGATCAGAATTGAAATGTTTGGCCAATGGGCAGTTCCACTTTTGGTGGATGGTGTGGAGGTGCTCGCCAAAGCAGTTCCCCAATTAAAAGACCGAGATAGAGCGGACGTGGAAAGGTTATTTCCTGTAGAGGGAGAATCTAGGACCCTTTAGAACAGAGATGAGGAGAAGTTCCTTTAGCTAGAGGGTGGAGAATTTGCGGAATTCATTGCCCCAAACATCTGTGGAGGCCAGGTCACTGGATGGAGGTTTATAGGTACATAAATAAAGAGTGTCAAGTTATGGGGAGAAGGGAGGGAGAATGGGTTGAGAGGGAAAATAAGTGAGCCATGATCAATTGGCAGAGCATTCGAGTGGCCTAATACTGCTCCAGTGCCGGGAATGCTGTCAGTCTTGACCTGGAGCTTCAGTCTGTGGGACACAATCTGCCAAGTCCACAGGTACCCCCCACTGGGCCCCATTTGGTGCAGGTAAGGCTGGAGAAGAGCAGGGAGTTCTTTTCACATGGTTCTTGTGTCTTGCAGGTGACTGTGTGAAGCAGACGGTACAAGGACATGGGGTGAAGGGCCTGTACCGGGGTCTCAGCTCTCTGCTCTACGGCTCGATCCCCAAGGCAGCGGTCAGGTACGCTCGTGATATGGTCCATACACCCCAGGCCTCCGCACCACCCACCCGTTTCCCCAAAATTAGCCCCGCACCGTGTTCCAGGTCTTGACTCTCGCTGTGGTAGGATCGATATCTCCCTCATCAGCGAGGGAGAGATCTGTCTGAGATGGACCTGAGATCAAGCTTTGCTGTTGCTTGCAAGGTGGATGGTGAAGGAGGGCCATGCTTTTGCTGCTGCCTGTGTGGTGGTGGGGGGGACCTTGGGGTTCTAACTTTCTCCTGTCATCCATCCTTTGGGGTACTACTTTGGTTTTGTGGATGTCTGTGAAGAGTAGGAATTTCAGATTGTATACTGGATACATTCTCTGACATTAAATTGAACAACTGAACCTGGCACTGATTGGCATTAAAAACATATCCAGGGATAAACCGTCCCTGTATCACAGAACTCAGAACAATAGAGTTGGAAAGGAGGAGTGAACTGGGGCTTTTGAATCTTTTGTATTGTTATTATAATATCAGATATGCAGTACTGTGCAAAAGACTGGGGAATGGTGAAGGGGGGGATCATTACTGGAAGTTCGAGAAGTCATCCCATCAGCTTGGAGACCATCCAGACAGAATTTAGTGTTGCTTCTCCATCCTCATCGGGACATGTCGGAATGGGAAATACAATTAAAATTGGTGGCCACTGGGAGATCCTATTTTACAGGGAGATGGAATGTAAGTGCTCGGCGAAGTGGTCTCCCAATCTACATCAGGTCTCACTGATATGCAGAAGGCCTCACCGGGAGCACCGGATACAGTAGAGAACCCTAACAGATTCACAGGTGAAGTGTCACCTCACCCAGAAGGATTGTTTGGGGCCCTGGATGGTAGTGAGGGAGGAGGTGTAGGGGCAGGTGTAGCACTTGTTCCGCTTACAAGGGTAAGTTCCAGGAGGGAGATCAGTGGGGAGGGATGAATGGACAAGGGAGGTCACGTAGGGAGCGATCCCTGGGGAAAGCAGAAAGAGGGGGAGGGGGAGATGTGCTTGGTGATGGGATCCTATTGGAGATGGAGGAGTGCGGATAAATCCTTCCAGGCTGCGGCTGGAATTGAAACCTGATCTTTTAGCTGGCTGCTGTGAAGTGTTACGTCAACTGCAATGCTACTGTGACATGCTAACGTGGGTTCCTTCGAGTTCTCTGGTTTCCTCCCACCTCCCAAAGAGGTGTGGGGGGGGTAGATTAATGATCCTCAAGCGTGTGCAAGTAGAGGAATGTTGGGAAAGTGGGTTAGGGTGGGATTCGGGCTTGCTTTGTTGTTTGTTGTTCTGTTGAGATTGTGGGCGTGCAGTGTTTGTGTTGGAATGTGTGGCAACCCGGTCGTTCATAAACGTAGAACAGTACAGCTCAGGCACAGGCCTCTTCGCCCTTTAGGTTGTGAAACTAGAAATTAAACAAAGCAGCATTCAGAATGCTGGAGGAACTTGGCAGGTCCGGCTGCATCTATGGAAATAAATAAACAGTCGACATGTCGGGCTGAGATTGAAAAGGAGGGGAGAAGACACCAGAACAAAAAGGTGAGGGGGTGGTTGGGGGAAGGAGGACAGCTAGAAGGTGGTAAGCTATTGCTCACTCTGACCTTTTACCTCTTCACATCTGCCCCACCGCCTTCCCATTCTCCTATGGTCCACTCTCCTCTCCTATCAGGTTCATTCCTCTCCAGCCCTTGACCTTTCCCACCCACCTGGCTTTACCTGTCACATTCTAGCTTGTCCTCTTTTCCCTTCTCCCTTCTCCCACTTTCTTATTCAGGCATCTTCCCCCTTCCTTTCCAGTTCTGCTGAAGGGTCTTGGCCTGAAATACTGACTGACTATTCATTTCCATAGATGCTGCCTGACCCGTTGAGTTCCTCCAAGAATTTTGTGTGTGTTGCCCTGGATTTCCAGCACCTGCAGATTCTCCTGCGCTTCTAATTAAATGACTCACTCAAGTAATTTATTCTACCTGTAAAATGTCCATACCCCTCCCTTGTACATCTGCGTGTACATTTGCTTAAGCGTCTCTGTCATATTTGACCCACTGCCGGTCCTGGCATCACGCTCCAGGCACCCACTACTCTATGTGGGGGAAAACTTATCCCACACAGCTCCTTTGAATTTCCCCCCTCTCACCTTAAATGTGTGCCCTCTAGTATTAGACATTTCAGCCAGATTGTAGCTATTATACCTTTTAGAGACTTAAGACCATAAGACATGGGAACAGAATTAGGCCATTTGGCCCTTCGAGTCTGCTCCACCATTTCATCATGGCTGATCCATTTTCCCTCTCAGCTCCAATCTCCTGCCTTCATGCCCTGACCAATCAAGAACCTGACAACATCTGCTTTAAATATACCCAGTGACTTGGCCTCCAAAACCGTCCATGACAACGAATTCCACAGATTTACCACTCTCTGGCTAAAGAAGTTCCTTCTCATCTCTGTTCTAAAAGATGCCCCTCTATTCTGAGGCTGTGTCCTCTGGTCTTGGACTCCCCTCTCCATCGGGAACATCCTCTCCACATCCACTCTATCAAGGCCATTCCATGTTCGATAGGTTTCAAGGAGATTTCCCCCCACCCCACTTATTCTTCTGAATTCCAGTGAGTAGAGGTCTGGAGCCATCAAACACTCCTCAAATGACAAGCCTTTCAATTCTTGAATCATTTTTGTGAACCTCCTTTGAACTCTCTCCAATGTCAGCACATGTTTTTGTAAATAAGGGCTCCAAAACTGCTCACAATACACCAAGTGAGGCCTCACCAGGGCTTTATAAAGCCCCAGCATTACATCCTTGCTTTTATATTCTAGTCCTCTTGAAATGAATGCTAACATTGTAGTTGCCTTCCTCACCACTAACTCAACCTTATACTTCATTGTCGTCAAACAATTGGTACTAGAATGTACAATCATCACAGCGATAGTTGATTCTGCGCTTTCTACTCCCTGGATTACAAATAGTAAATATTAAAAATAGCAAAAATTAGTAATATTAAAAATATAAATTATAAATCATAAATAGAAAATAGAAAAATGGAAAGTAAGGTAAAACAGAGAGGCAGGTCCGTATATTTCGAGGGTACGGCCCAGATCCGGGTCATCCTGAAAATTAACCTTCAGGGAATCCTAAATGTCTTGTACATTTCTATCAGGTCCAGTTGGAAAATGAAAAGTGCCGGATTAAACAATGAAAAGCAAAAGACCACAGATGCTGGAAATCGGAATGGAGCAGAAATCTGAAATAAAATCAGGGAGATTTCTGCACCTTTGGTTCAAAGTACATCTGTATACATTATACAGCCTGGAGATTCGTCTCAGTACAGGCAGTCACAAAACACAAAACTTGAAAGAACCCATTTAAATAAAAAGACCAACAAACACCCAATGTGCAGAGAGAAAAAAAGACAAATCATGCCACAGATAGCACTTAGAATGACAGTGAGTCCATAGACATGAAGCCCAGAGTAGGCCCACAGCCTCAGTCTCAGCCTCAGTTCATCACACAGTGGGGAAAATCATCATGAAGCCCAGACGAGCTAGAGCAGGCCCACAGCCTCAGCATCCGTGCAATGAATGTCGAGGAGCAGTGAGCAGAACCAGCCTGACCCTCGCCTCTGATCCCAACGCCCTGCCCTTTCATTGCCTCTGGCTCAGCGTTTTAATTGTTCAAGCACCAGGTTGTTCCTCACAGGGCCCCACTGCATCAATATTGTATCATTTCTTAATGCTGGCATTACTCAATGACAATAAAAGAGGACTACGTGTCTTCATAATCTTAAAAAAAAATATGCTCTGGGCCTGGGCCCCACAGCATCAATATGCTCTGTCTGGGCCTGGGTCCCACTGCATCAATTGGGCCTGGGCCCTGCTGCATCAATATGCTCTGGGCCTGGACCTGGGCCTCGCTGCTTCAATATGCTCTGGGCCTGGGCCCCACAGCATCAATATGCTCTGTCTGGGCCTGGGTCCCACTGCATCAATTGGGCCTGGGCCCTGCTGCATCAATATGCTCTGGACCTGGGCCTCGCTGCTTCAATATGCTCTGGGCCTGGGCCCCACAGCATCAATATGCTCTGTCTGGGCCTGGGTCCCACTGCATCAATTGGGCCTGGGCCCTGCTGCATCAATATGCTCTGGGCCTGGGCCTGGGTCTGGGTCCCACTGTCACATCTTGGCCCGTACCTGACCTTTCCAAATTGGCCTGGCACTTAGATCGTCGCAACCTCGCTCTCCATTTAGGTGGATGGGCTCCCATTCTCCTCTGCTCCGCTCACTGCAACTCCATCTGCGACTCCAATTCCATCTTGAACTTGCCTCAACCTCGCTCCGACCACTTTTCCTCAAACATGCCTCCTTGCTTTGATCCTTGATTCAGCCAATTTACCACAAAAGAAGTGTTTTGTTGTGTGATGATCTTGGGGTTCTCACATGAGTTGTGCTAGTTGCTAATGCAAATGAAGCATTTCACTGTATGTTTCAATGTGTATGAGGTAAATTCTGAATTGAATTGGAAAACATGGGTGTGTGGTAGCACTGGCTTTGTGGGCTGAAGGGACTGTTCTGTTTCTCTCTTTGATTTTGCTTGGTGGTTGCCATGGTGAACTACAACTCAGGCATTAACGAAGGGCAGATTATTCCTTTTATTCTTTGGTGTAACGTGAAATACTGTCCCCCTACAACCCATCCCATCCTGCAGTCCTGCCCCTGTGGGCAGTAAAAGAGTTTCCCCTGCACTCCATAATCTACCCCACCCTCAGTTCCACTGAGCTCTTTAACACACCCCCCCCCTTCCTATCCCCGGATTTAAGCACTTGTGCTTTGTTAACGGAGCTATGTAAATGCAGGGTGACTGAACAGACACTGTCCTCTCACTCAGGTTCGGGACGTTCGAGTTCCTGAGTAACCAGCTGCGGGACGACCAGGGGAAGCTGAGCAACCGGCAGAGCCTGGTGTGCGGTCTGGGCGCGGGGGTGTCCGAGGCCGTGTTGATCGTGTGTCCGATGGAGACAGTCAAGGTAATTCAGTGACTGATTGAAGAGAAACCGTGGATATTGGGCATCTGAGGTGAAAATGCCGCGTGCTGGGTATGCTTAGCAGGTCAGGCAGTGTCGGGGGAGAGACAGAATTCGATAGGAGGTTTAGTGAATCTCTCATTTACTCATGTGGCAGTGAACTTGTTCAGGGGAGTAAAAAGCCAACTGCATTCTGTTGGATTTATCTTCTGGAATGTTTCTCCATTCCCAACTTCCTCTCTGTCCTGATTATCTCCCTTCCCAATCATTTCTCATCCCCTTCTCCAGTCCTTCCCCCTTCCCCGATCCGTCCCACTTCCCCGATCCGTCCCACTTCCCCGATCCGTCCCACTTCCCCGGTCCGTCCCACTTCCCCGGTCCGTCCCCCTTCCCCGGTCGTCCCCACTTCCCTGGTCCTTCCCCCTTCCCCGGTCGTCCCCACTTCCCCGGTCCTTCCCCCTTCCCCGGTCCTTCCCCTTCCCCGATCCTTCCCCCTTCCCCGATCCGTCCCCCTTCCCCGATCCGTCCCCCTTCCCCGATCCGTCCCCCTTCCCCGTTCCGTCCCCACTTCCCCGGTCCTTCCCCCTTCCCCGGTCGTCCCCACTTCCTGGTCCTTCCCCCTTCCCCGGTCCTTCCCCCTTCCCCGATCCGTCCCCCTTCCCCGATCCGTCCCACTTCCCCGATCCGTCCCCCTTCCCCGGTCCGTCCCCCTTCCCCGGTCGTCCCCCTTCCCCGATCCTTCCCCCTTCCCCGGTCCTTCCCCCTTCCCCGGTCCTTCCCCCTTCCCCGGTCCTTCCCCCTTCCCCGGTCGTCCCCCTTCCCCGGTCGTCCCCCTTCCCTGGTCCTTCCCCCTTCCCGATCCTTCCCCCTTCCCCGGTCGTCCCCACTTCCCCGATCCTTCCCCTTTCCCCGGTCATCCCCACTTCCCCGGTCCTTCCCCCTTCCCCGGTCCTTCCCCCTTCCCCAGTCATCCCCACTTCCCCGATCCTTCCCCCTTCCCCGGCCATCCCCTTCCCCGATCCTTTCCCCCTTCCTGGCTGTCCACCTTCCCGATCGTTCCCCCTTCCCTTCCTAATAATTCCCTCCCCTTTCCAATTGTTTCCTCCTTTCCGATCATTCCTGTCACGATCATTTCTCCTTGATTTGTAATTCACCATCCCACTTGCTTTCCCCATCCTTCCCAGTCATTCCTTCCTCCTCCTCCAGGCTACAAGAGTAGCGTTGGGACAAATGCATTCCTGGGTTCCGGGATCCCCTGGGTTGGACCCAGTGTGTCTGACTGCCGAGGATTTAGGCTCTCCCGGTGCCAGGGTTGGACCCAGTGTGTCGGACTGCCGAGGATTTAGGCTCTCCCGGTGCCAGGGTTGGACCCAGTGTGTCGGACTGCCGAGGGTTTTCCAGGCTCTCCCGGAGCCAGCTGGTGAACCTGCCTAGACACACAGCAGGTTTCGGTGGGCTGGTATCGTCCCACAGCAAGAGCTGCTCTTCCTTCGCAGAACACTACAGTACAGGAACAGGCCTTTCGGCCCTTTGTGATGGTGCTGAACACAGAATTAAACTAGGTCTTTTCTGCCTGCTCTACATCTCTCCAGTCCTGAAAAGGCTACAAAAAGTTGCAAATTCAGTCAGCTCCATCATGGGCACTAGCCTCCCCAGCACTGAGGACATTTTCAAGGAGTGATGCCTCAAAAAGGCAACATTGATCATTACGGACCCTCAACATCCAGGTCATCCCTCTTCTCAGTGTTACCATCAGGAAGGAGGTATAGGAGCCTAAAGGCAGGAACAGCTTCTTCCACTCTGCCATCAGATTTCAGAATGGATAGTGAACCCAAAAGATTCAAAGGATTCAAAGTACATTTATTATCAAAGTATGAATGCAGTATACAACGCTGAAATTTGTCTTCCCTCAGACGGGCATGAAACAAAGAAACACTGTGGAACCCATTCAATTTTATTTTGCTCTCTTTTAAAACTACTTATTTAACTTAATTTTAAAAACGTAATTTCCTTATTGTAATCTATGTATTTTTAAATTATTATAAGACTATAACATATGGGAGCAGAATTAGGCCATTTGGCCCATTTCATCATGGCTGATCCATTTTTCCTCTCAGTCCCAACCTCCTGCCTTCTGCTTGTATCCCTCATGTCCTGACTAATCAAGAATCTATCAACCTCTGCTTTAAATATACCCAGTGATTTAGCCTCCACAGCTGCCTGTGGCAATGAATTCCACAGACTCACCACACTCTGGCTAAAGAAATTCCTTCTCATCTCCATTCTAAATGGACATGCTGAGGCTGTGTCCTCGGTTTTGACTCTCCCACCATAGGAAACATCCTCTCCACATCCACTCTATCGAGGCCTTTCAATATTCGATAGGTTTCAATTAGGTCACCCCTCAATCCTCTGAATTCCAGTGAATACAGGCCCAGAACCACTAAATGCTCTTCATATGACCTGTTCAGCCGTGGAATCATTTTCATGGACCTCTTTTGAACTCTCTCCAATGTCAGCACATCCATTCCAAGATAAGGTGCCCAAAACTGCTCACAATACTCCAAGTGAGGCCTCACCAGTGCTTTATAAAGCCTCAACTTGCTTTGTATTATTGCATTTTACTGCTGATGCAAAACAACAAATTTCAAGGCATATGCCAGTGATATCAAACCTAATTATGATATCTACGTCCCATAAGTATCTGCTTCCATTACCAGCCAGCACATTCCATACACCCACTGCTCTGGAATACAGGCTTGTCCTGCATGTCTCAAAGGATTCGAAGTACACTTATCATCAAAGTATCTATGCAGTGTACAGTCCTGAAATTCATCTTCCCACAGACAGCATGAAACAAAGAAAATCATGAAACCCGTTCAAAAAAAAATCGAACACCCCACGTGCACAAAAAAAATATAAATCCCGCAAACAGCAAGAAAAGAAAAACGAGTGAAAACACAAAGTAAAACACAAAATCAAAAAGTAGATTTCATTTCTGTTCCGTTCAGTTCATTAGCTGCAGGCCGCCCCGATTGAAAAATCACCCAAACTGGCAACAAAAAGGGAGTGGCCAGAAAACTAGAAACACATCGTAATGTGAGTTAGAGTCCAAAATCTGTTATGCTTTCTTCATGAAACATAAAGCATTCTACAATCAACAATGGCTTTGGTTTAAATGTCCCCGCTTTACTTTGACAATATCAGGAAAGCTTATTTCTGTTGGAGCAGTCAAACTTCAAAGTAAACTGATGCCTTTAAACCTAATATACTTAGCAAAATTAGGACTTCCTTCTCACTTATTTCAAAATACTGTTACAGTAGCTCAGTATACTGAGCCAATTACCCATCATGTAATCAAACTTGTCAATCTTTCCGATGTAGATTGCCATTTCTGAATTTTTTGATGATTATTATCACCCAATACTCACTCTTTATGAGCCCTGAATTCTTCCATTTTCTGAGTTTTCTTTTTTTAAGAAAAAAACTTGGTCTTCCCCTCTGAAGATTAGATTAGATTATGAGGGCACTCATAAAAAGAATGCTGCTTTTTAAAAAAAAATCACAAGCTGTTGGTGCACATGCTGGCTGTTTGTTTTCACTTCCTGTTGCTTATGGAGCTTTTTTTAGTTGGGTTGTCTTGCTGCACTTTAACAGGCCAGTAGTCATCTCACACCAATTAAACGTTGCTCCTTTGAACCTTCCCTCTTAAGTGTGTGTCCTCTAGTACTGAACAGCTCTACACTTGGAAAAGATTGTCTTGGAATGTCTACCTTACATTCTCTCATGATTTTATCTATTGGGTCTCCCTTCAGCCTCCAAGGCTCTGGAGAAAACAACCCAAAATTGTCCAACCTCTCCTTCTAACTCATACTCTCTAATCCAGACAGCATCCTGGTGAACCTCTGCTGCGGCCTTTCTAAAATCAGCGTCCTTTAATGGCGCAACAAGAACTGCACACGATAGTCCAAATGCTGCCTTCTCAGGGTTTTATGTATGACTTCCTGACTCTAATCCTCTGTGCTCTGACCAATGAAGGCAAGCATGCCGTAAAAGCATAGAGAATTGTACAAATGGAGAGAAGGTTTAAAATCGGAGGTGCAAAGAGACCTGGGAGTCCGCAGGCAGGATTCTCTGAAGGTTAATCTGCAGGTTGAGTCTTGCTGAGGAAGGCAAATGTGATGTTAGCATTCATTTCACGATGACTAGGATATAAAAGCAACGATGTAATGTTGAGGCTTTATAAAACACTGGTGAGGCCTCACTTGGAGTGTTATGAGCAGTTTTGGGCCCCTTATCTAAGAAAGGATGTTTGAGAGGTTCAAAAAATGATTCTGGGATTGAAAGCTTGTCTTATGAAGAGCGTTTGATGGCTCTGGGCCTCTACTCACTGGAATTTAGAAGAATAAGGAGTGACTTCATTGAACCCTGTTGAATCTTGAAAGGCCTCAATAGAGTGGATGTGGAGAGGATGTTTCCTATGCTGGGAGAGTCTAAGACCAGAGGACACAGTCTCAGAATAGAGGGACGTCCATTTAGAATGGAGATGAGGAGAAATTTCTTCAGCCAGAGAGTGGTGAATCTGTGGAATTCATTGCCAAAGGTGGCTGTGGAGGTCAAGTTATCGGGTATATTTAAGGTTGATAGATTCTTGATTAGTCAAGGCTTGAAGGGATACAGGGAGAAAGCAGGAGATGGGGCTGAGGGGGAAAATGGATCAGCTATGATGAAATGGCGAAGCAGACTCAATGGGCCAAATAGCCTAATTTTGCTCCTGTATCTTATGGTCTTATAAACCTTTGTTTCCACCCTATCTGGGTGTATGGCCCCTTTCGGTGAATTTAGATCCCAAGCTCCCTGATAGTCACAGAGTCCTACCACACAGAAACAGGCCCTTTACCCATCTGGTCCATGCCGATCAAGATTCCCATTGCAGCTAGCTCCATTTCAAATTCAAGTTTAATTATCATTCAACCGTACACGAATACAGCCAGACGAAACAGCGTTACTGCGGGGACAAGGTGCAAAACACGGTACCAACAGTCACTCACAGCGCAAAACTCGTGCATGATATCAGTAAAACTGGGTGTCTCAAGTTCCTGTAAGTTCCTCATAAATCAATCCCATCTTTCCAGAAGTACAGCACTTTCATTTTGCTGTGTTTGTCCCGTATTCCTCTGAACCAGGGGTTCCCAACCTTTTCCATGCTATGGACCCTTAACCATTAACTGAGGTAGAGTCTAAACCTTTCTGATCCATGTACTGGTCCAATTGGCTTTTAAATGTTGTTGATGTACCTACCTCAACCACTTCCACTGCCAGCTCATTCCATTGCTGATCATCCTCTGTGTGTACGAGTGCTTCCTCAGGTTCCTGCCTGTTCCCTTTAGTTCTTGAGTCCTCAATCCTGGGAAAAACCCTTTCTATGCTCCTCCTAATTTTATACACCTCTATAGATCACTCCACAGTCTCCTATACGCCACTGGAAAAAGTCCCAGCCCGTTTAGCCTCTGTCCACAGCTGACTCTCTCAAGTCATGGTAAGGGCCTCGTGAATCACGGCACTCTTCCCAGCTTCATGGCCATTTTTCCTACAGCAGGGAGACACAATGCTTTTAATGCAGCCTCACCAGAATCTTGTTCACTGTTGCAGGAAAACAGCAGGGACCCCCACCACCCAGAACATGCTCTCTTCTCACTCCTGGAATCAGGAAGGAGGTACAGGAGCCTCAGGTCTCACACCAGCAGGTTCAGGAACAGTTACAATCCTTCAACCATCAGGGTCCTGAACCAAGGGGGTATAACTTCACTCAGTGTTCCCACGACCAATGGACTCACTTTGAAAGACTCTCCATCTCATGTTCTCAATATTTATTGCTTATTTATTTATTATTATTTCTTTCTTTTTGTATTTGCAGTCTGTTGTCTTTTGCACACTGGTTGAACAACAGATTGGTGTAGTCTTTCATTGTTTCTGTTATGGTTATTATTCTACTATGGATCTATTGAGTATGTCCTTGGGAAAATAAACCTCAGGTTGTATATGGCGACATACATTTAGTTTAATAATAAATTTACTTTGAACTTTGATCTCTTGGTGTCTGAGGTTGAAGCCGGGCGGGGAGGGTTGCCAGTAATCCCCCCCCCACCAAAAGGAAAAGGCAGTGTCACAACCGCTGACAGACCCAAGTCTCCTCCCACTGGCCACAGGCTTGTTCCTCTTGCGTGAACTCATCAAGGTGGCTCAAAACATTTTCTTTTCCTTCCAGGTGAAGTTTATCCATGACCAGTGCTCTGCAAAGCCAAAGTACCGAGGGTTCTTTCATGGGGTCCGAGAGATAGTCCGTGAGCAAGGTGAGTACCTCTCCCATCGACAAGGGTGATGAACACAGCACGATGCACACGGTATTTCCAGTGAGGTAGATGATCCTGAGACACAGTGCGGAACAGGCCCTTCGTGCCGCCCATCAATTTAACCCTCGCCTAATCACAGGACAACGTACAATGACCAATTAACATACCAACTGGTAGGTGTTTGGACTGTGGGAGGAAACCAGAGCACCCAGAGGAAACCACACGGTCAAGCAGCAGCAGGAATTGAACCCGGGTCACTGGTACTGTAGAGCGTTGTGCTGACCACTACACTACCGTGCGATGGGAATTGAACCCGGGTCACTGGTACTGTAAAGTGTTGTGCTAACCACTACACTACCGTGTGATGGGAATTGAACCTGGGTCACAGGTACTGTAAAGTGTTGTGCTGACCACTACACTACCATGTGATGGGAATTGAACCTGGGTCACTGGTACTGTAAAGCATTGTGCTGACCACTACACTACCGTGCGATGGGAATTGAACCTGGGTCACTGGTACTGTAAAACGTTGTGCTGACCACTACACTACCGTGCGATGGGAATTGAACCCGGGTCACTGGTACCGTAAAGTGTTGTGCTGACCACTACACTACCATGTGATGGGAATTGAACCTGGGTCACAGGTACTGTAAAGTGTTGTGCTGACCACTACACTACCATGTGATGGGAATTGAACCTGGGTCACAGGTACTGTAAAGTGTTGTGCTGACCACTACACTACCATGTGATGGGAATTGAACCTGGGTCACAGGTACTGTAAAGTGTTGTGCTGACCACTACACTACCATGTGATGGGAATTGAACCTGGGTCACAGGTACTGTAAAGTGTTGTGCTGACCACTACACTACCATGTGATGGGAATTGAACCTGGGTCACTGGTACTGTAAAGCATTGTGCTGACCACTACACTACCATGCGATGGGAATTGAACCCGGGTCACTGGTACTGTAAAGCGTTGTGCTGACCACTACACTACCGTGCGATGGGAATTGAACCCGGGTCACTGGTACTGTAAAGTGTTGTGCTAGCCACTACACTACCGTGTGATGGGAATTGAACCCGGGTCACTGGTACTGTAATGTGTTGTGCTAACCACTACACTACCGTGCGATGGGAATTGAACCTGGGTCACAGGTACTGTAAAGTGTTGTGCTGACCACTACACTACCATGTGATGGGAATTGAACCTGGGTCACAGGTACTGTAAAGTGTTGTGCTGACCACTACACTACCATGTGATGGGAATTGAACCTGGGTCACAGGTACTGTAAAGCATTGTGCTGACCACTACACTACCGTGTGATGGGAATTGAACCCGGGTCACTGGTACTGTAAAGTGTTGTGCTGACCACTACACTACCATGTGATGGGAATTGAACCTGGGTCACTGGTACTGTAAAGCATTGTGCTGACCACTACACTACCGTGCGATGGGAATTGAACCTGGGTCACTGGTACTGTAAAGCATTGTGCTGACCACTACACTACCGTGTGATGGGAATTGAACCCGGGTCACTGGTACTGTAAAGCATTGTGCTGACCACTACACTACCGTGCGATGGGAATTGAACCTGGGTCACTGGTACTGTAAAGCATTGTGCTGACCACTACACTACCGTGTGATGGGAATTGAACCCGGGTCACTGGTACTGTAAAGCGTTGTGCTGACCACTACACTACCGTGCGATGGGAATTGAACCCGGGTCACTGGTATTGTAAAGTGTTGTGCTAACTACAAAGAAGTGTCAGCTGGAATACAGTCAGAAAGTGTATTGTAGAAGGAATAAAGGCGTAGACTATTTTCTAAGCAGAGAGAAAATTCAAAAATCAGAGGTGCAAGGGGACTCGGAAATCCTTAGGTTGGACTCCCTAAAGGTTAACTTGCAAGTTGAGTCGGTGGTGAGGAAGGCAAATGCATTGTTAGCATTCATTTTGAGTGGACTAGAATATAAAAGAAAGTTGGTTTTGGTCAGACCACACCGAGTATTGTGAGCAGTTTTGGGTCCCTCATCTAAGGAAAGATCTGCTGGCATTGGAGGTGGCCCAGAGGAGGTTCATGAGTATAGTTCCAGGAATGGAAGGGTTAATGTATGAGGAGTGTTTGATAGCTGTGAGCCTGTACTCACTGGAGTTTAGAAGGATGATGAGGGATTTCATTGAAACTTACTGAATAGTGAAAGGCCTAAACAGAGTAGATATGGAGAGGATATTTTCTATGGTGGGTGAGTCTGGGACCAGAGGGAACAGCCTCAGAATAAAGGGGCATCCATTTAGAAAGAAAGAACGTGGAGTGAAAAGCTTGGGCATATAGACATTAAGAAAGAGGGTGTGTCAAAGCTTTTGGAAAGCATCAAAATCTCTGGGACCAGACAGGATGTACCCCAGGCTACTGTGGGAGGCGAGGGAGGAGATTGCTGAACCTCTGGTGATGATCTTTGCATCATCAATGGGGATGGAAGAGGTTCCGGAGGATTGGAGGGTTGCGGATGTTGTTCCTTTATTCAAGAAAGAGAGTAGAGATAGCCCAGGAAATTATAGACCATTGATAGGTCCTCAATGAATACTTCGGTATTCACCAATGAGAGGGAACTTGATGATGGTGAGGACAATATGAGTGAGGTTGATGTTTTGGAGCATGTTGATATTAAGGGAGAGGAGGTGTTGGAGTTGTTAAAATACATTAGGACAGATAAGTCCCCAGGGCCTGATGGAATATTCCCCAGGCTGCTCCACAAGGCGAGGGAAGAGATTGCTGAGCCTCTGGCTAGGATCTTTATGTCCTCGTTGTCCACGGGAATGGTACTGGAGGATTGAAGGGAGGTAAATGTTGTCCCCTTGTTCAAAAAAAGTAGTAGGGATAGTCTGGGTAATTACAGACCCGTGAGCCTTACGTCTGTGGTGGGAAAGCTGTTGGAAAAGATTCTTAGAGATAGGATCTATGGGCATTCAGAGAATCATGGTCTGATCAGGGATAGTCAGCATGGTTTTGTGAAGGGCAGATCGTGTCTAACAAGCCTGATAGAGTTCTTTGAGGAGGTGACCAGGCATATAGATGAGGGTAGTGCAGTGGATGTGATCTATATGGATTTTAGTAAGGCACTTGACAAGGTTCCACACGGTAGGCTTATTCAGAAAGTCAGAAGGCATGGGATCCAGGGAAGTTTGGCCAGGTGGATTCAGAATTGGCTTGCCTGCAGAAGGCAGAGTGTCGTGGTAGAGGGAGTACATTCAGATTGGAGGATTGTGACTAGTGGTGTCCCACAAGGATCTGTTCTGGGACCTCTACTTTTCGTGATTTTTATTAACGACCTGGATGTGGGGGTAGAAGGGTGGGTTGGCAAGTTTGCAGATGACACAAAGGTTGGTGGTGTTGTAGATAGTGTAGAGGATTGTCGAAGATTGCAGAGAGACATTGATAGGATGCAGAAGTGGCTGAGAAGTGGCAGATGGAGTTCAACCCGGAGAAGTGTGAAGTGGTACACTTTGGAAGGACAAACTCCATGGCAGAGTACAAAGTAAATGGCAGGATACTTGGTAGTGTGGAGGAGCAGAGAGATCTGGGGGTACATTTCCACAGATCCCTGAAAGTTGCCTCACAGGTAGATAGGGTAGTTAAGAAAGCTTATGGGGTGTTAGCTTTCATAAGTCGAGGGATAGAGTTTAAGAGTCGCGATGTAATGATGCAGCTGTATAAAACTCTGGTTAGGCCACACTTGGAGTACTGTGTCCAGTTCTGGTCACCTCAGTATAGGAAGGATGTGGAAGCATTGGAAAGGGTACAGAGGAGATTTACCAGGATGCTCCCTGGTTTAGAGAGTATGCATTATGATCAGAGATTAAGGGAGCTAGGGCTTTACTCTTTGGAGAGAAGGAGGATAAGAGGGGACATGATAGAGGTGTACAAGATAATAAGAGGAATAGATAGAGTGGATAGCCAGTGCCTCTTCCCCAGGGCACCACTGCTCATTACAAGAGGACATGGCTTTAAGGTAAGGGTTGGGAAGTTCAAGGGGGATAATAGAGGAAGGTTTTTAACTCAGAGAGTGGTTGGTGCGTGGAATGCACTGCCTGAGTCAGTGGTGGAGGCAGATACACTAGTGAAGTTTAAGAGACTACTAGACAGACATATGGAGGAATTTAAGGTGGGGGGTTATATAGGAGGCAGGGTTTGAGGGTCGGCACAACATTCTGGGCCGAAGGGCCTGTAATGAGCTGTACTATTCTATGCTCTATGCTATGCTATGTTATTGAGTCTTAATTCAGTGGTTGGTAAGTTGATGGAGAAGATCCTGAGATCCTGATTTATGAACATTTGGAGAGACATAATATGATTAGGGATAGTCAGCATTGCTTTGTCAAAGGCAGGTCATGCATTATGAGCCTGATTGAATTTTTTGAGGATGAGACAAAACACATTCATGAAAGTAGAGCTGTAGATGTAGTGTATATGGATTTCAGCAAGACATTTGATAAGGTACCCCATGAAAGGCTTATTGAGAAAGTAAGGAAGCATGGGATCCAAGGGGACATTGCTTTGTGGATCCAGAAATGGCTTGCTCACAGAAGGTAAAGAGTCATTGTAGATGGGTCATATTCTGCATGGAGGTCAGTGACCAATGGTGTGCCTCAGGGATCTGTTCTGGGACCCCTTCTCTTCGTGATTTTTTTATAAATGACCTGGATGAGGAAGTGGAAGGATTGCTGATGACACAATGGTTGGAGGTGTTGTGGATAGTGTGGAGGGCTATCAGAAGTTACAGTGGGATATTGATAGGATGCAAAACTGGGCTGAGAAGTGGCAGATGGAGTTCAACCCAGATAAGTGTGAAGTGGTTCATTTTGGTAGGTCATATATGATGACAGAAGATAGTAGTAATGGTAAGCCTCTTGGCAGTGTGGAGGATCAGAGGGATCTTGGGGTCCGAGTCCATAGGACACTCAAACGCAGCTTGACTATGTGGTTAAGAAGGCATACGGTGCATTGTCCTTCATCAACTGTGGGATTGAGTTTAAGAGCTGAGAGGTAATGTTGCAGCTTTATAGGACCCTGGTCAGACCCCACTTGGAGTACTGTGTTCAGTTCTGGTCACCTCACTACAGGAAAGATGTGGAAACCATAGAAAGGGTGCAGAGGAGATTTACAAGGATGTTGCCTGGATTGGGGAGCATGCCTTATGAGAACAGGTTGAGTGAACTCAGCCTTTTCTCCTTGGAGCGGCGGAGGATGAGAGGTGACCTGATAGATGTGTATAAGATGATGAGAGGCATTGGTCATGTGGATAGTCAGAGGCTTTTTCCCAGGGTTGAAATAGCTAGCACAAGAGGGCATAGTTTTAAGGTGCTTGGGAGTAGGTATAGAGGAGATGTCAGGGGTAATTTTTTACGCAGAGATGGTGGTGGAGGAGGGTCTTTTAAGAGACTTTTGGATAGTTACATGGAGCTTAGAAAAATAGAGGGCTATGGCTAACCCTCGGTAATTTCTAAAGTAAGTACATGTTCAGCACAACATAGTGGGCTGAAGGGTCTGTATTGTGCTGTAGGTTTTCTTTGTTTCTATGAGGAGGGATTTATTTAGCCATGGGTGGTGTGCCTGTGGAATTCATTGCCACAGGCAGTTGTGAAGGCCAGGTCACTGAGTGTATTTAAAGCAGCTGTTGATAGGCTCTTGGTTAGCTGGTATGTTGAGGGATGCAAGAGGTGGGTAGGTTGGGTTGAAAGGGATAATGGGTTGGCTGTGGACCGGAATCGGTGGGCCAGGTAGCCTGGATCTGCTCCTAGGCCTTATGGTCTTATCCCTTCTCTCTTTTTCCATTCCTGCTTCCGGTTCACCTCTCGCTCTTCTCCTCAGTTATTCATCACCTCCTGTGGTTCCCCTCCCTGTTCTGCTGTTTACCTCTTCCACCCATCACCTCCCAGCTTCTTACTTCATCTACCTTCCCCCTCACCTGGCTTCACCTATCACCTGCCAGCTTGTCCTCCTTCCCCTCCCTCCCACTACCACCTTACTCTGGATTCTGCCCCCTTTCTTTTCCAGTACTGATGAAGGGTCTCGGCCCAAGTCGTCGACTGTTTATTCCTCTCCACAGATGCTGCCTGACTTGCTGAGTTTCATGGTTGGGATCTGGCGTCTCCAGTCAGTGCTGCCCTCCAGTGTTCAATTGGCAGAAGGACAGGCTGGATTGCCGGGAACTATACCATCAATGTGCATGTCACTCAGGGACTTGGACTATACATGTTTTCTGGCGTAATGACGTGTGTGTTTTTTGTCTCGCTATTTTGAATGTATGTTATGCTCTTGGGCCCCAGAGGCACACTGTCTCATTCGACTGTATCTATGTATGGTCAGAATGATAGTTAAACTTTATTGATTTGATTTTTGCTCAAGACTTGCAGCATCTGCCAAATCGCTAGCCTCCACCATCCCCATCTGCTCTCCTCCCTCAGCCCCTGTACCGAGCAGCTACTCAGCCCTCCCAACTCCCTCTGCTGTGTGTCAGCAGTCCTTTCAGTGAATGTTCCCAGGAATTCCAACTGGGAGTTTCTGTCGTGGGCTGGCCGGGTGGGGAATGTCGTGAAATTGACCGTGCGTGTATGAAGGGGAGTGATACCTGTGCCCAGTGATGTGTGGGCTAAAGCTCTTGTCTCCCTCTGCCCAGGACTGAAGGGGACGTATCAGGGGCTAACAGCGACGGTTCTGAAGCAGGGATCCAACCAGGCCATCCGTTTCTTCGTCATGACTTCACTGAAGAATTGGTACAAAGGTAATGTTCATGTGACGGTAAGGTATAGGACCAGAGCTGGGCCATTCAGCCCAGTGAGTCTGCTTCACTACTGAGTTATGGCTGATTGTTTTTTCTCTTACAGCCCATTCTCCCACCTTTTCCCAGAAGCCCTTAACCTTCTGACTAATCAAGAACTTGTCTCTCTCAGCCTTAATATAACTAAAGACTTGATTCACCACCCTGTGGCTGAAGAAATTCCTCCTCATCTCTGTTCTAAAGGGACATCCCTCCACTCTGAGGCTGTGCCCTTGGAGTATAGACTCTCCTATAAACGGAAACATCCTCTCCACATCCACGCTGCCCAGGCCCTTTATTGCCCGGTATATTTCTCCTCAGCAATCTTCCTGTACAGGCCCAGTGGCATCCAACACCCCTCAGACAGTACTTCAAACTAACATGGTCAGAGGGAGAAGGTGCAGACACCTCCTCAGAGAACTCTGGAAGTCAGGAGTAAACCTGGGTCTCCGTGGTCCAGACAGGCAACAGATCGACCTACTGGGCAGAGACCATGAGAGGGCCTGTCCCATGGGTGAGGTCCCTTCTGTGCTGAAAGATCTGACTGTCACAGAGGAGAGCAGAAGAGATTACACTGCTAGCATCCTTTGCTCCAGCCCAGGTTTACAAATAAATACATGTGTGTGTGTATACGTATAAAATAATATGTATGTACATGTACGGGGTCTTTCTTTTGTTACATTTAAAATGGCGACTTTGTTATGTTAATCTGGGGAATGCGGCTTTGTTGTGCTTTAACGCTGAAGGGAGTTTGCGCTAACAGTTTGTTTTACTTTAAAATGAGATAACAGGGTTCTATTAGCCAATGGGTGGTTATGTATCGTTTTGTTTTCGGATACCATGCTGTATGATATGACTGTGGACTGAGTTTTGGTGGGGGGTCGGAGGAGAGACGAGGAAGACCGCGGACGTGTGGAGAGGCTCCGGTCGATCACTCAGGGTGGTCCCGAGCCGTGAGTCGACGGAATTCGGGTGGTCGTCTGACGTCGAATTGAGCTCCAACGTAGCGCGCAAAGAACTTGGACTTTGATAAGTGTTGGCGCCTTTTCTTTCATTACTTTCCTCTCTGTATCAAATGTATATTAATGTCATAGAATTAGTAATATCTATAAAGTGTATTTGTTAAAATTTACTGGGTGTGCTGGCTGATGATTGATTTTTGTGATTGATTCGGGCGGCAACCGACCCTGTGGGGAGTGTTGAAGCAGGTGCTGGGCGGGATTTCCCCTAGACATACACGAGCCAATATAACGGAACGTTACAAGTGGGGGCTCGTCCGGGGTTTGGACTTTTCGGGAAAGTTGTACTTGTCATTGTGGTAAGTGGTGTGAAGATGGATCGAGATAAGATTGTAAGTTAGTGTGAATTGGAAGAGGTACCGGTGAATCATGCATGTGTGGTAAGCGGGGTCGATTATCTCATCCCGACAGAGGTACTGGTGCGAGGGTTGAGTTTGATTAAAGGTATCGGGCAGGTAGAACTTGTAGCTAGAAGGGGTGGGAAAGAACTGGAGGCTAGCTGGATGTTGATGCGGACGAGTGCCGACGTCATGACTTTAGAACTACCAGCGACAGTCCACGCCCCGGGGGAGGCGGGGCCGTGGGGTCTCCACACTCTCGCCGAGGACGCAAGTGAGGAGGTGCCGGAGGAGGAGGAGCTAGATGAGGCCCCCAGGGGGGTGCCCGTAGCCAGGGGTGGAGGTGTGGAGTGGGAAGGTTTGGCCAGGCCCGGCCCCCATGGGTGGGATGAGACTGCCGAGTTAATGGCTGCCATTACCTCCCTGGCGAGAAGGGTTGAGGGGCCCCGCCCGAAGCTGAGAATTTTCTCGGGAGCCAAGCCCACCCTGGAAGGGGAGGATGACTATGATACCTGGGTTGAGGATACATCCCAATTGTTAGAGGTGTGGCCAGTTTCGGATGAGGAAAAGAGACAGCGATTGGTGGAAAGCTTAAGGGGCGAGGCGGCCCGGGTGGTCCGCGATCTGAGAGCGACACGCCCCTTGGCTTCCCTATCGGAATGTTTGGACGCTTTGGAGGAAGTGTTTGGACTGTCAGGGGATCCCTGGCGGCATTTAGCGGAGTTTCAACGGATGGGGCAGAGAAGAGGGGAAAAGCTCTCAGACTATGCTTTCAGGCTGGAAGCAAAGCTTACGGGGTTGCTGCGACGAGGGGTAGTGAAGGAGGACAAAGTGGCGGAGTTAAGGATGAGCCAGATATGTAGCGGTTCCTGGGAGGATTGACAGAGTGGCTTGGAGTGTACGGCAGTCATTTAAGCAGAGCCCCCCTCCATCATTCGGACAGCTGATCCGAGAGGTACGGGCCGAGGAGTGTGCTTTGGGCTGACCAGGGGGCTCGGACCCTCAGGGACGGTCTTCAGCGGTTCAGGAGGTGATAGTCGGGGTGAGACCAGAGAAATCCAAGGGGTCTTCGGGGTCCGTATCGGGAGGAGAGAGGCGGCGAGTAGTGGGTGCTATAACTGTGGGAGAGAGGGGCATTTCTGCCGGGAATGTGAGTGGCCGGGGGCATGCTACTGCTGTGGGGAAGCTGGCCACTTGCGGAAGGATTGTGAGAGACGAGATGCGCCGAGGGGGGGAGAACTTTTTGGAGACCCTCTCGGTACACCCCGTGTTCCGAGCGGTGTACGAAGGAGTGAGTGACCCCCAGGGGCTGGATCCTGAGTGCAAACGAGGGACGGTGTGGTGCACTCAGGCGAGGCCTAAGGTGATACGGCCAGGGGAGGCGGCATTAGTGATGGGGACCCCCAGATTCCCCGGATTACCGCCGGGCGAGTCCCTGCTAGTAGATGCCCCCGACGACCTGGAAAGGGAGTCCCAGTTCCCGACTGGGGCGCTAGTGAGACCTGAATTGCAGAGGCCCTCAGCTGTACAGGCACGGCAGATGGGGGTGATGGTAAGGAACATAACGGAGAGGGAGATCACCTTTAAATGCGGGATGCCCCTCGCGCACTTGTTCCCGGTGACGGTGATGTCCAGCGCCCCCGTGAAGCCCACCGGAGGGAAACTATTGGGAAACGGGGGGCGGCTGACCGAGGAGGCCTTTAATTTTGAAAACTCCCCTGTACCGCCGGCGTAAAGAGCAGGCTGGTGGAGAAGATGCTGAAGTTAGGGGATGTCTTTTCTCAGGGCGAGTTTGATGTAGGATGTTCCAAGAGCTCTCGGCACACCATTCGGGTAACAAATGACACCCCGTTTAGGGAGAGGTCGCGGCGGTTGGCCCCAGCAGATGTGGAGGATGTGCGGCAGTACTTGCGGCAGTTGAAGGACGCAGGGATTATTGTGGAGTCCCGAAGCCCCTATGCGTCCCCCATAGTGGTGGCAAGGAAGGAAAATGGGAAGGTATGCCTGTGCGTGGACTATAGGACCCTGAACCGCCGCACTGTTCCCGACCAATATACGGTCCCGAGGGTGGAAGATGCCTTGGCCTGTCTGAGTGGTGCACAGTGGTTCAGTGTATTGGATTTGCGGAGTGGGTATTACCAGATTCCGATGAGCGAGACTGATAAGGAGAAGACAGCCTTTATCTGCCCCCTGGGGTTTTTCCAGTTTGAACGAATGCCCCAAGGCATCTCGGGGGCTCCAGCCACCTTCCAGCGGCTCATGGAGCGGACAGTGGGGGACATGAACCTGCTGGAGGTATTGGTGTACCTGGACGACCTGATAGTGTTTGGATCTACGTTGGAGGAACATGAGGAGTGGCTGCTGAAGGTGCTGAGTCAGCTGAAGGAGGAAGGGTTAAAACTTTCCCTGGATAAATGTCAGTTCTGTAAGACGTCAGTCAGTTATGTTGGGCACATAATCTCGCGAAATGGAGTGGCCACCGATCTGGATAAGATGGCCGCAGTCACCACCTGGCCGAGACCTCAGAAGGTGAGCGCCTTACGCTCGTTTTTGGGGTTTTGCGGATATTACCGGCGGTTCGTGAAAGGATATGCGAAAAAGAGTCATCCATTGAACCAGCTGCTGTGTGGCTATCCACCTGTGGGGAGGAGGAGGAAGGGAGACCGAGGGTCGGAGGTAGGAGGATACTTGAACCCGGGAGAGCCTTTTGGATCGAGGTGGGATGCTCAATGTGAGGAGGCGTTCCAATCTCTGAAAAGGGTGCTGACGCAGGCCCCAGTGTTGGCTTTTGCTGATCCCCGGAAGCCGTATGTTCTACACACTGATGCCAGTCACGACGGTCTGGGGGTTGTTCTGTACCAGGAACAGGGAAACGGATTGAGGCCGGTAGCATTTGTCAGTCGGAGTTTGTTGCCATCTGAGAGAAACTATCCCACTCACAAGCTGGAGTTCTTGGCGTTGAAATGGGCGGTGGCGGACAAGTTGAGTGACTACCTATATGGGGCCCAGTTTGAGGTGAGAAATGATACAACCCCCTCACTTATACCCTGACCTTGGCGAAGCTGGATGCTACTGGGCACCGGTGGTTAGCAGCCTTGTCTGCCTATGAGTTCAGCCTGAAGTACCGCCCGGGGAGTCGGAACATCGATACAGATGCCCTGTCTCGTCGGGCGCACGACGAGTCGGGCACGGCCGAGGAGTGGAAGAGTGTCCCCGCCCAGGGAGTAAAGGTCATGTGTCAAGTTGGGAGTGACGGGGAAGTGGGAGCACAGATGGGAACGGATCGGGCAGTAGATCAACTGGGGGCTGACGATGACGTGCTACCCACTGTTTACTGTAATGTGACTGCTCTGAGGAACAGGCAGCTGCCGGAGTTGAGTCCCCAGGAAGTGGGGGCGGCTCAGCGTGATGACCCGCGCATTGGCACTATCTGGTACGTGATTAGCCGGGGTGATATGGGGCAGGTGGAGAAGGCGAAGCAGCCTCCGTTCCCCTACTACTGAAGGAGTGGCTCGGTTGAAGCTGAAGAACCACGTCCTGTACCGGGTCACGTTGCCTCCGGACCACCCCCGGCGCTGGCAGCTGGTCATGCCTGAGAAGTATCGGAAGACTGTGCTCCAGGCTCTACATGATGATTCCGGGCACTTGGGGGTAGAGAAGACCTATGGATTAGTCAAGGACCGGTTTTACTGGCCCCGGATGAGGGGGGAGGTGGAAGAATACTGTAAGACCTGTAGTCGTTGCGTCGGGAGGAAGACCTTCCCTGCGCAGGCGGCCCCGTTATCCCACTTGCAGCGTGCGGGACCCCTGGACCTGGTGTGTATAGATTTCCTGTCTATTGAGCCGGACACCAGCAATACCGCGAATGTCTTGGTCCTCACGGATCACTACACTAGATATGCGCAGGCTTTTCCTGCTAAGGATCAGAAAGCGACTACAGTGGCGAAGGTGTCGTGGGAGAAGTACTTTGTTCATTATGGCCTTCCCCGGCGGATCCACAGTGATCAGGGACGGGACTTCGAGAGCAGGCTTATCCATGAATTGCTGGATATGCTTGGGGTTGAAAAGTCCAGAACCACCCCCTATCACCCACAGGGTGATCCTCAGCCCGAGTGGTTTAACCGGACCCTGCTGGACATGCTCGGCACCTTGGAGATTGGACAGAAGAGTAAGTGGAGTCAGCACATTGCCCATTTAGTTCATTGTTACAATTGTACTCGCAATGATGCTACGGGGTACTCGCCCTACTATCTGATGTTCGGACAGGAAGCGAGGTTGCCCATTGATCTGTGTTTTGGGACTGAAGCGGGGGAAATACCTTCGAAGCTATGTCTGAAGTACGTGTCCGATATGAGGAGAGAGTTGAAAAGGGCGTACGAGTTGGCTGAGGCGGCAGCCACCAAGCAGAACCAGCTGAATAAAAGGAGGGATGATCAGAAGGTAAAGTTCGTCCAGCTATTGCCGGGAGACCGAGTCCTTATCCAGAATTTAGGACTACAGGGTAAGCACAAGTTGGCGGACCGTTGGGCAGCCACCCCATATGTGGTGGAGAGTCAGATGCCGAATCTCCCGGCTTACCGGGTGAGACCTGAGGCGGGCAGGGGCCTGTCAAAGTACTCCATCGGAACCACCTGTTGCCTCTGGGTCGAGAGGTGAAGATGGACCCAGAGCCCGAATGCGAGTTTACTCCTATTATGAGGATTATGCGAGGGCGCGGAGCGCGGGAAGAGCCCGCTGCGAAGAAAACGAGAAGGGATACGTCATCGGAAAATGATGATTCGGACGTGTGGTACCTGCTTCCGTTCGCTGATTCCCCGGTGCCGGGAGAAGAGACTCCTGGCCCTTCCATCACTGAGTCAGGGGATCCGAGGGAGGGTGTTGCAGAGCCGCCTGTATTACAGCCGGGATTGGGGGAGGGTGTTGCAGAGCCGCCTGTATTCCAGCCGGGATTGGGGGAGGGTGTTGCAGAGCCGCCTGTATTACAGCCGGGATTGGGGGAGGGTGTTGCAGAGCCGCCTGTATTCCAGCCGGGATTGGGGGAGGGTGTTGCAGAGCCGCCTGTATTACAGCCGGGATTGGGGGGAGGGTGTTGCAGAGCCACCTGTATTCCAGCCGGGATTGGGGGGAGGGTGTTGCAGAGCCGCCTGTATTCCAGCTGGGATTGGGGGAGGGTGTTGCAGAGCCGCCTGTATTACAGCCGGGACTGGGGGAGGGTGTTGCAGAGCCGCCTGTATTCCAGCTGGGATTGGGGGAGGGTGTTGCAGAGCCGCCTGTATTACAGCCGGGACTGGGGGAGGGTGTTGCAGAGCCGCCTGTATTCCAGCCGGGACTGGGGGAGGGTGTTGCAGAGCCGCCTGTATTACAGCCGGGATTGGGGGAGGGTGTTGCAGAGCCACCTGTATTCCAGCCGGGATTGGGGGAGGGTGTTGCAGAGCCGCCTGTATTCCAGCCGGGACTGGGGGAGGGTGTTGCAGAGCCGCCTGTATTACAGCCGGGACTGGGGGAGGGTGTTGCAGAGCCGCCTGTATTCCAGCCGGGATTGGGGGGAGGGTGTTGCAGAGCCGCCTGTATTACAGCCGGGATTGGGGGAGGAGAGGGTGGAGGCAAAACCCGAGCCAGAGGGCTCACAGGGGCAGAGGGATCCCGGTGAGGGGGAAGGTCTGACAGATAGGCCCGAGGGGTCAACTGGGGTGTCTGAACAGGGAGAGTCAGCAGAGGAAGTACAGAGGCCTCAGAGGAGTAGGCATCCCCCGGAAAGACTCACTTATATAGCGCCGGGAGAGCAGGGTGTGATCTCTACTGCCCTGCAAAGTTACGTCACTGCTTTATGCACCTGGGTTGGGTTTTGTGTTTTACAAGGAGCACCGGTGAACTCTGTTAACGTCATGAGGGCATGACTTTTTGTGGTGGGGGGAGAGCGTACGGGGTCTTTCTTTTGTTACATTTAAAATGGCGACTTTGTTATGTTAATCTGGGGAATGCGGCTTTGTTGTGCTTTAACGCTGAAGAGAGTTTGCGCTAACGGTTTGTTTTAAAATGAGATAACAGGGTTCTATTAGCCAATGGGTGGTTATGTATCGTTTTGTTTTCGGATACCATGCTGTATGATATGACTGTGGACTGGGTTTTGGCGGGGAGTCGGAGGAGAGACGAGGAGGACGGCGGACGTGTGGAGAGGCTCTGGTCGATCACTCAGGATGGTCCCGAGCCGTGAGTCGACGGAATTCGGGTGGTCGTCTGACGTCGAATTGAGCTCCAACGTAGCGCGTGAAGAACTTGGACTTTGATAAGCGTTGGCACCTTTTTTTTTCATTACTTTCCTCTCTGTATCAAATGTATATTAATGTCATAGAATTAGTAATAACTATAAAGTGTATTTGTTAAAATTTACTGGGTGTGCTGGCTGATGATTGATGTTTGTGATTGATTTGGGCGGTGACCGACCCTGTGGGGAGTGTTGAAGCAGGTGCTGGGCTGGATTTCCCCTAGACATACACGAGCCAATATAACTGAACGTTACATACACAATACTGTATTTGTCAATGTGCAGGGGAGAGGTAGTTTGTGAATCTGTCGGGTGTAAAGGATGTTGGGAATGGTGAGGGTGGAGTGCCACAGGAGGGGTGTGGGACGGGTGGAAGGGCTGGGGAGGGTGGTGCAGATGCAGATACACCCAATCCAATAATGTTGAGCATGGATGTTAAAGCCCTGGAAAGGCTGTGGAGAAAATCTCTTGAAAGAGAATACACTCCTTGGAATAAAGAATTTTAAAGTGTTCAAACTCCTCCAGAGTTGTGGATTAAGATGGATAGCTGTAGACGTCTGAGGCTTGTTGATAATTCAGGCAGCAATGCAGGGTGATCACCTGCAGCTGCTGGAAATCCAAGCAACACATACAAAATGCTGGTGGAACTCAGCAGGCCAGGCAGCATCTATGGTGATGAATGAACAGTGCTCACTCGTTACCACAGATTCTGCCTGGCCTGCTGAGTTCCTCCAGCATTTTGTGTCTGTTGCTTGTTTTGGTAGGCCTACATTTGTACTTCTGGGACACACAGCTCGTTGGGTGGAAGGAGAAGGTGGTATGGAAGAGAAGTAACCTGCAGGGCACAGGACCATCGGGATTGCCGGTTCCCTGAACAAGGAGGGTCGACGTGCCTCTGACCAACTGACTGCAGTAACTCTCTCTTTTCCTTCCTCCCTCAGGGGACAATCCAGCCAAAGAGTTAAACCCTCTCATCACAGGCCTGTTCGGAGCTACAGCTGGGGCTGCCAGCGTCTTTGGTAACACACCCCTGGACGTGATAAAGACCAGGATGCAGGTATGGGAATAATGCTCCTGCCGAGGACTGATGGACTTCCCACGAGATAACTGAGGCAAGAGGGGTGGGGCAGACAAAATAGTGGGTTATTTAGTGGCAGGAGAGAGGGGAATCTGGACTTCCTTGTCGTCATCATCTTCGTCATTATGTGCCATGTTGTATGATGCCGGCAATAATGTCTTCAATCTGTCTTTAATCGATTGTCTTTTCTCTATCCATGACAGGATTGTTCTTGGCAAATTTTTCTACAGAAGTAAGAGTTCAGCACGGACTAGAAGGGCTGAGATGGCCTGTTTCCGTGCTGTAATTGTTATATGGTTATACATATGGTTATATATGGTTAAGTGGTTTGCCATTGCCTTCTGGGCAGTGCCTTTACAAGATGGGTGACCCCAACCATTGTCAATACTCTTCAGAGATTGTCTGCCTGGTGTCAGTGGTCACATAACCAGGACTTGTCATATACACCGGGGGCTCGTACAACCATCCACCACCTGCTCCCATGGTTTTGTGTGACCCTGATCGGGGGCTAAGCAGGTGCTGCACCTTGCCCAAGGGTGACCTGCAGGATAGCGGAAGGAAGGAGCACCTTACACCTCCTTTGGTAGAGATGCATCTCCACCCTGTCACCTACCTACCACTCTGTATAAAAAGCCTACCCCTGGCATGCCTCTTATACTTTCCTCCAATCACCTTAAAAGTATGTCCCATTGTGTTAACCATTTCTGCCCTGGGAAAAAGTCTCTGGCTATCCAGTATATCTACGGCTCTTATCATCGTGTACACCTCTATAAAGCCACTTCTATTCCTCTTCGTTACGAAGAGAAATCCCTAGCCCGTTTCTGTGCTTCTCTCCCTCTGTCCAAGTTCCTGTTCAATTGCCTCATATCTCATCCGAGCACCTCCCTTGGCTGCAGACTACAGATACAGATTCATAGTGAGAGCTCTGCAGTCACGGCCTATCCCTCCGCGTACAGTACTGTGCAAAAGTCTTAGGCACATCTCTGTAGCAAGGGTGCACAGTGCAGTATTTGTCAATGTGGAGGTATGTCTCAGTGTTGAGGTTAACTGGTCACTGTAAGTTGTCCTGTGATCAGGTTAGTGTTAAATCAGTGGGCTGTTGGGTGGTGCAGCTCATTGGGATGGAAGGGCCTGTTCTGTGCTGTATCTCTAAATAAATAAATACAGGCCGTGTCCTCAGACCCCCTATGTTACCCCCTGTGTACTCAGTGCTCTAACTCCATCTGAAAGTTTTAGATTTATTTTTATTTTAATTGAGAGATGCAGCATGGAACAGGCCCTTCGAGCCGCGCCACCCAGCGACCCCGATTTAAACCCAGCCGCGGCACCCAGAAAACCCCCGACTGAAACCCAGCTGAGGCACCCAGCAAAGCCCCGACTTAAACCCAGTCACAGCACCCGGCAACCCCCGACTTAAACCCAGCTGCGGCACCCAGCGACCCCCGACTTAAACCCACCCGCGGCACCCGGCAAACCTCCGATTTAAACCCAGCCGCGACACCCAGCGACCCCCGACTTAAACCCAGCTGTGTTGCCCAGCGACCCCCAACGTAAACCGAGTCGCAGCACCCAGCAAACCCCCGACTTAAACCCAGTCGTGTCGCCCAGCGACCCCCAACGTAAACCGAGTCGCAGCACCCAGCAAACCCCCGACTTTAACCCAGCTGTGTTGCCCAGCGACCCCCAACGTAAACCCAGCCGCAATACCCAGCAAACCCCCGACTTAAACCCAGTCGTGTCGCCCAGCGACCCCCAACGTAAACCCAGCCGCGGCACCCAGCAAACCCCAATTCAACCCCAGCCTAATCACGGGGCAATTTGCAATGATCAGTGAACCTACCAACTGCACATCTTTGGACTGTGGGAGGAAACCAGAGCACCCGGAGAAAACCCAGACGGTCACAGGGAGAACATACAAACTCCTTACAGACAGCGGCGAGAATTGAACCCAGGTCTCTGGTACTGTAAAGTGTTGTGCTGATCACTACACTACCGTGCGATGGGAATTGAACCCGGGTCACTGGTACTGTGAACCGTTGTGCTCGTGCAGCTGGTTATATCAGTGGTGTTGAGGTTAAGAGGTTCAGGTTTCTCGGAGTGAACATGAGCAATAGACTGTCTTGGTCCAAACGTGTAAACACCGTGACCATGAAAAGGCACCAGTACCCCTCCCTGCTCAGGAATCCGAAGAAATGTGACAAATCCCGTTTAACCTTCCCAGAATTGCAACTGATGCACCATTGAAAGAATCTTATTCCGATGCACCCATGGTTTGGCATGGCAACTGACCACCAGAAACTGCAGAGTTGTGGACACAGCTCAGCACATCACAGAAACCAGCCTCCTCTCTGTGGACCACGTCCACATTTCCTCCTGCCTTGGTAAAATAGCCAGCATAATCAAAAGAGAAATACCCTTCCCACCCTAAATATTCTCTCTTCTCCCTCCTCCCTTCAGGCAGAGGGTACAAAAACCTGAAAGTACATACCAGCAGGCTCAAGGACAGCTTCTATCTCATTCTTTGCAGGCTGTTGAATGGTTCACTTGGAATGGTCTCACAATCTAACTTGCTTTTGCTTTGTTTTCTGCCTGTACTTTCTCTGTAACTGTGACACTTTACTCTACATTAAGTTGTTTAACCTTGTGCTACCTCTATGCGCTATTGCCAGGAACAACACTGATGCACTGGCCACGAGAGTATTACGATGATGATGGCAGTGTGTGGAATGCACTACTAGGGGTGGTGGTAGGGGCAGGTACATTAGGGACATTTCTGAGACTGTTAGATAGGCACGTGAAGTAAACTGGAGACTTTGTGAGAGGGAGGCATTAACCGGATCTTGGAACAAGCACAAAATGCAGGAGGAGCTCAGCAATTAAGCAGTGTCGATGCAACACACATAAAAATTGCCGGTGAACACAGCAGGCCAGGCAGCATCTATAGGAAGAGGTACAGTCAACGTTTCGGGCCACGAAAAGCAGTGTCGATGGAGAGGAATGAATAGTCAATGTTTTGGAGCCGAGAATCTTCACTGATTGATCTGGAAGTATGTTAAAGGATTAGCACAACATTGTGGGCTGAATGGCCTGCACTGTTCTGCAGTTCCAATGCCAGCAAATGGGGTTAATGGAGATGGGCAAAGTGCTCTGTACGGACATGGGGGCCAAAATGCTTGTTTCTCTGATGGGACAGCACAGGGGCATTGAACCGAATGGCCTGCATGTTGTCAGACTGAATGTGCCACTGTGGTTGAGAAGGGTACAGATTGACTCCTTGGCATCAGGTGCCCCTGGAGCCCCTGGGAATGGGCAACTGAGCCAGATTCCTCCTCACTGACCCGGAGACATGAGGGATGAGACTTATCCATTGGTAGGGGAGGGGCTGCTGGATGCTGGGTATTAGGGAGGTGGTCAGACAGAAAACAGCAGGCCTATAGAACATAGAACAGTATCGCACAGGAAGAGGCCTTTCGGCCCAGAATATTGTGCTGAACCAACTAATAAACCAAATCAAAAACACCCAAACACTAATCCCTCCAACCTACACCATGTCCATAAATCCCTCCATCTTCCTCACATCCATGTGCCTATCCAAATATCCCTTAAAAGCCTCTAATGTATTTCCCTCTACCACCAGACCAGGCAGCACATTCCAGGCATCCACCTCTCTCTGAGTAAAAAAGACTTAACCCTCACATCCCCCTTGACCTATCCCCTCTCATGTTGAATGCATGTCCTCTGGTATTAGACATTTTTATCCCAGGAAACAGATACTCTCTGTCCTCTCTAACCTTGCCTCTTATAATCTCATAAACCTCTATCAGATCTCCCCTCAGCCTCCGGTGCCCCAGAGAAAACAACCCAAATTTATCCAGCCTCTCATGATAGGCACATGCCCTCTAAACTAGGCAGAACCCTGGTCAACCTCTTCTGCACCTTCTCCAAAGCCTCAACATCCTTCCTATAGTGGGGTGACCAGAAATGAATGCAATTCTCCAGATGTGGCCTAACCAGAATTTTATAAAGTTGCAGCATAACCTCTTTTAAACTCAATGGTCTTGACCAATAAGCTGCCTTAACAACCTTATCAACCTGTATAGCCACTTTCAAAGAGCTGTGAACTTAGACCCCAAGATCTCTCTGTACTCAGAAACACTGTTAAAGATCTTGCCCTTCACAGTGTACTGTCTCCTTGCATTTGCCCTACTGAGGTGCAAAACCTCACATTTATTTGAGTTAAACTCCATCTGTCATTTCTCAGCCCATATCTGATCTATATTGTGTTGAGTTCTTTGCTCCATCCACAACTCCACCAACCTTGGTATCAGCTGCAAGCTTACTAACCCACCTTATGTAGGATGGAATTGTGTGATTGATTGTGGAGTAGGTTAAGGGGTTGCAGAACAGCATGGGCTGAAGGGCCTGTACAGTGCTGTAATATTCTCTGATGCAGGGTGGAGATATGTCTCTACCAAAGGAGGTGCAAGGCAATCCTCCCCTCTGTTGTCCCGCAGGTCACCCTTGTGCAAGGTGTAGCACCTGCCTAGCCCCCTCCCACCCCGACCAGGGTCACGACCAGGTGGTGGATGGTCGTATGAGCAGCTGGTGCATATCACAAGTCCTGGTTATGTGACCACTGACACTGGGCAGACAATCTCTGAAGAGTATTGGTAATGGCTGGGATCACCTGTCTTGTAAAAACACTGCCCAGAGGAAGGCAGAAAAAGTAGAAAAATTTACCAAGAACAATCATGGTCATTGAAACCACGATCAACCACGTCGTATAGCATGTAACGATGATGATCGATGGTGCAGTCCTGCTGTGGGAAAATGGGATTAGTGTAGATTGTAACAGCTCAGTGTGCTTGGAGGGGTCAAGTGTTGGGTGTGTCCAGTGGGGTGTCCAATCCCCGAGTACTGATGGTCACATCCCAACCCCTGAGGCTGGCTATCCTCTCTGCAGTCTTACATCTTGTCTCATCTCCTCAGGGAATGGAGTCACATAAATACAAGAGTACCTGGAACTGTGCCTTCAAGATCATGAAACACGAAGGGCCCCTGGCGTGAGTGAAATGATTTAAATTCTTAAGCAGCAAAGTGCCACGGGTGTTAAATTACACTGTTTAGTGGTGGATTGGTAGGATAGATACATGAATCTCGGTCAGAAGGTTGTAGCTACACACCCAGCAGGTTCTGAACCCCAGTTATGGGAGACTGTACAGTTCAGTGCAAGTTTAATTGTCATTCTCCATACATGAACACAGCCAAACGAGACAGGGTTACTCCAGAGTCAAGGTAAAAAATACAGTACCGACAGTCAGTCACAGCACAACATTGACATAGCACATATAGTACAAGATATCAGTAAAATACTGTCACATAAAACATTTTGACCAGGTCCCTGAGTCCATGAATGTTGCAGCAGTCTTCTGCTAAGCGGACACTAGGGGGCAGCACCAGCTCCAGCTTGGGCACCGCACCACATCACCTCCGGTGGAGCGTGCCCACCCCAACACCTCCCTCCTGCCGGCTGTAAACAGGCAACAACGCGACTCCCCCTCCGTCCGCCAATAAATCAGTGAATGGGACTTGCAGCATTCCACATTAAGAGTGTTCAACATGCCTTACAATCACAAGAAAAGCGACTCAGACAATCACTGACTGCTAGACTGCCCATTGCCATCGTGCGCCAACTCCTATGGTGCAGGCAGCATCACAGTCTGCCCCAAGTCCAGCACCTTCAGTTTCTCTGCAACCAGCAACTCGCCGATGGGGTAGGCCTGCGGTACTTTAAGTTCTTCATCTCCAGAAGGACTGTGGCACTGTGGTGGTTAGTCCAGACAGTTGGGTGAAGGGTCTGTTCCTTGACGGTTAGTCTAGACAGTGGGCCGAAGGGCCTGTTCCTTGATGGGTAGTCTAGATAGTGCATATTCACAGATCCCTGAAAGTTGCCTCACAGGTAAATAGGGTAGTTAAGAAAGCTTATGGGGTATTAGCTTTCATAAGTCGAGGGATAGAGTTTAAGAGTCACGGGGTAATGCTGCAGCTCTGTAAAACTCTGGTTAGGCCACACTTGGAGTACTGTGTCCAGTTCTGGTCACCTCACTATAGAAAGGATGTGGAAGCATTGGAAAGGGTACAGAGGAGATTTACCAGGATGCTGCTTGGTTTAGGGAGTATGCATTATGATCAGAGATTAAGGGAGCTAGGGCTTTACTCTTTGGAGAGAAGGAGGATGAGAGGAGACATGATAGAGGTGTACAAGATAATAAGAGGAATAGATAATAGAATAGTGGACAGCCAGCGCCTCTTCCCCAGGGCACCACTGCTCAGTACAAGAGGACATGGCTTTAAGTAAGGGGTGGGAAGTTCAAGGGGGATATTAGAGGAAGGTTTTTTACTCAAGAGAGTGGTTGGTGCGTGGAATGCAGTGCCTGAGTCAGTGGTGGAGGCAGATACACTCGTGAAGTTTAAGAGACTACTAGACAGGTATACGGAGGAATTTAAGGTGGAGGGTTATATGGGAGGCAGTGTTTGAGGGTCAGCACAACATTGTGGGCTGAAGGGCCTGTACTGTGCTGTATTATTCTATGTCTGTTAGTCTAGACAGTGGGCTGAAGGGCCTGTTCTATGATGGTTAGTATGGACAGTGGGCTGAGAGGGATGTTCGGTGTAGCCCTCTCTATGATGGGTCCCTGTACATGCAGTCCAATAACTCAGCCACCATGCAACCTTACCACAGACTCTCCTGGGCAGCCTGATGACCTTCATTAAACTCTTCTTCCTCTCTGTATCTCCCTGCTCCCTCTGCCTCCTTGCTATTTCCTTCCCGCTTCCCACTTCTGCCTCTCTCTATCCCCCTCCCCCTCCCCTCCATCCGCTCTCCCCATCTCCCCTTCTCCCACCCTCCCTCCCCCCTCTACCCCCCTCTCCCTACCCCTCTTTCTCCCCCTTCCCACCACCCAAGGTTTTACAAAGGAACAGTCCCACGCCTGGGTCGAGTCTGCTTGGACGTTGCCATCGTTTTTATCATCTACGAGGAGGTGGTGAAGGTACTGAATAAGATATGGAAGACGGACTGAGGCTGCTGGGGGAGGAGAGAAGGCCTGTCGCCATGGCTACCAGAGGTGTGGGTGGGGGGGGTGAAGGGACAAGTCTCACCAAAACGTGGAACCGTGTAAGAGAGAAATAGCCAATGAAGTCAATATATTCCCTTAGTGTTGTCCAGTGATAAAATACTTAGTCTGAGGAAATCATGTTCAGTGATTGAGAAAGTTAATTTATTAATATCATTGGGTGTTCCGTGGACTGGGTGAAGCATTCCATATCAATAGATGGTACACCCTTTTTAATGTACTGTGCCAAAGTGACTGCACTTCCTGGTGTTCTTTATATTTTTTGAGGCGTGGGACAGGGAGAGGTCGCATCTTGTTGCTTCCTATGTCACCACCAGTGCCTAGAGATCGGGGTAAAGGAATGGACTCTCTGGGGTTACATGAAGTGTGGGGTTTGGGGGAAATGGATCATGGCAAAGAATGCTGCAGGGAAATGGTTCTTTGGAGGGGTTGGCGACCTTCTTGACCCCTTGTGACCCTGATCCAGGATCGTGGCTTCCTGCCTTTGAATGAACGGCCATTGCCTCATGGATATCCTCTCACTGGGCTCGGATCCCAGCTGGTTTGAGCTTTCCCATCAATCCCAGGAGGTGCTTGAGAAGACTAGAAAATATGAAAGCTGAGAAGAGACTTCTAGCTGGAGTCTGTAGAGAGGGAGACTTGTCATCAGGGCCAGGAACAGTTGGACAAAAGAGAGTGCACAAAATTATGGACGAACTCAGCATCTATGGAGGGGAATAAATAGTCAATTTTTAGGGCTGAGACCAGGACCGGAAAAGAAGGGCTTCTTTCTGATATTCTGACATCTTCCCCTTCCTCTCTAGTCCTGGTCTCAGCCTGAAACATCGACTGTTTATCCCCCTCCATCGATGCTGCCTGACTTGAGTTCCTCCTGCATTTTGTGCGTGTGACTCATGAGGAGTTAGAAGTGTGCCCGTAACCTGGTCCAAAGGAAAGGCTTCCCCTGTGAATCTAAATTTACCTTTCCAGTTCAAGGTGACTGAGGAAGGGGTAGGCTCATTGTAATTTCCCTGGAGATCATTCTCGAAAACCCGCCTTCGTATTCTGTAAACGCAGAAGAAAGGGAAATATTCCAAATTGCTGTGTTAGAACCGCCGTTCTGTAGGGGTGGGTGAGATTCTGTGGAAGCCAAATGAATTTGCACCTTTAGAGGGTGTCTGTTATCTTCTGGCGGGCTGAAGCTGTGGCTGTGTTCTGTCGTGTAGTTATATTGATCTGCCAAGGAACTGTGTCTGGGCATACAGTCTGGCTGGGAGCAGGGAGCCAAGTGCTGGAGGAACTCATCAGGCCTGGCGGCATCCCTGGAGGGAAAAGGACCCTCTCGACTGAAACGTCAACTGTCCATTCCCCCTCCTCTGCCCACGGTTGGTGCCTGGCCCACTGAATTCCTCCAGATGTCAGCATCTGCAGCCTCTGTTATTGCCAGGGTGACTGCATCCGGCCTGCTTTCAGAGGTGTCTGGGAGAGAGAACGATTTCATCCCCCCCGGTGGGGTGGGAAACACATCCCAGAACTCTTGTCATCGCAGCAGAAACAACTCACCGGAAGTTTTTTTCTTTAAATACCTATTTATATTTACCAAAACGTTTGTGTGTGTGCATATGTGGTTAATGTTCCTTTAAAACTGTGAAATAACATTTACAGGAGTTGAAAATTGCCTTGAAAGACCCTGTGCCCCCTCCTCCCTGCCAATATCATGTAAACTGTTCAAGCCATCCTCTTTCATTCCTGTGTGACCTCTCTTACTGTGGCCAATGTTTACAACGTGATGTATTAATAAATTAACTAATATGCTTCAAATGCTGCAGTCTTGTTATTTTGCAGTTTGTTTGACTGTGATTATAATTTTAGGATTTGGCTAATTTCTAAGCTGTGTGTTTGTGGAGGTTGTGTTTGGAAGGATAAATTGGCAACATGAGAAAATCTGCAGATGCTGGAAGTCAGAGCAATTCACGCAAAATGCCAGAGGAACTCGGCAGGTCAGGCAGCATCTATCCAAGCGGATGGATAACCAATGTTTTGCTCCAAGACCCTTCAACTAGTCTTGATGCTACCTAACTTGCTGAGTTCCTCCAACATTATATTAAAAAATAGCCAGGCAGGCTATAAAACCAATAAACTCTTTAAACAGGAGGAAGTCTGCAGATGCTGGAAACCCAAACCAATACACATGAAATGCTGGAGTCAGGAGCACCTATGGAAATGAATGGAGCCTCTGGGACCCTCAGTCAATGGTTCAGGCTGAGACCCTTCTTCAGGGCTGAGAAGGAAGGGGGAAAGTGGGAGAGGGTGGAAGGAGGCTAGCTGGAAGGTGAAGGTTGAAGCCAAGTGAGTGGGAAAGGTAAAGGGCTGGAAAAGAAGGAATCTGATAGGAAAGGAGAGTGAACCATAGGAGAAAGGGAAAGAGGAGAGGACCCAGGGAGCGGTGATAGGCAGGTGAAAAGTAAAAGGTCAGACTGGGGAATAGAGGAAGGGAGGGGGAATTTTGTTCATCAGAAGGAGAAATCAATATTGATGCCATCAGGTTGGAGGCTACCCAGACAGAATATAAGGTGTTGCTCCTCCACCCTGTGAGGGTGGCCTCATCTTGGCACATAGTGCAATCTGTGAGGCATCCATTGGTCAAGGTCGATATGCAAAACCAGGGGAGTACAATATGGAGAGCAAGCTGTTGCCCATGTGGCAGACGTCCCTGCTCCATGCATCTGATGAACCCAAAGCAATGACAGACTGATAGTTTGGTATCAGCAGTGTTGCAGAAGTTGCCAGTCAGTGTTGAACTCAACATAGGAATGCCTCAGGGACTGCAGCTCTGGATTTTTCCCTCAGGGTTCTACTTCTGAAGCTTTTCCCAGGAGTAGGTATAGTCACAAGGCAGCAGAGGTTTGGGATCAGAGTTTTCCTTTTCCTCCCCTTAAATTACCAGTAATCTCTTTAGACTCTCGAAAAGCAAGAAAAGCAATTGCTAAGGGTTCTAATACTAAATCAAAAAGCAGAGGGCTCAGAGGGCAAACTTGTCTAGTTCCACATTGGAGTTTAAAGGGTTCAGAATTCTGAAAGTTAGTAAGAACCCGAGCGGAGGGAGATTCTATAGGCATCTGTTAGTCTCGTGAGATCATGGATTTGCACCTTGGAAGGTTTCCAGGGCGCAGGCTCGGGCAAGGTTGAATGGGAGACCAGCAGTTGCCCATGCTGCAAGTCTCCCCTCTCCACGTCACCAATGTTGTCCAAGGGAAGGGCATTAGGACCCATACAGCTTGTCACCAGTGTCGTCGCAAAGCAATGTGTGGTTAAGTGCCTTGCTCAAGGACACACACGTTGCCTCAGCCAAGGGTCGAACTAGCGACCTTCAGATCACTAGACCGATGCCTTAACCACTTGGCCACATGCCAACAGGAAGGAGAGAGATAAAGTAATTTAATCCAATGAATAAAATTAGGTCCAAAATTAAATTTTTCTAAGGATGTAAATAGATAGTTCCATTCAACTCTGTGGAAGGCCTTCTCTGCATCCAAAAATATCACACATTCCGATATTTCCTTAGGTGGAGAGTACATAACATTTAACAAATGCCATATATTAAAATAGTAATATTGATTTTTAATAAGTCCTGTTTGATCATCTGAAACTATAGAAGATATAATATTTTCAATTCTGCGAGACAAGACTTCAGATAAAATTTTAGTATCAAAATTGAGTGAAGAGATAGGTCTATATGAAAAACATTCTGTAGGATTCTTATTCTTTTTGAGAATGAGCAAAATGGAAGCTTCGTAAAAAGACTGCGGTAATCTTCCTACCTTAAATGAATCTGGAAGGGTAGAACATAAGTGCGGTATAAGCAAGGAGGAAAAAGCCTTATAAAACTCTCCAGAGAATCCATCAGGTCCTGGGGATTTCCCAGAGTGCAATTCTTGAATAGCCTGAGCAATTTCCTCCTGGGAAATGGGTTCATCCAATTGCCTACTATCATCTATCGATAGATTAGGAATATTTAATTATCTAAAAAATTATTCATTACAATATTATCATTAACGGAGTCAGAATTATACAATTTAGAATAAAATTCCCTGCAAGTGTCATTAATTTCAAGGTGGTCAGTTGTCATGTCCCTATTAATTTTACGTATTTCTTTAATTTGCCGCTTGGCTATAAATGGCTTCAATTGATTAGCCAGTAGCTTACCAGTTTTATCTCCACGAATATAAAATTGACTTCTATATTTTAAAAGTTGGCTTTCAATTGGATACATTAAAAGAAGATCATATTTGGTTTTGGTTTCAATACGTCTCTTAAATGTTTCAGGATCAGGTACCGAAGCATATTTATGGTCCAGTTGTTTTAACTGATTGGCTGGTTCATTTCCCTCTTTGTTAGCTTTTTTAATGATGTTTGCCGGATAAGAAATAATTTGACCCCGGATGTATGCTTAAAAAGTATCCCATATACTAAGACCAGATTTCTTTTCCAATGTATTTTCTTCAAAAAAAAGAGTAATTTGATTCTCCATAAATTTTAAAAAGTCCTCATCGGATAACAGAGTTAAATTAGATCACCAAAATCTACTCATAGGGATAGGACCAGGAAGATTTAAAGATAGAAGTACAGGAGAGTGGTCAGAAATAGCAATCTCTTTATATTCAATCGAGCTAATGGAATCATTTGACTGTCAATAAAAAAAATCAATCCTGGTATAAGAATGATGAACATGAGAGGAAAAAGAATACTCCCTGTCCATCGGATGGAGAAAATGCCAAGCATCAACTATACCATATTTAGTTAGAAAGGAATGGATAAATAAAGCTGATTTATTAAGTGTGGCTGGTTTGATAGATGAGCGATCTAATACTGGATCTAACCAGCAATTAAAATCTCCTCCCATCACAAGAGAGTAAGTACACAAATCTGGCAAAAATGAAAATAGATGTTCAAAAAATCCTGGATTGTCTACAGTGGGGGCATATGCATTAGCAAAAACAATCAATTTACTGTCTAAACTCCCTGATACAATGACAAATCGACCATTAAGACCTGAAACAATTTTGTGCTGAACAAAGGAAACTGTATTATCTACAAAAATTAAAACTCCACTTGATTTTGCATTAAACGAAGAATGGAATTGCATACCCTTCCACTGAGTAAAAAATCATAAGCTATCACAGCTGCGTATATGTGTTTCTTGTAAGAAAATAATGGGTGCTTTTAATTTTTTAATAGAAGCAAACACTTTGTTCTGTTTGATGGGGTGATTCAGTTCTTTCACATTCAAACTAAATAAGTTAATATTTTGAACCATTATAAATACCAATCAACACGTAATTAAAAGATATGGCCTTAAGTTATTAAAACTAGAAAGCAAACCGTAAGGTAAGGTATTCAAACAAGCAATCATATAATCAACCCCACACACACAGAAAAGTAGGCCCTCCCCCCTCCCCCACCCAAAGCGAGAAAACTGACCAATAGGCAGCCAGCGAGCTAAGAACTAAGTTCCCTCCCCAGAAAATCCTGTTGACAAAAACTCTGGTCCTGCAAGATCATTATGTCCCTACCAAGTGTGACGCGGTCCTGAATTACCCCTATTAACTGTGCTTTTGAAGAGAGAGAGAGTGTTATTTAACACCAACAGCTTGTTTTGAAAGAGAGAGAGAGACGAAGACTAACTGTTGGACTGTCACTTTAAGGCACTGGAAGTAACTTCTGGATTTCTGCTGAGTTGGAGAGAGAGGTGGCACCGAGCAGCTCATAAGTTGCTATGGTGACTGAGGACGGTTATTTGATGGACAATCAATGTTATGATTTTTTTGGCAGTGTGTTGATACTTCTCAAGGACATTTGCCTGCTTGCATTTCTTACACAGAGAGAGGAAGGAGGGGTTATTTGAATGACAGCTGGTATCCAGTACGGTGAAATAAATAGGAGGTCAGATGATAGACCTGGGGCACATGTTTTGGACACTGAATGAGCTTTGTTGTGCCCGCAGGAAAAGTGGGTTTTTGGAGGATTGATCAGTCGCTCTTACAGTGAAAAGGAAAGGGGTTGACTGGTGGGGAGTTGTCCATGTGTCCCCCCTTGTCTGGGTGATAGCTCCACCACAGAAAACCGGTCCCCTTCTATTGTGGTTACAGTCAGTGACTTTTAAAGGATTTCGAAGGACAACAAGAAGATCGACGGCACCAGCTCACCTGAAGACTCAAATCTCTCTCCTCTCTCTCTCTCTCTCCATCACTACTGAACTCAATACCATAAACTGAACTGAACTGAACTGAACTTTACTCATCATCGTAAGACTGTATCTTTTTACCCTTAGACTTAAAGAAGCTTGGTTTTTCATACATATATTTCCACACTTACTGATATACTCACTTACATATATAATCATTGCTAACCTGTTTGATTTATCCACATTTATATTACTGTATTGCACAGTTACTAATAAATATCATTAGTTTATAGCAATACTGGGCTCCAAAGTGTTTTCCATCTCTGCTGGTTCTTTATTCCCATCACAGGGTACGTGACACAAGACACAACATAAAAAGAAAAATAACTCAGTATTCAAAAATATAAAAGGATCAGTTTAAACAAATTCAAAGAAAGCTGTATTAAAATAAAGCCTTAAAAAGGGATATAATAAAAAAGTATCAAAAAAAATAACAAAAGACAATGTATGAACAGCCAAAATGTAAGCTTAATGAAACCTTATTTCAAATTCATATTAACTGAAGAAAAAATTGATCAAATAAGAAATATAACAGTTTTAGACTTCATCCTTCAGAAACTCCTTTGCTTCTTCAACCGACTTTATTCTTTTTCACAATTCGTTCTTCAAAACAGTACTCAGACCAAAGGCATAGTTTATATCCTTTATTATAAAATTCTGACATAACTTCGTTATACTTCATGCAATCAGCTATAATATCAGGCGAATAGTCTTCCACAAATCTAACCTTGTAACTTTGGAGATTGATCATTCCTTGTTGATGGTATGGCGAATTAAAAGGTCCTTGATACAAAATTCATGAAAGCTTAGAATGACCGATCTTGGTCTTGCCACCGATGACAATGGCTTTGAAGTCGGAGAGCGATATGCTCGATCTACCTTCGGCTCAGAAGTGAATAAAGCAAGGAATAGCTGTTTCAGAAAGTTTGCAAAAAACTTCGTAGGGTCAGTGCCTTCAATACCCAGAACTTCAAGACCCAGAATTTACAAGTTATTTCTCCTGTTTCTATTTTCTAGACTGATAATCCTTTTCATTATTTTATCATTGGATAAAGATAACTCTTTGCAGACTTCAATTGTATCATCAATGTCCTTTTCAAGTGTCACCAGCTTTGCAGTATTTTCCTGAATTCGGTTCTCATGCTCAGACAAAGTTTGTTGAATCGTATCCAATTTGCCGTTAAGTTGTTGAAACTCCTTAAAAAATTCTGATTTTTGCCGTTTGAGGAAGTCACTGATTGAATCCAAAGTGACTGGGGATTCATCTTCTCTCTCTCTTTCTTTTGCAGACGCTTTGGTTCTTTTCCCAGCCATAGTAAAGCAGTATTAAAGTATTATAATAAGGTTTCAAAAAAAAAGACTGGTAGGAAACAATTAAGTAAACACGGTAGGAGCAATCTGAAACGATGTTACTCCATCAGCTGCCAACAGGGCTCTCGAGTTTTCCTTCTCCTAGATGAGCTTCCAACCGTGGCTGACAAGCTCCATCTGCCCAGAGCAACTGGTATTAAGATGCCACTAACCCACCTTTGCCCCTTCCGTCAGTAGAAACGGTTCCACTGGGCTTAGTAGTTGCGCCACACGTGAAGTCCAGGAGCTGAACTTAGTTGTCAGAGGATATTTGAGGTACACACCATTGGGAGCATTTAATAGGTAGTGGGAGCTTGTCCCTAGTACCAACCCTGGCTATGACAACCTTAAGGAACTATTAATTCAATAGTTCAAGTTTAATTATCATTCAACCACACATGAATACCCATGAATACAGCCAAACAGAACAGCATTCCTCTGTACAAAACACATTACCAACAGTCACATACAGCACAAGACACATATAAGACTGCAGAAAAATAGTCGCACAAAGAAAGTCCAAGTCCCTGAGTCCATGAATGTTGCAGCAGTCTGCAGTCGAACACACTACGGCTTGTTTTCTGCCAAGCCAACACTGGGGGGCAGCACTGACTCTGGCTTGGACACTGCATCACAATGCCTCTGCCATAAACAGGCAACACCACGGCTTGAGGCCTAGTCCTTGCTAAGAGCAAAGCCACACAGCTTTCCCACCATCCACCAGTAAATCAGTGAATCAAACTTGCAGCATTCCACATTAACAGTGTTCAACAGGGTCCTGTGATCACAAGAAAAGTGACTAAGGTAATCACTTGCTGTTAGACTGCGCACCGATCCCTCCGATGCCCCTCTGATGCAGGCAGCAGCACGATCCACACCAAGTCCAGCTGCTTCAGTTCCTTTGCCAACGAGCAACTTGCTCATGGGTAAACCTGCAGTACTTTCAGCTCTTAACGTCCAGCAGGGTCTTGTGATCATAAAGTATATGTTTAAAAAAGATAAAAGCACCTTTGGTTGACTCTGTAGAAGCTGCAGTGTCCGAGTGTGCCAGCATCTTACCAGAAGTACAGTGAAAAGCTTTGTTCTGTATGGATGGTGCATGGATCATTTAATCACATCAGTGCACTGATGTAGTGCAAGGGAAAGCAATACCAGAGTGCAGAGTAAAGTGTTACACTTACAGAGAAAGTGTAGTGCGGGCTGATAATAAAGTGCAAGGCTACTGTTCCCTCTAAGCTGTGAGGGTGCGAGGCCGCACAGTGACTGAAATGCTCCCGTGCACGTAGCCTTCGTTGCTGCGCAGCTGGAATTTTCTTATAAATGTTTTACTGAAGTGGTGTGCAGTTTTCAGACCATGTACAAATTTCCTGCCCAGAGCAATGGTTGGTCCATGCAGCCATAAAAAATAAATAAATTAAAGGGAACAAGCCCATAATGAGGTAGATTGGGAGGTCAAGATTCCACCTTAAAGATCTATTTTGAATAAACTCTTTTCAGGCTTCTAGCTGTGTAATTATAATAAAGTTTTGATGACAAACTCTCCCATCTTCATCAGAGATTATGTCGGGGCTTATTGTGATGGGGTCCTGAATTACCCCTATGAACTGTACTTTTAAAAAGAGAGAGAGTTGTTCAACACCAGACACCTTGTTATTAAGAGAGAGAGAGGCAAAAACTGTTTTGGGATGGTGTTATGGTTTCTCTGCAGCATGTTTACACTTTGCAAGGACACTGGCAGCTTCCAAGTTCTTACAGAGAGAGAAGGGAGGAGCCGCTTGATGGTGAGCTGGTGTTCAGCACGGTGAGATAAAAAGAAGGTCAGATGATAGACCTGAGACACATGGTTTTGGACACTGAATGAGCTTTGTTGTGCCCACAGAAAAGGTGGGTTTTGGAGGATTGATCCGGAGGATCAATCAGTGGCTCTCGCAGTGTGAAAAGGGTGTGACCGGTGAAGAGTTATTCGTGTGTCTGACCCTCGCCTGGGTTGATACTTCCACCTCAGAAGAACGGTCCCCTTTGTTGTGCTAACCTGTTTGACATATCCGCATTTCCGCATTTATATTACTGTATTGCGCAGTTACTAATAAATACCATTAGTTAATAGCAATACTGGACTCCAAAGTGTTTTCCATTTCTGCTGGTTCTTTAACCCCTCATGGGGTACATGACAAAATGTAGTCTGGTGGTATTTATTCCCCCATTGTTCGTCCCTTTTGATTGGCTAGTTTCTGCTCTCCCACCTTGTTTACAATTGAATTCCAGTTCTTACTCAGAGTGAGACCTTGTCTTTGTTAAAATTCTTTTCCTTTAGTTTTATTTCAATGGCTTCCTTCAGCAGTTAACTATTTGTCACATGTACATCAAAGTAACATCAACAACATGAAATATATAACTTTGCATCAATACAGTCCGAGGAGTGTGCTGAGGGAAGCCCACAAGTGTTTTGCCGTGCTTCCAGTGCCAATAGAGCATTGTACAAGAGGTTTGTTCAAGCATCTGATATCAGTGGGAATAAAAGCCATCCTTGAGCCTGGTGATGTGTGCTTTCAGGTTTTTGTTTCTTCTGCCTGATGGGAGGGGGCAGAAGTGAGAATGTCTGGGGAGGGTGAACCTTTGATTATGCCAGCTGCTTCATCAAGGCAACAGGAAGTGTAGGCAGAGTCCATGGAGGGGAGACTGAGCTTTGTCCACTACTCTCTGCAGTTTCTTGCAGTCTTGGGCAGAGGAGTTGCCATACCAAGTCATGATGCATTCGGATAGGGTGCTTTCTATGATGCATCAATAAAAACTGGTGAAGGTCAACATGGACATGACAAATTCCAGGTGAGCCCCAGTCGATCCTGTCCTCTGGTGCTGTTCATTTGGAGTTTGCACGCTCCGCCTATGGCATGTGGGTTTATCCTGGATGCTGCTATTCCTCTCCCACTTTCCAAACCCATAATATGGGTTCGTTGTTCAGTGTAAATTGTCCCTTTATTCGATGAGTGGTTGAAGAAGTCTGAAGGGAAGTTGATGGGGATGGAGAATAAATTGTTCGGTGACGATGGGAGAATGGAATCATGGGATTATGGGATTGCACCATTGGCACTCTGGGCAGGTCACAAAGTCGATTGGTCTTCTGACATGGTGAGAGAGTTGGCATTTGGTAAGGTGGTCTCTTCCACACTCCGGTATCTATAAGCTGTTATGGTATATTCTGGAGGTTCAGGTATACAGCAAATATTAATTTCAACAGCAACTAGTCTTCAGATTTGAATGTAGTCTGTAGATTGAATTTAAAATGCAGCTCAGAACAATTCAAATTTTATTATCAAAGTATGTATAAATAATGCAACCTTGAGATTTGGCTGCTCATGGGCAGCCACAAAACAAGAAACTCAAAAGAACCCAATTTTAAAATAAAGCCCAACGCCCAGTGTGCAGAGAAAGGGGGAAAAAATGAATCAAAACAAATCATGCAAACAATAAAGCAAGCAACAGCGTTTAGAATGAAATTGAGTCCATAAACCCAGAGCCCAGAGCAGCTGGAACAGGCCCAGCCTAGAGCCTCAGTCTCAGTTCATCACACAGTGGGGCAAATCACTGCAAAGCTCACAGATACTAGGCCCGGAGCAGCTGGAATGGGCCCAGTCCGGAGCCTGAGTCTCTATTCATCACAGTGGGGACAAATCACTGTGAAGCTCACAGAACCAGGCAGAGCAGCTGGAGTGGGCTCAGTGATCTGAGTCTCAGTTCATCACACAGTGGGACAAATCACTGCGAGGCTCACAGATACTAGGCCCAGAGCACTCGGAGTAGGCATAGTCCAGAACCTGAGTCTCTGTTCATCACAGTGGGGCAAATCTCTGCGAGGCTCACAGTCACTAGGCCTGGAGCAGCTGGAGTGGGCCCAGTGAACTTATTTCTGTTCATCACAGCGGGGGAAAATCACTGCAAAGCTCACAGACACCAGGCCCAATTCGGAGCCTGAGGCTCTGTTCATCACGGCAGGGCAAATCACTGTAAATTTCACACACACTAGGCCCAGAGCAGCCACAGCACGACAAAGCCTCAGCCTCAGTGGAGTAAAACGTCGCAGAGCAGAACCAGCTCGACTCTCGCCTGTCGCCTCTGGTCCTGACACCTTGCCACTTCAGTCCATCTGGCCCAGCGTTTAGGTTGACCAAGCACTTGGTCGTCCCTCAGACTTGGGCCCAGACCCCGCTACAGCAATATGTTCTGGGCTGTTTCTGGCCCATACTTAACCTTTCCAAATGGGTGCAGTGTTTAGGTGGATCAAGCCTCGTACGCAGTTTAGGTGGACAGGCTCCAAAACAGATCCACTTCAGCTTTTCTCCACTCCACTTGCTCCAACCATGTCTCCGATTCCAACTCCAACTCCACCTCCATCTCTCCTTGAACGTGCCTTTACCTCGCTCCAGCTCCGCTTCGCACCCGCACACCTTGATCCTCAGATTAGCATCACCCCTTCATTGTTTGTGGTGATTATTTACTACAATTTTCCAAATAGAAAGTGTTATTTACAGAGTATTCCATTGAATTCATTACTTTAAGAACCACCAGTAGACTGTGCCTACATTCGGTAGCACCATCTTATGCCGGCTGATTTACAATTTGACCTGAGATGTCTGCATATGCATGAATACAACTAATAGTCAGTGGGAACTAACATTCATTTTGGGTGTCTGGAGTGTGGGTGTGAAGGAGGAGATGTTTGAAAACTATATGTAATTCAAAGGAAGCGTTGTAGATGTACTGTAACTATTGAACTGTTCTGCCATTTCCTTTGATCTTTAGCATATAAAAATGTCATGTAAAATTGGATCAGTCAAGCCTCTTCCTACAAGTATGGCTCAATATGATGCCCGTTGCTTGTTTTTGCTGAATAAAACTCTTCTACATCCAGTGTTTCTCTGGTGACTTTCTTCACAGTTACAACAGACAACCCCTGTGTTACAGGGTTGGGGGGGGGAGGGTTGTGTTTTCAGTGAAACCTCCTCACTCAGAGGGGGGGTGAGAGTGTGTAACGAGCTGCTAGCACAAGTGGTAGATGGGGGTTCAATGGCAAAATTTGAGAAGTTTGGATAAGTACATGAATGGGAAGGGTATGGGCTGGGTGCAGGTGGATAGGACTAGGCAGATCAGATGGCAAGGACTAGATGGGCCAAAGGGCCTGTTTCTATGCTGTAGTGTTCTATGAAGACTCATCTTACAGGGGTGGAACCTGGGTTTAAAGCTCTGGAAGGGCAGGAGTTGGGGTGCAGCTACTGTATGTAATCCTGTGTATAGGGCCACGGACCACCACCTTCCCTGGTGATGATTGTCCACTGAACCGTGCAAGCAGCTTCCAGGGCCATTGTGGCACTGGACCAGGAAACAATCCCTGCTATTCTGCACTGACCACCAACTGTCCATTTACATCCCAGGTCCTCACCCAGTTTATGACAGAGTCACCGTTCCCTCTAAGCTGCACGGGTGTGCGGCCATGCAGTAACTGAAATGCTCCCACGCACATAGCCCTTGTTGCCTTGCAGCTGGAATTTTCTGTTATATGATGTTTTATATAAGTTTGAAACCATGTTAATAATTCTGAAACTATGTTAATATAATTGTGTAATTAATTATGTGTTAATGAATATAATCCATAAATTTTCTAAATAATAAACAAACCACAACCTTTACTCTGAAACATTTCAGAGCTTCAAAGTGCTTACATTGTCAGTGTTTCAAGTGACAACACTGTTACAAATTGTAACGATAAACACAGAATGGAAGTCAATAGCTCATTGTTAATAAGCTGCCGGCCTGATAAATGCCATCCAACATGAAAAAGTTTATGAAACATGAAAGATTTTGTTTGTTGGACTGTATTTAATTTTTACCTTCCAATAAATAAAATCAAAAGTGTGAGATTTTTCAATTTTCATAGTTTGCATATCACAAAATAAAGATTTTTACAGTGCAGCACAGTTTCCACGCCATGTCAAAATTTCCTGCTCAGAGTAATGGTCGGTCTACACAGCAGTAAAAATAACTGAGACGGAACGTTGGACAGGGTTCTGTTCCTGAGAATGGTTTGTAACCCAGATCAGAGTGTTGTTAAACTGGGATGTCTAACTCAGCCATTTATATTAGATTAGATTAAATTAGATTCAACTTTATTGTCATTGTGCCGAGTACAGATACAAAACCAATGAAATGCAGTTAGCATCTAACCAGAAATGCAAAGAATAGTGTTATTTACAAAATAACTGCGAATAAAAAGTAAGTGCTACAGCACACAAATATAAAAGTACTGAGACAGTACAATACGAGTGCAATACTGCTTAGCGCTGTGATGAGAGGTTCAGCAGTGTCACAGCCTCAGGGAAGAAGCTCTCCCTGTACCTGATGCGGGAGCAGAGGCTCCTGTAGTGCCTACCGGATGGGAGAAGAGTAAAAAGTCTATGGTTAGGGCAAGATGCATCCTTGATATTGCTTTTCGCCCCGCCTAGGCAGCGCTTATGGTAGATGTTCTTAATGGTGGGCAATTGGGTGCCCATAATCCGGTGGGCAGTTTTCACCACACGCTGGAGTGCTTTGCAGTCCAATACGGGACAATTGCCATACCGCACTGAGATGCAGTTGGTGAGTATGCTCTCAATGGTACAGCAGTAAAAGCCCATCAGTATCTTGGGACAGAGGTGAGCTTTCTTGATGCTCCACAGGAAATAAAGGTGCTATTGCACTTTTTTGATCAGGATGGAGGAGTTCAGGGACCAGGTGAGATCCTTGGAAATTGGACACCAAGGAATTTGAAGCTTGATACACGCTCCACTACAGCTCCGTTGATGTAGATGGGGACGTGAGTGTGGCTCCTAGCATGCCTGAAATCCACAATGATCTCCTTGGTCTTCTGGGTGTTAAGGGCCAGGTTGTTGTCGGCACAGTACGCGACCAGGTGCTGGGCCTTGTCCCTGTAGGCTATTTCATCATCCCTTCTGATCAGGCCAACCACCGTGGTGCCATCTGCGAACTTGATTATGGAGGTAGAACCATGCACAGAGAAGCGGCGGTGTTGTATCTCCTGTTAGGGAATGAGATAGGTCAGTTGACGGAGGTTTGTGTTGGGGAGCACTTCAGGTCCAGTGATCACAATGCTATTAGTTTCAATATAATTATGGAGAAGGATAGGTCTGGACCCAGAGTTGAGATTTTTGATTGGAGAAAGGCTAACTTTGAGGAGATGCGAAAGGATTTAGAAGGAGTGGATTGGGACAATTTGTTTTATGGGAAGAAGGTAATAGAGAAATGGAGGTCATTTAAAGGTGAAATTTTGAGAGTACAGAATCTTTATGTTCCTGTTAGGTTGAAAGGAAAGGTTAAAATTTTTAGAGAGCCATGGTTTTCAAGGGATATTGGAAACCTGGTTCAGAAAAAGAGAGATATCTACAACAAATATAGGCAGCATGGAGTAAATGAGGTGCTTGAGGAATATAAAGAATGTAAAAAGAATCTTAAGAAAGAAATTAGAAAAGCTAAAAGAAGATATGAGGTTGCTTTGGCAAGTAAGGTGAAAATAAATCTCAAGGGTTTCTACCGTTATATTAATAACAAAAGGATAGTGAGGGATAAAATTGGTCCCTTAGAGAATTAGAATGGACAGCTATGTGTGGAGGCAAAAGAGATGGGGGAAATTCTGAACAATTTCTTTTCTTCAGTATTCACTAAGGAGAAGGATATTGAATTGTGTAAGATAAGGGAAACAGCTAGGAAGTTATGGAAACTATGATGATAAAAGAAGAGGAAGTACTGGAGCTTTTAAGGAATATAAAAGTGGATAAGTATCTGGGTCTTGACAGGATATTCTCTAGGACCTTGAGGGAAGTTAGTGTGGAAATAGCAGGGGCTCTGACAGAAATATTTCAAATGTCATTGGAAACGGAAATGGTGCCGGAAGATTGGCATATTGCTCATGTTTTTCCATTGTTTAAAAAGGGTTCTAAGAGTAAACCTAGTAATTATTGGCCTGTGGGTTTGACATTAATGGTGGGTAAATTGATGGAAAGTATTCTTAGAGATAGTATATATAATTATCTGGATAGACAGGGTCTGATTAGGAACAGTCAACATGGATTTGTGTGTAGAAGGTCATGTTTGACAAATCTTATTGAATTTTTTGAAGAGGTTACTAGGAAAGTTGACGAGGGTAAAGCAGTGGATGTTGTCTATATGGACTTCAGTAAGGCCTTTGACAAGGTCCCACACGGAAGGTTGGTTAGGAAGTTTCAATTGTTAGGTATTAATATTGAAGTAGTAAAATAGATTCAGCAGTGGCTGGATGGGAGACGCCAGAGAGTGGTGGTGGATAACCGTTTGTCAGATTGGAGGCCGGTGACTAGTGGTGTGCCTCAGGGATCTGTACTGGGTCCAATGTTATTTGTCATATACATTAATGATCTGGATGAAGGGGTGGTAAATTGGATGAGTAAGTATGCAGATGATACTAAGATAGGTGGAGTTGTGGATAATGAAGTAGGTTTTCAAAGCTTGCAGAGAGATTTAGGCCAGTTAGAAGAGTGGGCTGAAAGATGGCAGATGGAGTTTAATGCTGACAAATGTGAGGTGCTACATTTTGGTAGAACTAATCAAAATAGGACATACATGGTAAATGGTAGGGCATTGAAGAATGCTGTAGAACAGAGGGATCTAGGAATAATGGTGCATAGTTCCCTGAAGGTGGAATCTCATGTAGATAGGGTGGTGAAGAAAGCTTTTGGTATGCTGGCCTTTATAAATCAGAGCATTGAGTATAAGAGTTGGGATGTAATGCTGAAATTGTACAAGGTATTGGTGAGGCCAAATTTGGAGTATTGTGTGAAGTTTTGGTCACCGAATTATAGGAAAGATATCAACAAAATAGAGAGAGTACAGAGAAGATTTACTAGAATGTTACCTGGGTTTCATCACTTAAGTTACAGAGAAAGGTTGAACAAGTTGGGTCTTTATTCTTTGGAACATAGAAAGTTTAGAGGGGACTTGATAGAGGTATTTAAAATTATGAGGGGGATAGATAGAGTTGACGTGGATAGGCTTTTTCCATTGAGAGTGGGGGAGATTCAAACAAGAGGACATGAGTTGTGAGTTAAAGGGCAAAAGTTTAGGGGTAACATGAGGGGGAACTTCTTTACTCAGAGAGTGGTAGCTGTGTGGAACAAGCTTCCAGCAGAAGTGGTTGAGGCAGGTTCGATGTTGTCGTTTAAAGTTAAATTGGACAGCTATATGGACAGGAAAGGAATGGAGGGTCATGGGCTGAGTGCAGGTCGGTGGGACTAGGTGAGAGTAAGAGTTCAGCATGGACTAGAAGGGCCGAGATGGCCTGTTCCTGTGCTGTAATTGTTATATGGTTACAGAAATGCAGTCATAGGTGAAAAGGGAATACAGAAGAGGGCTCAGTACACAGCCTTGAGGCATGCCCGTGTTCAGGGTGAGAGTGGAGGCGGAAAGGTTGTCTAACTTAACTGATATCAAGTTCAAGTTCAACGGAAGCCCGAGTTCCATGAGCCAGTCCTGTTTGGAGGATTAGAGGTGTAGAAGGTTAGCAAATTTAAACTTCTGGGTGCTACTATTTGAGAGGACGTGTCCTGGACCCAGCAGGCAAGTGCAGTTGTGAAGGAAGCACAGCAGCACCTCTGCATCCTTAGGAATCTGCAAAGATTCAGCATGACATCTAAAACTTCTATAGATGTGTGCTGGAGAGTATACTGACTGACTGCATCACAGCCTGGTATGGAAACACCAATGCCCTTGAATGGAAAAATCCTATAAAAAGTAGTTTATTTGGCCCAGTCCATCACGGGTAAAGCCCTCCCCACCATTGAGCACATCTACATGAAACGCTGTTGCAGCAAAACAGCATCCATCAACAGGGACCCTCACCACCCAGGAAGTGCTCTCTGCTTGCTCCTGGCATCAGGACTCACACCAGCAGGTTCAGGAACAGTTACCACCCTTCAGCCTTTGGTTTTCTTTGTTTCGTGGCTGTCTGTGGGAAGACGAATCTCAAGGTTCTGTACTCTGCGTATGAACTTTGAATCTTTTGAATCTTTGAAGAACAACTAGTTGAATGGAAGCAACTGTTCTTGCCCCTGGTGGTGTGGGACTCCAGGCTTCTGACGCTCCTGCCTGTGGTAGGTGCAAGAAGACAACATGACCCAGATGGTGGGGATCTTTATGATAGATGCTGCTTCCTTGAGGTACCACCTCCAGTTCCAATGGCTCTGATGGTAGGAAGCAATGTTCTCTTTAATTTTTTTTTACAGCTGCATGGATCAGATTTTGCTCTGAGTAGGAAATTTGTACACAGCCTGAAAACTGTGCAGCACTTTAGATGTTTTTTTTGTAATATGCATTCTACGAATATTTATTAACTGAGATGGAGCATAGATTAGGCCCCTTCCGGCCATTTGAGCTATACCGCCTAGAAATCCCTCAATTTAACCCTAGCCTAATCATGGGACAATTTATAATGACTAATTAATCTACCAACCAGAATGTCTATGGACTGTAGGTGAAACCGGAGCACCCAGAGGAAATCCACATGGCCATGGGGAAAATGTACAAACTCCTACAAGCAGCAGCAGATGTATGAGGGGTGATTGATAAGTTTGTGGCCTAAGGTAGAAGGAGTCAATTTTAGAAAACCTAGCACATTTATTTTTCAACATAGTCCCCTCCTATTTTTACACACTTAGTCCAGCGGTTGTAGAGCATACGGATCTTGGACCTCCAGAAAGTGTCCACAGCAGGGGTGATTGATAAGTTTGTGGTCTAAGGTAGAAGGAGATGAGTTATACAGCTCTCTTTACATGCACATGCAGTTCAACTCTTTGAGTGATTGTGCAGAATGTTTGAAGTTAATAACTCATCAGGGGTGCTTGATATGTTCATGGCCTGAGGTAGAAGGAGATGAGTTATTAACTTCAAACTTTCTGCATAATCACTCAAAGAGTTGACCTGCGTGTGCATATAGCGAGAGCTGTAAAGCTCATCTCCTTCTATCTTAGGCCACAAACTTATCAATCACCCCTGCTGTGGACACTCTCTGGAGGTCCAAGATCCGTATGCTCCACGACTGCTGGACTAAGTGTGTACATGCAGGAGGGGACTATGTTGAAAGATAAATGTGCTAGTTTTTCTAAAATTGACTCCTTCTACCTTAGGCCACGAACATACCAATCACCCCTCGTACGTCGAACGAAAATTGAAAAATCATGTACTTTTGATTTTATGTATTAATGAAATACAGTACAACAAAGAATATCTTTCCCGTTTCGTAAACTTTTTCTCTGTTTTTATTCGAGCTGCGTGGCCACAAAGGCTAAGTGCACGGGAGCATTTCAGCTACTGTGCGGCTGTGCCCCCGCACAGCTTAGAGGGAACAATGGTAGAGAGTGATGTGTCTCTGATGTACTGGGCTGAGGCCGAGTTTACCACTGCCTGCAGCTCCTTACCATACAAATTGCTGTGATGCGTTCGTGTCCTGTGGCCACACCGTAACCTCATTCCAACCACAGACTCCACTGCATCACTGTAATAGTTCACACACGGAATGCTGGAGGAAATCGGCCGGTCAGGCAGCATCTATAAAGGGGAATAAAGAGTCGACATCTCGGGCTGAGATCATATGACTATAAGACACGGGAGAAGAATTAGGCCATTGAGTCTGCTCCGCCATTCCATCATGGCTGATTTATTATCCCTCTCAACCTTCTCCCTGGAATCCTTGACACCCTGACTAAGTAAAAAGTTATCAACCTGGCTTTAAATATTCCCAATGACTTGGTCTGCACAGCCTTCTATGGCAAGGAATTCCAGAGTTTCACCACCCTTTGACTAGAGAAATTCCTCTTCATCTCTGTTCTAAAGGGACGTCCCTCTGTGAGGCCATGCCCTCTGGTCCTAGAACCCTACACTATTGGAAGCATCCTCTCTACATCCACTCTATTTGCAAGAAAGCATGACAGCTCCTCTACTTCTTCAGGAGTCTACAGAGATTTGGCATGTCGTCAAAAACTTCGACAAACTTCTATGGATGTGCGGTGGAAAGTATATTGACTGGCTGCATTATGGCCTGGTATGGGAACACCAATGCCTTTGAGTGGAAAATCCTACGAAAGGTAGTTGATCCGGCTGGCCTGGTGCATCATGGGTAAAGCCCTCTTAACCATTGAGCACATTTACACGAGACGTAGGAAAGCAGCATCCATCATCAGAGATCTTCACCACTCGGGCCATGCTCTCTTCTCACTGTTGCCATCAGGTTAAAGGTACAAGAGCCTCAGGACTCTCACCACCAGGTTCAAGAACAGTTACTACCCCTCAACCATCAGGCACTTGAACAAAAGTGGATAACCTACACTCATTCTATTTCTGGTGTTCCCACAACTGATGGTCTCACTTTAAGGACTCTTTATCTTGTTATTTCATGTTCGTTATTTGTTGCTATTTATTTATATCTGCATTTGCACAGTTTGCTCTTCATTGATCCTGCTTACAGTTACTGTTGTATAGATTTGCTATGCATGCCTGCAGGAAAAAAGAATCTCAGGGTTGTACGCGGTGACATGTATGTACCGAGGTAATAGATTTACTTTGATTATCTAGGCCTTTCAATATTCAATAGGTTTCAATGAGATCCCACCCCACCTCCCCATTCTTCTAAACACCAGTGAGTACAGACCCAGAGTCATCAAACACAGTCTGGAAGAACTTTCAACAGAACTCCGCGGATGCTGCCTGACCTGCTGAGTTCCTCCAGCAGCTTGTGTGTGTGGCTCAAGATTTCCAGACCTGCAGAAGCTCCTGTGTTTATAAGTACTGCCTTTAAGGTGAAGAGTTCATCTAAAGCACTCTTCCCCTCAGGCCACTGTTCCTAATTTCCACGTGTAGCTCACTTACCCTTTCCCTGGCATCCCGCAATGCAGGCGGGCATTTTTCAACGTTTCCCCCACGACGCAGACTGTGTCAGCAGCCTGACCGACCTGGGAAGTATCTCTGAAGGCTTGGACACTGACTTGGTTCTACTGTGATTCTCTTAAAGGCCAGAAGGTGGGGCACTCCTCACAGTTTTCACTGCCTTCTCCATCTAAAGTGACATCCATTTAATATTCACCGTATTCCCATCAACTCCCCCCAACATCCCCTCCCCACCAGATTCTACCAGTCCTGATGAAGGGTTTCAGTCTGAAACGTTGACTATTCCTCTCCATGGATGCTGCCTGACCTGCTGATTTCCTCCAGCACTTTGTCTGTGTTACTCTAAAAGTCACACCTCTTCAAAGTTCAAAGTAAATTTACTATGAAAGTACGTATATATCACCAAAGGCAACCCTGAGATTCACAGAAACAAGGAAAGGCCGCACCAGGTTCCCTGTTCACTTAGAGTGCACGAGACAACAAACTGTGTAAATACAAAAGAAGAAGCAATAATAGTAACTAAATCAGCAATAAATATTGAGAACATGAGATGAAGAGCCCTTGAAAGTGAGTCCATTGGTAGTGGGAACATTTCAATGTTGGGGCAAGTGAAGTTGAGTGAAGTTATCCCCTCTGGTTCAAGAGCCTGATGGTTGAGGTGTAATAACTGTTCCTCAACCTGGTGGTGTGAGTTCCTGATGTCAGCAGTGAGTAGAGAGCATGTCCTGGGTGGTGGGGGTCCCTGATGATGGATGCTGCTTTCCTATGACAATACTCCGTGTAGAGGTGCTCAATGGTGGGGAGGGCTTTACCCGTGATGGACTGGACTGTGTCTATTCCTTTTGGAGGATTTTCCATTCAAGGGCATTGGTATTTCCACCAATGTGATGCAGCCAAAATATACTCTCCACTACACATCTACAGAAGTTTGTCAAAGTTTTAGATGTTATGCTGAAATTTCACAAACTCTTGAGGAAGTAGAGGTGCTGGTGTGTTTGCTTCGTAATTGCCCTTATGTGCTGGGCCCAGAACAGGTCCTCCAGAATAATAACACTGAGGAATTTAATGCTGTTAACCCTCTTCACATCATCCTCCAATGAGAACTGGCTCATGGGCTTTGGTTTCCTTGTATTTAAGTCAATAATCAGCTCCCTGGTCTTGCTGACATTGAGTGAGAGGTTGTTGTTGTGGCAGCACTCAGCAGGTTTTCAATCTTCCTCCAGATGCTGATTCATCACCAGCTTTCATTCAGCCAACAACAGTGCTGTGGTCAGCAAATTTGAATATAGCATTGGAGTTATAAGCGTAAAGTGAGTAGAGCAGGGACTAAACACACAGCCTTGTGGTGCACCTCTGCTTAGGGATGTCATGGAGAAGATGTTGTAGCCAATCGGAACTGACACCTTCTTCAGGAGGCCTTCGTAAGGAAGAGCAGTACGGAGTTGGCACTGGGTCAGCGTATGAAGATGCTCAGAGCACCAGTGACCTGGGGGATGCTGTCTATTTGGAGATTGTGTGTTCTCCCTGTGATGGTGTATGCTGCACCCCATTTTATCCCACGTCCCAAAATGGCCTCTCTTAATAGCCTTTAATGTGTTAGCAACTGGTTCAGTCTGAGGTTTGGTTTGTCACCAAAGACACTCAGAAATTTCTACTGATGTATCGTGGAGAGCATTCTGACTGGGTTTGTCACTGTCTGGTATGGTGGGGCGGGGGAGGCTACAGCACAGGATAGAAATAAGCTGCAGAGGGTTGTAAACTTAGTCAGCTTCATCATGGGCACGAGCCTCCCCAGTTTTCAGGACGTCTTCAAGGAGCAATGCCTCAAAAAGGTGGCGTCCATCATTAAGGACCCCCACCACCCAGGCCATGCCTTGTTTTCATTGCTACCATCAGGAAGGAATTACAGGAGCCTGAAGATACACACTCAACGATTCAGAAACAGCTTCTCCCTCTCTGCCATCCAATTTCTGAACGGACATTGAACCTATGAACACTACCCCACTATTTTTTTATTTTTAATGGCCCTGACTAGACAAACAAAATTGACCAGAGAGACATTCTGTTTGGAATCAAATGACCTTGCCTGGTGCCTCAGCACCACCCCTGGCACCCCTTCTTCACCCCCTGTCCCAAACCACTCTCACGGCACGCCAGCCTCGCCATTCCAAACATCCTTTACTCCCGATACACCAATTGTTTGGAATCAGATGACCAAGCAATTGGTTTGTTGACCATTACAGAATGTCTCTCTGGTGCTTCCCACTCCCTCCCCTCTCCCTTCCCCTTTTCCCAGCCATGATTCCCCTCTCCCTGTCCCCTTCCCACTCTCAGTCCACAACAGACCCATATGAGAATCAGGTTTATCATCACTCACATGTGTCATGAATTTTTTTTTTGCAGCAGTATAGTGCAATACGTAAAATTACTACAGTGCTTTGCAAAAGTGTTAGGCAGCCTAGCTGTGTATATGTGTCTCAGACTTTTGCACAGTTCTGCACTTGTGAACAATAAGTTCAATTTATGCACTGCATCTTCTCTGTAACTGTAACACTCCAGTCTGTATTCTATTTTGTTATTTTCTTTTGTTCTGCTTCATTGTTCTAATGTAGAGCAGAATCTGTCAGGATTATCAGATATATTCGTGCATTGGGTTAATACAGAAGGAAAATTAACGCATACAAAAGCTTTCCCCTCTATCTGGGTACGTGTGACCATAATACACCAACTACCCGCAGCCCATCTCTGCCTGTTTACACTCATGTCCAGTGGGATGAGGATTCTGGTGGCCACCCATTTCAATTCAACTTCCTGTTCCCATTCCGACCTGTCTGTCCATGACCTCCTCTACTGCCCTGATGAGGCCACTCTCCAGCAGGAGGAGCAACACCTCATATTCCGTCTGCGTAGCTTCCAAACATATAGCACAAACATCAATCTCTCGAGCTTCCAGAAATTTATCGTCCCTCCCGCTTCATTCCCCTCTCACCACTCCCTTCTCATCACCTCCCGTGGTTCCCCTCCTCCCTCCCGTTCTTTTACTATCAAAGTATATATACTTTATACAACATTGAGACTTGTCTCCTTACAGGCAGCCACAAAACAAAGAAACCCAGGAGAGCCCATTAAAAAAAAGAAAACTGTTACACAGCAACATGTGGGGAAAAGAAAAACAAATTATGCAAACAATAAAAGTAAACAAATAACATTCAGAACTGAAGTTCATGTAAGTGAGATCACAGCCATGAAGCCTGTCACAGCTGATTCAGGAGCCTGTTACTGGCAGGCCACATCCTCAGTTCAGCATAGGACAGGGTAAAACTCACCGAACAGTGAGTTGAACCAGTCCGTACTTCATCTCCGGCCCCGACATCCGGACCTTTTCAATCTGGACCACGGGCCGTTCCTCGCTCTTGGACATGGACCCTCCGATACGCTCTGGGACCTGGGCCCTCCGATACGCTCTGGGGCCTGGGCCCTCTGATACGCTCTGGGTCCTGGACCCTCCGATACGCTCTGGGGCCTGGGCCTGGGCTCCGCCGCCTCGATTCGGCCTGTACCCGACCTTTCTGACTTGGCCTGGCGCTTAAATCGATGAAACCTCAGGACTTTCCTCACTCTCAGACTCAGGCCCAGGCCCCGCCACCTCGACTCTGCATCGCCTCCACTGGTTTACCTCATTTGTGCCGCATCGAATCGCCTCCAAGTCCACTCAAGCAATGGCTAAACATTGGCTTGATTCTTGCTCTCGAGTCTGGGCCCCACAGTCTCGATTTGGCCTGTACTCGCCATGTTGCAACCACCCTGCACCTTCAAGACTTCAGTTCACACTGCAAAAATGGCAAGTCGTACAGGTAGTTCAACAGCTCAACTCTGGAAGGGAAGTTACAGGCTATTGATTGTAGTGATTGTATCCGAAAGAAAGTGAGATTAATTCAATTTGAGTTTAACTGTCATTCAACCATACATGAATCCCCATGAATACAGCCGAATGAGACGGTGTTACTCTGGGCCCAAGGTACAAAACACAGTACCAACAGTCACACACAGCACAAAGCACACACAGCTCATACAAGATAGAAACACATAAAGATATCAGTAAGCAATAAAGAAGACCAGACTTGAGCTACAGAAAACTGCAGTCGACCACAATAGAGCATGACCTCTGCTGAGTGAACACGGGAGGGGTTGGCGGGGTGGCAGCACTGATTCCAGCCTGGACTCTGCACCAGACTGCCCCCGGTGGAGCACAGCAGCTCCAAAGCCTCTCTCCTGATGGAAATGTGGTAAATTATAGTTCTGTTTACCACCCTGAAGTTGTCACTGCGCTTCATCAGAGCCATCTGAAACCAGAAAACTACTTTCCATTAGCCCATAAGACATAGGAGCAGAATTAGGCCATTCGGCCCATCAGATCAGCTCCATCGTTCCATCATGGCTGATTTATTTTCCCTCTGAACCCCATTCTCCTGCCTTCTCCCTGTAATATTTTGACACCTTTACAAATCAAGAACCTATCAACCTATGTTTTAAATACACCCAATGACTTGCCTTTCATGGCCATCTGTGGCAATAATAAATGCTGCCTTCTCATGCAGATGCCACCGATGGTGGGGCGGAAAATGCCCGTGGGTACTTAGACTGCGACCACTACTCTCTGGAGCTTGTTGGTTCTGGTGCATTCGAGCTGCCGTACCAGACTAGATGGGCTCTGTGAGGCTCATGCTGACTGGCTTCTGTAAAGGGACGGGCATCACTCCACTGCAGACTGTTGCTGCCAGATGGCACAGGAAGTATATGAGTGACTGGCATTGCCCATAGACACCCCATTATTACCAATACACAAGGCTCCATTGATAACTGAGAATCAGATCCACAGGAAATGGGAAGTTTTCATCTCCTTGTCAAAGAAGCCTCACCAGTTTTGAGGAGCTCTTTGTAACTGGAGATGACCACTGCTCTCCGTTGGAAAGCTGTTTCGTGATGGCACCAGATCAGAGTGCACATGAAGCCTCTCGAATCTTTGCTCTGCAGGTTACTGATAGAATCTGGCCACGTTTGTTGGGGGAGGGTTTGCACTGTTGGGAGACTTGCTTTTTAAATGTAATATCCAAGGCTTTGAAATATTCTTGGAATCGGTCTGGCATGCTAGTGTAGTGGTTAGCACGATGTTTTACAGTGCAGGTGAACCGGGTTCAATTCCTGCTGCTGCCTGTAAGGAATTTGTACGTTCTCCCCGTGACCATGTGGGTTTCCTCCGGGTGCTCTGGTTTCCTTCCACAGTCCAAAAATGTACCGGTCGGCAGGTTAATTGGTCATTGTAAGTTGTCCCGTGATTGGGCAGGGGTTAAATCGGGGGTTGCTGAGCAGTGTGGCATGGCTTGAAGGGCCAGAAGGGCCTGTTCCTCACTGTGTCTCAATAAATAAATAAATGACAGTGTAGCGGTTCGCACAATGCCTTACGGTGTGAACGATCACCGGTCAGGGATCAGTTCCCATTGCTGTCTGTAAGAGTCTGCACATTCTCCCTGTGACCATGAGAGCTTCCTCCGGATGCTCCCACATTCCAGAGATGTTTGGATTGTGGACATCAATGTTCAATGGATCAATTTAATATCAGAGAATGTATACAGTATACAACCTGAAATTCTTACTCTTCACAGTCATCCACAAAACAGTGAAAACCCCAAGGGATGAATGACAGAGATGTCAGAACCCCAAAGCCCCCTCCCCTCCCCCTCCCACACACATGCAGCAGCAAAAGCATCACCCCTCCCCCCTCTTGCTTCTGCAAAAGCATCACCCCTCCCCCCACCCACCATGCAAGCAACAACAAAGCCCCCAGAGACCATGGTCTGGAGTCCATCAGAAACTACAGTCCATCCGAACACCTCGACATCTCAGTCAGGCTCGCTCTCTCACTAGCACCATGTCTGCTGTCTCCATGCTTCAATGTCCCATGACACTTCAGTTAGTGATAACTGTGAGGAACTGGGTCGTCTACAAGGTCCCACCCCGAAGGCACACATCTTCCAGGCCCCACCTGGAGATACCAAAGACCAGGGCACTCAGCAAGCTCTGAGAGCAAGAACCCACCGCCCTCGAAGAACCGCAGTTTGATCTGCAACTGTAGACCACAGACTCCAACAGGCCCCAGCCACCTTGAAGAAGAAAGAGACATAAGAAAAGGAAAATTAACTGTTTCGCAGATAAACTGGAAGAAGTCGCCCAGGTCCACAAATACATCTGGCACCTCCTTTAGCTCCTTCCACAACGTCGGTGCTGGAAGTGTGCTGACACTTGCTGGCTGCTCTCAGCACTGTGTTGGTCGTTAATGCAAAAGGTGAGTTTCACTGTATGTTCCATGTACACACAACAATAAAGCTAATAATGAAAGCAAATTAGTTGTAGAGACCTAGAGCATGAATACAGCCCTTCAGCCCATCAAGTCTGCACTGACCATTAAGCACCCACTGATCCCACCTTACTCTCTCCAACTATCCCCAGATTCTACAGCTAGGGACAACCACTCGCCAATTAAGCAGCGTGTCTTTGGGATGTGGGAAGTAGCTGAAGAACCCAGAGAAAGACCATGTGGTTGCAGGGAGATTGTGCAAACTCCACACAGACAGTACTAGGCATCAGAATTGAACGCTGGTCGTTGGGGTTATGACTGGAGCAGCTACTGTGCTGTTCTCAACTGATGTTATCCATATTGATGGTACTCAGAAGGTTTCATACAGAGAGGAATAATACTGGACAACAAACTTCTTTCAAAAGTTTTAATTCCTCAGAATTTTTTTGTTTATCATAGACTGCTTGAAGCTGAACACAAATATAATTTCTGACTACTTGTCTGAAATAGTTTGAAGGAATTTGGAGAAGCAAGAAACTAACTTTTATGTAATATAATGTGTTTAATTGTATAAGTGCTGATGCTTTGTAAACGTTCAGCTGAGCTAAAAATGTTTCATTGATGATTTTCATTTGTACTCAGTGTCTGAGGCTTCTCACTTAAGGGTCCAATGATAATCAGCCAGCATTCATGGATTCCAGTTGCCCTGATACCCTGTTTCTCCATGACCGCAATGTCCAGGTGAAACCTTTCACCATGCTCGTCATTGACAGCGCCAAGATTTGCAGGGCAGTCTAAATGGGAATGCAGAAAATGAATCTTTAGTGACTTGTTGCACTTCATGGTTTTGTATGCTTGAAGCATGCTGTCAACCAGTTGCACACAGTTTGGTGCTCTGTAGTTGCCAAGAAAATTCTCAAAAACATCTTTGAATGCCTTCCATGTGATTTTCTCCAGTCCCACTAGAAGTTCCTTGAATTGCCTATCATTGATGACCTGTTTGATTTGTGGACCATCAATAATGCCTTCATCAGTTATTCTGATTTGAATTATGAATTGAAATAACAAATATAGGTGATCTTCATGATCAATAGTCCACGTACACGTGTGGAACCATTTCTACAGAGAGGGCAAAGATGGGTTACTGGCATCCTAAAACCAGCCACTCCAGGCAGATGCTGCTGCTCAGCTGAGTTTGACCTCTCATCTAGGAGAAGGAAAATTCTGATCTCAGACCACTCATGGGGAAGGCTTTGGGAGTAAACTCCAAAGAAAAATCCGGTGCTGGAGTCTCTAAGGCAGACCTATGTTGAGTTCAATTCTCACTGGCATCTTTTGTGACCCTGCTGGTGTCAGAATTTATCAGTGTCTGCCATTCCTTTGGGTTCATCAGATATGTGGAGAGGGAGAACCTGCTACACAGGCAACAGCTTGCTCTCCATATCATACTGCCTAGGCTTGTGTATCACACAGACAGCTAGGACACGATAGCCATGGTTGACACTGACCAACAGTGGGCTTCATTGTTATATACACACACACATACTTGTGCAAACAGAAACAAGCACAGATATTTATGCAAATCTATAAACCATGCACACGTGTGCAAATGTACAAACTTGCCTGCATTCTTTTGTGCAAACACATGCACACTGAATGAGAGTATGAGCATACACACACATACACATAAGCATCAATATGCAGTCCTGTGCAAGTCTTTGACATATACTTTTGCACAATACAGTGTTTGTCAAGGTAGAGCAGAGAGCGAGTTTGTAAATCTGGCAGGAGCAGAGGATGTTTTGGAATGGTGAGAGTGGAGCGCCGTGGGAGAGGTGTGGGACAGGTGGTAGAGGAGTGCCGGCGTGGGTTGGGGGGGGTGAGTGTGGCACGGGTGCAGATACACCCAGCTCTGAGAATCCAGGCAAGGTTATTTGATCCCAAACAATTGGTTTATTGATCATTACAGAATGTCTCTCTGGTGCTTCCCACTCCCTCCCCTCTCCCTTCCTCTTTTCCCAACCATGATTCCCCTCTCCCTGTCCCCTTCAGTTCACAATAGAGACCCAGATCAGAATCAGGTCTATTTTCACTCACATATGTCCTTAATTTTTTTTGTGGCAGCAGTACAGTGCAATACCGTACATAAAATTACTGCAACACTTCACTTGTGAGTCTGTTGGGGTCATCTATTGCATCCGGTGCTCCCGGTGCGGCCTCCTCTACATTGGTGAAACCCGACGCAGATTGGGGGACCGCTTCGTCAAGCACCTCTGCTCCATCCGCCAAGACAGACAGGATCTCCCAGTAGCCACCCACTTCAACTCTGCTTCCCACTCCCATTCAGATATGTCCATACATGGCCTCCTCTACTACCATGATGAGGCTAAACTCAGGTTGGAGGACCAACACCTCATATACCATCTGGGTAGTCTCCAGCCCCTTGGTATGAACATAGAATTCTCCAACTTCCGGTAATTCCCTCCCCCTCCCTTCCTCTATCCCTATGTCACTCTGCCCCCTCCCCCAGCTGCCTATCACCTCCCTCATAGTTCCGCCTCCTTCTACCACCCATTGTGTTTTCCCCTATTCCTTCTTCACCTTTCCTGCCTATCACCTCCCTGCCTCTCTTCCCCCACCCCTTTATCTTTCCCCTTACTGGTTTTTCACCTGGAACCTACCAGCCTTCTCCTTCCCACCCTCCCCCCACCTTCTTTATTGGGCCTCTGCCCCTTCCCTCTTCAGTCCTGACGAAGGGTTCTGGCCCGAAATGTTGACTGATCGTTTCCACAGATGCTGCCTGACCTGCTGAGTTCCTCCAGCGTGTTGTGTGTGTTACATAAAATTACTACAGTACTGTGCTAAAGTCTTAGGCACCTGAGTTATATATATGTGGGTAAGACGTTTGCACAGGACTGTACATGCACATTGTGTAGTGGGTTTAAACTTCCTCTCAATGATAAGAGACATTGATCGTGTGAATAGTCAGAGGCTTCTTCCCAGGTCTGAAATGGCTAGTATGAGCGGACACAGTTTTAAGGTTCTTGGAAGTACATACAGGGGAGAGGTCAGGGGTAATTTTTTTACGCAGAGAGTGGTGAGTGCATGAATGGGCTGCTGGTGATGGTGGTGGAGGCGGATACGATAGGGTCTTTTAAGAGGTACATGGAGCTTAGAAGAATAGAGGGCTATGGGTAACCCTAGGTAGTTCTAAGGTAAGGACATGCTCGGCACAGCTTTGTGGGCCGAAGGGCCTGTATTGTGCTGTAGGTTTTCTATGTTTCTATGTACCTACAGATCATTAATCCAAGGGCAAATTCAAAATACTCCAGATGCTGGAGATGTGAAATAAAGCAGAAAATACTTGACTCAACAGTCTGCAGGCCGGCAGTATCTGTGGAGAAAAACCCAGATTGTGTGGACGCTAGAAATCTAGAGCAACACGCCCAAAATGCCAGAAGAACTCAGCAGGTTAGGGCTGAGTTTTGGGCAGAGTTCCTTTATCGGGACTGGAAAGGCAGGGGGAGATGGCAGAATAAGGAGTTCAAGCTGATGGATGCTAGGTAAAAGCAGGTGAGGGAGAAGGTGGGTGGGGGAGAGGGAATGAAGTCAGAAGCTGGAAGATGATGGGTAGAAGAAGTAAAAGGAATTAATCTGATAGGAGAGGACACTTCCATCTTGGCGGCCCTCCGTTAAAACTTCAGCAGACAGATCTACATGAAGCAATAAAACGTTTTTCAGCATTTTCTGCTTTTTATTCCAAAGTCTGAGGTGCTGTCTATTCTCACAGAAGATTCCGCGACTTCCTTGAGGAAGTTAAGGAATGCTTCTCGTTTCATCCCACAACAAAAGAGTCGGAACTGAATTAGACCCCTGAGCCTGCTCCGCCAGGCAGTAAAATCGTGGCCTTTTGAATCCTGTCCCCAGCCCCTGTTCCACATAACCCGTGATTACCCCGTGCTCTTGAAATCCATCTGTCCCAGCTGTGAATATACTTAGTGAATCAGCTTCCGCAGGTCTCCGGAGTGGAAAATCCCAAAGATTCGCAGTCTTCCTAAAGAGGAAATCCCTCCTCAAACAAGGTCAGCGAAAGAGATTATCTGGCCATTAATCTTGGTGCCATTTCTGAGACAGACTCTCAGAGCGTTCACAGAAATCTGGCTGCAGTGACAGGGTGGCGGCCCACGTGAGCGGAACGAATGCCTCAGAACTGTACAGGAAAATAATAAATACTAGCCCAACTGGGCCACTAACTACAACTCTCAAACTAAAATCTAACAGCATCACTGCAGCTCGACACCAGTAACTAAACACGCCGCAGCGAGTAACGTGAAGGCAGGCTGGCCAGCGAGACGGAAAACACTGACTGATTAAGCATATCAATCACTTATTTACTAACAGTAAAAAAAATCGACCAAATATTTAAGTTTCCCCAAGTTACACAAACTACCGAATTAAATATTGAACAAACAGAGACTTAGCAAACAAAAGAGTGCGCGGAACATCTCTTCCCAGTGGTTCTGTGCCTTAGAGACGGAGACGCTGATCTTTTTACCCGGGCAGTTTGAAACCAGATGTCAGAACTGTGACACACAAAGCAATCAATGGGACGAGCTGCCACGGCTTTAACCTGACCAGTCAGCAACCTGCCCGGCAAACAAACCAGAGCCCCACACGTCTATCTAACCTGTAGCCGCCCGTCCCGGAATGAGAACCGAGATGAACAGCGTAGTCATTGCTGCGTTTTTGGTGAAGACTCGACAGGACTGAGTTCAAAATCAAGGGAGTTAAATGCAACCAGCAAGAAACTGATTGGCTGGAATGTACATCCTCACCAGGGTGATTGCGACCCCATTCCGCTGCTCGCCTGCGAGGGCAGCCAACTCCGTGACTGCAACATGTAAATACACTCTGTGAGTTACTCTGGAGTTGTGTAAAAAACTATACAGAGAGATCCAGCACGGAAATGGCCCTTTTGGCATGGACTAGATGGGCTGAAGGGCCTGTGTACATCCCTTTGCATCTAACCACTATCTGTATGGAGTGGAGATTGAGTTTTTGTAAGTCTGGCAGGAGCAAAAGATATTGGGAATGACCAGGGTGGGGCACCGTGGGAGGGGTGTGGGACAGGTGGCAGAGGAGCAGTACCGGGGCAGGGAGGTGGCACGGCTGCAGATACCCCCAGCCCTGAGACACCAGGCAAGGCCATTTGATTCCAAACAATTGGTTTATGATCATTACAAATGTCTCTCTGGTGCTTTCTGCTCCCTCCCATCTCCCTTCCCCTTTTCCCAACTGTGATTCCCCTCTCCCTGACCCCTTCCCACTCTCAGTCCACAATAGAGACCCATATCAGAATCAGGTTTATCATCACTCACATATGTCATGAAATTAGTTTTGTTTCTTTGTGGCAACAGTACAGTGCAATGCGTAAAATGAATACAGTACTGTGCAAAAGTCTTAGGTGCCCTAGCTATATATATATATGGGCAAGATGTTTGCACAGTACTGTATGGTTTTTGAATAATTTCTTCACCTGCATTGAGGGAAATTGCCCCACAGCCTGGTTTATCTGTCTGTGCCACCATCGATGGTATCTACAGGCAACAAAGATCCTCACCATCTGGACTATGCTGTCTTCTTACAGCTACCAGAGGGCAGAAGCCTGAAGAGCCAAGCCATTACGTTAAAGGACAGCTACGGCCCTTCAACGGTCCGGGCCCGTACAACGCTAATCAGTACCTCGGTGTTGTAGCACCATGACCACTCCGGACTACAACAGGCACTCCGGTCTTTGTTCTTGGAACAATTGTATATAATTTATGCTCAGTTTGTGTTTTTCTTCTGAATGCCGCTTATCTGACGCCTCGTGCTTGCGATGCTGCTCGGAGTATGTTTGTCACCTTGGCTGAGCATACACGTACTTGTGCAAGTGACAATAGATCAGTTCATGCACTGCACCTTCTCTCACTGCGTGGTTGGGTTGAGTTGTTGGACTGTATCAAGGCCGAGCATTCAGATGACACGTCACAATCAACACAATATCTCCTCATATGCTGACAAGATGTTTCAAAGATTCAAAGTACGTTTATTATCAAAGAATGTATAAATTATACAACCTTGAGATCTGTCTGCTGACAGGCAGCCACAAAGCAAGAAACCTGAAAGAACCCAACCAAAAATAAACACCAACCCCTAATAAGCAGAGGAAGAGAAAACACCATACAAATCAAACAAACAGTGGAAGCAGGCAACACAACAGCATTCCGAACCAAACTGAGTGCTTCGATCAAATCGCTGGAGTAGGCCCAAAGCCCCGGAATCAGCTCATCATATTAGCAGAACAAGCAAGTAAGCTTGCAAATAAATTGCCAAGACTGGAGACCAACTCAACCCAACCATCAACAACCCGATTTACACGTCTCCCAAATTATTTATGACACTCCAGTCTGTACTCTGTTTTGCTATTTTCTTTTGTACTGCTTCATTGTTCTAATGTACAGCTGAATTATCAGATAGATTCATGCATTGAGTTAATAGGAAATGAAAACTAATGCATACAAAAGCTTTTCCCTATATCTGGGTACGTGTGACCATAATAAGCCAACTACCCGTAGCCCATCTCTGCCTGTTTACACTCATGTCCAATGGGATGAGGATTCTGGTGGCCACCCACTTCATTTCAACTTCCCATTCCCATTCCAACATGTCTATCCATGACCTCCTCTACTGCCCTGATGAGGCCACTCTCAAGTCAGAGGAGCAACACCTCATATTTGTCTGCGTAGCCCCCAAACTGATCGCACAAACCCTGATTTATCTAACTTCCAGCAACTTAACCCCCTCCCTCTTTTCTCTTTTTCCATTCTCCATTCTGATTCCCCTCTCACCCCTTCTCTTCTCCTCACTACCTTCCTCTGGTTCCCCTCCTCCTTTCCTTTCCTCCATGGTCCGCAGTCCCTTCTGTAAGACCATAAGACATAGGGACAAGTCGAGGCCATTCGCCTCATCTGTGCCGCCAATTCATCAGGGCTGATTTTTTACTGTTCTCATCCCCATTCTCCCACCTTTCATACCCTGAGTAATCTATCAACCTCCACTTTAAATACACCCAGCGATTTGGCCTCCACAGCCACCTGTGGAAGTGAATTCCACAAATTCACCGCCATCTAGCTAAGGAAAATCCTCCTCATCTCTGTTCTAAACGGGCATCCCTCTAGTCTATTCTTAGACTGCCCCATTACAGGAAACTTCCTTTGAACTTCTACTCTGTCAGAGTCTTTCAATATTTAAAAAGTTTCAATGCGATCGCCCTTCGTCCTTCTAAACTCCAGCAAATACAAGTCCAGAGTTATCAAACATTCCCAATACATTAACCATTTTGTTCCCGGGATCATTCTCGGGAACACACCTGGACTCTCTCCAACGCCAATACATCCTTTCTTTGACAAGAGCCCCCAAACTGCTCAGAATACTCCAAGTAAAATCTAAGGCCTTACAAAGCCTCAGCATTACATCCTCGATTTGAATTCTAGTCCTCTCAAAATACATGCTACCATTTCATTTGCCTTCCTCACCACTGGCTCAACCTGCAAGTTAAACATCAGGGAATCCTGCACAAATGCCTTTGCACCTCAGATTAAAGAATTTTCTCCCTGTTTAGAAAATAGTCTGCACCTTTATTCCTTCTACCGAAGTGTAAGACCATATACTTCCGTACACAGTATTCTGTCTGCCACTTCTTTACCCAATTTGTCCGAGTCCTTCTGTAGACTCCCTGATTCTCAACACTACCTGGCTTTCCACCTAGCTTTGTATCATACGCAAACCTGACCACAAAGCTATCAATCCAGATCATTGATGTCTAATGTGAAAAGAAGCAGTCCCAACACTGACCCTTGAGAAAACCCACTTGTCACTGGCAGCCAACTAGAAAAGGTTCACTTTATTCCCACTCTTTGCCAATCTACAAAACATGCTAGTATCTTTTCTTAATGCCAAGGACTCCTATCTTTTTCAGCTTCATGTGCAGCACATTATCAAAGGCCTTCTGAAAATCCAAGTAAACAACATGCTCTGACCCTCCTTTGTCTAGCCTGCCTGCTATTTCAACTGATTTGTCAGGCAAGATTTTCCCTTGAGGAAACCATGCTGAGTTTGGCCTATTTTGTCATTTTCCTCCAATTTTCCTGAAACATTATCCTTAATGATCTTCCCAATCACTGGGGTCAGACTAGCTCGCCTATCATTTTCTTTCTTCTGCCTCCCTCTGTTCTTAAGGAGTGCAGTGACATTTGCAAATTTCCAGTCAGACATTCCAGTATCTAGTGATCCTTGAAAGATCATTACTAATACCTCCACAGTCTCTTCATCTGGTCCAGGTAACTTATCTACCTTCAGACTTTCAGCTTCCCAAGCACCTTCTCCTTAGTGATAGTGACAAGATTCATCTTCAAGTCTGAATGAATATGCCACAGTTGCCATTGACTGCATCTAGGGCTGTGTGGATGAGTGTGTGCCTTTAAGAACACACTGGACATACCCAAACCAAAAGTCGTGGATGAACCAGAAGATTTGTAGTTTCCTGTGGCATTCTAGACCAATGATCCAGAACTATACAAGAAGTCCTGGTATGACCTATGGAAGTCTATCTTAAGAGTGAAAAAACAATTCTGTTTGGAGTTTGCGACTGAGTTGGATGCATGTCAACCCTGGTAGGGTTTGTAGGCATTACTTCCTATAAGGTGAAACCAAACATCATGAATGGTCATGATGCTTCATTCCCAGATGAGCTCAAAGCTTTTTAAGCAAGCATACTTTGAAAGGGCAAATAAAACTACACCTATGCATAATAATAATAAGTACTTTATTGATCCTGATTGGGAAATTCTTCTGTTACAGCAACAACATTTAAAAACACACTTAGCAGTGAGCAGACTTAACTAACATTAAAATGCAGAATAACAATATACACAATAATAATAATGTACAAAATAATAAAACAGAAACTATTGTACTATGATGCGTGTTCTCCTGTTACACAGAGATGAACTGTTATTTATTGCATTTGGTAGGAAGAATTTTCTGTATCAGTCCTCGTGACAATGGAGCTAAATTAATCTGTCCGAAAGGGTGCTCCACTGCTTATTCAGCAGGTCATGGACAGGATGTGCCAGATTGTTCATAATGGATAAGTTTGTTTAGTGACTTCCTCTCCACCACGAACTCAAAAGAGTCCAGGTTATCATCAAGGACGGATCTGGCTTTTCTGATGAGTTTATTTGGTCTTTTTGCATCACAGCACCGATGCTGCTCCCCCAACATAAAGCTGCAATGAAGACAGACTGGTAAAAGATCTCCAACATCCTGCTGCACACAATGAAAGATCTCAGCTTCCTTCGTCTGTCCATCCCCTTCTCGTAAACAGCCAATGGTGTTGGTTTTCCAGTCAAGTCTGTTGTCAAGATGAACATCCAAGTACTTGTACTCCTCCATCACCACAACTTGTTCTCCCAGAATGTATACAGGGCTCATCACAGTCCTATTCCTCCTAAAATCAATCACCATCTCTGTGGTTTTGGCCACTTTCTGGAGCAGGTGATTCCTCCTGCACCACTCCACAAACTTCTCCCCCAGTCCTCTGTACTCCGACTCCTGCCCACCTCTCATACACCCAACCACCGCAGAGTCATCAGGGAACTTCTGCAAGTGACAAGACTCAGATTTGTACTGAAAGTCTGAGGTGTTCAGTGTAAACAGAAACTGAGACAGGACAAATCCTTACAGTGTCTGTGATCTTTAACTTGGAGGCTGATGTCAGAACATGTTTAAAGGGAGTGAACCCTCTCAAGGCATCAGGCCCTGACGGTGAATCTGGCAGGGCTCTGAAAACCTATGCCAACCATCTGGCAGGAGTGTTCAAGGACACCTTCAGTTTCCGATTGTATACTGTATGCGTTCTCTGATAGTAAACAGAAACATTTCACTGCTGCAGTTGGAGGTTCCCATCCTCTTCAAAAGGAAGGCAATCAGACCAATGCCCAAGAAGAGCAGGGTGAGCTGTCTCAATTGCACTCGAACAATACCTACCGCGACAAACTGCTTTGAAAGGTTGGTATGGCCAGAAGCAACTCCTGTCTAAGCAAGGACCTAGACCTGCTGCAATTTGCCCAACATCACAGTACAGATACAGTGGAGGCAATCTCACTGGCTCTCCGCTCTGTCTTGGATCCCCTGGATAATAGCAATCCCTGTTTATTGATTTCAGCTCAGTGTTCAACACCATCACTCCTTCAGTACTAATCAACAAGCTCCAAAACCTTGGCCTCTGTACCTCCTTTTGTAACTGGATCCTTGGCTTCTTCATCAGGATATCACAGTTAGTGTGGATTGGAAATAACATCTCCACCTCACTGATAATCGACACTGGTGCACCTTAAGGATGTGTGCTTAGCCCACTGCTCTGATCTCTCTACACCCATGATCTTGTAGCTAGGTACAGCACAAACACCCTGTATAAATTTGCAGATGACACAGCTATTGTAGACAGAATTTCTGATGGTGACGAGGAGGCATGCAGGCGTGAGATAGATCAGCTGGCTAAGTGGTGTCACAGCAACAGCTTGCATGCAATGTCGGAAAGACCAAGGTATTGATTGTAGGCTTCGGGAAGGGAAAGACAAGAGCACAGGCACCAGTCCTCAGAGAGCGATCTGACGTGGAAAGGGACAGTTTCAAGTTCCTGGGTATAACATCTCTGAACATGTATCTTGGGCCCAACATGTTAATGCAGTTTCAAAGAAGGCATGATAAAGGCTATATTTTATTAGAAGTTTGAGGACACAAAGATTCTAGCAAATTTCTACAGACATACCAAGAGAGCATTCTAACTGGCCGCAGCACCATCTGGGTTGGAGGGGCCACAGCACAGAATGGGAAAGTTAGAATCTCAGCCTCCCTAGCAACCAGCCTCCCTAGCAACCAGCCTCCCTGGCAACCAGCGCATCTTCAAAAGGTGATGCCTCAAAAAGGTGGCATCATTAAGGACCCCCATCACCCAGGGCATGCCCTCTTCTCAATGCGACCATAAGAAAGGAAATACAGGAGCCTGAAAGCACACTCTCAACATCTTCTTTCCAATTGTCATCCCATTCCCATTTCTGAATGGACAATTAACCCATGAACACTACCTCACTACTTTCACTCTTTTTGCATTACTTATTTAATTTTAATTTTTAAAATATATTTTCTTATTGTAATTTGTATTTTATTATTATGTATTGTACTGTACTGCTGCTGCAAAACAACAAATTTCATGACATATTTAAGTGATAAAAGAGCTGATTCTGGTTCAGATCCATTCTGCCCCCTGACACTTCCGAATTTCTGGCCCACTTCCACAGTGAAGACTGACTAAAATATTATTACATTGGGCCATCGTTTCTTGGTCCCCCCATTACTGCTTCTCCAGTGTCACTTTCCGGAGCTCCAATATCCAGTCTCGCCTCTCTTCTACTCGTTTTATATCTGAAAAACTTCCGGTGTTCTCTCTGATATTATTGGCTAGCCTAACTATCTTTTCTCCCCTTATTACTTTCCAGTTGCTTTCTGTTGATTTTGAAAAGCCTCCCAACCCTCTACCTAATTCTTCCGATATATGTCCTCTCTTTTGTCTTTATACTATCTTTGACTTCACTTGCCACGTATGGTTGCCTCATCCCCCTGTTAGAATACTTACCATAGACCATAAGATTCAGGAACAGAATGAGGCCATTTGGCCCATCGAGTCTGCTCCGCTCTTTCATCATGGCTGATCTAACTCCTTCTCAGCCCCAACCTTATATCCCTTCACACCCTGACTAATCAGGACTTGGCCTTCACAGCTGCCTGTGGCAACAAATTCCACAGTTTCACCACTCTCTGGCTAAAGAAATTCCTCACCTCCATTCTAAATGGATGCCCCTCTAATCTGAGGCTGTGTCCTCTGATCGTGGACTCTCCCACCACAGGAAACATTGTCTCCACATCTACTCCATCCAGGCCTTTCAACGTTCAATGTGGTCACCCCCCACTCCTCTGAATTCCAGTGAGTACAGACCCAGAGCCACCACACACTCTTGATAAGAAAAGTTATTCAATCCGGGAATAATTTCCATGAACCTCCCCCCACCCCCGAACCCTCTTCAATGTCAGCAGATCCTTCCTTCGATAAGAGGCCCAAAACTATTCTCAACACTCCGAGTGAGGCCTCGCCAGTGACTCCTTCATCTCTGGGATGTATCCATCCTGGACCTTCTGAATTGGGAGGCTCTCTGGGGAGAGTATTGAACGCATTGCCTTATGGTGAATGGATTCTGTCAAGAATTGGAACATACTTCGTGCATTTTAACCATTTTATATACGTCTAGCAAAAAATAATCCAAATGACGTGCAAGGACCAAGCAGCTATTTCCAAGCGGCGCTTAGCTTCCGCTGGTTTGATTCAACAATTGGTTAAACCCAGGTTTCCACTCGATTTATCAATGAAGTTGTAAATTTCGCAGGCAGCACGTGACGGAGAAGCGGGAGCCGTTTCCGTGCGGTCTTAAAGCCGGCCGTGTTCCAGCAGACGCCTTGCATCCACTCGACCAGGGAAATAGAACAGGACCCAGCAAAGAGAAGTCTAATCCCAGGGCAGCGAGCTGCCTCCACGGAGTAACTGTAGAAGATCCCGAACTAGCCCAGGTCTTTAAAGATTTCACTTGCATTCTCAGTTATAAATACCAACCCACAACAGCAAGCAAGGATGCATACGCACATCAAAACCTTTCACTAAAGTTCTTTCAGTGTACAACCCATCAAAAGTATTTTATGTTACCAAAATGTATATCAGGATGCCATGAGGGGTTGGGTACGGGTGGGAGGATTATGGAGGGAGGGGGAGGAGGGGAGGGGAAAGGACGGGAGGGGAAGATTATGGAGGGAAGTGTTATGGAGGAGAGGGGAAAGGAGGGGAGGGATATGGAGGGAAGAATTGTGGAAGGGAGGGGTATGGTGGGGAGGGGTGCAGAGGGGAGGATTATGGAGGGGAGAGATACGGAGGGGAGGGGTACAAAGGGTAGGGGTACGGAAGGGAGGATTATGGAGGGGAGGGGTACGGAAGGGAGGATTATGGCGGGGAGGGTTATGGCAGGGAGGAGTACAGAGCGGAGGATTATAGAGGGGAGGATTATGGAGGGGAGTGATATGGAAGGGAGGGATTTTGAGGGGAAGGTTACGGAGGACTTGTGGTCCACGTGCCGGTCGATGGAACTCGGCAGAAAAGCATTTCGGAAAGGACTAGACGGGTGAATTGGCCCTTTTCTGCGCTGTGGTGCTCCATGTCTTTATGTGTTACAAAGATGGCCTCTACACGGAAATATATCGCCGTTAATATGAGGCCAATGATCTGCAAAGTTCAACGTTCAAAGTGATTTCGTCATCAGAGTGCACCTCTATCATCATATACAATCCCAAGCTTCATTTTCCCGCGGGCATACTCAGCAAATCTCTACAACAGTAACTATAACAGGATCGATGAAAGAGAGCTGATGAAATATTGTAAAGACAAGAGATTCTACAGAGTCTGGAAATTCCCCGCAGCGCACACACAAAATGCTGGAAGAACTCAGCAGGCCAGACAGCATCTATGGAGAGTTCATGAAGAGTTCATGTTTCCGGCCAAGACCCTTCTTCACGACTGGAAAGGAAGACGTCAGAACAAAAAGGAGGGGTGGTGGGGTGAAGGGGAAGGAGGATGGCTAGAAGCCAGGTGGGTAAGAAAGGTAAAGGGTCAGAAGGTGATAGGTGAAGCCAGGTGGGTAAGAAAGGCAAAGGGTCAGAAGGTGATAGGTGAAGCCAGATGGGTAAGAAAGGTAAAGGGTCAGAAGGTGATAGGTGAAGTCAGGTGGGTGGGAAAGGTAAAGGGTCAGCAGGTGATAGGTGAAGCCGGGTGGGTAAGAAAGGTAAAGGGTTAGCAGGTGATAGGTGATGCCAGGTGGGTAAGAAAGGTAAAAGGTCAGAAGGTGATAGGTGATGCCAGGTGGGTGGGAAAGGTAAAGGGTCAGAAGGTGATAGGTGAAGCCAGGTGAGTGGGAAAGGTAAAGGGCTGGAGAAGAGGGAATCTGATAGGAGCAATCTTCATCAATGTGACTATAAGCGTATTGATGTGGTTTTACTTAATTACGCGATGTGAGAGTCGCCAGCTAAGCCAGCATTCGCTGCTCATCCCTAGTTACCCTTGAGAAGGCGGTGATGAGCTGCCTTCTTGAACCGCTGCAGTCCCAGAGGTGTGGGTACACCCACAGTGCGGTTAGGGAGGGGATTCCATGATTTTGACCCAGCGACAGTGATGGAACGGTGATATGTTTCCAGGTCAGCAAGGTGAGTGACTTGGAGGGGGATTTCCAAGTGGTGGTGTTCTCAAGTATCTGCTCTTCTCGTCCTTCTGGATGATAGTGGTCGTGGGTCTGGAAGATGCTGCCTTGGGATTGTTGTAAGGTCCACCTAGTTCACTAACGTGAAAATGCCCTTCCAGTCACAGGAAGCACATCAACTACAGAATGGATCATAAAGATGGTATCATCACTCGAGTCGCGTTTGATGTTTCTCCTAAGGGATTATTCTAGTAATGGAGAACGCCTGTGCGTGACTTTGTTTAACGTGGCGAGTCTGGTGCACGGACAGCCACCACACGGTCTTTGACAGATCGGAATCGGGGTCCAGTGGCATGGACTGCAAGGTGACCCTAGACCGTTCACTGCTGCAGCCCGTCTCCGCCTTCACTGTCAACATGATGTGTCATCATCTTCCTCCAGCTCCACCGTTGAGGTCTTAGTGGGATCGCTCTTTGTCTGGAACCTCTCACTTGACATTGCCACCGTGGGTGACCTCACCAGGAGCGGCCACCAGACATCGCTCTTGGAATCTCAGAAACTCACAGGCCATCCCACCACCAAAAGGTGACGACTCTCGGAGAAGGGAGTGAATCATTATGACATTAAGGTTCACATCTGTGGTTTCGTAGCCATCCGTAGTACTGGGGACATCAGCCGGGTATGTGAACACAGAGCACTGGTCTGATTGAACCTTAGCTTCCACCTCAATTCGGGGGGACAGTACTTGGGTAAAATTGGGAAGTAGGTTTATTATTTAGAGATTTGAGGGGATTTGGCATCTCACCAAAAACCCTGGCAAATTTCTACAGATTTACCGTGGAGAGCATTCTAACTGGCTGCATCGCCGTCTGGTATGGCGGGGGGGGGGGGGGGGCGCTACTTCACTGGATCGAAGCAAGCTGCAGGGTTGTAAACTCAGTCAGCTCCATCATGGGCACTAGCCTCCGTAGTATCCAGGACATCTTCAAGGAGCGGTGCCTCAGAAGGAATCCCCATCATCCAGGACATGCCTCATTGTTGCCATCAGGGAGGAGGTACAGGAGCCTGAAGACACACACTCAGCGATCCAGGAACAGCTTCTTCCCCACTACTTATTTATTGTAACTTTTCTTTATATATATATATATATAGATATAATAAGAGATCACGCCGCCCCTTATTACTGTCACGTACCGAGTTACAGTGGAAAAAACTTCCAGATCATTTCATGATATCTGTGATTGCGGTATTCAAGGGAAAACAATAACAGATTGCAGAATAAAATGCTACTGTTACAGAAACCTTGTGTAGCACAAGCAGTCCATAAAATGCAAGGGTATTATGGGGTAGATTGTGCGGGGAGAAGTCAATAGAGTCACAGAATAGTCGTAGAAAAGTACAGCACAGAACAGGCCCGTTGGCCCATCCAGTCCGTGCCAAAACCATTTAAACTGCCTAATCCCATCGACCTGCACTGGGATCATAGCCCTGCGCACCCCGCTCTTAAACGTTGAAATCGAGCTCACACGGACCACTTGTGCTGGCAGCTCATTCCACACTCCCGCCACCCTCAATTGTCTTATAACAGCGGGATGGAAACTTTCCTTGAGCATGGTGGTACTTCCTTTGAGATGTTTGTATCTTCTGCCCGATGGGAGAAGGGAGTAGGGAGAATCCCCCTTCCCTTCCAGTTCTGAAGAAGGGTCTCGGCCTGATCCGTCGGCGCTTTATTTATTTTCATAGATGCTGTTTGACCTGCTGAGTTCCGCCAGCACTTTGCCTGTGTTACTCTAGATTTCCAGTATCTGCAGATTCTCTTCCGTTTACCAATGTTCTGTTCAAGTGTAACATAAAGGGCGCGGATTCATTTGGCGGAAGGGCGTGGGAACAACCTGAATGCCGCAGGCGCTAGGACCACGGGGAGAGCTGTGTGTCGAATGAGGTGGGCTGGAAAAACAGAGCGCAGCGAATCAAGGGCGCCGCGTGGTCTGTCCGCAGGCTCTCAACCGGGGCAGTGCGTTCCCCGCCTCTGTGTTTGGGATAACTTGCATCGTCGCTGGACGGAGAGATCCCAGTTCCAGTTTGCTTCTGGCTCTACAGCCGAACTTAACTGCACCATCATAAACGCCTGCCTCCCCTCCCTCTCGCCTTATATGTTTCATTAGAAAAACCTATCGAGTTGCCGAGAACTTCTCTACCTCCCATGTGAAGGCGAGAACCCTGCTGTGTGTGTGTGTGTGCGAGGAGAGGGAGGGCGAAAGGAACGACATGGAGCATCTCTCCGGCACCCGGGGTTGTTTCGCGTTGTTGACACTGACGGTGTGGTTGCGAGGGGTCGCGGCCGGCTGTTCCGACAGGGAGAATCCCAAATGTTGCACGGGAAGAAATAACCAGTGCTGGGATTTCACGAGAAGGCGGACGACGTGTTACTGCGATACCTACTGTGCGAAAACAGCGGACTGCTGCGAAGATTACAACGCGGTTTGTCAAATTTCAGGTGAGCGATTCCGGATTCCGTGATCTGCAGGGCACAGTGAGACACATATAGATTATACTGAGAGACAGACAGATGGACAGGCGCACTCAGATACACGCACACTCACACACACATTCACACACTCACACTCACACACATACACACACACACACACACACACACATTCACACACTCACACACACACACACTCACACACACACATACATACACACACATTCACACACTCACACACACACACACTCACACACACACATACATACACACACATTCACACACTCACACACACACATACATACACACACATACACACACTCACACACACACACTCACACACACACATACATACACACACATACACACACACACACACACTCACACACACATACATACACACACATTCACACACACACATTCACACACACTCACACACACACACACACACATACATACACACACACACACACACACATTCACACACTCACACACACACATACATACACACACATTCACACACTCACACACACACATACACACACATTCACACACTCACACACACACATACATACACACACATTCACACACTCACACACACATTCACACACTCACACACACACACACATACATACACACACACATTCATACACTCACACACATTCACACACACACACACACATACACACACACTCATACACACACACATTCACACACACACACACACACACACACACATTCACACACACACACACTCATACACACACACATTCACACACTCACACACACACATACACACACACATACACACACACTCATACACACACACATTCACACACACACACACACATACACACACACACACACACATTCACACACACACACTCATACACACACACATTCACACACTCACACACACACATACACACACACTCATACACACACACACATTCACACACACACACACACACACACACACACACAGTGAGAGACAGACAGAAAAACAGAGAAGACAGTTTCACAGAGAGGGGCTCGGTCAGTTTTGTGCAGACTGGAAATGAAGAAGCATTTCAGTCCTTTCGACTGAGGCCGAATGTTACAGGGATTCAGAATCTAAACTGATGTCATTTCTGAATTGATACGCATATCGTCGTTAGTATATCAGTGAAAGATCGTTTGCTATGTTGAAAATCGATCTGCACCGGTTAGCAGTGTTCACCACTGGACTGGAATTTGTTAAAACCGCTAGCGGTAGCTTTTGAAGCGGTGTTGCGGGGCCTGGCTGTTGAAGTAACTTCGCTTGGACGCTGCGTTTGGGCAGTGTTTGACGGGGCGTTTTACGAACGAATGCCTTTCTCTCTTCGCCTGGTTTACTGTCAGATGTGGTACAGTCAGCAACTGGACGCTTGCCGAAGAAAAAGACGTTGGCAGGTTGTTGATTAGTCAGGGCGTCAAAGGCAGCTGAACGGGGTCTGAGAGGGAGAATAAATCAACCATGATGGAATGGCGGTGCAGACCCGATGGGCCGAATTGCCTAATTCTGCATCTATGCCTTATAGTTTTATGTCAGCAACTGGTTCTGTGTTTAATACTGTGTGACATGGAGGTAATTCTTTTTTTTTAATTTTATTTTTATTTGGATAAGGCGTTCACAATTATCATGTACTTTTTCACACATATAACCTTTTCCATTTTTTTATATGTATAAAACTACAATTATTTATACATTCTTAAGTACACATTGAGATGATATAAAAGCAAAATAAACATTTAAATAGATAATTATGTACTGTGGTAAATCTAACCTATTAGGCTAAGTAATGAAATTAGTTGTTAAGAAAAATGGTAATAATAGTTTCCATACAACCCTTCTGGACCATTTCCACTGGTCCAAAATGTTGCAATTCTAAGAAAATTACTTTTACTTTACAAAATGTAAACCGTGAGTAATCTTCACCCGCGAATAATCGGTGAATGAAACCTGAGATAATTTTGTTTGGGTTACAGGAGACGCGTATGAATCGTTCGCCACTAGCCCCCCGCCCGCGTAGACTAGCGCAGGTTCACGTTATTTTGTTTACAGAGGCAGCACAGAACAGGCCCCTTTCGGCCCCCAGAGCGGCGCCAGCCATCACCCTGATTTAACTCTAGCCCGATCACGGGTCAATTTACAATGACCAATTAACCGGTACGTCGTTGGACTGTGAGAGGAACCCGGAGCACCCGGAGGAAATCCACGTGGTCACAGAGAGAACGTACAAACATTTTTACAGATCTGCAACTGTTTATACTTGAATCTGCTTTCCGCCTCCCCTGCACTCTCCCTAGGGCCCAACATTTCCCCTCCCCTTATTTTTAACAAATTTCGTTTTAAATGCAACTGAATTTACAAATAAAGTAAATTTGGAGTATATTTTACTGTACAGAGAGACCTCAAGGTGCAAGGCACAATGTGGAGGGAGGGAGGGGGTTCGTTGAGTTTGTACATATTCCACTCAAAGAAGTAAAGTGGGGAAACTGGCCCTTCGGCCCAAATGATCTATGTTGACCATAATGCCCATCTAAGTTAGTCCCACTTGCTTGCATTTGGCTGTCTCCTTCTAAATCTTTCCTATCCACGTATTAACTAGCTTTATGAGGGATTTCTCCATACCTAAGTTCTCCTTGCGTCAGGCTTGCTCCCACTGACACCTCACAGCCTGCCCATGCAGACACCTACCAGTCTCTGTTCAGCTAATTGGATTCACCTCCCGCTCATTCCAGACTTGTCACCTGCAGCCTATTTAACCCCATTTCTTACCCACCATCCTTGCTCACTCATCAAACCAGCTGGCCTTTCACCCTCCCTGCCTAAAGTTTACCTTGTTGCCTGTTTTGTTCCGTTTCTGTTCTCTCTTGTTCTGTGGCCCCTGGTGGCTTATTATTCTGCGGTTTATTACACTGGACAATGGTTGTTGTGATGTGTCTAGTGTGTTAGTGTAGTGGGTAGTGCTTGTCACTCCCACTTTCAGCTTCCACTGTTGGCTAGCAGTCTTGCGAAAAGGAGAGCTGAATGTTTAAGTCTCTCCCTGCAGGTTGTGAGGTATTGGTCGGAGCAGGCCTGACACAAGTAGAACTTAGATAAGGCTTTGCTCTTCCACAGCAAGCCTCATGTAATGCCTCCTCCCTGGCGACACATGGAAACTGAGCTCCTTTCAGACTCAGGCTGAAACACAGAGGGCAGGGGAGGAGGTCTGACCCCTACACAAGTAGCACGAAGGCCCACCGGTGTGTGGACACTCCCTGATGCTCGTGAACCAGATCCCCAGCTATGGGTAAATAGCCCTACTGCCTTATGGGCAGCCTTGGGAGAGATGGAGGCTACGGGAGCGAACTCAGACAGGACATCCGGAGTGGAGTCCCATAAGGCGGCTGGACGTCACTGAACATCCTCTGGCAGCCCCTGCAGCTGAGCTGGTGCCAAACGTATCACTTCATACGTTGGTGAGGCCGAGAGGGGGATCTTGATGACTGGGCATCTCAGGATCTCCATAACTTCCACCCAGGCTTGTGATGAAGATCATCATCACCCATTGTCCTTCCAGACAGACAGATGCCAATCAAACACAAAGGAAAACAAATTTTTTTCGAAAGTATGGCTTCCTCAGAATTTTTTTTTTGCTTATGATAGACCACTTGAAGCTGAACACAAATATAATTTCAGGCTACTTGTAATATGTAGGAATTTGGAGAAACAAGAAATTAATGTTTATTGAATATAATGTGTTTAATTGCATAACAGTACCAATGCTTCTCAATACTTTAACTAAGCTAAAATGTTTTGTTGATGATTTTCATTTGTACTCAGTGTCTGAGGCTTCTCGCTTAAATGTCCAACACTAATCAGCCAGCACTGATGGATTCCAGTTGCCCTGATACCGTTTCTCCATGATCGCAATGTCCTGGTGAAACTTTCACCATGCTCATCACTGACAGCGCCAGGATTTGCAGGGGAAAAGTCTAAATAGGAATGCAGGAAATGAATCTTTAGTGACATGTTGCACTTCATGTTTTTGTATGCTTGAAGCATGTTGTCAACCAGCTGCACATAATTTGGTGCTCTGTAGTTGGCAAGAAAATTTTTAACAACAGCCTTGCATGTGATTTTCTCCAGTTCCACTAGAAGTTCTTCGCATTGTCTGTCATTGATGACCTGTTTGATTTGTGGATCAACAAAAATGCATTCCTTAATCTTGGCATCAGTTGTTCTGACATGAATTATGAATTGAAATAACAAATATAGGTGATTTCAAGAAATGGTGCATGATATGAGAATTTTATAGTGATTTTCATGATCCTCAGTCCAAGATCCATAACATACACACTAAAGTATTCAGGAAGTAAAACCTTGTTGTCCAGCATTATTAAAGTTACTGTTTATGGCTAAATTGTCTCTGCTGCTATTTTTGGGTTAAGCCTGATTACATTACATTACCTGGTAATTTCATCCCAAGTTTAGAGAACAATTTTAAAACTGAATTAAATTTTCAGTTGACTCATGCAGTTCTGTTTGATTTGATATCATAGCCAATGCAGAATTTTCAGTCAGGTGAGGCACAGCGCAGAAAGGGGCCTTTCGGCCCACCCCATTTGATCTATCCCAGTTAACTGCGTTGGGACTTTATTCCTCTATACTGGGTTTACTGACTTCTGGGCTGAGTTTTGTTCTGAAGCTGAGGGGGACAAATCCTGTGTGGTGGCTAAGAAGATACTTAGCTGAGGGTGGAGGGAAAGATGTAGTGTAACAGCTACAGGGAGAGTGCAGTGCAGTGCAGAAGGGTGGCGGGCTGCAGTTTCTTCTAAGGAGGTGTAAGGTGCTCCTCCCTCTCTAGCCTGCTGGTCACCCTTGGGCAAGGTGTAGCAGGCGTTCAGTCCCCCCCCCCCCCACCACCATCAATCAGGGTCAGGTGAAGCCGTGGGAGCAGGTGGTGGATGGTTGTATGAGCATCTGGTGCAGATCACAAGTCTTGGTTATGTGACCACTGACGCCAGGCAGACAATCTCTGAAGAGTATTGGTAATGGCTGGGGTCACCCATCTTGTAAAGACACTGACCAGAACAAGGCAAGGGCAAACCAGTTGCCCTTCTGCAGAAAAATTTGCCGAGAGCAATCATGGTCATAGAAAGACTATGATCGCCCATGTCATACGACACTGTACAGAATGATGATGATGAATCCATCTTAGAAACATAGACATAGAAAACCCACAGCACAATACAGGCCCTTCGACCCACAAAGCTGTGCTGAACATGTCCCTACCTTAGAACTACCTAGGCTTACCCATAGCCCTCTATTTTTCTAAGCTCCATGTGTCACAATGGCGGGGACATTGGGAGCAAGGGTGGACCCAAATGCAAGACACATCTTGTGAGGTTAATTAAATTTAATTTATTGTTCAATCTCAGGAGAGCTAGACAGGAGCAGGAGTAGCGAACTGGACAAGGACTGAGGACTATGACTAGGCTGGGACCAAGGGTCTGGGCTAGGACTCGGAATCAGCTCCCCGAACTAGAGGAGACATGAAGAGGGTAGGGTATAGACTCCGAGCCAGAGACTGGGCAAGGACCCAATACCTGGGTCTTGCCTCGGGCTCGGACCCCAGAACCAGGCATGGACATGACATGGGCTAGGGAGAGGAGGAACATGGAAAACAGAGCCTCGGTCTTGGGAGAGCAGGTACATGGAACCATGGACACATACACAGAACAGAGAATCGGCACCCCTCCTTGGGTACAGGACATAGGGCCGGGACTCACACACAGGACAGAGAGCTGAGGCCCCTCCTTGGGTACAAGACAGCCGGGACTCATGACCCTACGCGGAGCAATGGCAAGACGGCTTGACTTACCCCACGGAGGTGAGGACAAGACAAGACAAGACGCAACTCCCCGCGGGGCAATGGCAAGATGGCCTGACTTACCCCACGGAGGCGAGGACGAGACAAGACAAGACCAACACGAATGAACACCAGACAGTACCTATCTAGCTCCAGTGATGGAACTAGACCGAAGTGCAGGCGGGGGCTGCAGACGAGGGCTAGAGGTGAGAGGAGCAGAGAAGGGATTCAGACAAAGGGGTAGGACCGGAATCACAGACCACCAGGGCCAGGACTTGACTCAGAACTGGGAAGCCGCCAGGGCCAGGACTTGACATGGTACTTGAACGCCGCCAGGACCAGGACTTGATGTGGTACTTGGATGCCACCGGAGCCAGGACGTGGACGTGGACTTGGATGCCGCCTGGAGTCAGGACTTGACTTGGAGCCTCCGGGTAGTGGTGAGCTCTCGACTCGGCCCAGGAACAGTAGACAGCGGTTCTTGATTCCCTCGGGCGGGTTAACTGACAGACCCACCTCGGTAAGGAAACTTTGCAGGCTCGCTTTGGTGAGGTAACTTGACAGGGTTGCTCCGGTGAGGAAAGGCGAATTACTGGCACTCACTTCGGACGGAGACTAGGCTTGTTCCGGTCAGATGACATTGGCACATCATACCTTGGTGACTTTGCAAATGCTCCCGCACCAAACGGCTGAAAGCTGGAGACTATAAACTACCGGTTCTGCCGAGTGTTAATTGCCTCTAATCACCAAAGTCGAGGGATACGGGAAAACAGGGAATCAACAGTCTGGATCGTAACCTAAACAAGCTAAATTTAAAGGGACCCCGATCCAGACCATGACACCATGTACCTATCCAGGAGTCTCTTAAAAAACCCTATTGTTTCCACCTCCACCACTGCCACTGACAGCTCATTCCACGCACTCACCACTCTCTGTGTAAAAAACTTACCCCTGACATCTCTTCCGTACCTACTTCGAAGCACCTTAAAACTGTGCCCTCTCGTGCTAGCCACTTTAGCCCTGGGAAAAAGCCTCTGACTATCCATAAAATCAATGCCTCTCATTATCTTGTACACCTCTATCAGGTCACCTCTCATCCTTCGTCGCTCCAAGGAGAAAAGGCTGAGTTCGCTCAACCTATTCTCGTTAGGCATGCTCCCCAATCCAGGCAACATCCTTGTAAATCTCCTCTGCACCCTTTCTATGGTTTCCACGTCCTTCCTGCAGAGAGGCGACCAGAATTGAGCACAGTACTCCAAGTGGGGTCTGACCAGGGTCCTATATAGCTGCAACATTACCTCTCAGCTCTTTAACTCAATCCTATGATTGATGAAGGCCAATGCACCATATGCCTTCTTAACCACAGTGTCAACCTGCATAGTTGCTTTGAGTGTCCTATGGACTCGGACCCCAAGATCCCTCTTTTCCTCCACACTGCCAAGAGTCTTGCCATTAATGCTATATTCTGCCATCATATTTGACCTACCAAAATGAACCACCTCACACTTACCTATGTTGAACTCCATCTGCCACTTCTCAGCCCAGTTTTACATCTATCAATGTCCCGCTGTAACATCTGACAGCCCTCCACTTCCTCATCCAGGTCATTTATAAAAATCACAAAGAGTAGGGGTCCCAGAACAGATCCCTGAGGCACACCATTGGTCACTGACCTCCATGCAGAATATGACCTGTCTACAACTACTCTTTGTCTTCTGTGAGCAAGCCAGTTCTGGATCCACAAAGCAATGTCCCCTTGGATCTCATGCCTCCTTACTTTCTCAATAAGCCTTGCATGGGGTACGTTATCAAATGCCTTGCTGAAATCCATATACACTACATCTACTGCTCTACCTTCATCAATGTGTTCAGTCACATCCTCAAAAAATTCAATCAGGCTCGTAAGGCACAACCTGCCCTTGACAAAGCCATGCTGACTATTCGTCATCATACTATGCCTCTCCAAATGTTCATAAATCCTGCCTGTCAGGATCTTCTCCATCAACTTATCAACCGCTGAAGTAAGACTCACTGGTCTATAATTTCCTGGGCTATCCCTACTCCCTTTCTTGAATAAGGGAAAAACATTCGCAACCTTCCAATCCTCCGGAACCTCTCCTGTCCTCATTGATGATACAAAGATCATCGCCAGAGGCTCAGCAATCTCCTCCCAAGCTTCCCACAGTAGCCTGGGGTACATCCCGTCCGGTCCCGGTGACTTATCCAACTTGATGCTTTCCAAAAGCTCCAGCACATCCTCTTCCTTAATATCTACATGCTCAAGCTTTTCAGTCCACTGCAAATCATCCCTACAATGGCCAAGATCCTTTTCCGTAGTGAACACTGAAGCAAAATATTCTTTAAGTACTTCTGCCATCTCATCCGGTTTCATACACACTTTTCCACTGTCACACTTGATTGGTCCTATTCTCTCCCGTCTTATTCTCTTGTTCTTCACATACTTGTAGAATGCCTTGGGGTTCTCCTTAATCCTGTCCGCCAAGGTCTTTTTATGGCCCCTTCTGGCTCTCTTAATTTCATTCTTAAGCTCCTTCCTGCTAGCCTTATAATGTTCTAGATCTCTATCATTACCTAGTTTTTCAAAACTTTCATAAGCTCTTCTTTTCTAGATTACAACAACATTTGTACACCACGGTTCCTGTACCCTATCATCATTTCCCTGTCTCATTGGAATGTATCTACGCAGAACCCCATGCAAATATCCCCTGAACATTTGCCACATTTCTTCCGTACATTTCCCTGTGAGAACACCTGTTTCCAATTTATGTTTTCAAGTTCCTGCCTGATAGCCTCATATTTCCCCTTACTCCAATTAAACACTTTCCTAACTTGTCTGTTCCTGTCCCTCTCCAATGCTATGGTAAAGGAGATAGAATTGTGATCACTATCTCCAAAATGCTCTCCCACTGAGAGACCTGACACATGACCAGGTTCATTTTCCAATACCAGATCAAGTACAGCCTCTCTTCTTGTAGGCTTATCTACATATTGTGTCAAGAAACCTTCCTGAACACACCTAACGAACTCCACCCCATATAAACTCCTCACTCTAAGGAGATGCCAATTAATATTTGGGAAATTAAAATCTCCCACCACAACAACCCTGTTATTATTACACCTTTCCAGAATCTGTCTCCCTATCTGCTCCTCAATGTCCCTGTTACTATCGGGTGGTCTATAAAAAATACCTAGTAGAATTATTGACCCCTTCCTGTTCCTAGCTTCCACCCACAGAGACTCCGTAGACAACCCCTCCATGACTTCGTCCTTTTCTGCAGCCGTGACACTATCTCTGATCTGCAGTGCCACGCCCCCACCTCTTTTGCCTCCCTCCTTGTCCTTTCTGAAACATCTAAAGCCTGGAACTTGAAGTAGCCATTCCTGCCCCTGCACCATCCAAGTCTCTGTAATGGCCACAACATCATAGCTCCAATTGCTGATCCACGCTCTAAGCTCATCCATTTTATTCATAATACTCTTTTCATTAAAATAGACACATCTCAAACCATCGGTCTGAGTACGTCCCTTCTCTATCACCTACCTATCCTCCCTTTTGCACTGTCTCCAAGCTTTCTCTATTAGTGAGCCAACCTCTTCAGTTTGGTTCCCACCCCCCAGCAATTCTAGTTTAAACTCTCCCCAGTAGCCATTGCAAACATCCCTGCCAGGATATTGGTCCCCCTCAGATTCAAGTGCAACCCATCCTTTTTGTACAGGTCATAACTGCCCCAGAAGAATGATCCAGAAATCTGAATCCCTGCCCCCTGCTCCAATCCCTCAGCCACGCATTTATCCTCCACCTCATTCTATTCCTATACTCACTGTCATGTGGCACATGCAGTAATCCTGAGATTACTACCTTTGAGGTCCTGCTTCTTAACTTCTTCCTAACTCCCTGTAGTCTGTTTTCAGGACCTCCTCTTTTCCCTACCTGTGTTGCTGGTACCAATATGTACCACGACCTCTGGCTGTTCTCCTTCCCACTTGAAGATATCGTGGTCACGATCAGAAACATCTTTGACCCTGGCACCTAGGAGGCAAACTAACAGCGACCCGGGTTCGTTGTTACTGTAAAGCGTTGTGCTAATTACTACACTACCGTGCGATGGGAATTGAACCTGGGTCACTGGTACTGTAAAGCGTTGTGCTAATTACTACACTACCATGCAATGAGAATTGAACCTGGGTCACTGATACTGTAAAGTGTTGTGCTAACCACTACACTACTGTGCCAAAATTATTTTGGCTCCTTTACTGAGGCACCAAGAAGTGTAGCTAGACCTCCTCCCGAAGGGTTCTCACAAATCTAGGTGCTTCCTGTTAACAAATAAGAAAATAGTGTGCTACCTTCGTCATATAGTTGTTGTGTTAGGACATAAGAAATTGGAGCAGAATTATGCCATTCGGCCCATCGAGTCTGTTATGGGTCTGTTAAAACTGAGACCAGCAGTGACGAAGGGTGGCTTTGTGCAGTTGAGTTGGATGCAGGAAAGGTCTGAGGAATAGTTGTAGGGTCCCTGTATGCTTCATTACCTTGCAATGCTATGAACAATTCATGCTCTGCGTCCAGATTAAACATCAGCGGCTGGGGACTGGGACTCATGGGAGGGTGAGTTGATAGATTACCCTGCTGTGAGAGGGAGTTGAGAGTCAACAGCACCAGTGGTGTCTCATCAGTGTAAAGACCAGGACATCTGTTTTCAGATGTATTCGGGAGGCTTTCCTTTTTAATCTCTTTTCACTGATGTATTCGGGAGGCTTTCCTTTTTAATCATCAGAATGACAGGGAGAACTTTAAGTTAAACTGCCTTTTGTTAGTGAAGAGTTGGTGATTTGATTGGATCTGTATTAACCCACTCTTATCAATGCCAACAGTTTTAATACTGGTTTAAATAAACACACACGCCCATTTCTAATAAATTGATGGTCCTGTAATAACTGTAATAAGTGGAGTGTAACAGTCCTGTGAAGACTGTAATAAGTGCAGAGTGATGTATAATGACCATGTAATAAGTTTGATAGTCCCATAATGACTATGTAAAAGCTGGAGTGCCATGGAACTCTAATGACTATGTACTGTAATAGGTGGTGTGCCATGGTCCTCTAATAATTGTGTATTGTAATATGTGCAGGGCAATGGTGCTGTAATGACTATGTAATAGGTGGAGTGCCATGGTACTGTAATGACGACTATGTAATAGGTGGAGTGCAATGGAGCTGTAATGACTATGTAACAGGTGGAGTGCTATGATACTGAAATAACTATGTACTAAATGGAGTGGCATGAAGCTGTAATGATTAAGTAACAGGTAGAGTGCCGTGCCCTCTAATGACTATGCAATAGGTGGATTCCCATGGTCCTCTACTGATTATATAATAGGTGCAATGTTATTGTCTTGTAATGACTATGTAATGTGGAATACCCTGGTCCTGTAATTACTGCATAATAGGTGTGTCATGGTTCTGTAATGACTATGTAGTAGGTGGCGTGCATGTTTCTGTAACGACTATGTAATCAATGAAGTGCCATAGCCCTGTAAAGACTATGTAATAGGTGGAGTGCAATGATGCTGTAATGACTATGTAAGAAGTGGAGTGCAATGGTCCTGTAATGCCTATGTAATAAATGGAGTGCGATGGCTGTGTAATGATTATGTAGCAGGTGGAGTGTCCTGCCCCCGTAATGACTATGAAATAAGTGGAGTGCCATTGTGCTGTAATGACTATGCAATAGGTGGTGTCATTTGGCACTCCAATGTCTATGTAATAAGTGCAGTGCCATGCTGCTGTAATGATGATCTACTGTAATAAGTGGAGTGCCATGGTGCTGTAATGATATGTAATAAGCAGAGTGCCATGGTGCTGTAATGTCTCTGTAATGTGTAGTGCCATGCTACTATAATGATAATCTACTGTAATAAGTGGAGTGCCATGTACTAGGTTAAGTACCAGAATGATTTAGTGACTACACAATAGGTGGAGTGCCATGGTGCTGTAATGTCTATGTAATAAGTGAATACAATGGTCTTGTAATGACTATGTAATAATTGGAGTGCCATGGTGCTGTTATGACTATGTAATTGGTGGAGTGCCATGGTTCGGTGATGACTATGTAATAGATGGATTGCCATAGTCCTGTAATGACTATGTAATAAGTAGAGTGCAATGGTACTGTAGTGACTATGTAACAAGTGGAGGACAATGGTCCTGCAATGTTTACATAATAAAATGAGTGCCATGGCATTGTAATGATTATGTAGCAGATGGAGTGCTATGGCCCTGTAATGACTATGAAATATGTGGAGTACCATGGTTCTGTAATAACTTTGTAATAGTTGAAGTGTAATGCTGTTGTAATGATTATGTAATAAGTGGTTCCATGGTTCTGTAATGACTGTGTAATAAGTGGAGTGCCATGATGCTGTCATGACAATGTAATAAGTGGAGTGCCATGGAGCTGTAATGACTATGTAATAAGTGGAGTGTCATAGTGCTGTAATGACATAGTGGATTCCCATGATCCTGTACTGATCATATAATAGGTGGAGTGCTATAGTCCCATAATAACTATGTTATAAATGGAGTGTCGCAGTCCTGTAATGATAATGAAGTAGACAGAAAGTCTCATGTAATAATTGGAGTGCAATGTTGCTGTAATGACTATGTAATAGGTGGTGTGCTATGGTGCTCTAATGACTGCGTAATACGTGGTGTGCCTTGGTTCTGTAATGACTATGTAGTAAGTGGAGTGCCATGGTGCTGTAATACTGTGTAATAGGCAAAATACCATTCTCCTGTAATGGCTATGTAATAGGTGAAGTGCCATTGTCCTGTAATTACTATGCAATAAGTGGAGTGCCATCATCCTGTAATGACTTAGTAATACGTAGAGGAGTGTGACAAACCCCATGTAACTCACAGACAATGACAGAACCACAGGGAAGTTATGGTGTTTTCTTCATTTCAAGCTTAAAAGTTATTCATCAGAAATGCACTCAGTGGCCACTCAGAAACCAAAAATTTATTCAGATACATAAAGTGTAAAAGAGATGAAAAAGTGGATATTGGACTGCTGGAAATCGATGCTGGAGAGGTGGTACTGTGGGACAAAGAAGTGGTGGATGAACGGAATAAGTATTCTGCATCAGTCTTCACTGTGGAAGACACTAGTAGTATGCCAGAAGTTTGAGAGAGTCAGGGGGCAGAAGTGAAAGTAATTGCTATTACTAGGGAGAAATGCTTGGGAAGCTGAGAGGTCTGAAGGTAGATAAGTCACCTGGATGAGATGGTGTACACCACGGAGTTCTGAAAGAGGTGGCTAAAGAGATTGCGGAGGCATTAGTAATGATCTTTCAAGAACCTCCAGTTTCTGGAATTGTTCCAAAAGACTAGAAAATTGAAAATGTCATTTCACTCTTCAAGAAGGGAGAGAGGCAGAAGAAAGGGCCAGTTAGTCTGACCTCAGTGGTTGGGAAGATGTTGGAGTCAATTATTAAGGATGGGGTCTCAGGGTACTTCGAGGCACATGAAAAAATTGGCCATAGTCAGCATGGTTTCTTCAAGGGAAAATCTTGCCTGATGAATCTGCTGGAATTCTTTGAAGAAGCAACAGGTAGGATAGACGAAGGAGAATCGGTTGATATTGTGTACTTGGATTTTCAGAAGGCCTTTGACAAGGTGCCACACATGAGGCTGCTTAACAAGTTATGAGCCCATGGTATTACAGGAAAGATTTTGGCATGGATAAAGCAGTGGCTGATTGACAAGAGTCAAGGGGTTGGAATAAAGGGAGCTTTTTCTGGAGGGCTGTCAGTGACTAGTGGTGTTCCCCAGGGGTCTATGTTTGGACCGATTCTTTTTACGTTATATCTCAATGACTTGGATGATGCAATTAACACACACACAAAATGCTGGTGAACACAGTAGGCCAGGCAGCATTATAGGAACAGGTACAGTCGACGCTTTGGGCCACGACCCTTCGTCAGGACTAACTGAAAGTCTAAAAGTAAAATATATATAAAAATATATATTAAATAAATAAATAAGGGATGGGGTGTGATGGGGAGGAGGGGAATTAATGGAAGTTAGAGAAGTCAATATTCATGCCATCAGGTTGGAGGCTACCCAGACGGAATATAAGGTGTTGTTCCTTCAACCTGAGTGTGGCTTCATCTTGACAGTAGAGGAGGCTGTGGATAGACATATCAGAATGGGAATAGGATGTGGATAGACATATCAGAGTGGGAATGGGACGTGGAATTAAAATGAGCTATTTTAATGTGGATATTGACTTCTCTAACTTCCGTTAATGCCCCTCCTCTCCTCACACCCCATCCCTTATTTATTTATTTAATGTATTAAAAAATTTTTTTTTTAATTTTTCCCCTTTTTTTTCTCTCTCTCTCTCTTTTTCTCCCTCTGTCCCACTCACTACTTGCCTGCTCTCCACCCTCTGGGCTCCCCTCCCCCCTCTCTTTCTTCCCAGGTTTCCCGTCGCATGATCCTCTCCCTTCTCCAGCCTGGTATCCCTTTTGCCAATCAACTTTCCAGCTCTTAGATCCACCCCTCCCCTCCTGTCTTCTCCTATCATTTTGGATCCCCCCTCCCCCTCCCCCTCCCCCTTTCAAATCTCTTACTATCTCTTCTTTCAGTTAGTCCTGACGAAGGGTCCCGGCCCGAAACATCGACTGTACCTCTTTCTAGAGATACTGCCTGGCCTGCTGCATTCGCCAGCACTTTTTATGTGTGCTGCTTGAACTTCCAGCATCTGTAGATTTCCTGTGTCTGGATGATGCAATTGATGGCTTTGTGGCGAAGTTTGTGGATGAAACGAAGATAGGTGGAGGAGCAGGTAGTTTTGAGGAAGTAGAGAGGCTACAGAAGGACTTAAATTAGAAGAATGGGCAAAGAAGTGGCAGATTTTGGGAAGTGTATTATCATGCAGTTTGGTAGAAGAAATAAAAGAGTAGACTATTTTCTAAATGGAAAATTAATTTAAAAATCTGAGGTGCAAAGGGACTTGGGAGTCCTTGTGCAGGATTCCCTAAAGGTTCATCTGTTGGTTGAGTCTGTGGTGAGGAAGGCAAATGCAATGTTAGTAATCATTTCAAGAGGACTAGAATATAAAAGCAAGGATGTAATATTGAGGCTTTATAAAGCACTGGTGAGCCGTTGGTGTATTATGAGCAATTTTGGGCCCCTTATCTAAGAAAGGATTGCTGACACTAGATAGTGTTCAAAGGAGGCTCACAAAATGATTCCAGGATTGAATGGCTTGTCACACGAAGAGCATTTGATGGCTCTGGGCCTGTATTCACTGCAATTCAGAAGAATGAGTGACCTCTTTGAAACCTATTGAATGGTGTAACACCTTGACAGAGTGGATGTGGACAGGATGTTTTCTACGGCAGGGGAGTCCAAGATCAGAGGACATAACCTCAGAATAGAGGAATGTCCTTTTAGAATGGAGTTGGGGAGGAATTTCTTTTGCCAGAGAGTGGTGATTCTGTGGAATTTGTTGCCACAGGCAGCTGTAGAGGCTAAGTCACTGGGTGTATTTAAAGCAGGGGTTGATATATTCTTGATCAGTGAGGGTATGAAGGGATATGGGGAGAAGGCAGGAGATTGGGGCTGAGAGGGAAAATGGATCAGCCATGATGAAATGGCGGGAGCAGACTTGATGGGCCAAATGGCCTAATTCTGCTCCTATATCTTGTGGTCTTGTTGTACACCTGCTCATTAATGCAAATATCTAATCAGCCAATCATATGGCAGCAACTCAAGACATCAAAGCAATAAGTTCAGTTGTTGTTCAGACCAAACATCAGAATGGGAAAGAAATTACTTTGACAGTGGAATGATTTTTGGTGCCAGATGGGATAGTTTGAGTATCTTAGAAACTACTCATCTCCTGGGGATTCCATGCAGAACAGTCTCTAGAGTTTACAGAAAATGACACAAGAAACAAAAACATCCAGTGAGTGTCAGGTCTGTGGGCAAAAGCGCCTTGTTCATGAGAGAGGTCAGAGGAGAATGGCCAGACTGGTTCAAGCTGACAGGAAGGCAACGGTAACTCAAATAACCACACATTACAACAGTGGTGTGCAGAAGATCATCTCTGAATGCACAACACGTCGAACCTTGAAATGGATGGAATACAGCAGCAGAAGACCATGAACATAAAATCAGTGGTCACTTTATTATGAACAGGAGGTACCTAATAAAAGTGACCATTGAGTGTATGGGAGTGTCTAATTACAACATTTACAAGGCATTCGGATGGGTGCTTGAATAGGAAAGGAGTAGAGGGATATGGGCTCAATAAAGTGACCACTCTTCTTTTTTAGCCCATCAACCCTGCTGGGGCATAGGCCACTGACAGCAGCTCTCTAAACAGAGGACAGAACAGTGTTATGATAGAACTTTGACTGGCCCTGTGGCTTCCATGAAATTTTGGCTCTCGCCACACAGATTCATAGGTCTTCTCAGCGAAGATTCTTCCTCTCCCAGGCGTGAGGTCTGTGTATCTTCTGTAGGTGTTTCTGAAACTCTGCATTTTTAAGGGATGGGCTTGCTAGCGCAATAGCCAACTCTCCTCCTTTCACATGGGGCTGCCCATGCCAGAAATAATAAAGTGGCCACTGACTCTACATAAATATGAGAGGCATTGTATAGGTAGATAGGCAGAATCTTTTTGCCGAGCAATGACAGTGAGGGGTGCTTGGAATCATTCTGGCGGGGGTGGTGCTAGAGGCAGATAGGATAGTGGCATTTACGAGGTAGTTAGACACATGAAAGTGTAGGGACGGGAAGGATATGGATCCTGGACGAGCAGAGGAGGTTTATTTTTGGCAGCTCTGGGGTGGTGGTAGAGGCAGATAGGACGGTGACGTTAGAGAGGTGCATGAATGTGTAGGGACGGGAAGGATATGGATCCTGGACGAGCAGTAGAGGTTTATTTTTGGTAGCTCTGCTTCTTTTTCTCTCACCAATGGGAGCAGTTTCTCTTTATTGGCACAACATTACCCTCCCTCAGAGACATTTATACTGGCAGACTTCAAAAGAAGGCTACTTGTATTTCAAAGGATCCCACTCATCCTGGACATCGCCTGTTTTCCCCTCTACCTTCTGGGAAGAGATACAGAGCATTAAGGACGAAAACAAAGAGACTCCTTAACAGCTTCTACCCACAAGCAGTGAAATGTATAACACCCCCTTCCCTTCTCCTGCCCCCCTCCTAAGACGGCAGCAGCTAAATGCATCACACTCCAGGAATGGCAGGTGTGCAATAGTCCTACCCCCCATCCATATATTATTAATTTTGGACTGCACTCCTGAGGTTTAGAGTTTATTTTGTGTATATATTCTTTGTCATGCTGCAAAATGTTGAGCTGCTAAACTGTGTTTCATTGCTCCACAACAATGACAATAAAGATATTCTTCTTCTTCTTCTTCTTCTTCTTCTTTACCCACTCTTCCTCAACCCCACAAGACTTGAAATACCTCCATCAGATTCCCTCCCAGCCTTCTCTGTTCAAAGTACATTTATTATGAAAAACATGATGACGTTTGCGGATGCTCGAAATCCAAAACAACACACACAAAATGCTAGAGGAGTTCAGAAGGCCAGGCAGTACCTATCACAATTAATAAACAGTCGATGTTTCGGGCCGAGAGCCCTCATTAGGACTGAAAATATGTATACTATTTATTATCAAAATGTGTGTACTATGTACAACTTCGAGATTTGTCTCCTTATGGACAGGCACAAAACAAAGAAATTCAATAAAACCCATTAAAAAATACAGTCAAACAGCCCATGTGCGAAAAAAAGAACTAATTGTGCAAACAGCAAAAAATAAATAATTAAAACTCAGAACTGGAGTTCACAAAAGTGAGCTCGCAGCCAGGAAGCTCGTCAGCACTGCTGCCAGTCCCGGAGCCCCTTACTTTCAGGCCACAGCCTCAGATCAGTGCAGAGACGAGTAAGCCTTGCCAAGCAGTGAGCCGAACCGACCCGTCCCTCGCTTTCAGCCCTGACGTAATAACTTCTTGTATCTGGCCTGACGCTTAAGTCAGCCAAACTTTGGCTAGTTCCTTGCTCTCAGACCTGGGCCCCATGGCCTGGATTTGGCCCATTTACAGCCTACTTAATCGGGCCTGGAGAAAGCTTATTCCCTTCTCTGTCTACGCAAATAAAGCAGCGAAAACCTGGAATAATTCCAGTTCTCTCTCTCTCACATCTGTCCTAAAATAGCACCCAGAATTGGACATGGTGCCCAAAATGTGGCCATGCCATATTGTTTTATGAAGATTCTCTGTGTATAAAGCTGTGCATCTTTTTTAGAACCACTTTTCTCAAACAGCCATACCATGTACAATGAAATGTAGACCCCACAGTCAGGGAGCTGAATGACTTAATCTGTACATTCAATGGTATCGTCGTTGCTAACAAAGGGATGCCATGGTAGTGTGGTGGATTGCATAACATTAAGGTAACCCCCATCACAGTGTGTAAGGAGTTTGTACCTTTTCCCCATGGGTGGTACGGTTGCATGATGGTTAGCGTAATGCTTTACAGTGACAGCTGCCAGGCACAACTGTTGTTGGCAGAATCTCAGATGGTGACGAGAGGGCATACGGGAGTGAGATAGATCAGCTGGATGAGTGGTGTCGCAGCAACAACCTCACACTCAACATCAGTAAGGCCAAAGAAATGACAGTGGACTTCAGCAAGGGTAAGATGAGGGAACACACACCAGTCCTCAGAAAGGGATCAGAAGTAGAGAGAGCGAGCAATTTCATGTTTCTGGAAGTCGGTATGTCTGAGAATTTATCCTGGGCCTGACATATTAATGTGGTTACAGTGGTTGTATTTCACTAGGAGTTTGAGGAGATTTGGTATGTCACCAAAGACACTCACAAATTTCTACAGATGTACTGTGGAGAACATTCTGACTGGCTGCATCACCGTCTGGTATGGGAGGGGGGTGGGGGGGGCATTGATCAGGATTGAAATAAGCTGCATAGAAACATAGAAACATAGAAAATAGGTGCAGGAGTAGGCCATTCGGCCCTTCGAGCCTGCACCGCCATTCAGTATGATCATGGCTGATCATCCAACTCAGAACCCTGCCCCAGCCTTCCTTCCATACCCCCTGATCCCCGTAGCCACAAGGGCCATATCTAACTCCCTCTTAAATATAGCCAATGAACTGGCCTCAACTGTTTCCTGTGGCAGAGAATTCCACAGATTCACCACTCTCTGTGTGAAGAAGTTTTTCCTCATCTCGGTCCTAAAAGGCTTCCCATCTATCCTGAAACTGTGGCCCCTCGTTCTGGACTTCCCCAACATCGGGAACAATCTTCCTGCATCTAGCCTGTCCAATCCCTTTAGGATCTTATACGTTTCAATCAGATCCCCCCTCAATCTTCTAAATTCCAATGAGTACAAGCCCAGTTCATCCAGTCTTTTTTCATATGAAAGTCCTGCCATCCCAGGAATCAATCTGGTGAACCTTCTTTGTACTCCCTCTATGGCAAGGATGTCTTTCCTCAGATTAGGAGACCAAAACTGCACACAATACTCCAGGTGTGGTCTCACCAAGGCCTTGTACAACTGCAGTAGTACCTCCCTGCTCCTGTACTCGAATCCTCTCGCTATAAATGCCAGCATACCATTCGCCTTTTTCACCGCCTACTGTACCTGCATGCCCACTTTCAATGACTGGTGTATAACGACACCCAGGTCTCGTTGCACCTCCCCTTTTCCTAATCGGCCATCCTTCAGATAATAATCTGTTTTCCTATTTTTGCCACCAAAGTGGATAACTTCACATTTATCCACATTAAATTGCATCTGCCATGAATTTGCCCACTCACCCAACCTATCCAAGTCACCCTGCATCCTCTTAGCATCCTCCTCACAGCTAACACTGCCACCCAGCTTCGTGTCATCCGCAAACTTGGAGATGCTGCATTTAATTCCCTCATCCAAGTCATTAATATATATTGTAAACAACTGGGGTCCCAGCACTGAGCCTTGCGGTACCCCACTAGTCACCGCCTGCCATTCTGAAAAGGTCCCGTTTATTCCCACTCTTTGCTTCCTGTCTGCTAACCAATCCTCCACCCACACCAATACTTTACCCCCAATACCATGTGCTTTAAGTTTGCACACTAATCTCCTGTGTGGGACCTTGTCAAAAGCGTTTTGAAAATCCAAATATACCACATCCACTGGTTCTCACCTATCCACTCTACTAGTTACATCCTCAAAAAATTCTATGAGATTCGTCAGACATGATTTTCCTTTCACAAATCCATGCTGACTTTGTCCGATCATTTCACCGCTTTCCAAATGTGCTGTTATCACATCCTTGATAACTGACTCCAGCAGTTTCCCCACCACCGACGTTAGGCTAACCGGCCTATAATTCCCCGGTTTTTCTCTCCCTCCTTTTTTAAAAAGTGGAGTTACATTAACCACCCTCCAATCCTCAGGAACTAGTCCAGAATCTAACGAGTTTTGAAAAATTATCACTAATGCATCCACTATTTCTTGGGCTACTTCCTTAAGCACTCTAGGATGCAGACCATCTGGCCCTGGGGATTTATCTGCCTTCAATCCCTTCAGTTTACCTAACACCACTTCTCTACTAACATGTATTTCGCTCAGTTCCTCCATCTCACTGGACCCTCTGTCCCCTACTATTTCTGGAAGATTATTTATGTCCTCCTTAGTGAAGACAGAACCAAAGTAATTATTCAATTGGTCTGCCATGTCCTTGCTCCCCATAATCAATTCACCTGTTTCTGTCTGCAGGGGACCTACATTTGTCTTTACCAGTCTTTTCCTTTTTACATATCTATAAAAGCTTTTACAGTCAGTTTTTATGTTCCCTGCCAGTTTTCTCTCATAATCTTTTTTCCCCTTCCTAATTAAGCCCTTTGTCCTCCTCTGCTGAACTCTGAATTTCTCCCAGTCCTCAGGTGAGCCACTTTCTCTGGCTAATTTGTATGCTTCTTCTTTGGAATTGATACTATCCCTAATTTCTCTTGTCAGCCACCGGTGCACTACCTTCCTTGATTTATTTTTTTGCCAAACTGGGATGAACAATTGTTGTAGTTCATCCATGCAACCTTTAACTGCTTGCCATTGCATATCCACCGTCAATCCTTTAAGTGTCATTTGCCAGTATCTTAGCTAATTCACGTCTCATACCTTCAAAGTTACCCCTCTTTAAGTTCAGAACCTTTGTTTCTGAATTAACTATGTCACTCTCCATCTTAATGAAGAATTCCACCATATTATGGTCACTCTTACCCAAGGGGCCTCTCACGACAAGATCGCTAATTAACCCTTCCTCATTGCTCAAAACCCAGTCCAGAATAGCCTGCTCTCCAGTTGGTTCCTCGACATGTTGGTTCAAAAAACCATCTCACATACATTCCAAGAAATCCTCTTCCTCAGCACCTTTACCAATTTGGTTCACCCAATCTACATGTAGATTGAAGTCACCCATTATAACTGCTGTTCCTTTATTGCACACATTTCTAATTTCCTCTTTAATACCATCTCTGACCTCACTACTACTGTTAGGTGGCCTGTACACAACTCCCACCAGCGTCTTCTGCCTCTTAGTGTTACGCAGCTCTACCCATATCGATTCCACATCTTCCCGGCTTATGTCCTTCCTTTCTATTGCGTTAATCTCTTCTTTAACCAGCAACACCACCCCACCTCCCCTTCCTTCATGTCTATCCCTCCTGAATATTGAATATCCCTGAACGTTGAGCTCCCATCCCTGGTCACCCTGGAGCCATGTCTCTGTGATCCCAACTATATCATAATCATTAATAACAATCTGCACTTTCAATTCATCCACCTTATTACGAATGCTCCTTGCATTGACACACAAAGCCTTCAGGTGCTCTTTTACAACTCTCTTAGCCCTTATACAATTATGTTGAAAAGTGGCCCTTTTTAATGCTTGCCCTGGATTTGTCGGCCTGCCACTTTTACTTTTCTCCTCAGTACTTTTTGCTTCTACCCTCACTTTACACCCCTCTGTCTCTCTGCACTGGTTCCCATCCCTCTGTTGTGAACTAACCTCCTCACGCCTAGCCTCTTTAATTTGATTCCCACCCCCCAACCATTCTAGTTTAAAGTCACCTCAGTAGCCCTCGCTAATCTCCCTGCCAGGATATTGGTCCCCCTAGGATTCAAGTGTAACCCGTCCTTTTTGTACAGGTCACGCCTGCACCAATAGAGGTCCCAATGATCCAAAAACTTGAATCCCTGCCCCCTGCTCCAATCCCTCAGCCACGCATTTATCCTCCACCTCATCGCATTCCTACTCTCACTGTCGCGTGGCACAGGCAGTAATCCCGAGATTACTACCTTTGCGGTCCTTTTTCTCAACTCCCTTCCTAGCTCCCTATATTCTCCTTTCAGGATCTCATCCCTTTTCCTACCTATGTCATTGGTACCTATATGTACCACGACCTCTGGCTCCTCACCCTCCCACTTCAGGGTATCTTGGACACGATCAGAAATATCCCGGACCCTGGCACCAGGGAGGCAAACTACCATCCGGGTCTCTGGACTGCGTCCACAGAATCGCCTATCTGACCCCCTAACTATCGAGTCCCCTATCACAATTGCCCTCCTCTTCCTTGCCCTACCCTTCTGAGCTACAGGGCCAGACTCTGTGCCGGAGGCACGGCCAATGTCGCTTCCCCCGGGTAAGCTGTCCTCCCCAACAGTACTCAAACAGGAGTACCTGTTGTTAAGGGGCACAGCCACCGGGGTACTCCCTATCACCTGACTTTTCCCCTTCCCCCTCCTAACCGTGACCCACTTGTCTGCCTCCCGTGGCCCCGGCGTGACCACCTGCCTTCCACTCCTCTCTATCACCTCCTCACTCTCCCTGACCAGACGAAGGTCATCGAGCTGCAGCTCCAGTTCCATAATGCGGTCCCTTAGGAGCTGCATCTCGATGCACTTGGCGCAGATGTGGACGTCCGGGAGGCTTGGAGACTCCAGGGCCTCCCACATCCGACACCGAGAACAGCAAACTGCCCTCACACTCATAATGCCCCTCTCCTCAAATAACAACAGAAAATAAATGTCAAACCTTCCTCGCCTGCAGAGAGTTGTAAACTCAGTAAACACCATCATGGGCCCTCGCCTCCCCAGCATCTAGGACATCTTCAATGAGTAGTGTTCAAAAAGACAGCATCCATCATTAAGGACCCCCATCACCCAGGACATGCCCTCTTCTCACTGTTACCATCAGGGAGGAGGTACAGGAGCCTGAAGACACACACTCAGTGATTCAGGAACAGCTTCTTCCCCTCTGCCATCCGATATCTCAATGGACATTGCACCCATGAAGAGCACCTCATTTTTTTTCTTTTCTCTTTTTGTGTGACTTATTTAATTTAACTTTTTAAATATATGTATACATTCTTCTGTGTTCTACAGTTTTTATTATCATCTGTTGCAATGTACTGCTGCCAGAGAACAACAAATTTCACAACATATCCCAGTGATATTAAATCTGATTCTGACACCTTCCGCTACCGTCTGTAAGGAGAAAGTACATTCTCCCCTGGACGGTACGGTAATGTAACGGGGTTTGTGTACTCCTCCACAGTGCCAGTGTAAGATGTGGGTTTAGTTCCACCACTGTCTGTAATGAGTTCGTATGCTCTCCCTGTACACACATAGGTTTCCTCCAAGTGCTCCAGTTTCATCCCACATTCCAAAAAAAACATATGGGTTAGGGCTAGTAAGTTGTGGGCATAGTAAGCTTTGCCCACCAGCTTCTGAATGGCCATTAGGAGTGGGCATTAACTAATGACCTTGCCCGCAATGCACACATTCCGAAAAAAGAGAGAATAGAAAAGACTGAATAGAAATGACTACCGAAGGTTTCAGTCCCCCTTTCCTGCCACTGTCAGGGGTAGCAATATTTTACATGAAGGTAACAATGTATAATGTGGCTAGAGAAAATGGATGGCTTCAGAAGTGGTATTAGTACTGGTTTATTATTGTCACATGTACAAAGATACAGTGAAAAGCTTGTCTTCCATATGATTTATCAAGATCAAATTAATACACTGCTCTAGAGTAGAGCAAGGTTAAATTGGTGACAATGCAGAATAAAGTGTAACAGCTACAGAGAAAGTGCAGATCAGGTAAACAGTAAATTGCAAGATCATAACCAGGTAGATTGTGAGGCCAAGAGTCTATCTTATCATACAATAGGTCTGTTCAAGAGTCTGATAACAGTTGGATGAATCCATGATCCAGGGACCCTGGAATTTAGCCCAGATCAGAACTGTCCGATACACTCTCTGGCCAAGTGGGCCCTGTCTCCAGCATGGTGAGGTCAACAGAGTGAGTTTCAGAGGCAGGGTACAAAGCACAGTTGTCACAAGTGGGTGGAGATGGGCTTTGAGGGGAGGGCACCTCCCATTGGTGTCAGGTGAGCAAACGTGTTTGCTATAACTTACCACAAGACATAGGAGCAGAATTAGGCCATTTGGCCCATCGAGTCTGCTCCACCATTTCATCATGGCTGATCCATTTTTTCTCTCAGCCCCAGACCTGCCTTCTCTCCGTATCCCCTTCATGCCCTGACCAGTCAAGAATCTATCAACCTCTGCCTTAAATTTATGTAAAGATTTGGCCTCCACAGCTGCCTGTGGCAACAAATTCCACAGATACATTACTATCTGGCTAAGGGAATTCATCAACTCTGTTTTAAAAGGATGCCCCTCTATTCTGAGGCAGTGTCCTTTGGTCTTAGACTCCCTCACTATAGGAAGCATCCTCTCCACATCCACTTTATCAAGGTCTTTCAACATTCGATAGGTTTCAATGAGGTCACCCTCATTCTTCTGAATTCCAGTGAATACAGGCCCAGAGCCATCAAATGTTGTCCATATGACAAGCTGTTCAAACCTGGAATCATTTGCCGGTTTAAGATGGCGCATCCGAAGACGTGCAGGAGCTTACTGGTAGTTTGAAAGCAAAGGATTAGATTAAAACCATTATTAATAGCGTTTTTTGAAGTAAGTTGTTGTAAACTATCACTGAAAACAATGCAGAAGTGAGTGAAGGGAAAGCAAATTTGCAGGATGTGCCCTGCTGATGGGCTGCAAAATCGACACACCTGGAGTTGGAGTGAATGATTCAGAGGGGAGAAGACAGGACAGAGGAGTTCCGATGCCCGTCCAACTAAATCGTGTATGAGGCTGAATGGCTCCAAACGCCGAGCTGAATTGGAGGGGTTGAGAACGGCTTCCTTGGCAGCGAAATCCAGGTCCGAAGTGAATTGGTCGGTGGCGTGTTCAAGACCTGGAGCAATTGGCCATGGCGAAGTCCAGATCCTAATGTGAGGTACAATCCACTGCTTGGACAGTCTAAATGCCAGTCCATATAGACGGGAAAGATGAGGTGTTGAGAGTTGGGCGAGGTTGGATCACTTTGCATGCCAAGCCGATTTGAAGGTCCTCCAGCAGCGAAATCTAGGCCCGGCTCGATCTGCCGGTGGCTGGGATGTAGACAATTTAAATATCAGCCCGGGGGCTTCTCTCTCTGCAACGCTAAGGCTGTGAGACTGCCCCTGGTCGCTGTGCTTCATTTCTGCGAACTTTGCAGTGATTTGCCCACTAATATGAACTAAATACCGAGGCTTTGAGCCTATGCTGGACTGCTCTGGGAATTTGGATCTAAGGACTCAATTTGGTTCAGAATGCTGTAGTAGTTGCTGACTTCTATTGTTTATATGATTTGTGTTTTGTTTTTTCTGTCTTTCTCTGTGGGCACTGGGGGGTTGGTCTTACTTTTTTAATTAGGTTCTTTAGGGTTCCTTGCTCAGCGACTGCCTGTAAGCAAATAAATTTCGAGGTTATGTAGTTTATACGGTCTTTGATAATAAATGCTTTATACTTTGAACCTCCTTTGAACCCTCTCCAGTTTCAGCACATTCTTTCGAAGATAAGGGGCCCAGAACTGCTCTCAATACTCTGAGCGAGGCCAAGTGTTTTTATATTCTAGTCCTTTTGAATGCAATGTTAACATTACATTTGCCTTCCTCACCACAGACTCAATCTACAAATGAACCTTTAGGGAATCCTGCACAAGCACTCCCAACTTCCTTTGCGCCTCAGATGTTTGTATTAGTCAACCCTCTCATTCCTTCTACCAAAGTATGTGACCATGCACTTCCCAACATTGTATTCCATCTGCCGCTTATGTGCCCATTTCTTAATCTGTCTAAGTCCTTCTGTAGCCTATCTATTTCCTCAAAACTGCCTGCCCCTATACCTGTCTTCATATCGTCTGCAAACTTTGCAACAGAGCCATTAATTCCATCATCCAAATAATTAACATATAATGTAAAAGGAATTGGTCTCAACACAGACCCCTGTGGAATACCACTAGTATCAGCAGCCACCATACGACTGGGTGAATATTTAATCATAGAGCATCGAACATAGAACAGTACAGTGCAGGCTCTTTGGCTCAGGATGTTGTGCCAGCCTTTTAATGTATTCTAAAATGAACCTAATGCTTCTAACTACATAGCCCTCTATTTTCCTTTCAACCACTTGTGTATCTAGTGCCATGTCCATTACACCGGTGGCATTTCGGGCAGCAAAGAAGATCCTTCATCTCTGGTGGTGTTCAGGGCTTCCTTCATCATGTCAGTAGCTTCCTCTCAGTTTTCACTACTGTCAGTCATGCAAATCCCGGGTGGAGACTCAGGAATACCATCGTACTCAGATGCAGAAGGATTCTTCATTACTGTTTCTGTAACGGTTTACTTTGACCGGTCAGGGTTGTTAGCTCTGAGCTGAACACCCGAACCAGGAGGACCGGTGAACCACTCCTAGTCTGGCCTCTACCCTTTGACCTGTTTGGCATGGGTGACTCTACCAAGAGCCAAAGCATAAAGCCCTTACTCCAGCCAGTATAGCTCTCCTAGTCTTGGAAACATGCAAGCCTCCAAATCATGACAAGGTAGTGGTCTTCTTGGAGGATGTGTCTATTCAAAAGTCTCTTAAGTGTTCCTAATGTATCTGCCTCTACACTGCCCTTGGTTGTGTGTTGCACACACCCACCACTCTGTGTGTAAACTGCCTACCTCTAACATCCCCCCTATACTTTCCTCCAAACATCTTAAAATGATGCCCCCCAGTATTAACCATTACCGCCCTGGGACAAAGGTGCTGGCTCTCCACTCTATGCTCCTTATTATCTTACACACCTATATCAATTCACCCCTTATCCTAAGGGGTACTGTGTGTAATGAGTCCAATTCATATTAATGGCAACTTGGACTAGAACTTTATTGTAATTGCTAGAGACAACGAGGAGATTGGGGTGCTACTCCATCTCTGCAAAATAGATACAGTATTTACACAGCATGCGGTACAGCTTAATATAAAAAATATCCACTATTTACATGCAACAAGTGACTTTGACAGTCCATAACGCTCAAAGGCCATTGGCAAGCCAGGGTGTAGCATTATTCAGCTGTACAACAGCCCTCAGGAAGAATCTGTTTTTCAGTCTTACTGTCTTTCCCAAGATGTTTCTGCGTCTTCTATCTGATAGCAGGGGATTGAACAGATGGTGTCTGGGATGGGATGGGTCTTTAATGATATCAAAATCACACCGTTGGCACTGAGAGCTGTAGATTGTCTCCAGGTCCAGTGATTGAGTCCCAGTGATGTGCTGAGTGTTGGAGTGTTTTGTGATCTGTCTTGCTGCAGCCAGAGTACCACACAGTCACTCCAGTGTCACCTTGCGTTCCTGAAGTCAATGATCATTTCTTTTGTTTTCTTGATGTTGAGTGATAGTTGTGGCTCCTGCACCAATTGGACAGCTTCAGCACCTCCTCTCCACAGGCAAATTCGTTACAATCTGTGGAGGCCAATAGTTGGTGTCATCTGTAAGTTTGATGACTGAGTTTGTAGCATGAATAGGAGTGCAGTCACAGGTGAAGAGGGAGTCGAGAAGTGGGCTCAGTACACGCCCCTGTGGGGCACCGGGTTCAGGGTTGGGGCGGGGTGGGTTGATCTTATCATATGGAGGGTTAGTTGATCTGTCTTTTGAAAGCTGCTTCTACCATGCCAGTCATCGACTGGCCCTTTTGAAGCCTGTAGCAGCTCTTTCCCATCAGTTGCCTTGTGTGCACTGCACTGGTGTCCGGTTTCAGGTGACTTGTCCTTTCCTGTGTCTTCGGGACACTTGCTTTCACACTGAGGTTGTGCTGAGTGCCAAAGAACCGTTAGGAAAGTAGGAAAGATTTAGGAAGGTCCATGCACACTCTCAGCCAAGTACCTGTTTGTTGAGCATTTAACTTTGTTGTTGTGTAACTTGGGGGGACTGTATTTACTGTGTGAAAGTAAATGATTACTATGCTTATTGGTAATCAATGTCTTCCTCTCACTCACTAAACCTGCTTCCTCATAACAGATGTGCACTTGCCTAGTTTCACCGTCTGCGTCCGGTTAGTGAGGAATTACAGGTTGATGTGCCAGGACCTAGATTGTTAAACGTTAGACCATGGAAAGGAGGACTCAAGGAACCAGATTCACGATGACAATAGTTGAATGATGAAGGCCAAGCTCTAGTCCTTGGTGTTTAATTGTCTGGGGTGGAGGGGGAGGGAATGTCTGCTGGTTCTTGAATCAGGTGAGCTTGCTGCAAACAGTAACATCAGAAAAAGTGAGCTGGTGGTCTTCCCCTTCGCTGTGGCAGAAGTGGTATCTCTCTCCCTTGGAGAGAGAGAGAGAGAGAGAGATAAAGAGAGTGAGAGAGAGAGCGAGAGAGAGAGAGCGAGAGAGAGAGAATTTCACATTGTATTTTGCACACATTCTCAAATATTAAATGGAACCATTTGAACCATTGAGCCATCAGCACTCAAATGATGTCCAGAGCTATTAGACTCACTTTGAAGAATAAATTTTAGATGACCTACCAAAGGCCACTAACGTATTGGACAAGACTGAGTCATCAGAACAATCCCCTTGATTGATGTGCTTAGGAGGACCATGTGATTGAAGTGGGTAGTTCCCCAAAGAGTCAGCAGAAAGATCAGGAAACTGGATCCAGATGCTTTAGTGTATTCAAACACTTCTTAAACTGTTAGATTACAAGTGCAAAATTGGCAAAGCACAAGCAGTGATTAGAACAGAGAAGTCTTTATGTGATGCATCAGTTCTCCCGAAGGACTCTCAGAAGCCAAGTATTCATTTTGTGTCCGTGTTATCATGGGCCTCCGATCGGAATGGAGATTCATGCCAACGTATTAGCAATGCTTATAAAAGTTCAGACCCATTGTTCTGAAATGGGACAAGTGTGGAGAGGGGAGAGGATTGGTGCGTAGACTGGGTTCAAGAGGTGGGGGCCATAGCAAAATATGGTACGTGGGTTCATTTCCTGTCACAACCAGGGATTATTTGTGAAAAAAAGTATTTTTCATTACTTAGAATGTGGACTCAGCGTCACCTCATGGGTTTGCGTTGTCCTTGAATTGTTTATCTTTTATGGCTAATTGTTTGCCTTTGGGCTAGCTCTGGGTTTACACTTTGGTCTCATTTGAGATCTTGGGGCTTGTTAAACTCCATTTGTATGTATCACTTTGATTCAATTGGTATAATTTAATTAGCACACGGTATTGTCAATGTCTGGAATTCCTAGGTTCAGGGTGTATTTCAGAGGGGACATGCCAATCCCTCTTTGAGTCATTGTGGTTCCTTGTCAGGTGAATCTCAGACCAAGTTCTTCTGTGAATCATAAATAATTTCAGTTCTTCAAGATTTTTCTATTGTTTGCTTGAGCTCTTGTTGGTTTTTCTGGTTAATTTTTGTAATAAATCTTTAGTTTTGTTTGAATGGCCAAAGCCTCTGTGATTCCTGCACTTGAGGTCGCTAATGATCCTCTCAGTTCCAGACCTGAAGGAGTGCAACACTGCCGGGGGTGCCGTCTTTAAATTGAGATGTTAAACTGAAACGGGCTTGTTGTCTCAGATGAAAGAAAGTATCCCAGAGCAGCTGAGAGCTGGGATGCCCTATCCTTTCTATGTCATGGACCCCGACCATTAAGCGAGGGATCCATGGAGTCCAGGTTGAGAACCCCTGCCTGCGAGCCTTCAAGTTCCCTCCTCTATAACACTCTGACTTGGTTACATCTGAAGTATTGCATTCAATTCTGGGTGCCCATTTATCGGAAGGATATAAAGTTTGGAGAGGGTGCATAGGAGTTTCACTAGGATGCTGCCTGGACAAGAGAGCATGTGCTACAAGGAGAGGTTTGGACAATCTAGGGTAGTTTTCTCTGGAGCAATGAAAGCTGAGGGGAGATCTGACTTATTTATCTATCTATCTATCAACTGATTAAGTCCTTCCAGCCCTTCAGACTGTGTCACCCAGCAATCCCCCAATTTAACGCACTGGACAATTTACAATAATCAATTAACCTACCAAGAGGTATGTCTTTGGACTGTGGGAGGAAACCAGAGCACCCAGAGGAAATCCATGTGGCCATGGGGAGAACATAAAACTCCTTACAGGCGGTGGTGGGAATTGAACCCAGGTCACTGGTACTGTAAAACGTTGTGCTAACCACTACACTACCGTGTGATGGAAATTGAACCCGGGTCACTGGTACTGTAAAACGTTGTGCTAACCACTACACTACATTACTCTATCTAGGTTTCTCATAATTAGAAAGTTATGAGAGGTGTTGTTAGGGTAAACAGCTTTTACCCTGATTCAAATGTTGAAGTCTGGAGGGTGTGCATTGAAGATGAGAGATTGAAAGTTCAAAGAAGATGTTTAAGACAAAATTTTTTACAGAGAGTGATGGGTGCCTGGAATGTGCTGTCAGGGGTGCTGGTGGAGGCAAATATAAGAGAGGAACTTTAGAGGCTCTTTAATAGATGCATGAGTGCACAGAGAATGAACGGGTACCTACCCACTGCCTGTAGGTCAGCAATGAAGCTCCTCCATCTCTGGCGGTGTTCATGGCTTCCCTCATTGTGTCAGTAGATTACTCTCGGTTTTTCTCTACTGTCAGTCATTCGAATCCCGGGTGGAAACTCAGGAATACAGTCACACTCAGATGTAGAAGCATTCTTCATTGCTGTTTCTGTAACAGTGTGTGACCAGTCAGGGTTGTTAGCCCTGAGTGGAACCCCCGAACCCAGAGGAATGGTAGACCACTCTTTGAACATAGAATAATAGAGCACAACCCAGGCCATTCGGCCCACAATGTTGTGCTAAATCAGCTAAAAATCAGATCAAAAACACCCAATCACTAATCCTTCCGACCTACACCATGTCCATATCCGTCCATCTTCCTCACATCCATGTGCCTATTCAAATGTCTCTTAAAAGCCTCTAATGTATTTGCCTCTAGCACCATGCCAGGCAGCACATTCCAGGCACCCACCACTTTACCTGTACCCTTTGACGTGTTTGGTATTGGCAACCCTATCAAGATCCAAAGCACAAGACCCTGACTCCAGACAACAGAGCTCTCTTGGTCACTGAGGCACGCAATGCAAGCCTCCAAACCGACAAGGTTGTTGTCCTCTTGGAGCATATGGGCATTGTGCATGTGGTAAAGAAATTAGGTTATAGTGTGCAATTACAGAGAAGGTATGGTGCTGGTAAGCAAATACAGTAATATTAAATTAAATAGTTTATCACAGCATTGTGGGCTGAAGGGCCTGTTGTCCTGTAGTGTTCTATGTATGTACTATGATTTGCCCCTCTCTGAACCAGATTATCTAGCCACTTGTAGACAGCAGTACAGTACAGAAACAGGCCCTTCAGCCCATCATGTCCATTCTGAACATGATTCCAAACACCATTCCCTCCGGCCACGCAGTAACTGAAATGTTCCCACATGCGTAGTTGGTATTGGATGCAGCTCGAGAAAGTTTATCAAACGTGAAAGATGTTTTATGTTGTACTGTATTTCATTATACACTTCAAGTAATAAATAAAATCAAAAGTACATGATTTTTCAAATTTCATTGTAAATATTCAAGACTGAAGATTCAAAGGTTGAAAGTACATTTATTGTCAAAGGATGTATAAATTATACAATCTTGAAATTCAAATGCTTACAGGCAGCCACAAAGCAAGAAACCCTGAAGAACCAAGTTAAAAAAAAACTAACACCTAATGCACAGAGAGAGAGAGAGAAAACACAAATCATGCAAACAATAAAAGCTCTCTTCTCATTGCTACCATCAGGGAGGAGGTACAGAAGCCTGAAGACACACACTCAATAATTCAGGAACAGCTTCTTCCCCTCTGCCATCCAATTCTTAAAAGGATGTTAAACCCATGAATACTACCTCAATACTTTTTTATTTCTGTTTTCGCACTGCTTATTTAACCTATTTAATATACATACATTTGCATATATAATCTGTAATTCTTTTCTTTCTCTGGAACAATGAAAGCTGAGGGGAAATCTGAGGGCAGAACAAAGCTTCTGAACTTAAAGAGGGGTAACTTTGAAGGTATGAGACGTGAATTAGCTAAGATAGACTGGCAAATGACACTTAAAGGATTGACGGTGGATATGCAATGGCAAGCATTTAAAGGTTGCATGGATGAACTACAACAATTGTTCATCCCAGTTTGGCAAAAGAATAAATCAAGGAAGGTAGTGCACCCGTGGCTGACAAGAGAAATTAGGGATAGTATTAATTCCAAAGAAGAAGCATACAAATTAGCCAGAGAAAGTGGCTCACCTGAGGACTGGGAGAAATTCAGAGTTCAGCAGAGGAGGACAAAGGGCTTAATTAGGAAGGGGAAAAAAGATTATGAGAGAAAACTGGCAGGGAACATAAAAACTGACTGTAAAAGCTTTTATAGATATGTAAAAAGGAAAAGACTGGTAAAGACAAATGTAGGACCCCTACAGACAGAAACAGGTGAATTGATTATGGGGAGCAAGGACATGGCAGACCAATTGAATAATTACTTTGGTTCTGTCTTCACTAAGGAGGACATAAATAATCTTCCAGAAATAGTAGGGGACAGAGGGTCCAGTGAGATGGAGGAACTGAGCGAAATACATGTTAGTAGGGAAGTGGTGTTGGGTAAATTGAAGGGATTAAAGGCAGATAAATCCCCAGGGCCAGATGGTCTGCATCCTAGAGTGCTTAAGGAAGTAGCCCAAGAAATAGTGGATGCATTAGTGATAATTTTTCAAAACTCGTTAGATTCTGGACTAGTTCCTGAGGATTGGAGGGTGGCTAATGTAACCTCACTTTTTAAAAAAGGAGGGAGAGAGAAACTGGGGAATTATAGACTGGTTAGCCTAACATCGGTGGTGGGGAAACTGCTGGAGTCAGTTATCAAAGATGTGATAACAGCACATTTGGAAAGCGGTGAAATCATCGGACAAAGTCAGCATGGATTTGTGAAAGGAAAATCATGTCTGACGAAGCTCATAGAATTTTTTGAGGATGTAACTAGTAGAGTGGATAGGGGAGAACCAGTGGATGTGGTATATTTGGATTTTCAAAAGGCTTTTGACAAGGTCCCACACAGGAGATTAGTGTGCAAACTTAAAGCACACGGTATTGGGGGTAAGGTATTGGTGTGGATGGAGAATTGGTTAGCAGACAGGAAGCAAGAGTGGGAATAAACGGGACCTTTTCAGAATGGCAGGCGGTGACTAGTGGGGTACCGCAAGGCTCAGTGCTGGGACCCCAGTTGTTTACAATATATATTAATGACTTGGATGAGGGAATTAAATGCAGCATCTCCAAGTTTGCAGATGACACGAAGCTGGGTGGCAGTGTTAGCTGTGAGGAGGATGCTAAGAGGATGCAGGGTGACTTGGATAGGTTAGGTGAGTGGGCAAATTCATGGCAGATGCAATTTAATGTGGATAAATGTGAAGTTATCCACTTTGGTGGCAAAAATAGGAAAACAGATTATTATCTGAATGGTGGCCGATTAGGAAAAGGGGAGGTGCAATGAGACCTGGCTGTTATTATACACCAGTCATTGAAAGTGGGCATGCAGGTACAGCAGGCGGTGAAAAAGGCGAATGGTATGCTGGCATTTATAGCGAGAGGATTCGAGTACAGGAGCAGGGAGGTACTACTGCAGTTGTACAAGGCCTTGGTGAGACCACACCTGGAGTATTGTGTGCAGTTTTGGTCTCCTAATCTGAGGAAAGACATCCTTGCCATAGAGGGAGTACAAAGAAGGTTCACCAGATTGATTCCTGGGATGGCAGGACTTTCATATGAAAAAAGACTGGATGAACTGGGCTTGTACTCATTGGAATTTAGAAGATTGAGGGGGGATCTGATTGAAACGTATAAGATCCTAAAGGGATTGGACAGGCTAGATGCAGGAAGATTGTTCCCGATGTTGGGGAAGTCCAGAATGAGGGGTCACAGTTTGAGGATAAAGGGGAAGCCTTTTAGGACCGAGATTAGGAAAAACTTCTTCACACAGAGAGTGGTGAATCTCTGGTATTCTCTGCCACAGGAAACAGTTGAGGCCAGTTCATTGGCTATATTTAAGAGGGAGTTAGATATGGCCCTTGTGGCTACGGGGATCGGGGGTATGGAGGGAAGGCTGGGGCGGAGTTCTGAGTTGGATGATCAGCCATGATCATAATAAATGGCAGTGCAGGCTCGAAGGGCCGAATGGCCTACTCCTGCACCTATTTTCTATGTTTCTATGGTTTCTCTATTATTATGTATTGCATTTACTGCTGCCGCAAAATTAACAAATTTTATGACATTTGCCGGTGATATTAGACCTGATTGCGATTCTGATTGCAAATTAAACTACGCCCTTCATAATCCATGAGCCCCTATTCCCAAAATATTCATGTGCCTGTCTGCTGAAGACCACTATTGTATCTCCTTCCAACACCACTTGAGGCAACAGGTTCCAGGCGGTCACCACTCACTGTAATAAAAATTACCCTGAATATGCCCTTTAAGGACCCACCTCCACCACCCCTCCTCCCAACCACGCACACACCTTCAAGCTCTGCCACTTTATATTTGTATTGTGCTCACAGTCCTGTGTGTGCAGAAACTTCATGTGTATTGGTTGGGTTGAGTTGTTTCCGATTTTGACAATCCAATTGCAAATGTTTCATCACCATATGAGGAGACATCATCAGTGTGCTGTTGATTAAGGTGTGTCCTCCGAATGCTTGGCCTTTATGTACTTATCAATCAGCTGATTGGTCATCATTACGGAAACTCAATTGTGACGTAGGAAAGCGGCCTCGTCGCTGACTGTTTGCGTGGTGAACTCTGGAATTTTGCCCGTATTGGCTCACAAATATTATTGATGTCTACATAAAAGCAACACCCACAAAATACTGGAGGAACTTAGCAGGCCAGGCAGCATCAGTCGACATTTCAGGCTGAGACCCTTCAGCAGGATGGGAGAAAAAAAAGATAAGGAGTAGATTTAAAAGGTCTACATATCAGTTTACAGGCTTGTTCGTGGAAAGCTACGCTTCTCGGAATTCTCTTGCATGCCATGTGTTTGCTTGCTCCACGACTTTCACTGATGTCCAGTCGAATTTGTGTCCCTCTCCACCTTCATGGGTAAGGCCAGGGAGCATTGGTCATGGGTAAGGCCAGGGAGAGATGGTCATGGGTAAGGCCAGGGAGAGTTAGTCGTGGGTAAGACCAGGGAGAGTTGGTCGTGGGTAAGGCCAGGGAGAGTTGGTCGTGGGTAAGGCCAGGGAGCATTGGTCATGGGTAAGGCCAGGGAGCATTGGTCATGGGTAAGGCCAGGGAGAGTTGGTCGTGGGTAAGACCAGGGAGAGTTGGTCGTGGGTAAGGCCAGGGAGAGTTGGTCGTGGGTAAGGCCAGGGAGAGTTGGTCGTGGGAAAGGCCAGGGAGAGTTGGTCATGGGTAAGGCCACGGAGAGTTGGTTGTGGGTAAGGCCAGGGAGAGTTGGTCGTGGGTAAGGCCAGGGAGAGTTGGTCATGCCAGTTGACAGCCAGTTGATGTTCATGTGTACTAATTGGTTGCCATGTTACAGTAATAACTGTATCTTCATTAAATTTGAAAGGTGTGCCCTTTAGAAATAAAAACTTCCCTTTTTGATATTTACTAGAAATCAGGCTGGATTTCCATTTGATATGATAGAGAATATTTTTTTTATTCACACAGCTGTTCAAACATTTAGCATAAGCAGACTAACTTTACATATAAAAACTTGATTTTAAGTTTTCAATACACCACTCCTGTTTCCCTCTCTCACCTTATCTCCTAATCTGACCATCACCACCTCCTGGTGCTCCTCTCCCTTCCCTTTCTTCCATGGTCTTCTACCCTCTCCTATCAGATTCTCCCTTCTCCAGCTCTATCTCTTTCACCTATCAACTTCTCAGCTTATTACTTTACACCTCCCCCTCCCGATGTCACCTATCACCTGCCACCTTCGCCCTCTTCCCCACCTTCTTATTCTGACTTCTTTCTCCTTTTCCTTTCCAGTCCTGAAGAAGGCGTAAGCCTGCAACTGTTAAATCTTTTCCATAGATGCTGCCTGACCTGCTGAGTTCCTCCAGCATTTTGTGTGTGTTGCTTTGGACTTTAAGGAATGTGTTGATAAGTATCAGGAATGTTGACATCACTCTGTTACCAAAATTTTTAAAAGAATTTACTTTATTAAGGAATCAAAGATTTTGCCTCTGAGGCCTCCATTGATCAGCATTGACCATGCAAGTTGCATTCTAGTTGTCTACATGATACACGAGCCAGTACAGTACAATATGGAGAGCAAGTAGGCTCTTCTTTTCCATCTAGTTGATCAATGGCGGAGACCCATACAGTTTGGCACTAGTGGTGTCACAGGAGTTGCCAGTCAGCATTGAACTCAACGTGGGACTGCCCTAGGAAGCCCAGCTCTGGAATGTCACTCTGGGCTTACTCCCGAAGCTTTCCCCTGAGTGGGTATAGCCGCGAGTGAGGTTTGAGATCAGAGAGTTCCTTCTCCTCATTGAGCTGCCAATCACAGTTGATGTGCCCCATCTGCCTGGAGCGACTGGTTTTAAGGCATTTGCTCCTTCTTCTGTCAGTAGAAATGGCTCCGCCTGAATTAGTGGCTGAGCCACACGTGAAGGCCAGGAGCTGGACTGGACTGTCAGAGTCTCTTTGAGACACATACCATTGGGAGCATTTAATAGGTATTGTGAACTTGTCCCCACTAACACCCTCTGGCTACGACAATGTTTTACCATTAATGCAGGAAATAGCATCTTCTTTGGAGTGCAGGAAAATGAGAGGGGTTCACTAGAGATCTATAAAATCACAAGGGGCATAGATAAGAGTGGATGTCTTTTTCCAGGTTTAGGATAGGTTTAAGGAGAGAGGGGACCTGAATAGGAACCTGAAGGGCAACCTTTTAGACTAAGAGGGAACATTGCCAATGGGCCCAGTTTTGTGCAGTAGGAACCTATTTCTCTCATTAATAGGCACAGCAAGCATATGGAACTGAACGCCCTACTTTCATGTCTATTTCCCATTGTCTCATTGTCTTCCCTCTTGGGTGAGTCTGCATCATGAACGAGTCCCAGCAGTTAGAAGGAGGGAGGCGAAGTAAAGTTTAGCTACCTGGGGTTAAATGTCCTACTGTCCTCCTTCTCTGGAGAGGAAGCAGAAGATGGAAAGGAGAACGAGATTGGGTTGAGTATTTAAAACAGGGTCACTGGAGGAGAAGGAGGAAAATGGAAATTGGTTTACAGTATACAGATCATAAACACAAGATATTCTGCAGATGCTGGAAGTCCAAAGTGACACACACAAACTGCTGGAGGAACTCAGCATCTTCCCTCTTCCATTCCAGTTCTAAAGAAGGGTCTTGGCCCGACACATTGAATGTTAATTTCCGTTTTTGTTGTCTGACCTGCTGAGTTCTTGTAGCATTTTGTGTGTGTTATTAACCCCAACACATATGTCTTTGGAATGCGCAAGAAACCGGAGTACCCAGAGGAGACCCACACGGTCACGGGGAGAATGTACAGTACAATGAAAAAGTCTTAGGCGCATATACGTCTATGAATAGAGTGCCTAAGATTTTTGCACAGTACTGTGTTTGTCAACATGGTTTAAGACAGATGTTGCCCAGCGGATGTGAGTTACTCATGTTGTGAGGGAGTTAGTTACATTTTAGCTCATAACATTCTTTGAACATTCCTCCGTGTCGGCACATTACGAAACCCATCAGATTAAATAGGATTACTTAACCAGTCAGCAATCCATGCGCAAGAATTTAATCACCAGCACAGTTTAAAATTAAATTTAGTTTAAATTGGCCATTGGTCAAACTGGTCCATGCTGAGCAATGCTTTTCACCTGTGTTATGACCCACACACCTGCAAACCTTTCCAACCTAGGTCCCTGTCAAAGTACCTCTTAAATGTTGATAATGTACGGTACTGTGCAAAAGCCTTAGGCACATGTACATAACTCAGGTGCCTGAGACTTGCGCACAGTACTGTGGTAATTTACGTATTACACTGTACTGCTGCCACAAAAAAACACAAATTTCATGATGTATGTGAGTGATGATAAACCTGATTCTGATACGGGTTTATATTGTGGACTGAGAGTGAGGAATCATGGTTGGGAAAAGGGGAGGGAGAGGGGAGGGAGCAGGAAGCACCAGAGAGACATTCTGTAATGATTGATAGTCATAGTCATAGTCATACTTTATTGATCCCGTGGGAAATTGGTTTTCGTTACAGTTGCACCATAAATAATAAATGGTAATAAAACCATAAATAGTTAAATAGTAATATGTAAATTATGCCAGGAAATAAGTCCAGGACCAGCCTATTGGCTCAGAATGTCTGACCCTCCAAGGGAGGAGTTGTAGAGTTTGATGGCCACAGGCAGGAATGACTTCCTATGACGCTCTGCGTTGCATCTCGGTGGAATGAGTCTCTGGCTGAATGTACTCCTGTGCCCAACCAGTACATTATGTAGTGGATGGGAGACATTGTCCAAGATGGCATGCAACTTGGACAGCATCCTCTTTTCAGACATCACCATCAGAGAGTCCAGTTCCATCCCCACAACATCACTGGCCTTACGAATGAGCTTGTACGAATAAACCAATTGCTTGAAATGGAATGACCTTGCCTGGAGTCTCAGGGCTGGATGTATCTGCACCTACGTCACCCCCACCCCCTCCTACCCCACTCCTCCTCTGCCACCTGTCCCACACCCCTCCCACAGCACTCCCTCGCTGTTCCCAACATCCTTTGTTTCTGCCAGATTTACAAACTCACTCTCCACTCCATGTTGATAAATAGAGTACATACTTAGGCACCTCACGATATACATGTACCTAAGACAGTACTGAACATATGTTACTACACAAATGACATGACTAGTCTCCCCTCTCCCCTCTCTCCTTTTTCACTAATTGCTCTGTCCTATCAGTCTGCTGTGTTTATGATGCCATTCATCACAATCCTGAGGAGGTAGTCAAACAAATTTTTATGTGTTTTCCAGTTTATGAACTATTTTCCTTCATGTCATCAGATTTCTGGATGGAAAATGAACCGACCCATAAACACTACCTCACTATTTTTGCACTTTTTTCGCACTACTGAATTATTTTTAAAGTATATTTGTTTTGTAATTTATTTAAAGATACAGCAGGGTAACAGGCCCCTTCTGGCCTATGTACAGTGCCACACTATCGACCATGTGATCAATTAATCTGCTAACCCGTACATTTTTGGATGTGGGAGGAAACTGGAGCACCCAGAGGAATCCCACGCGGTCACGGGGAGAACGTGCTAATTCTTACAGGCGGCAGTGGGAATTGAACCCGGCTCGCTGGGTCTGTAATAGCATTATGTTAACCGCTACACTACAGTAGTATTGCACTGTACCGCTGATGCATAGCAATAAATTTTACTGCATATGTCAGTGATATTGAAACTGATTCTACTAACTCGTTACATGGGGGAGGATCATATCCTACAGTCAACAAAGTGTGGTCACTGATGTAACGCTGAAAACTCTGCAGCCATCCACTGTCAGAACTTTTGGATTCAGCTCAAGTGTGGAGAGAGAGCCAGAGACAGTAAGGCGGTCGACAGTTCACCAACTTTAATGAGAACTGTTGTGGTATTTGAAGGAAAAGGTAAACAATAATGCTAGCCCAAGAGAGCCATTAACCAAAACTCTCAAACTGAAAGTTAATTGCCAACACTACAGTTGAAAGCAATATCGAAATAGTAAATGAATACTGCTCATTTCCAATGTCTGTCGAAACAGTAGACCTCTTTCCCAGACAAGCATGGAGACAGGGAGCATAAATGTTGCTGTGCTTTTGGTCAAGTCTCGACAAGACTACAACAAAGAGAAGGGAGTTAATATCACCATAATGAAACAGCAATTAGCTTGAATGTGCCTACTCACGAGCGCAATTGCCAATCCTGTTGCGCTGTCTGCGTGCATGGGGCCTGTAGACCCTACAGCAGAATTGGTGGCTGTGACATCCTGTACATACCATGGCCCCACAGAATGTAAGGTGAAAGTGACCAGTGACATTAGGGGATAAATACCAGCACAGGATAGCAATGGTGAATCTCCAGCTCTTCTATGCATGCAAGTCCGAGAGTCTGGGGTCATGGAGTGGTGGCCTGACCTGGGGTCAGAGGTCTTTCCTTGTGCATGAGGGGGAGGATGGGAAAGGGGCTTGTCCATACTGTTGTTGTCTTGTTTCATGGTATTGTTGTTGTTTGTGTTGTTCTGCTCAACATGATGGGCGTACTATGTTGGTGCCAGAATGTGTGGGCCGCCCCCAGCACATCCTTCAGTTGTATTGTTGTTAACACAAATGACACATTTCACTGTATGTTTTGATGTACACGTGATAAATAAATCTGTATTCAATTTTGGGATTATCTTCAGTCCTTCTGTGCAACAGGATGTGGAAAAGTAATGAAAAGGTTGTCCATTCACCCTCTTGGCACTCTGCAGAATTATAATCTTTGAGCAAAGCATGGGATCCAGGGAAGTTTGGCCAGGTGGATTCAGAATTGGCTTGCCTGCAGAAAGCAGAGGGTCGTGGTGGAGGGAGTACATTTGGAATGGAGGGCTGTGACTAGTGGTGTCCCATAAGGATCGGTTTTGGACCTCTACTTTTCATGATTTTTATTAACGACCTGGATGTGGGGTAGAAGGGTGGGTTGGCAAGTTTACAGACAACACAAAGTTTGGTGATGTTGTGGATAGTGTAGAGGATTGTTGAAGATTGCAGAGAGACATTGATAGGATGCAGAAGTGGGCTGAGAAGTGGCGGATGGAGTTCAACCCAGAGAAGTGTGAGGTGGTACACTTTGGAAGGACAAACTCCAAGGCAGAGTACAAAGTAAATGGCAGGATACTTGGTAGTGTGGAGGAGCAGAGGGATCTGGGAGTATGTGTCCACAGATCCCTGAAAGTTGCCTCACAGGTAGATAGTGTAGTTAAGAAAGCTTATGGGGTATTAGCTTTCATAAATTGAGGGATAGAGTTTAAGAGTCGTGAGGAAATGATGCAGCTCTATAAAACTCTGGTTAGGCCACACTTGGAGTACTGTGTCCAGTTCTGGTCGCCTCACTATAGGAAGGATGTGGAAGCATTGGAAAGGGTACAGAGGAGATTTACCAGGACGCTGCCTGGTTTAGAGTGTATGCATTATGATCAGAGATTAAGGGAGCTAGGGCTTTACTCTTTGGAGAGAAGGAGGTTGAGGGGAGACATGTTAGAGGTATGCAAGATATTAAGAGAAATAGATAGAGTGCATAGCCGGCGCCTCTTCTCCAGGGCACCACTGCTCAGTACAAGAGGACATGGCTTTAAGGTAAGGGGTGGGAAGTTCAAGGGGGGCATTAGAGGAAGGTTTTTTACTCAGAGAGTGGTTGGTGAGTGGAATGCACTGCCTGAGTCAGTGGTAGAGGTAGATACACTAGTGAAATTTAAGAGACTACTAGACAGTTATATGGAGGCATTTAAGGTGGGGGTGCACAACACTGTGGGCCGAAGGGCCTATACTGTGCTGTACTATTCTATGTTCTATGTTCTATGTTCTATGTTTAAGACTCCTAGAATCCACTTTGAAGATAAAAAGCTGTCCTTGTAACAAGATCATTAGCACATCTGTGTCCTTGCGGTATCCAAATCTTTGGCTAAAATATATTAAAGAAAGTCCTGAGGGGGGTGGGGGGGAAGCCCTTCATCCATAAGTAAAACAAGATCTTATCTCTCAGTCAAAACGGGGCCAATAATATCAAATTTAAACTTTCTCAAACTTTATGAGTCTCATACAAGAATTTGACTGTGTTCCCACAGTTTGATCTGGAACTCCTCAAATGGCAGAGCTATATATGGAATTGATCCTAACTTTACAATCTCCTTTGAAACTGTACCAACAATGACAATATTAAACAGAATGCTCTTGTCCGTTTACAGGGAAGATTACCAGATTCATCTAGCTTACAAGGAGGTTAGTCTGACATCGTAGGTGGCTGTCCATCCTGTCCGATGATGACAGGAAATCTGTGCAGGAGAGTTTTTAAAGTGGAAAAGTCCTTGCACTGGGGAAAATCCCCTCTTCTCGACCTCAGAAGAGTCTGGTATGGGGGGGTGGGGTAGAGGAAACTGCTGTACAGGATCAAAGTAAGCGGCAGACAGTTGTCAACTGAGTCAGCTCCATCATGGGCACTAGTTTCCGTAGTATCGAAGACATCTTCAAGGAGCAATGCCTCAAAAAGTGGCGTCCATCATTAAGGACCCCAACCACCCAGGACATGTCCTTTTCTCATTGCTACCATCAGGAAGGAGGTACAGGAGCCTGAAGGCACACACTCAACCTTTCAGGAACAGCTTCTTCCTCTCTGCCATCCAATTTCTGAATAGACATTGAAGCCATGAACATTATCTCATTATGTTTTTGCACTACTTATTTAACTATTTAATATACAGTTGCAAGAAAAGGTTTGTGAACCCTTTCTAGTTACCTGGTTTTCTGCATTAATTATTCACAAAATGTGGTCTGATCTTCATCTAAGTCACAATAATAGACAAACACAATCTGCCTAAACTAGTAACACACAAACAACTGTACTTCTTGTCAATACTGAGTACACGATTTAAACAATCACAGTCTAGGTTCAACAAAGTATGTGAACCTCTGGGGTAAAGCCTTCTACAAAAGCTATTTGGAGTCAGGTGTTCCAGTCAATGAGATGAGATTGGAGGTGAGGGTTGTAGAGGTGCCCTGCCCTATAAAAAAGACAGACAAAGTCAGGTTACCGACAGAACCTGTTCTTCTCAAGAAAGATCTGTTTATGTGGACCAGGCTTTGATCAAAACAACTTTCAGAGGACATTAGAAGAAGAATTGTAGAGATGGAGGAAGCTGGAAAAGACTACATAAGCATTTCTAATGACCTGAGTGTTCTTCAGTCCACAGTAAGAGAAATTGTCCACAAATGGTGGAAATCTTTGTTACTCTCCCTGGGAGCGAGCATCCTGTAAAGAACACACCAAGAGCACAATGTGCAAAGCTAAAGGAGGTGAAAAAGGACCTTCAGAAATCTCTAGAAGTTGCTAGAGTCTCTGTTCTTGTGTCCACTATAAGAAAACCACCGAACAAGAATGGTGTTCGTGGAAGGACACCACAGAGGAAACCACTGTTTCCCCTTTTTTTTCTCTCTCTCTTTTTTCTCCGTCTGTCCCTCTCACTATAACTCTTTGCCTGCTCTCCACCCTCCAGGCTCCCCTTCCCCCTTTTCTTTCTCCCTAGGCCTTCCGTCCCATGATCCTCTCCCTTTTCCAGCCTGGTATCCCTCTTGCCAATCAACTTTCCAGCTCTTAGATCCACCCCTCCCCTCCTGTCTTCTATCATTTCAGATCTCCCCCTCGCCCTCCCACTTTCAAATCTCTTACTATCTCTTCTTTCAGTTAGTCCTGATGAAGGGTCCCGGCTCAAAACGTCGACTGTACCTTCTCCTATAGATGCTGCCTGGCCTGCTGCGTTCACCAGCACTTTTTGTGTGTGTTCCCAACTGTGAAACATGGTGGAAGGAGCATCATGGTGTGGGGCTGCTTTGCTGTCTCAGGGCCTGGACAGCTTGCAATCATTGAGGGAACAATGAATTTAAAATTGTATCAAGACATTTTACAGGAGAATGTCAGGGTAGTGGTCCATCACCTGAAGCTTAATAAAAGTTGGGTAATGTAACTAGACAATGATCCGAAAAATGAGAGTAAATCAATAACAGAATGAAGCACCTTCAATTACTCCAAAAGACTGAGGTTTGGTAAAATACTGAAAGGCTTTTATTTGCTGTACAATACGACCTCCACAGTGAGTGTCTGCCCCCGGACTGAGAGGGAGGGGCAAGGCGAACACCTTTATACAGGACTCTGTGGGAGGAGCCACAGGGGCAGTCAGAGGAGGTGTGTGTCCAGACAGGTAACCGAGTTACAACATATATACATGGTTTACCACACAGAACTATTTAAAAAGAAGAAAATTTGTGTTTCGGAATGGCTAAGCCAGAGTCCAGACCTTAACCCAATCGAGATGCAGTGGCACGACCTGAAGGGGGATGTTCGTGCAAGGTATCCCAGAAATATTGATGAACTGAAATAGTTTTGTATGGAGGAATGGTCTAAAATTCCTCCTCACCATTGTGCAAGTCTGATCAGCAGCTACAGGAAACATTTGGTGGAAGTTATTGCTGCTAAAGGAGGTTCTACCAGTTATTAAACACAAGGGTCCCCATTCTTTTTCCAACCTGGACTGTGAATGAAGAAACAATGTGTTCAATAAAGACATGGAAAGTACAATTGTTTGTGTGTTAGTAGTTTAGGCAGATTAGGTTTGTCTATGATTGTGACTTAGATGAAGATCAGACCACATTTTATAGAAACATAGAAACATAGACATAGAAAATAGGTGCAGGAGTAGGCCATTCGGCCCTTCGAGCCTGCACCGCCATTTATTATGATCATGGCTGATCATCCAACTCAGAACCCCGCCCCAGCCTTCCCTCCATACCCCCTGACCCCCATAGCCACAAGGGCCATATCTAACTTCCTCTTAAATATAGCCAATGATCTGGCCTCAACTGTTTCCTGTGGCAGAGAATTCCAGAGATTCACCACTCTCTGTGTGAAGAAGTTTTTCCTAATCTCGGTCCTAAAAGGCTTCCCCTCTATCCTCAAACTGTGGCTCCTCGTTCTGGACTTCCCCAACATCGGGAACAATCTTCCTGCATCTAGCCTGTCCAATCCCTTTAGGATTTTATACGTTTCAATCAGATCCCCCCTCAATCTTCTAAATTCCAATGAGTACAAGCCCAGTTCATCTAGTCTTTCTTCATATGAAAGTCCTGCCATCCCAGGAATCAATCTGGTGAACCTTCTTTGTACTCCCTCTATGGCAATTATGAGTAATTAATGCAGAAACCAGGTAATTATGAAGGGTTTACAAACTTTTCCTTGCAGCTGTACATATACGTATATACTTACTGTCATTCACAGTTTTTATCTGTTTGTAATCATGTATTGCGTTGCACTGCTGCTGCAAAGTTCACAAAATCCACAGCATACGCCAGAGAAACTAAACCTGATTCAGAGTCTGAAAAGTCCGGGTCCAGTGGTATGAATAAGCATCACAAACTGGAGTCTTCCTTGGTTGCAGTGGATGAACAAGACTGTTTAAAATTCAAGGTGAATTTTGTTATTGAAGTACATATATGTCACTATATACAACCCTGAGATGCTGTGGGCATACTCAGCAAATCTATAGAATAGCAACTATAACAGGATCAATGAAAGATCAACCAGAGTGTAGACGACAACAAACTGTGAAAATGCAAATATAGATAAATAGCAACAAGTAACGAGTGTTGTGACGTGCATGAAGTCACCGGAGAGACACTGAAGCTAGTGGATATAGAAGTGTTTTATTTAGCAAATACGAGTAACAGGCATCATATTTGAGACACTTTGAGGAAGAGGCCTGCCTGACGCAATATTATGTGATATTTTTATATGCTAAAGGTTAAAGGTAACAGCAGAACAGATCTATAGTTGCAGTGTATCTACAATGCTTCCTTTGAATTACATATAGTTTTTAAACACGTCTTCTTCACACCCATACTCCAGTCACCCAAAAAGAATGTTAGTTCTCATTGACTCTGGGCTGCATTCATGCATATGCAGGCTCTGCGGTCAAATGGAAGACCATTGTTCAGAGCTGCAGTTTAAATTCAATTTACAATCCATGTTCAGGTCTGAAGACTGGTTACTGTCAAAATTTGTATTTGCTCCAGAATCCACCCTGATAGTGAGAACATGAAATAACAAGATAAAGAGTCCTTAAAGTGAGAAGATTGGTTGTGGGAACATCTCAATGGATGGGCAAGTAAATGTAGTTATCCACTTCATTCAAGAGCCTGATGGTTGAGGAGTAGTAACCAACAATGGCAAGTTTAAACAGTGAAGTCTTGTCAGTTGTTTATAGGGAAGATTACCAGATTCATCTAGCTTGGAAGGAGGTTAGTCTCACATTATGTAACTTGAGATTAAATATCACAGGTTTCCTCTGACAGAACCTGGAATCTACCATAAATTTACATCCACTGATCTGGACTGATTAACCATTTTTGTTCTATCTATACTCCTTTCTCTCAATGGAAGGGCCAAGTAAGAGATAGGTGGGGTCTGGAAGTCACTGCCTAAAGGGTGGTGGTGGGGGGCGGGGGGGAAGTCTTCTCACTCACTGCCAAGGCATTCTCCAGTGAATACATAGAAATATAGAAAACCTACAGGACAATACAGCCCATAATGCTGTGCCGAACATGCTCTTACCTTAGAAATTACCTAAGGTTACTGATAGCCCTCTATTTTACTAAGCTCCATGTACCTGTCCAGGTGTTTCTTAAAAGACCCTATCGTATCTGCCTCCATCACCATCACCGGCAGCCCATTCCACACACTCACCAGTCTCTTCATAAAAAAACTTACCCCTGACATCTCTATACCTACTTCCAAGCACCTTAAAACTGTTCCCTCTCAAGTTAGCCTTTTCAACCCTGGGAAAAGCCTCTGAATATTCACAGGATTGATGCCTCTCATTATCTTGTACACCTCGATCAGGTCACCTCTCATCCTCTGTCACTCCAAGGGAAAAAAGGCCAAGTTCACTCAACCTGTTCTCATAAGGCATGCTCCCCAATCCAGGCAACATCCTTGTAAATTTCCTCTGTACACTTTCCATGGTTTCCACATCCTTCCTATAGTGAGGCAACCAGAACTGAGCACAGTACTCCAAGTAGGGTTTGACTAGGGTCCTATATAGCTGCACCATTACCTCTCAGCTCCTAAACTTAGTCCCACAATTGATGAAGGCCAATGCACTGTTTGCTTTCTTAACCACAGAGTCAACATGCTCAGCAGCTTTGAGTGTCCTATGGACTCGGACCCCAAGATCCCTCTGATCCTCCAGACTGCCAAGAGTCTTACCATTAATACTATATACTGCCATCATATTTGACATACCAAAATTAACCACCTCACACTTATCTGGTTTGAACTCCATCTGCCACTTCCCAGCCCAGTTTTGCATCCTATCAATTTCCCGCTGAAACCTTTGACAGCCCTCTACACTATCCACATCACCTTCAACCTTTGCGTCATCAACAAATTTACTAACCCATTTCTCCACTTCTTCATCCAATATTATGAAAATCACAAAAAGTAGGGGTCCCAGAACAGATCCCAGAGGCACACCACTGGTGACCGAGCTCCATGCAGAATATGACCCATCTACAACCACTCTTTGCCTTCTGTGGGCAAGCCAGTCCTGGATCCATAAAGCAATGTCTCCTTACTTTCTCAGTAAGCCTTGCATGGGGTACCTTGTCAAATGGCTCGTTGAAATCTATATACACTACATCTGCTGCTCTACCATCATTAATAAGTTTAGTCAAATCCTCAAAAAATTCAATCAGGCTCGTAAGGCACGACCTCCCTTTGACAAAGCCATGCTGACTATTCCTAATCATTTTATGTCTCTCCAAATATTCATAAATCCTGTCTCTCAGGATCTTCTCTATCAGCTTACCAACTACTGAAGTAATACTCATTGGTCTATAATTTCCTGGGCTATCTCTCATCATCATCATCATCAGGTGCCGTGCCCAGTTTGAGCTTTGACTGCCATGGCCCACATACTCCTGTTTCGGGTCAAGTGGATCAATTCATTGGTATTCATTTCCAGTTCTCTGGCTGCTGTCTCCATTACCATATGTCTTTGTCTTCCTCTTGCTTTCTTTCCTTCAATCTTTCCCATAATTACCGTGTATTCTAACTCCTCTTTCCTAATCACATGTCCAATGAAGTTAATTTGCCTTTTCAGGATCTCATACATTATTTCTCTTTTTGCGTTTGCTCTGTTCATGACATCCTCGTTAGATATTCGTTTTGTCCACGATATTCTTTGCATCCTCCTCAAAAACTACATCTCTGCTACTACAATTCGTTTCCTCATGTTACTAGATATTGTCCAACATTCTGAGCCATATAACAGAACTGGATAGACATAACATTTCAGTACTCTGAGGCGGGTTGTCATGCCTAGTTTAGTGTTGGTCAGTATACTCTTCATTCTCGTAAAGGTATCTTTTGCCATCCCTATTCTTCTTTTGATGTCCATGTCGCACCTGCCATCTGATGTCACTCAGCTTCCTAAGTAGCAAAAGTTCTGTACTTGTTTTATGTCTTCGCTGTTTATTCTCAGCCTGCAGATACGATTCTCCTTCTTTTTGGATATCACCATACATTCTGTCTTTTTGCAATTGATAGATAGACACATTTTTTCACTTTCTTCAACAACTACATCAATTAAGTTTTGTAGTTCTTCCTCCGTACTTGCAATTAACACAGTGTCATCCGCATATTTGAAATTATTGATGTTTTCACCGCCAACTTTGATTCCCAAGATGTCTCTTATTTTTTGTAATATTGTTTCACTGTACACATTAAATAAACCAGGGGAGAAAACACACCTTTGTCTAACGCCTCTCTTGATTGTCATAAACTGACTGACTTCTCCATCTATTCTTACAGCAGCAGTTTGTTCCCAGTACAGATTTCTGATTAGGCGGAGGTCTTTTGAATCTAGATCAGAGTTTTCTGTAATATTTCAAATAACTTATTGTGCTTCACTTTATCAAATGCTTTTGTGTAGTCAATAAAACAAACAAACAAATCTTTTTGCACTTGAATAGCTCGTTCTGATAGACGAAAATTTAAGACAAAAATTTACAGTTGAAGTAAGGAATAGATTTCAAAGTCTAGAAATAGAATCTGTTGAAGATGATAGCAATCATGTGGAAATGAAGTTTAACTTTCTAAAGGATGCCTTGGTAGAATCAGCAAAGTCAGTGATTCCTAAAAAAGAAAAAAGCACAAAGGTTAAATGGATGACAGATGAAATCAAAAATTTAATGGAAGAAGGGAGATGGAAGAAAGCAAATCCTATAGAATATAAGTCCTTAGATAAAAAAGTTAAAAGCTTATGTCAAAAAGCTGAAGAAGAATGGTTAAACCAGGAATGTGAGCAAATAGAAAGAATCCCTATTACTGATCCAAAAAGGTTCCATCAACAAATCAAGAATATCACTGGTAAAAATCTCCTCTGTTCTTCAGGTGGATGTTTGAAAGCAAAGGACGGTACCATTATCATGGAAAAAGATAAGATTATGAACAGATGGACTGAATATATTCAGGAATTGTTTGAAGACGATCGAGACGAAAAACCAGAAATTAAGAAAAACGTTGAAGGTCCAAGTATTTTAAAACCTGAAATTCGTAATGCAATAAATAAGATGAAGAAAGGAAAGGCAGCAGGTCCTGATGAATTAATTATAGAGCAAATTATCGCCCTTGAAGATTATAGAATTGAAAAACTTACTGATTTAATTAATGTCATTTATGAGACTGGAATAATACCAGAGGAGATGAAAAAAAATCAGTAGTTATCACTCTTCCTAAGAAACCTGGAGCAGTAGAATGTGAATTACATAGGACCATAAGTTTAATGAGTCATATCACCACTATACTTCTAAGAATTTTGATGACAAGAGCTAAAAGTAAGATACTAGCTGAAATAGGTAAAGAACAATGTGGTTTTGTGAAAGACAAAGGCGTATCTCTACTCCCTTTCTTGAACAATGGAACAACATCTGTAACCCTCCAATCCTCTGGAACCTTTTCTGCCCCCACTGATGATGCAAAGAGGCTCAGCAATCTCCTTCCTCGCCTCCCACAGTAGCCTGGGGTACATCTCGTCCAGTCCTGGTGACTTATCTAACTTGATGCCTTCCAAAAGCTCCAACACATCCTCTTTCTTAATATCTACATGCTCAATCTTTTCAGTCCGTTGCAAGTCAACCCTACAATCGCCAAGTTCCTTTTCCGTAGTGAATACTGAAGCAAAGTTATTTATTAAGTACCTCTGCTATCTCTTCCAGTTCCATACACACTTTTTCACTGTCACACTATAGTGGTCCTATTCTCTCATGTCTTATTCTCTTGCTGTTCACATACTTGTAGAATGCCTTGGGGTTTTCCTTAATCCTGTCCGCGAAGGCCTTCTCATGGCCCCTTCTGGCTCTCCTAATTTCTTTCTTAAGCTCCTTTCCTGCTAGCCTTATAATGTTCTAGATCTCTATCATTACCTAGTTTTTTGAACCATTCATAAGCTCTTCTTTTCTTCTTGACTAGATTTACAACAGCCTTTGTACACCACGGTTCCTGTACCCTACCATCCTTTCCCTGTCTCATTGGAACATACCTATGCAGAACTCCACGCAAATATCCCCGAACATTTGCCGCATTTCTACTGTACACTTCCCTGAGAACATCTGTTTCCAATTTATGCTTCCAAGTTCTTGCCTGACAGCCTCATATTTCTCCTTACTCCAATTAAATGCTTTCCTAACTTGTCTGTTCCTAGCCCTCTCCAGTGCTATGGTAAAGGAGATAGAATTGTGATCACTATCTCCAAAATGCTCTCCCACTTAATACCTTACAACCACCAGGCTACTGAACTGACGTGGATAATTCATTCACCACTACTGATTCCACAACCTACAGACTCACTTTCAAGGTCTCTACAACTCATGTTCCCAGTATTTTTTGTGTTTTGTATGATTTTTCTTCTCTTTCACATTGGTTGCTTGTCAGTCTTTGTCTGTTCAACATTCAACATTGTTTATTGCCATTCTTCAGTACTCATGTTTATAGTCTTTCATATGTTCTTTTGTATTTCTTTACTTTCAAAGTTCGAAAGTAGTTCAAAGTACATTTCTGATTGAAGTATGTATAAATTAAACAACCTTGAGATTCTTCTGCTTGCAGGCAGCCACAGAACAAGAAACTAGAGAGAACACATTAAAAAAGACCAACAAACACCCAATGCGCAGAGAAGAACACACACATTGTGCAGATGATAAAAGCAAGAGTGAAAGTGAGTCAGTCCATAGACACGAAGCCTGGAGCAACGGTGACCTGCAGCCGCAGCCTCAGCTCATCACACAGCGGAGCAAACCGTGCTGCACAGAGTCGAGTAAACCAGAAGACCACAAGACATAGCAGCAGATTTAGGCCATTTGGCCCATTGAGTCCGCTCCACCATTCAATCATGGCTGATCCTTTTTTGCCCTTCTCAGCCCCACTCCTCAGCCTTCTCCCCATAACCTTTGATACCATGGGCAGTCAAGAACATATCAAGCTCGACCATTAATACACCCAGCAACCTGGCCTCCTCAGCTGCCTTTGGTAACAAATTCCACAAATTCTCCACCATCTGGCTAAAGAAATTTCTCCATATCCCTGTTTTAAATGGACTCCCCTCTAAGCTGTGTCTGTGCCCTCCTATCCTAGACTCCCCTACCATAGAAAAATAAAGTAGGTGCAGGAGTAGGCCATTCGGCCCTTCGAGCCTGCACCGCCATTCAGTATGATCATGGCTGATCATCCAACTCAGAACCCTGCACCAGCCTTCCCTCCATACCCCCTGATCCCTTTAGCCACAAGGGCCATATCTAACTCCCTCTTAAATATAGCCAATGAACTGGCATCAACTGTTTCCTGTGGCAGAGAATTCCACAGATTCACCACTCTCTGTGTGAAGAAGTTTTCCTAATCTCGGTCCTAAAAGGCTTCCCCTCTATCCTCAAACTGTGACCCCTCGTTCTGGACTTCCCCAACATCGGGAACAATCTTCCTGCATCTAGCCTGTCCAATCCCTTTAGGATTTTATACGTTTCAATCAGATCCCCCCTCAATCTTCTGAATTCCAATGAGTATAAGCCTAGTTCATCCAGTCTTTCATCATATGAAAGTCCTGCCACCCCAGGAATCAATCTGGTGAACATTCCTTGTACTCCCTCAATGGCAAGGATGTCTTTCCTCAGATTAGGGGACCAAAACTGCACACAATACTCCAGGTGTGGTCTCACCAAGGCCTTGTACAACTGCAGTAGTACCTCCCTGCTCCTGTACTCGAATCCTCTTGCTATAGATGCCAGCATATCATTCGCCTTTTTCACCGCCTGCTGTACCTGCATGCCCACTTTCAATGACTGGTGTATAATGACACCCAGGTCTTGTTGCACCTCCCCTTTTCCTAATCGGCCGCCATTCAGATAATAACCTGTTTTCCTGTTTTTGCCACCAAAGTGGATAACTTCACATTTATCCACATTAAATTGCATCTGCCATGAATTTGCCCACTCACCTAACCTATCCAAGTCACTCTGCATCCTCTTAGCATCCTCCTCACAGCTAACACTGCCGCCCAGCTTCGTGTCATCTGCAAACTTGGAGATGCTGCATTTAATTCCCTCATCCAAGTCATTAATATATATTTTAAACAACTGGGGTCCCAGCACTGAGCCTTGCGGTACCCCACTAGTCACTGCCTGCCATTCTGAAAAGGTCCCGTTTATTCCCACTCTTTGCTTCCTGTCTGCCAACCAATTCTCTATCCACATCAATACCTTACGACCAATACTGTGTGCTTTAAGTTTGCACACTAATCTCCTGTGTGGGACCTTGTCAAAAGCCTTTTGAAAATCCAAATATACCACATCCACTGGTTCTCCCCTATCCATTCTACTAGTTACATCCTCAAAAAATTCTATGAGATTCGTCAGACATGATTTTCCTTTCATAAATCCATGCTGACTTTGTCCGATGATTTCACCGCTTTCCAAATGTGCTGTTATCACATCTTTGATAACTGACCCTAGCAGTTTCCCCACCATCGAAGTTAGGCTAACCGGTCTATAATTCCCTGGTTTCTCTCTCCATCCTTTTTTAAAAAGGTGGTTTACATTAGCCACCCTCCAATCCTCAGGAACTAGTCCAAAATCTAAAGAGTTTTAGGAACCATCCTTTCCACATACGAAAGGTTTCAGTGAGATCTCCCCTCATCCTTCTAAATTCCAGTGAGCACAGACCTAGAGCCATCAAACATTCCTTCTATGATAACCCTTTAATGCCTGGAATCATCCTTGTGAACCTCTGAATCCTCTCCAATGCCAGCATATCTTTTCTGAGATGAGGAGCTCAAAACTGTTCACAATACTCAAGGTGAGGCCTAACTAGTGTCTGACAAAGCCTCAGCATCACATCCTTGCTCTTACATTGTAGACCACTTGAAATGAATGCCAACATTGCATTTACCTTCCTCACCACCAACTCAACCTGCATGTTATCCTTCAGGGTGTTCTTCACAAGGTCTCCTAAGTCCCTTTGTATCTCAGATTTTTGGATTTTCTCCCAGTTTTGAAAATATTCTTCTCATTTATTTCTTCTACAAAGCCTTCCTGTTTCCCACATACTATCTGCTCCTCCGTCAATCTTCGTATCATCTGCAAACTTGGCAACAAAGCCATCATCTAAATCATTGACATACACCATCAAAAGTAGTGGTCCCAACACCGACCCCTGCGGAACACCACTAGTCACTGGCAGCCAACCAGAAAAGGACCCTTTTATTCCCACTCACTGCCTCCTACCAATCAGCCAAAGCTCTAACCATGCCAATAACTTTCCTATAATACCACGGGCTCTTCACTTGGCAATCAGCCTCGCGTGTGGCACCTTGTCCATGGCCTTCTGACCATCCAAATATACAACATCCACTACATCCCCCTCATCCATCCTACTTGTTATCTGCTCAAAGAATTCCAACAGGTTTGTCAGGCAAGAGTGGAGTGCCGTGGGGGCGGGGGAGGTGTAGGACAGGTGGCAGAGAAGGAATGCCATTTGTGGGGGTGGGGGGAGGCAGGATTGAGGCACACCCAGCCCTGAGACACCAGGCAAGGTCATTTGATTCCAAACAATTGTTTTATGGATCATTACAGAATGTCTCTCTGGTGCTTCCAGCTCCCTCCCCTATCCTTCCCTTTTTCCCAACCATGATTCCCTCTTCCTGACCCTTTCCCACTCTTGGTCACTAACAGAGACCCATATCAGAATCACGTATATCTCTCTCCCTGATCCCTTCCCACTCTCGGTCACTAATAGAGACCCAGATCAGAATCACGTATATCTCTCTCCCTGATCCCTTCCCACTCTCGGTCACTAATAGAGACCCAGATCAGAATCACTTCTATCTCAGTCGCTGGAGCCGACTTCACATGCTGGGACAGGCAGGTCCCTATCTCATTGGGGTGTGAGGGCACTGGCCACCCTCCCCTGGTTTAACCCGCATGCTGAAGCTGTGTACCGGGGAGTGGCCGCTGTCACATGCAAACAGCTCCTTGGAGCCACAGGTGAGAGGTGAGCATCCGGTGAGAACCGAAGGTGAGTGAGCTGGCCCGGAATTGACATGACAAGCCCCTTCACCAGAGGTGCTACCCCTCTCTGACACCCTACATACAGCCCTATTATAAACATTCTATACATATTGTACGTCCATTGAGGTAGTAACAGAAAATGGAATGCACAAATAGTGCTCAGTTACTGAGAAAGTACTGTGTCGGTAGTTAGTTAGTTAGTTCATTCGAGGTTTATTGTCAATGCCGAGGACAACGAGTTGCACTGCGACTCCACACAGTGCAAATCAGCATACTCGCAATTCAATTACTAAACGCACAGTGGGTACATTTTTAGATAATGTCTGAGTTACTTAGAATGACATCTAAGTTAAAACTGAATTTGTCAAAGAGTCACAGAAAAGTATAGCACTGAAACAGACCCTTTGTCCCATCTAGAATGTGCTGAGCCATTTAAACTGTTTACCATCCATACACATACCCAAATGTCTTTTAAATGTTAAAATCAAACTTGCATACAACACTTGGACTAGCAGCTCGTTCCACACTCTCACCACTTTCTGAGTGAAGAAGTTTCAAATCATGTTATATCTGTATCTTGTTTTACGGCGGTTGGCATCCAGCTTAATGTTCCCATTCTTGATCAGTAAGGGTGGCAAAGGTTATGGGGAGAAGGATTATAAATTGACCATGATGGAATAGCAAAGCAGATGGCCCGAATGGCCTAATTTTGCTCCTATGTCTTATGATCTTATTGCAGCCACACTTTCTGTAGTCTTTCAATTCTGGGCATTGGTGTTATCATAATTTAACCAGAATACTGTCCACTGAAGTTTGTCAAACTTTTAGGTGACATGCCAAATCTACGCAAACTCCTCAGAAGGTAGAGGGGCTGTCATGCCTCCTTTGTGTAGTAGCATTTCAACCTGTTCTAACCCTGGTCTTGCAGCCTCTCTGGCAAATGAAGGGGTGCACTCCCACAATGGCTTGCAACCTTCTTACGCTACAGCCTATTTACGCTACAACCTTCTTACGTTACAACCTACTTGCATTACAACCATCACTGCTGAAACGCATTGCGGGTGGTTCTGAGGTTGAGGAAGGCTCTAAGCACGAGGAGCCTCCAGTTTCCCGACCCCTTGGCCGTGAGGAGTTGTGAAGGACTTGCCCAGAACTGGGTAAACAATCTGCAGTCAATCAGGTAAACCATGTTTGGTTTATGTGTAAATGTTTTTAAGTGAAGTCCTTGCATTTAAGGGGCACGCAGAGCACAAATTGACGTACAGTGGGCTCTCCAGTGAAACAGCAGGATGAAAGATAAGTAATTACTTCCTGGGGAGCCTAGTGCTCATGATGGAGCGGGCTGAGTTTGCAACTTTCTGCAGCTTTTTCCAGTCCTGAGCAGTGGCCTCTCCGTACCAGACGGTGATGCAACCAGTTACAATGCTCTCCAGAGCACATCTCATATGGACAATGAACCCATGTATACTACCTCACTATTTGTTTCCTGTTTTGATCTACGTATTTAATTTTATATAATTTCTTATTGTAATCTATGAGTATTTTATTACATATTGCAGTGAACAGTTACCAAAGTAAATTGTGTTATCAAAGTACATATATGTCACCATATAAAACCCAGAGATCACGAGTCCTTGAAAGCGAGTCCAGAGATTGTGGGAACATTTCAGTAATGGGACAAGTGAAGTTCAGTATAGTTATCCCCTTTGCTTCAAGAGTTTGCTGGTTGCGGGGTAATAATTATTCCTGAACCTGGTGATGTGGGTCCTGAGACTCCTGTACCACCTTCCTGATGGCAGCAGTGAGGAGGGAACACGACCTGGGTGGTGGGGGTCCCTGATGATGGATGCTGCTTTCCTACAACAACGCTCCGTGGAGATGTGCTCAAGTTCCTGGGTGTTAATCTCCCTGAGGATCTAACCTGGACCCAACATATTGATGCAGTTACAAAGATGCTACCACTGCTACCATCAGGAAGGAGGTACAGGAGCCTGAAGACACACACTCAACAATTCAGGAACAACTTCTTCCCCTCTGCCATCCGACTTCTGAATGAACATTGAGTCCGTGAACTACTTTCCTTACACTACTTATTTAACTATTTAATATATATATGTATATATATTTCCTACTGTCATTCACAGTTTCTAGTATTGTGTATTACAATGTGGTTTTCCTCCTGCACGACAAGTGTCAGTGATTCTATTCTGTTGTTTCTGATTCTCTGGAACGTGTGAGGAATCCAGCGCAGCACAGAGCAAAGACCTAAAATTGCAATAAACTACAAAACAAATAAATAAATAAATGATGCCTCAAGAAAGGAAGAAAGGCATAGTGTGCATGGACCACTCAGAAATCTGACGATCAATCAGAGTGTGAGCGGGCTGTCTAAGTCTGGAGCAAATTTTCCCAATGGTTCCTCAGCAAAGGTCGCGACCTCACTGTGAAGTGGGTCCTGGGGATGAAGTAGAGAGACCAAACCCCCTGTACATGCTATTCTTACACCCACTGGACCAGTGCTGTGGGAATTGAACCCGGGTCACTGGTACTGTAAAGTGTTGTGCTGACCACTACACTACCGTGCGATGGGAATTGAACCCGGGTCACTGGTACTGTAAAGTGTTGTGCTGACCACTACACTACCGTACTGCCCTTAAATAACCCAGTGATCACTGACCAGGGTTTGATATCTGCCGCCGTCTGGAAGAAGTTTGTACATTCTCCGTGTGACTGTGTGAGTTTCTTCTTCATGATCCGATATCCTTTCACATTCAAAGACGTATGGGTTATGGTTAGTGAGTTGTGGGGAGGTTATGTTGGCATTGGAAGCATGGTGACACTTCTGGGCTGCCCAGCACAATCTCGCAGAACAGGCCCTTCAGGCCCTTCTGACACTTTGAGCTGTGCCACACAGCAATACACAGATTTAACACTAGCCTTGTCACTGGACAATTTACAATGACCAACTGACTCACCAACTGGTATGTCTTTGGACTGCAGGGGGAACCAGAGCATCTGGAGCAAACACATGCACACATAGGAAGAATGTACAAAGTTGCTTACAAAGGATACCAGAATTGAACTGCAAACTCTGACACCCTGAGCTGTGTTATGTGCTAACTGTAACATTACTGTGGCACCCATCTTCTCAAAGCAAGGCCATCCAGGTGTCAGTCACCAGTTCGTAAGAAAACGCATACACTCTCTGATTCTTATCAACTCCCTCAAAATCAGCCAAGCGTTTCCTATCAACTCCAATGGTGCAGGACTTGAATCCACAACCGAGTGAGATCGAGGTTGAAAGACCCTTCAGCCCATTACCTCTCCTGAGGCATAGGCTGCCAACAGCAGCTCACCAGAGTCCTCTGTCGTAGGCCAGTCTTTCAGTCTATCAAGGTGTAACCTATCAATGATCCTTCCTCTCCCAGGGATGAGATCGTCGGAGTTTCAGTTGGTATTTCTGTATTGCTGGGTTTATACCAGATGGGGTTGCCAGACCCATGTCCAACCCTCCTTTCGCAGCTCAGACTGGGGTCATCCATGGCAGAGTTGAGGATGAAAGTCCTATTCAGTGAATCACATTGTACTCACTGATGATACGTGGTGCAGAGGAAATTGGGTCTTTGCCAGCACTTGATGGTGTCTGGGCACATTGCTCAGTGCGTCTGGTTTCCCAACACTAGTGTCTGCCCTTGGAGCAGTGGGAATGCAGCTGTTCAAAATTACCGTGAAAACTCTTTATTTCCAAACTGATTAGACAGCGGTTTATAATTTCCATTTTAGTGACCTTCAACCTTACACCGGAGTCTACTACTGACAGCAACAACTGCAGAGAAAACGCCTGACATGTTCACTTCTTGGACAAAGTAAGCTGTTGTATAAACTCTTTTCCAGGCAGTTGAGACATTTGTTAGAATTGAGTGGGCAATTAGGCTGCCTTACCCATTGTGTATGTGTCTTACCACAGGGCCTTTGCTTACTTACTTACTTATTGCCTGTTACGCCACTGGTGTTTAGGGAAGCAATGAAAGTCCTCCATCTCTGTCTGTCCTTGGCCACTCAGATGTTGAAGAATTCTTCATTGCTGTTTCCGTAACAATTTTGTTTGACCAGTCAGAGTTGTTAGCCCTGAGCTGAACCCCTGAACCTGGAAGGCCGATGGACCACTCTTAGTCTGGCCTCTACCCTTTAACTGGGTGACGTTACTAAGAGCCAAAGCACAAGGCCCTGACACTAGCCAACGTAGCTCTCTGGGTCGTTGAGACACGCAAGCCTCCAAACCCAAGGCTTGTCCAAGGTTGTCAATCTCTTGGAAGAAACCTTTGCTTAGCAAGTATCAAAGTTCAAAGTAAATTTATTATCAAGGTACACACATTTCACCACATACAACCTCAGATTGATTTTCTTTCGGGCATTCACAGGTCTTCTTGGGCCCTTAGCTCCCAGTGGAGCATCAGCCATCGATGACCTCCCTGACGAAGGGTCTTGGCCTGAAACGTCGACTGCACCTCTTCCTATAGATGCTGCTTGGCCTGCTGCGTTCACCAGCAACTTTGATGTGTGTTGTTCGATGACCTCCCGTCTCCATTGTACAAAGTTAATGTTATGGTTGGAGTTCATCGATTTTTCTGTAATCCATTATATCCACTGTACAGGGGATTGGTCTATACAGCTTCATCAGAGCCTGTTGGCCGGCCTTACCCATTTCCACCTCTCACGACAGGGATATCTGGTTGGACTTTGAGAGCATGTTCACAGGTAAATACAAAGAAACGAATAGTAATCACCATCATTATGGGCAGTGTCATATGACCTGGGCGATGGTGGTCTCGGGACCATGGTTGCTCTTGGTAAATTTTCCTACACAAGTGATTTTCCATTGCTTTCTTCTAGACTGTGTCTTTACAAGATGGGTGACACCCGTACATCAAACCAGAGTGAACTGTGTCATTTGCATTCGAGGACATGCTGGGGGCAGCTCGGAAGTGTCACCATGCTTCTAGCAGCAACATAGTATGACCCCCAACTCACTAACCCTAACCAGTATGGCTTTGGGCTGAGGGACAAAACCGGAGCACCCAAAAAGAAAGCCCCACAGTTATGGGGAAAACGTGCAAACTCTTTACAGGCAGCGTCAGGAATTGAACCTCAATCGGTGATCACTGGCACTGTAAAGTGATGCAGTCACCACTAAGCCACAGTGTTTTCTCCAGGGTTTGGGAATCAAGAACTAGAGAGCACAGGCATAAGATAAAAGGGGGAGAAAATTATAGGAAACTGATGGTGGCCCAGCGATTGAGCTGTCAGAGGAAGTTGCTGAAGCAGATATATTAATGAAAGTTCAGAGTCAGAATCAGGTTTAATATCACTTGGTTCTGTCATGAAAGTTGTTGTTATATGGCAGCAGTAAATTGAAATACATAATTATAAAAACTATAAGTACAATAAAAAATGTAAAATTAAATTAATTAAGTAGTTCAAAAAGAAAAAAGCACTGAGGCAGTGTATCTGTGTCACGATGTGCGCTGGCAATATCGGAACCCAAGTGCGGAGGAAAGACAGACTCTGATGTAGAGACGGCAAACAGAATTTATTCATAATAATTCCAACAGTCAATCGGTGACACCACGAGATGTAACATTCTCAAACTAGGACCCCACGATTAGCACTAATCTGGCACCCACTTAAATAATACAAGTAACACAGCATCCCCGATCCTATCAAAATAAACTTCAAAAGTTTAAACAGAAAGCACCAGGAGACCACATTACAAAGAGTGAATCACTGGAGATAAAACACAGGAAACTCTAAATGACTAATGACTCATGCTGAACAGCAATTACCCGATCCAGGTGTTCTAGAAACCTCTGTGCCCAACGCTGTCTGGCTCCCTGCACAGGGCCAAAGTGCTCATTACATCCTGAATTTATTGTTCGTTCAGAAATCTGATTGTGGTGGGGATGAAGCTGCTTCTAAAACATTGCGTGTGGCTTCAGGGTCCTGTACCCCCTGCTTGATGGTAGCAATGAGAAGTCGGCATGTCCTGGGTGTGGGGGGGTCCTTCATGATGGATGCTGCCTTTTTGGGGCATTGCCTTGAGGACACAGAGGAGTCCTTGATACTGGGGAGGCTGGTGCCCATGATGGAGCTGGCTGAATTTGCAACTTCCTGCAGCTTATTCTGATCCTGTGCAGTGGCCCCTCCAGACCAGACAAGAGAAGCAACCTGTCAGAATGCTCTTCCACAGTACAGATATATTAATTGCAAGAGTCTTGGGTGATATATCAATCCTCCTTGAGCTCTTAATGAAATATAGCTGCTGTCATGCCTCTTTTGTAATTGCATTGGGCCCAAAATAGATCCCCAGAGATGCTGACACCCAGGAACATTGGACAGATGCATGGAAAGATATGAGATATGGCGGGAAAAAGGAACTTGGTTATATAACCATATAATCATATAACCATATAACAATTACAGCACGGAAACAGGCCATCTCGGCCCTTCTAGTCCGTGCCGAACTCTTACTCTCACCTAGTCCCACCGACCTGCACTCAGCCCATAACTCTCCATTCCTTTCCTGTCCATATAGCTGTCCAATTTAACTTTAAACAACAACATCGAACCTGCCTCAACCACTTCTGCTGGAAACTCGTTCCACACAGCTACCACTCTCTGAATAAAGAAGTCCCCCCTTATGTTACCCCTAAACTTTTGCCCTTTAACTCTCAACTCATGTCCTCTTGTTTGAATCTCCCCCACTCTCAATGGAAAAAGCCTATCCATGTCAAATCTATCTATCCCTCTCATAATTTTAAATACCTCTATCAAGTCCCCCCTCAACCTTCTACGTTCCAAAGAATAAAGATCCAACTTGTTCAACCTTTGTAACTTAGGTGATGAAACCCAGGTAACATTCCAGTAAAACTTCTCTGCACTCTCTCTATTTTGTTGACATCTTTCCTATAATTTGGCGACCAAAACTGTACACAATACTCCAAATTTGGCCTCACCAATGCCTTGTACAATTTCAACATTACATCCAACTTCTACACTCAATGCTCTGATTAATAAAGGCCAGCATACCAAAAGCTTTCTTCACCACCCTATCCACATGAGATTCCACCTTCAGGGAACTATGCACCATTATTCCTAGATCCCTCTGTTCTACTGCATTCTTCAATGCCCTACCATTTACCATGTATGTCCTATTTTGATTAGTCCTACCAAAATGTATCACCTCACATTTATCAGCATTAAACTACATCTGCCATCTTTCAGCCCACTCTTCTAACTGGCCTAAATCTCTCTGTTAGCTTTGAAAACCTACTTCATTGTCCACAACTCCTCATGGGCTCACTGGGCTGAAGGGCCTGCTTTGTGCTCTATGACTATGACTGTGTGATTGTTCAGTATTTGGATGGGTGATGGAGTTACAGAGCACAAAAAGCAGTCCTTATCTTCACTGAGTCCATGCCAACCACTAACAAGCCATTTTAACGTGCCATCACCTTCTGCCAGCTCCATCTTTGAAGCCTTGGTTGGATTGATCTTTTCTGGAACCTTCCCCTTAATCTTACCACCATGGGTGACCTTACCAGGAGCTAAGCTCTCAATGTCATCATGCTTGAAATCTCAAGTACTCACAAGTCTCTTCACCACAACAAGGTGACGATCAATGAAACTGTAGGTCCTGAAATATTGGCAATCTTTTAGTGGAAGATTTGAAACGGTTAATATGTCATGTAATAGATGGAATCCACTGTCCGACACATCTAGTGGTGGATAGTTAAACAGTTGGTGGGAGGAAACATTCCCATTCTCTGTGATATTGGGTCCTGGTGTTGGAATGCTGGGATCGAGGCTGAAGGGTTCATAACCATGTTCAGACAGAAGTGACATTGGAGTGATTCATCTTTGCTTGTTACTCAGAAACTCCATAATAGCAGATGTAAATTTGACACCCTCCACAGGTTAACACAAAACATCTGAAAACATTTGACAGCATAAAGGCTATGGAACAACCCCGCAGCTCTAGTAGAGATGATGTGCACTCCAGAGCTAACTGCACCTCTAACCAAGCTGTTCCATTGCTGTTACAACACTAACATTGGCCTGAAAATGTGGAAAATTGCCCCGGTGAGTCCTGTCCTGTTCAGAAAGTGAAGCCTTTCCCTCATCTACAAGGCACAGGTCAGGATAATGGTGGGATGCTCTCTGCTACAATGTGTTTTGGAATTGAGGCTTCAAGATGTCTAACACTGTCCCAGACAAAGCAATCCCATCAGTCACATCAATACTTGAGAACACGTACCATCAAACTCAAGGACGGCTTCTTGTCGCTGGCAATGACCGAGCCCAGGTGCGGAGGAACGGCAGATTCCCTCATTGAGTCGGGAACATAGGAATTCCAACGGAATATCAGTGGCAAACCAAGCGACACTGCAAGACAAATCACTCTCATTACGAGGACCCCGTGGCAAGCGCTAAACCGGGGTCTGCATTAAATATTCATACGAAGTGAGAAACCCGTGCCAGTCACAATCAACTTGACCAGATTAAACAGAAAGTACAAGGGCTTAATGACTCTCGTTAAAACAACAATTAGTAAACACAGGTGATCGAGAAACCCAGAATCCCAATGCTCTATGACAAGCCACAGGGTCCTGCAGGGGTCTTGACAGTTTTATTCCAAAGTTATCAGACTCTCAGGCGGTCCTCTTAAATGTTAAAAAGACTTTTGCACAGTATTCTATTAGTTAATGTGGAGTAGAGAGCGAGTTTGTATACCTGGTGGGAGCAGAAGATATTGGGAATGGTGAGGGTGGAGCACTGTGGGAGGGGTGTGGGACAGGTGGTAGAGATGGAGTGCCAGGGGAGGGGTGTGGGACAGGTGGTAGAGATGGAGTGCCAGGGGAGGGGTGTGGGACAGGTGGTAGAGATGGAGTGCCAGGGGAGGGGTGTAGGACAGGTGGCAGAGATGGAGTGCCGGGGGTGCAGGCACACCCAGTCCTGACACAACAGGCAGTGTAATTCGATTCTAAACAATCAGTTTATTGAACATTACAGTAAGTCTGTCTGGTGCTTCCCACTCTCTCCCCTCTCCCATCCACTTTTCCCAGCCATGATTCCCTTCTCCCAGTTCCCTTCCCACTCTCAGTCTGCAATAGAGATCCATAGGCCTTTATTCCAGGGAGGGGTTTCTTAAGACAAGGGTACATAGGTTTAAGATCAGAGGCAAGAGATTTAAGAAGAACATCAGGTACAGCTTCTTCATGCACATCTTGGCCTGTTCTCCAGTCAGCCTACCTGCTGGGGTTGTCTATCATGTCCGATGCTCCCAATGTGGCCTCCTCTACATTGGTGAGACCCCTCGTAAATTGGGGGACTGTTTCATCAAGCACATCCGCTCCATCTGCCAAAAGCAGGACTTCTCATTGGCCAAACATGTTAATTCTGATTCCTGTCCCCATTCTGTCATGTCACTCCATGGCCTCCTCTTTGCCTAGATGAGGCCACCCTCAGGGTGGAGGAGCAACACCTTGTATTCCATTTGGGCAGCCTCCAACCTGATGGCATGAATATCGATTTCTCCTTCTTTTCACCTGCCTATTAATTTCCCCCACCCCTGGGCCCCCTCCTCCTTCCCTTTCTCCCATGGTCCACTCTCCTCTCCTATCAGAGTCCTTCTTCTCCAGCTCTTGGCCTTTCCCACCCACCTGGCTTCACCTATCACCTTCTAGCTAGCCCTCTTCCCCTACCCTGCCATCTTCCCTCTTCCTTCTTAGTCCTGATGAAGGGTCTCAGCCCGAACCTTCAACCATCCATTCATTTCCATAGATGTTGCCTGACCTGCTGAGTTCCACCAGCCTTTTTTATCTGCTGTGTCACTGTGCAGACTTCAGTGCTATGGGAGCTTTTTGGACTGATACTGTGGGAAATTCTCTGCATGGTATCAGTGATACTCAGAATAGCTGCCCCCAATGTCTAGACATGATGTCACTACAGCTGGGGTACGTATTTCACTCTCGCCTGAGCCACTGAAAAAGGGTCAGGAATAATAAACCTTCTGGGATGGGGGCGAAATTTGGCATTTACTGTAAACGCCTGAGTTAGGATCACAAAGTCTGTTTGGACCAAGTCCTGGACCTGTTGTCATGTGACCTGGCATGTCCAATCACTGCCATTTGATTTCTGAAAGGACAGTTAAGCCATGAACACTGCCTCACTATATTTTTTTTTTGCTGTCTTTTTTGCACTACTTACTTAATTTAATTATTCTTTAATATATATTTCTTATTGTAATTTATAGTTTATTAAATTATTTTATATTGCAATGTACCTCTGCTGCAAAACAACAAATTTCATGACATATTGTATGTGGGGTGGAGATGCGTCTTTACCAGAGGATGTTTAAGGAAAGCCTTCGCCCCACTAGTCTGCAGGTCACCCTTGGGCAATGTGTAGCCTATCCTCTCCCCCCCATTACTGATCAGGGTCACGTGAAGCCACGGGAGGAGGTGGTGGATGGTCGTTCGAGCAGCCGGTGCATCTCACAAGCCCCGGTTATGTGACCACTGGTACCAGGCAGACAATCTCTGAAGGTATTGATAATGGCTGGGGTCACCCATCTTGTAAGAAGAAGGCAATGGTGAACCATTTCTGTAGAACAATTTGAACAATATGCTAAGAACACAGACCATGACCACCTTTGTCATACAACATGGAACTTAACGAATATGCCAGTGGGATTAAACCTGATTCTGATTCACCTGTCCAGGTCGACGAGTTCTAGTTTTGCTCACTGCTAGTTTATTTTACAGCTAAGAATAAATATCTGCATCAAGAAAATTAAATTAATTTGAAACACAAGAGATTCTGCAGATGCTGGAAATCCAGCGCAACACACATTAAATGCTGGAGGAGCTCAGCAGGCCAGGCAGCAGTTATGGAGGGGAATAAACAGTCAATGTTTCTGGCCGAGACCCTGCATGAGGACTGATGTGACGATAGTGCACGGAGTTGGAACAGAGCACAGAGATCGGGATTTTATTGCACAGTGCAGCGTGTATAAAGGGCTGAGTGGCCTACTTCTGCCTTCCGTACTTTTTAGAACACAGAACAGTACAGCACAGGAACACACAATGCTGTGCCGAACCACTAAGAAGTAAATCAAAACCCCCCAGACACGAATCCCTCCTACCCACACCATGTCCATATCCCTCCATCATCCTCACATCCATGTGCCTATCCAAACGTCTTTCAGAAGCCTCTAATGTATTTGCCTCAACCACCAGACCAGGCAGCACATTTCAGGCATCCACCACTCTGAGTAAAAAACTTATCCCTCACATCCCCCTTGAACCTACCCCCCGTCTCACCTTCAATGCATACCCTCTGGTATTAGACATTTCAACCCTGGGAAACCGATACTCTCTCTCCACTCTATCTGTGCCTCTCATAATCTTATAACCCTCTATCAGATCTCCCCTCAGTCTCCCGTGCTCCAGAGAAAACAATACAAGTTTATCCAGCCTCTCATGATAGCACATGCCCTCGAAACCAGGCAGCATCCTGGTAAACCTCTTCTGCTCCCTCTCCAAAGCTCCAACATCCTTTCTATAGTGGGGTGACCAGAACTGTATGCTATACCCCAAATGTGGTCTAACCAGAGTTCTATAAAATTGCAAGATACCTTCCTGACTTCTGAACTCAGTAACTTGACTAATAAAACCAAGCATTCCATAAGCTGCCTTAAGCACTCTATCGACCTGTGTAGCCACTTTTGTCTTGTGTAAATAAGTTATTCTGATAAGTCATTACCTAGTTTTTGATTATTTGTACCAAATCTCTTTATTTTATAAAAGGGAGTAATTTGCATTTTCATACATCCTTTACCATCCCTTTCAGAATATCCCAAAATACAGTGAGCTGATTTTTGATGTCACCACAACACAGGACCAGTCTGTACTGAAATTTTATTCTGCCTAGTTACCTTGACAATGACCTGGACCACAGACCTCCACAAGGAGTCTCTAAACGTCCCCCCTGTGGAATGTGTGGGGTTCTGGGATTCCTCCGGGTGCTCCCGTTTCCTCCCACAGTCCAATGACCTACCAGTTAGGTTAATTGGTCATTGTCAATTGTTAACTAGTTAGGTTAATTGGTCATTGTAAATTGTTAACTAGTAAGGTTAATTGGTCATTGTGAACTGTCCCGCGATTAGATTAGGGTTAAACTGAGTGTGTTGTGGGATCGCTGGGGCAGTGTGGCCCGATGTATCTCTAAATAAATAAATTAATTAATACATTTATTCTTTATTTACATAATTTATTCTTTAATTATATTACTATTTATGAATCATAAAGCATAACTGTCATAGAAACAGGCCCTTCATCCCATCTAATCCATGCCCAGCTATTTATCAAATCAAATCAGTGAGGATGTGCTGGGGGCAGCCCACAAGTGTTGCCGTGCCAATGTGCCCGCAATTCACTAACCCTATCATACGTCTTTGGACTGTGGGAGGAAACTGGAGCACCCAGAGGAAACCCATGCATTAAGAACGTACAAACCCCTTACAGACAGTGGTGGGAATTGAACCCTTACTACTAGCCACTGCACAACCATGCCACTTGTTATGTGTTGTGTGTGTGGGTGAAGAACAATAGACAATTAGTACTCAGTAAGTTCCACATCACTGATGTGATAACAGTTATTTAAACAGGCTTTTACAATGCTCCTTAATGGTTAAATTGTCTTTTTTTTGAGAATCTGAAATAAGACCATAAGATATAGGAGCAGAAGTCAACCATTCAGCCCAATGAGTCTGCTCCGCCATTCAATCATGGGCTGATCCAATTCTTCCAGTCATCCCCACTCCCCTGCCTTCTCCCCATACCTTTTGATATCCTGGCTAATCAAGAACCTATCTATCTCTTCTTTAATGCACACAATGACTTGATCTCCACAGCCGCTCGTGGCAACAAATTCCATCGATTTATCACCCTCTGACTAAAGCAATTTCTCCTTATCTCAGTTCTAAAAGGACACTCTTCAATCCTGAAGTCGTGCCCTATTGTCCCAGAATCCCATACCATGGGAAACAACTTTGCCAAATCTGAAACATTACCACAGGATCCATGAGGCCTCAACCAGCAGGCAGCATCTCAGTTCCCCCTGAGATGTCAGATTCATCCTGATCCTGCTGACTAAAATGCTTATTTAATTTTTTAGGTACAGGAGTTGGGATGTTATGTTGAAGCTGTGAGGTTGAAGATGATGGTGAGGCTGACTTTGGCATAATATGCAGGTCTGGTCACCTACTTCCAGGAAAGATCAGAATCAGGTTTATTATCACCAGCATGTATCATGAAATTTGTTAATTTAGCAGCAGCTGTTCAATACAATACATAATATAAAAGAAGAAGAAGAAAATAATAATAATAAATAAATAAGTAAATTGATTACATATATTGAATAGATTAAAAATCATGCAAAAAATAGAAATAATATATATGAAAAATGTGAGGTAGTGTTCACAGGTTCAATGCCCATTCAGAAATCAGATGGCAGAGGGGAAGAAGCTGTTCCTGAATTGCTGAGTGTGTGTCTTCAGGCTCCTGTACCTCCTTCCTGATGGTAACAATGCGGAAAGGGCATGTCCTGGGTGCTGCAAGATGTAAACAATGTTGGAAGAGTACAGAGAAAATTTACAAGGATGTTGCTGGGTCTGGGTCACCTGAGTTATAAGAAAAGATTGAATAGTTTAGGACTTTATTCCTTTGAACATAGAAGATCAAGAGGAGATTAGAGAGAGGTATACATAATTATGAGGGGTTTTGTAACATGTGGGGGTTGTCATTCAGAAGTTGCTTCTACTGTGCCGGTCATCGATTGGCCTGTTTGAAGGATACAGCAGCTCTTTCCCATTGGTTGCCTTGTGTGCCATGGCACTGGTGTTGGGTTTCAGGCACACTTCCTTTGTCTAGTGACACTCGTCTTCACACTGAAGTCACAACCAGTTCTGAAGAACTATTGAGAAAGTTTGCTTCAGATTCAGGAAGGCCCACATGCACTCTAAGCTAAATAGCTGTTTGTTGAATGTTTAATTTTGTAGTTATGTAACTTGGGGTGAACCTAGAGGTTTGGTCAAATGTTTCACTGTGTTAAAGATCTCTAATGTGCTTATTTGTAATCAGCATCTTCTGTCTCACTTATCAAATCCATGAATCTGCTTCCACATAACAGGTATAGATGGAGTAAGTTCAAGCAGGCTTTTCCCGCTGAGGTTGGGTGAGACTACAACTAGGAGTCATAGGTTAGAGGTAAAAGGTGAAATGTTTAAGGGGAACGTGAGGGGAAATTTCTTCACTCAGAGGAAGATGAGAGTGTGAAACAAACTGCCAGAGCAAGTGGTACATGTGAGCTTGATTTGAATGTTTGAGAGAAATGTGGATAGGTACATGGATGGCAGGAGTGTGGAGGGCTAGGATCCTGCTGCAGTTTAAATGGTTTAGCATACACTAGATGGGCCAAAGGACCTGTTTCTGTGCTGTAGTTTTCAAGGACTCTATGTCTCTATGTTTTTGTTTAGAGATACATTGCAGAACAGCACTGCCCAGCAAATCCCCATTTAAGCCTAGCCCAACCACAAGACAATTTACAATGACCAATTAACCTACTACCCAGTATATCTTTGTACAGTAGGAGGAAACCATGCACACACAAGAAATATAAACGTTCTTTCAGAGGATGCCGGAATTGAACTCTGAACTCTGAAGCCTCGAGCTGTAATTATGTCACCCTAACCGCTGTGCTACCCTGGTGATCCAACAGTAACAGTTACAGATACATTATTGTATCTGCTGTTTTCAGCCTCACTGTCCCACAACACACGCAGGTACATCAAGCACACTCACAAAGTTCTGTGAAACTCTTCTCCCTGAAACGTTGACTGAGTTTCTCTCTCCACAGATGCTATCTGATCTGCTGAGTCTCTCCAGAAAATATTGCTCTGATTGCTTAATTTCGAGTGTAGCTAATGAAGAGGTGGAAGACAGAGGAATTTACACCATGCAGTGCAAGCGTGAATTTTGATCCTCCTGTTAGCGCGGCACTAACAACTCAGGCCGACAGAGTTCAGAGTTAAAACCTGTCTTCTGTATGGAGTGCCTGAATGTCTTCCATGTGGAACACATGGGTTTCCTCCAGGTCACCTGGTTTCTTTCTTTATTGAGATACGGTCTGAAACAAGCACTTTATTGAGATACAGTGTGGAATAGACACTTTATTGAGTTACAGTGTGGAGCAGACACTTTATTGAGATACAGTGTGGAGCAGTCAATTTATTGAGATACAGGTTGGAACATGCACTTTCTTTATAGAGATACAGTGTGGAACAGACACTTTATTGGGAATCAGTGTGGAACAGACACTTTATAGAGATACAGTGTGGAGCAGTCAATTTATTGAGATACAGGTTGGAACATGCACTTTCTTGTGATACAGTGTGGAACAGACACTTTATTCAGATACAGTGTGGAACAGGCACTTTATTGAGATACAGTGTGGAAAAGACATTTTTTGAGATACTGTGTGGAACAGACAATTTCTGTATTGAGATACAGTGTGGAGCAGGCACTTTACTGTGATACAGTGTGCAACAGGCATTTTATTGAGATAAATTGTGTAACAGGCACTTTATTGAGAGACAGTGTGGAACAGACACTTTATTGAGATATATTTTTGAACAGACACTTTCCTTATTGATATACACTGTGGAACAGACACTTTATTGAGATACAGTATGATAAGGCACTTTACTGAGGTACAGTGTGGAACAGACACTTTATGTCATAAGGGGGTGGCTAGGAATGGATCTAAGTGCAAGACACAGACACTGAAGTGCTAGGGACAGGACTAGGATACAGGGTGAGGGCAAGGACATGGACAGGAAAACCAGGAACCTGGAACAGGACGTGACAAGAGAGCTAGGAACCCGGGCTTGGACTCCGAGCCAGAGACTGGACAAGGGCTCAGACCCCAGAACTAGGCAAGGACGAGGCTTGGCAGGCAGGCAGGATGAGGCTGGAGTCTTCAGGCTTGAGGCTAGAGATTAGAGGCAAGGCTTGGCAGGAGGCAGGAGGCTGGAGACTTGGCTTGGCAAGAGGCTAGAGGCTAGAGACTTGGCTTGGCTTGGCAGGAGGCTGGAGACGTGAGACGTGAGACTTGAGACTTGAGGTGAGGCTGGAGGCTGGAGGCTGGAGGCAGGAGACTTGAGGCGAGGCTGGAGGCTGGAGGCAGGAGACTTGAGGCGAGGTGAGGCTGGAGGCAGGAGACTTGAGGCGAGGCGAGGCTGGAGGCTGGAGACTTGAGGCAAGGCTTGGCAGGTTCCTCCTGGGCACGGCGTGGTTTACCTGGGCAGGGTGCGGATCACCTGGACAGTGCGCAGATCACTACCCGACAGAGGCAAGGGACAGGAAGGGACAGAAACAACCCCAGGTAACGGCAAGACGGCCAGGCTTACCTGGGTGGAGGCAAGGGACAGGAAGGGAGCTAGGTATGGGTGGCTGCAGGACAAGACTGCAGGCGAGACAAGGTGAGAGTTACCGGCAAGACAAGGCAAGGCTTCTGGCAAAGCAAGGTGAGACAAGAACTTCAGGTGAGGCGAGAGTTACCGACAAGACAAGGCAGGGCTTCAGGCGAGGAAACAGAAGGCAGAGCAAGGGATACAAGTAATAAGGACAAGAACAATCCAGCAGCCACGCCTGGGTCTCTGAAGGTATTTATGCAGCCAGCCCCAACGAGCATCAGCTGCCTCAATTAGAGCTCAACAAGAACAGAAACAGGGTAGATAGGAAAACCTGGAGCAAGGGTCGATGGACCGGACCGTGAACCGAAATACGGACTTCACGGACCAGACTATGACACTTTATTGATTAACAGATTGGAACAGGGACTTACTATATTGAGTTACAGTGTGGAAAAGACATTTTTTGACATACAGTGTGGAACAGACACTTTATTGAGATACATTGTGGAACAGGTACTTCCTGCATTGAGATACAGTGTAGAACAGGCACTTTATTGAAAAACAGTGTGGAACAGGCACCTTACTGAGATACAGAGTGGAATAGACACATTCTTTATTGAGATACAGTGTGGATCAGACACATTCGTTATTGAGATACAGTGTGGAACAGACACATTCGTTATTGAGATACAGTGTGGAACAGACATTATTTATTGATCTACAATGTGGAGCAGGCGCTTTATTGATATACGCTCTTGAACAGACCCTTTATTGAGATACATTGTGGAACAGATACTTTCTTTGTTGAGATTCAGTGTGGAACAGGCAATTTATTGAGATACAGTGTGGAACAGATTATTTATTGATATACAATGTGGAGCAGGCACTTTATTGATATACGCTCTGGAACAGACACTTTATTGAGATACAGCGTGAACAGGGACTTTATTGAGAAACAGATTGGAACAGGGACTTCCTATATTGATATATATAGTGTGGAACTGACACTTTATTGAGATAGAGTGAGGAAAAGACAGTTTATTGAGATACTGTGTGGAACAGGCACTTTATTGAGATAGAGTGAGGAAAAGACAGTTTATTGAGATACTGTGTGGAACAGGCACTTTATTGAGATAGAGTGAGGAAAAGACAGTTTATTGAGATACTGTGTGGAACAGGCACTTTATTGAGATAGAGTGAGGAAAAGACAGTTTATTGAGATACTGTGTGGAACAGGCACTTTATGGATATTCAGTGTGGAGCAGGCACTTTATTGAGATACATTGTTGAACAGACAGTTTAGTGAGAAACAGTGTGGACCAGACACTTTATTGCAGTAGAGTGTGGAACAGGCACTTTATTGAGATACAGTGTGGAAAATACACCTTATTGAGATACTGTGCTGAACAGCCACTTTAATGAGATACAGTGTGGAACAGGCACTTTATTGAGATACAGTGTAGAACTGACACTTTATTGAGATACTGTGTGGAACAGGTGCTTTATTGAGTTACATACCTCAAGGAGATCTTGTGATTTTCTTGTGAGAATGATGTAATGGTCTCGTGGAGGTCACCTGATGTAATTTTCCCGCTGATGGTGAGGTCACGTGATGACATGTTCACCATGGGTATAAAAGGGAAGAACCCTGGTGACACAGTTAGTTTTCCAGCTAGAACGTTAGCTTGAGGCTCCGCTCCATTACTTGTTTTTTTTATGACGCAGTTTCATTTTTAAAACAGAGTTTTACGTTCTCTTGTAAGTTACAATATTGCTGGACTGGCAGTTTACCCATTTCTGCCAGATTTGTTGATGTGCCTGTTCAGCAGTATTGGAGAGTGAAGACTTTATTGAAGTACAGGACCTGAAGGATTAAGAGAAATGGGTAATGTTCGGCAGTTTAACAAAGGATCAGCCTTATTGAGTCTTCGATGAAGAAGTAGCCACCTGCATCCAAGATAACTCCTGCCAATAGAGCAAGGTAGTTCAAGCAGGATTTCCTCGCCAGAAGAAAGGTCAGTTGTTTTTAAGCCGTCCATTTCCTTCATCGTGAATCCTTTGTACAGAACCAGCTGGAAAGTCGCGTCTGTGAAGAAATCCTTCTCCAGAGAAGTCTCTCTCAATTGAGTGTTTAAATCTGTTGGACTTCTGAATTTACCATTTTAAGAACTGTATTTGACTTTACCGCTTTAAGAACTGTTTCGCATTTATCGCTTTAAGAACCGGTTCCAAGTGGCGATTTGTTGAACGGCCGCATAGCGGTTAACTTGCGGTTAAGGTTTTTGTTTGTTTTTTTATTGTTTATCCGTGTTTAATAAATATTTGCTTGTTTTTATACAACCTGACTCAATTGATATTCATTGTGGCTGGTTACGTAACATAAATTGTATGGGCTCATCCAGATTTTGTTCCAAATTTTTGAGCTTAAGTGCTTGTTTATTTGGCATTCTGATTTGGAAAAGGGAAATACCCAATTTTTTTTTTAGTTTGATTGGTGTTTGAGTGGTATTTGGCAGCAATGAATATTGACAACTTTATGGATTCGCTTGACCCGGAGTTTTTAGCAAATGCCAGAAAACTTCTTGTATCGGAGATTGCTGGGAGGTTGGATATTAAAGGAATTACGAAGGGTACAGCAAAGGCCTTAATTCAAAGAGAAATAGCTGAACATTATAAACGTTTGGAAAAGTTTGATGAAGAGGTGTTAGATAGGTTTCCAATGAATACACTGGAAATGCAGTTACATCTTGAACTGATAAAGTTTGAACAATTTAAGGCGGAGAGATGGCCGAAAGAGATGCAAATAAAAAAAGGGAATTTGATGAAAGAGAGGTAAATAAATTAAGGGAATTTAAAGAAAGAGAGGAAAGTAAACTCAGGGAATTTAAAGAAAGAGAAGTTGAAAACCAGAGGAAATTTGAGTTAGAGATGGATAAATTAAGAATGGGAAATCAGACTTCTGGTTCTAAGAAAAAGTCGTGAGGTTATTGTGGCCAGTTTCATAATACATTGTGGAACAGGCAATTTATTGAGATACAGTGAGGAACAGACACTTTACTGAGACACAGCGTGGAACAGGCACTTTGTTGAGATACAGTGTGGAACAGACAGTTTATTGAGATACAGTGTGGAACAGACAGTTTATTGGGATACAGTTTGAAAGGACACTTTATTGAGACACAGTGTTGAACAGACACTATTGTTATACAGTCTTGAATAGACACATTCTTTATAGAGATACAGTGTGCAACAGCCACTTTATTGAGATGCAGCGTGGTACAGACACTTTATTGAGGTACGGTGTTGAACAGACACTTTCCATATTGGGATACAATTTGGAACAGGCACTTTATTGATTAACAGATTGGAACAGGGACTTTCTATATTGAGTGTTACGTACCCCATAACTGGGTTGCCAAACCAGCAGAAATGGACCACTTAGTTGGAGTCTGGATTACTGGAACTAAGAAAGTTTTATTAAAGAAATAAGTAACACAGTACTCTAATCGTAAGGATATAAATGCAATGGGTTAGCAATGATAAAACACACATGTACACAGAACTAGGATAATAGGATCAATCAAGCTCTATCGCAGTCTAGGGGTAAAATGATCAGTCTCAAGTGATGCAGAGTTCAGTTCAGCTCAGTACAGTTCACAGCAATTGCTGTTGTGCCATTGGAGAGAGAGAGAGCGAATGATGATATGCAAATCGAATTCGGACAGACCTTGATGTTCCTCCGCAGTTAGCTTTCGGGCGAGCCCTTTTTAATGTCTTCTGAGGTCACCGACTGTGACCCCTCCGTTCCGGATACAATCGCTCTTACGCGGTGAACCCAGCACCCAGGCAAGGGCGAACACACACACCAGGTTCCCGCCGATCGTACCTTTTCACCCTGTGCGTCTATGGTCGGTCCCGCGACCAGAGCTCCAAACTCCCACCAACTTGTGGGGGGGGGGCACACCGCACTTCCAGGGTCTCGTTATCTCATGATCTCGTGGTGTCTGTCTTGCCTTAGCGAACCTGTTCCTTTTATCCCCCTGCTGGGGTATCGCCTGTCCATCAAACTTCAAACAGTTCAGGTTCAAAACAACTGGTCTGTCAATACTCCGGACTGTGTCTTTTTTCGTTAATCTCTCTGCTCTCTCATTAACATTTTGAACGTTTCTCTATTTGTCTCTCTTATCTCTCTCATCAGCATCAATCTTCTGATAACTTGGTCTTTCGTCACATGAGATACAGTGTGGAAAAGACATTTTTTGAGATACAGTGTGGAGCAGACACTTTATTGAGGTACATTGTGGAACTGATACTTTCTGTATTGAGATACAGTGTGGAACAGGCACTTTACTGAAAAACAGTGTGGAGCAGGCACTTTATTGAGATACAGAGTGGAACAGACACATTCTTTATTGAGATACAGTGTGGAACAGGCACTTTATTGAGATACAGAGTGGAACAGACACATTCGTTATTGAGATTCAATGTGGAACAGGCAATTTATTGAGATACAGTAAACCTGGTCCATTTCCGACACCTCCCTCCCCTTTCTAGATCTTTCTGTCTCTAGCTCTGGAGACAGCTTATCCACTGATGTCTACTATAAGCCTACTGACGCTCACAGATATCTGGACTATTCCTCTTCTCACCCTGTCTCTTGCAAAAATGCCATCCCCTTCTTGCAATTCCTCCGTCTCCGCCGCATCTGCTCTCAGGATGAGGCTTTTTTTTAAAGAAAGGGGCTTCCCTTCCTCCACCATCAACTCTGCTCTCAAACGCATCTCCCCCATTTCACCCACATCTGCTCTCACTCCATCTTCCCACCACCCCACTAGGAATAGGGTTCCCCTGGTCCTCACCTATCACCCCACCAGCCTCCGGGTCTAACATATTATTCTCCGTAACTTCCGCCACCTCCAACGGGATCCCACCACTAAGCACATCTTTCCCTCCCCCCCCCCCGCTTTCCGCAAGGATCGCTCCTTACGCGAATCCCTTGTCCATTCGCCCCCCCCATCCCTCCCCACTGATCTCCATCCTGGCACTTATCCTTGTAAGCGGAACAAGTGCTACACATGCCCTTACACTTCCTTCCTTACCACCATTCAGGGCCCCAGACAGTCCTTCCAGGTGAGGCGACACTTCACCTGTGAGTCGGCTGGGGTGATATACTGCGTCTGGTGCTCCCGATGTGGCCTTCTATATATTGGCGAGACCCAACACAGACTGGGAGACCACTTTGCTGAACACCTAGCCTCTGTCCCCCAGAGAAAGCAGGATCTCCCAGTGGCCACACATTTTAATTCCACATCCCATTCCCATTCTGACATGTCTATCCACGGCCTCCTCTACTGTAAAGATGAAGCCACACTCAGGTTGGAGGAACAACACCTTATATTCCGTCTGGATAGCCTCCAACCTGATGGCATGAACATTGACTTCTCTAACTTCCGCTAATTCCCCACCTCCCCCTCGTACCCCATCCATTATTTATTTTTATACACACATTCTTTCTCTCACTCTCCTTTTTCTCCCTCTGTCCCTCTGAATATACCTCTTGCCCATCCTCTGGGTCCCCCCACCCTTGTCTTTCTTCCCGGACCTCCTGTCCCATGATCCCCTCATATCCCCTTTGCAAATCAGCTGTCCAGCTCTTTGCTCCATCCCTCCCCCTCCTGTCTTCTCCTATCATTTTGGATCTCCCCCTCCCCCTTCCACTTTCAAATTTCTTACTAACTCGTCCTTCAGTTAGTCCTGACGAAGGGTCTCGGCCTGAAACATTGACTGTACCTCTTCCTAGAGATGCTGCCTGGCCTGCTGTGTTCACCAGCAACTTTGATGTGTGTTACTTTATTGAGATACTGTGTTGAACAGGCACTTTATTGAGAAACAGATTGGAACAGGGACTTTCTATATTGATATATATAGTGTGGAACTGACATTTTATTGAAATATAGTGTGCAACAGGCACTTTATTGAGATAAATTGTGGAACAGGCAATTTATTGAGATACAGTGAGGAACAGACACTTTACTGAGACACAACGTGGAACAGGCACTTTGTTGAGATACAGTGTGGAATGGACACATTATTGAGATAAAGTGTGGAACAGACACTTTATTGAGATACTGTGTGGAACTGGTGATTTATTGATATACAGTGTGAAGCTGGCACTGTATTGAGATACATTGTTGAACAGACACTTTAGTGAGAAACAGTGTGGAACAGAGACTTTATTGCGATATAGTGTGGAACAGGCAATTTATTGAGATACAGTGTGAAACAGAATTTCTTTATTGAGATACAGTGTGGAATAGGTACTTTATTGAGATACAGTGTGGAACAGACACTTTATTGAGATACAGTGTGGAACAGAACTTCTTTATTGAGATACAGCGTGGAATAGGCACTTTATTGAGATACAGTGTGAAACAGGCACTTTTTTGAGATACAGTGTTGATCAGGCACTTTATTGAGAAACAGATTGGAACAGGCACTTTCTATATTGAGATACAGTGTGGGACTGACACTTTATTGAGATACTGTGTGGAATAGGCACTTTATTGAGATATATTGTGGAACAGACACTTTCTGTATTGAGATACCGTGTAGAACAGGCACTTTATTGAGTTACAGTGTGGAACAGACACTTTATTCAGACACAGTGTTGAACAGGCATTTTTTTGAGATACCATGTGGATCAGACACTTTATTGAGATACAGTGTGGAACAGGCGCTTTACTGAGTTACAGTTGTTACATACCTCAAGGAGATCTTGTGACTTTCTTGTGAGAATGATGTAATGGTCTTTTGGAGGTCACCTGATGTAATTTTCCCGCTGATGGTGAGGTCACGTGATGACATGTTCACCATGGGTATAAAAGGGAAGAACCCTGGTGACACAGTTAGTTTTTGAGCTGGAACGTTAGCCTGAGGCTCCGCTCCATTGCTTGGTTTTTTTATGATGCAGTTTCATTTTTAAAACAGAGTTTTACGTTCTATTGTAAGGTACAATAGTGCTGGACTGGCAGTTTACCCGTTTCTGCCAGATTTGTTGATGTACCTGTTCAGCAGTATTGGAGAGTGAAGGATTAAGAGAAGTTGGTAATGTTCGGCAGTTTAACCTGGCAGCAAACTGCATCGAAGATAACTCCAGCCAATAGGGCAAGGTAGTTCATGCAGGATTTGCTCGCCAGAAGGAAGGTCAGTTGTTTTTTAGCTGTTTATTTCCTTCATCGCGAATCCTTTGTACAGAACCAGCTGGAAAGTCGCGTCTGTGAAGAAATCCTTCTCCAGAGAAGTCTCTCTCAATTGAATGTTTAAATCTGTTGGACTTTTGAATTTACCATTTTAAGAACTGCATTTGACTTTACCGCTTTAAGAACTGTTTTCGCATTTATCGCTTTAAGAACCAGTTCCAAGTGGCGATTTGTTGAACGGCCGCATAGCGGTTAATTTGCAGTTAAGGTTTTTGTTTGTTTTTTTATTGTTTATCCGTGTTTAATAAACGTTTGGTTGTTTTTATACAACCTGACTCAATTGATATTCATTGTGGCCCGGTTACGTAACATAAATTGTGGGGGCTCATCCAGATTTTTTTCCCAAATTTTTGAGCTTAAGTGCTTGTTTAATTGGCATTCTGATTTGGAAAAGGGAAATATCCGATTTTTTTTTTAGTTTGATTGGTGTTTGAGTGGTATTTGGCAGCAATGAATATTGACGACTTTATGGATTTGCTTGACCCGGAGTTTTTAGCGAATGCGATAAAACCTGTTGTATCAGAGATTGCTAGGAGGTTGGATATTAAAGGAATTACGAAGGGTACAATAAAGGGATTAATTCAAAGAGAAATCACTGAGCATTATATAAGTTTGGAAAAGTTTGATGAAGAGATGTTAGATAGGTTTCCAATGAATACACTGGAAATGCAGTTACATCTTGAACTGATAAAGTTTGAACAATTTAAAGCGGAAATGGCCGAAAGTGAGGCAAATAAAAAAAGGGAATTTGATGAAAGAGAGGCAAATAAATTAAGGGAATTTAAAGAAAGAGAGGAAAGTAAACTCAGGGAATTTAAAGAAAGAGGAGCTGAAAACCAGAGGAAATTTTAGTTAGAGATGGAGAAATTAAGGATGGGAAATCAGACTTCTTTTTCTAAGAAACAGTTTATTGCTAGTCGTGAGGTTATTTTGGCTCCTCTATTTAATGAAGCTAAAGTGGACAAATATTTCCAGCATTTCGAAATTGTTGCTCTGAGTTTAGGGTTGCCGAAAGAGCAATGGCCAGTGATGTTACAAAGTGTAATTAAAGGCAAAGCACAACAAGTTTATACAGCTTTAAATGCTGAGCAAGCACTGGATTATGATATTGTTAAACAGCATATATTAAAGGTATACCAGCTGGTTCCAGAATCGTATAGGGAAAGATTCAGAAATTTGAAGAAATCTGTGGAAAAAACCTATGTGGAATTTGCCTATGAGAAATCTTCATGTGTTGAGAGAAGGGTTTCCTCTAAAAATGTGAATGGGGAGTATAATAAATTAAAAGAGTTGATTTTACTGGAGGAATTTCAAAGAAGCATTCCTGTTGAAGTGAGAACATACTTAAATGAAAGGGACACTGCTACATTGCAGGAGTCTGCTAAATTAGCTGATGAGTATGCTTTAATTCATAAGAATAAATTTTCTCCAGGTAGAACTTTTAAAAGGAAAAATAGCACAGAGAGTCAAGGTAAACCAGAAATTAAATCTGAAGTTAGTGAGAAAAGTAAGGATGAAGGGAGACATGTGAAGGAAAGACATTTTGGTATTATTTGTAATTATTGTAAGAAACCTGGACATGTAATAGCAAACTGTTTTCGATTGTAAAAGAAAGAGAAGGAAGCAGCCCCAGATGCTTGTGTGCAGCATATTGAAACACCTGTAAATCCACAGATTTCGATAAATACCAATGAAGTTTTGTCAGAGTCTGACCAAGTTAAGAGGGGATATAAATATTTTATAACAGAAAGATATGTATCCTTGAAAGAAGGATCCAATTCAGTACCAATAAGAATACTTAGAGATACTGGAGCTTCTCAATCACTAATATTAGACAGTGTGCTAAAGTTTAGTGATGAGTCTGACATTGGTGAGCTAAAGAGGAGTTGGTCCTTATGCCAGTATATTTACATAGAGTAAATTTAAGGTCAGGATTAGTTACAGGGGTTGTTAAAGTAGGACTACAATCCAGTTGACCTGTGAATGATGCTTCTCTTTTGTTAGGAAATGACTTAACAGGTGGATAAGTTTTTCCTGAAGTGCTTTTAACAATAAATCCTAATTCTGAGGAACCACAGGGGGATTCTAACACAGATTCTTCCTGTGTTGTAACAAGAGCTATGGCTAAAAAGACTGATGTACAGGATGTGGTTGTTACCCATGACTGTTCAACTCAAAATTCCAATTTTGAGGATGTATCAGAAACTTTCTTACCTACATTATTTGATCAGGATTTTGGCAGTAAGACATGAAGATTTGTCTTTATCTCGGAAGGAGATGATAGCAGAGCAGGGTAGAGATCCTGAGATAGTTAATTTAAAGGAACAAGCTCTTCCAGATAGTGAAATCGAAAAAATGCCAGTAGGAAATTAATTTGAAAAGGGAGTATTAATGAGAAAGTGGAGATCGCCTACAATTCCTGCTAGTGAGGAATGGGAAGTTAATCATCAGGTAGTAGTTCCTAAAGTTTATCGAAATGAGATTTTAACTATGGCTCATAGTATACCTTTGGGTGGTCATCTAGGGGTAAAGAAAACTATGAACAAGGTTTTTAAACATTTTTATTGACCTATTTTAAGAAAAGATGTGGCGACATTTTGCAGAATGTGTCATACGTGTCAAATTGTGGGTAAACCTAATCAGGTTACTCCAGTGGCCCCACTGCAACCAATTCCAGCATTTGGTGAGCCGTTCTCAAAAATCATTGTAGACTATCTAGGTCCTTTGCCAAAAACTAAAACTGGGCATCAATATTTGTTAACTATTATGTGCACAGTGTCTAGGTTTCCAGAGGCAATACCTCTTAGGAATATAACAGCCAAAACTGTGACAAAGGCTCTTACAAAATTTTTTACTTATTTTGGGATGACTAAGGAAATACAATCAGATCAAGGTAGTAATTTTATGTCTGGATTGTTTCAGCAGATAGTTTATAAACTGGGAGCAAAACAGATTACCTCATCTGCATATTATCCAGAATCGCAAGGAGCCTTGGAGAGATTCCATTCTACCCTAAAATATATGATTAGGACATATTGTGTGGAAAATGAAAAGGTTTGGGATGAAGGCATACATTTGCTACTTTTTGCAGTACGAGAGGCAGTGCAGGAATCATTAGTTTTTAGTCCTTTTGAACTTGTGTTTGGGCATAGAGTTCGAGGACCTTTGGCCTTGTTGAAAGAACAGTGGATTAATAAAGAGGTACATACTAATTTGCTAGATTATGTTTTAAAATTTAAAGAAAGATTATATAAAGCTTGTAGCTTGGCAAAGGAAAATTTAAAATTGGCTCAAGAGAAAATCAAGACTTGGTATGATAAGGAAGCTAGAATGAGGTCATTTAAGCCTGGAGATAAGGTGTTGGCTCTTTTCCTGGTGCAAACGAACCCATTACAAGCTAAATTTCATGGTCCTTATGAGATTAAATCTAAAGTAAATGATGTCGGTTACGTGCTAAAAACCCCTGATCGAAGAAAGCCAACACATCTGTGTCATATAAGTATGATAAAACCATATTATGAGAGAGAAGCTGCTACTATGACTGTTGTGATCAATAATGAGTCTGATCTTTCTAAAAACTTAATGGATGATTCATCTGAAACTCATTTTGAACCCGACATTATTTCAGCTAGGTTACCAAATACAAAAATTCTAGGAAATATTGATGAGAAATTAGCTCATTTGCCACCAGAGCAGAGAAAGCAGATGGAACAGTTAAGTTTTAAATATAGAGATTTATTTCCAAATGTTCCTAGAAGAACCACCGTAGCTACGCATGATGTAGATGTTGGAGATGCGTATCAAATGAACAGGAAAAAATGTGAACTTGCTGAACAAGAAATTAAGTATATGTTAGAGAATGATATTATTAGACATTCTAATTCGAATTGGAGTTCACCGTGTGTTATGGTGCCTAAGCCAGACAATAGTATTCGGTTTTGTACAGATTACAGAAAAGTGAGTGCTGTGACAAAAACTGATGCATATCCAATCCCTAGGGTAGATGATTGTGTGGATAAAGTTGGACAAGCCAAATTCCTTACAAAGTTAAGCTGGAGAAACTATTTGAGAGACTTTCAAAAGCTAACTTAACTATTAACTTAGCTAAAAGCGAATTTGGTCATGCCACAGTGACTTACCTTGGTTTTGTTGTGGGTCAAGGAAAATTAGTTCCTGTTCAAGCAAAAGTTCAGGCAATTTTAGAAGTACCCACTCCAACTGGTAAGAAAACTCTCAGTAGATTCTTGGGTATGGTAGGATATTACAGAAAATTTTGTAAGAATTTTTCAAGTATTGCTCTTCCATTAACTAATCTCTTGAAGAAAAATGAAAGGTTTGTTTGGAAAGAGTCTTGTCAGGAAGCATTTGATAAATTGAAAACTATAATATGTAGTCAACCTGTAAATCTCCTGACTTTGAAAACCATTTTCGTTAGCTGTAGATGCTAGTGATGAAGCTGCAGGAGCAGTGTTACTTCAAAGAGATGATGGTGATGAAGTTGATTGTCCGGTAGCTTATTTTTCTAAGAAGTTTAATGCACATCAAAGAAATTATTCAACAACAGAAAAGGAATTATTATCTCTTGTTTTGGCTTTACAACATTTTGAAGTGTATGTTAGTATTACTCATAAACCACTCACAGTTTATACCGATCATAATCCGTTAGTGTTCTTGAGTAAGATGAAAAACAAAAATAGAAGATTATTAAATTGGAGTTTAATGTTACAGGAGTATAATATTTTGATCACTCATATTAAAGGTAAAGATAATGTGATCGCTGATTGTCTATCTAGATGTTAAATGTACAATGAATTTTTTTTATGGAGTAGTATTTTAACCTTTGTAACACTCCTACTGTATATTAGTTTGTAAAGTGCTGAAAGATAATAATGTGTATATTGTGTATGTTGTAAATTTTATACCTTTGTATTTTTTTGTGTAAATTGTTACTTGTTAAAATTTTGTTCCTTAAGAGACCAAATTTTTTTTGGAGGGAGGTGTTACATACCTCAAAGAGATCTTGTGACTTTCTTGTGAGAATGAGGTAATGGTCTCTTGGAGGTCACCTGATGTAATTTTCCCGCCGATGTGAGGTCATGTGATGACATGTTCACCATGAGTATCAAAGTTAGTTTTCCAGCTTGAACATTAGCCTGAGGCTCCGCTCCGTTGCGTGTTTTTTTATGGCGCAGTTTCATTTTTAAAACAGAGTTTTACATTCTATTGTAAGGTACAATAGTGCTGGACTGGCAGTTTACCCATTTCTGCCAGATTTGTTGATGTACCTTTTCAGCAATATTGGAGAGTGAAGACTTTATCGAAGTACAGGACCTGAAGGATTAAGAGAAGTTGTAATGTTCAGCAGTTTAACAAAGGATCAACCTTATTGAGTCTTTGTTGAAGAAGTAGCGACCTGCATCGAGATAACTCCTGCCAAAAGAACAAGGCAGTTCATGCACGATTTGCTCACCAGAAGAAAAGTCAGTTGCTTTTAAGCCATCTATTTCCTTCATCGTGAATCCTTTGTACAGAACCAGCTCAAAAGTCGTGTCTGTGAAGAAATCCTTCTCCAGAGAAATCTCTCTCAATTGAATGTTTAAATCTGTTGGACTTTTGAATTTACCATTTTAAGAACTGTATTTGACTTTACCTCTTTAAGAACCAGTTCCGAGTGGCGATTTGTTGAACGGCAGCATAGCTTCCGGTCAAGGTTTTCATTTGTTTTTTTTATTGTTTATCTGTGTTTAATAAATGTTTGGTTGTTTTTATATAACCTGACTCAATTGATATTCATTGTAACCGGTTACATAACATAAATTGTGGGGGCTCATCTAGATTTTGTTCCAAATTTTTGAGCTTAAGTGCTTGTTTAATTGGCATTCTGATTTGGAAAAAGGAAATACCCGATTTTTTTTTTAGTTTGATTGGTTGTGTGAGTGGTATTCGGCAGCAATCTATGGATTCGCCTGACCCGGAGTTTTTAGCAAATGCGAGAAAACCCGTTGTATCGGAGATTGCTTGGAGGTTGGATATTAAAGGAATTACGAAGGGTACAACAAAGGGATTAATTCAAAGAGAAATCACTGAGCATTATATAAGTTTGGAAAAGTTTGATGAAGAGGTGTTAGATAGGTTTCCAATGAACACACTGGAAATGCAGTTACATCTTGAACTGATAAAGTTTGAAGGATTTAAAGCAGAAATGGCCAAAAGCGAGGCAAATAAAAAAAGGGAATTTAAAGAAAGAGAGGAATGTAAACTCAGGGAATTTAAAGAAAGAGGAGCTGAAAACCAGAGGAAATTTGAGTTAGAGATGGAGAAATTAACGATGGGAAATCAGACTTCTGGTTCTAAGAAACAGTTCATTGCTAGTCGTGAGGTTATTGTGGCCGGTTTCGTAGAACAGCGTGGAACAGGCACCTTATTGAGCTACAGTGTGGAACAGACAATTTATTGTGATACAGTGTGGAACAGGCATTTTATAGAGATACAGTGTAAAACAGACACTTTATTGAGATGCCGCGTGGTACAGACACTTTATTGAGGTACAGTGTTGAACAGATGCTTTCTATATTGGGATACAATTTGGAACAGGGACTTTCTATATTGAGATACAGTGTTAAAAAGACATTTTTTGACATACGGTCTGGAACAGACACTTTCTGTATTGAGATACAGTGTAGAACAGACACTTTATTAAGATACAATGTGGAACAGACACTTTATTGAGATACAATGTGGAACAGACACTTTATTGAGATACAGAGTGGAACAGACTGTTTATTGAGATAACGTGTGGAACAGACACTGTTTTTGTTGAGATACAGTGTGGAGCAGACTGTTTATTGAGATACAGTGTGAAACAGACTGTTTATTGAGATAACGTGTGGAACAGACACTGTTTTTGTTGAGATACAGTGTGGAACAGACTGTTTATTGAGATACAGTGTGGAACAGACTGTTTATTGAGATACAGAGTGGAACAGACTGTTTATTGAGATAACGTGTGGAACAGACTGTTTATTGAGATACAGTGTGGAACTGTCAGGTTCTGTCAGATTTCGGTGGGACTCAAGTGCAGACCAATGAATACTATTTCACCAGGGTTTATTAGGGAGCACAAAGGCAACAGTCTTTCAAAAACAGAAAGCAGGCACGAATCCCAAATGGCAGGCAGGGGTCTTACCAGGAAAGGCAGTCATGTGAGGGCAGACAATCCAGAGTGCACAGGCAAAAATCGGGTCCAAGAGCAGGCAAAGTCCGAAACACAGAATCAGGAAAAATCGGTTGGCAGAATTCACAATGACAGGTTCGAACGACACAGGTCAGAACTGGGACGAACTGGCAGAGAATGTCAGTCAAGGCAGGGTTTAAATGGACAGGGTAATGAGTGAAAATTAGAAATAAGTAGGTGCAAATAAGGAGACAAGCAGGTAATTGGAGGAAGTCACATTATTGAGATACAGTGTAGAACAGACACTTTATTGAGATACAGAGAGGAACAGACAATTTCTTTATTGAGATACAATGTGCAACAAGCACTTTATTGAGACACTGTGTGGAACAGTCACTTTACTGAGGTACTGTGTGCAACAGACTCTTTACTGAGATACAGTGTGAAAAGGCACTTTATTGAGATACTGTGTGGAACAGGCACTTTATTGAGATACAGTGTGGAACAGACACTTTATTGAGATGAATTGTGGAAGAGGCACTCTTTTGAGATACAATGTGGAACAGACACATTCTTTATTGAGATAATCGGTGCAACAGACACTTTCATTGTTGAGATTCAGTGTGGAGCTGACACCTTATTGAGATAAATTCTGGAAAAGGCACTTTATTGAGATACAGATTGGAACAGGCACTTTCTATATTGAGGTAGTGTGAAACAGGCACTTCAGTGAAATCAGTGTGGAAGAGACACTTTATTGAAATACAGTGTTGAACGGACACTTCTTTATTGAGATTCAGTGTGGAACAGACTCTTTCTTGAGATACAGTAAAGAACTAGCTCTTTATTGAGATACAGTGTAGAACAGGCATTTTATTGAGAAACAGTGTGAATAGGCACTTCATGGAGATACAGTGTGGAACAGACACTTTATTGAGATACAGAGAGGAAGAGACATTTTCTTTATTGAGATACAATGTGCAACAGGCAGTTTATTGAGATACTGCATCGAACAGGCATGTTATTGAGGTACCGTGTGCAACAGACACTTTATTGAGATACAGTGTGAAAAGGCACTTCATTGAGATACTGTGTGGAACAGACACTTTATTAAGACACAGTGTGGAACAGGCACTTTATGGAGATACAGATTGGAACAGGCACTTTCTATATTGAGATAGTGTGGAACAGGTACTTCAGTGAGATCAGTGTGGGACAGGCACTTTATTGAGGTACAGTGTGAACAGGCATTTTATTGAGATACAGTGTGAAACAGAAACTTTATTGAGATACAGAGAGGAACAGAGAATTTCTTTATTGAGATACAATGTACAACAGGCACTTTATTGAGATAATGTTTGCAACAGACACTTGATTGAGATACAGTGTGAAAAGGCACTTTATTGAGATACTGTGTGGAACAAACACTTTATTGAGGTACCGTGTGCAACAGACACTTTATTGACATACAGTTTGAAAAGGCACTTTATTGAGATACTGTGTGGAGCAGGAACTTTATTGAAATACAGTGTGATACAAAGAATTTCTTTATTGAGATACTGTGTGGAACAGACACTTTATTGAGACACAGTATGGAACAGATACTTTTGATATTGAGATTGTCTGGAACAGACACTTCAGTGAGATCAGTGTGGAACAGACTCTTTATTCAGATACAGTGTGGAACAGACACTTTATTGAGATACAGTGTGCAACAGGCAATTTATTGAGATAAATTGTGGAACAGACACTCTTTTGAGATACAGTGAGGAACAAGCACATTCCTTATTAAGATAATGGGTGGAACAGACACTTTCGTTGTAGAGATTCAGTGTGGAGCTGACACCTTATTGAGATAAATTTTGGAAAAGGCACTTTATTGAGATACGATGTGGGACAGCTGCTTTATTGAGATACACTGTGGAATAGATACTTTCTTTATTGAGATACAGTGTGGAACAGACACTTTATTGAGATGAATTCTGGAAAGGGCAATTTATTGGGATACTGTGTGCAACAGACAGTTTATTCAGATACAGTGTGAGAAGGCACTTTATTGAGACGCTGTGTGGATCAGACACTTTATAGAGATACAGTGTGGAACTGGCAATTATTGAAATATAGATTGGAACAGGCACTTTCTATACTGAGATAGTGTGGAAAAGGCACTTCAGTGAGATCAGTGTGGAACAGACAATTTATTGAGATACAGTGTGGAACAGACACTTTCTTGAGATACAGAGTGGAACAGACACTTTATTGAAATACACTATGCAACAGGCACTTTATTGAGATAAATTGTGGAACAGGCACTCGTTTGAGATACAGAGTTGAACAGACACATTCTTTATTGAGATAGAGTGTGGAACAGACACTTTCGTTGTTGAGATTCAGTGTGGAACAGACACTTAATTCAGATATATTGTTGAACAGACACTTTCTTGATTGAGATAAAATGTGGAACAGACAGTTTATTGAGATACAGTGCGCAACAGACACTTTAATGAGATACATTGTGGAAAAGGCACTATATTTTGATACAGTGTGGAACAGATACTTTGTGGAAATACAGTGTTCAAAAGACACTTGTTTATTGAGATACAGTGTGGAACAGACAATTTATTGAGATACAGAGAGGAACAGACAATTTCTTTAATGAGATACAGTGTGGAGCAGGCACCTTATTGAAGTACAGTGTGGAAAAGAAAGTTTATTGATATACAATGTGGAACAGGCACATTATTGAGATACAGAGAGGAACAGACAATTTCTTTATTGAGATACAATGTGCAGCAGGCACTTTATCAAGATCCTGCGTGGAACAGGCACTTTATTCAGATATAGTGTGCAATGGCACTTTAATGAGATACAGAGAGGAACAGACACTTTCTTTATTGAGATACAATGTGCAATAGACACCTTATTCTGATACAGTGTGGAACAGACACATTATTGAGACACATTGTGGAGCAGACACTTTATTGAGACATAGTGTGGAACAGACACTTTCGTTGTAGAGATTCAGTGTGGAGCTGACACCTTATTGAGATAAATTTTGGAAAAGGCACTTTATTGAGATACGATGTGGAACAGCTGCTTTATTGAGATACACTGTGGAATAGATACTTTCTTTATTGAGATACAGTGTGGAACAGACACTTTATTGAGATGAATTCTGGAAAGGGCAATTTATTGGGATACTGTGTGCAACAGACAGTTTATTCAGATACAGTGTGAGAAGGCACTTTATTGAGATGCTGTGTGGATCAGACACTTTATAGAGACACAGTGTGGTACAGGCACTTTATAGAGATACAGTGTGGAACTGGCAATTATTGAAATATAGATTGGAACAGGCACTTTCTATACTGAGATAGTGTGGAAAAGGCACTTCAGTGAGATCAGTGTGGAACAGACAATTTATTGAGATACAGTGTGGAACAGACACTTTCTTGAGATACAGAGTGGAACAGACACTTTATTGAAATACAGTATGCAACAGGCACTTTATTGAGATAAATTGTGGAACAGGCACTCGTTTGAGATACAGAGTTGAACAGACACATTCTTTATTGAGATAGAGTGTGGAACAGACACTTTCGTTGTTGAGATTCAGTGTGGAACAGACACTTAATTCAGATATATTGTTGAACAGACACTTTCTTGATTGAGATAAAATGTGGAACAGACAGTTTATTGAGATACAGTGCGCAACAGACACTTTAATGAGATACATTGTGGAAAAGGCACTATATTTTGATACAGTGTGGAACAGATACTTTGTGGAAATACAGTGTTCAAAAGACACTTGTTTATTGAGATACAGTGTGGAACAGACAATTTATTGAGGTACAGAGAGGAACAGACACTTTCTTTATTGAGATACAATGTGCAATAGACACCTTATTCTGATACAGTGTGGAACAGACACATTATTGAGACACATTGTGGAGCAGACACTTTATTGAGACATAGTGTGGAACAGACACTTTATAAAATAACAGATTGGAACAGGGACTTCCTATATTGAGATACTGCATGGAACGGGTACTTTATTGAGATACAGTATGGAACTGGCACTTTATGGAGATACAGTGTGGAAAAGACATTTTTTGAGATACATTGTGGAACAGACACTTACTGTATTGAGATACAGCGTACAACAGGCACTTTATTGAGATACAGTGTTGAACAGACACTTTCTTTATACTTTATAGTTTATACTTTACTGTCACCAAACAATTGGTACTGGAACGTACAATCATCACAGTGATATTTGTTTCTGTGCTTCACAATCCCTGGATTACAAATATTAAATATCAAAAATACTTAAAATAGTTACAATTAGTAAATATTAAATATTTAAATTAGAAATCATCAATAGAAAATAGAAAAATGGGAAGTAAGGTAGTACAAAAAAACCGAGAGGCAGGTCCGGATATTTGGAGGGTATGGCCCAGATCCGGGTCAGGATCCGTTCAGCAGTCGTATCACTGTTGGAAAGAAGCTGTTCCCAAATCTGGCCGTACGAGTCTTGAAGCTCCTGAACCTTCTCCCGAAGGGAAGAGGGACGAAAAGTGTGTTGGCTGGGTGGGTCATGTTCTTGATTATCCTGGCAGCACTGCTCTGACAGCGTGCGGTGTAAAGTGAGTCCACGGACGGAAGGTTGGTTTGTGTGATGTGCTGCACCATGTTCATGATCTTCTGCAACTTCTTTCGGTCTTGGACAGGACAACTTCCATACCAGGTTGTGATGCACCCTAGAAGAATGCTTTGTACGGTGCAGCTATAAAAATTGGTGAGGGTTTTAGGGGACAGGCCAAATTTCTTTAGTTTTCTCAGAAAGTAGAGGCGCTGGTGGGCCTTCTTGGCAGTGAACTCTGCTTGGTTGGACCAAGTCAGGTTACTTGTGATATTGACCCCGAGGACCTTAAAGCTTTTGACCTGTTCCACTTGCGCACCACAGATGTAAGTTGGGTTGTGCGGTTCGCTACTCCTTCTGAAGTCAACAACCAATTTAGGTACAGTGTGGAACAGGCACTTTATTGATTAAAAGTTTGGAACAGGGACTTTCTATATTGAGATACAGTGTGGAACAGACACTTTATTGAGATACAGTGTGGAACAGACACTTTATTGAGATACCGTGTGGAACAGGCACTTCATTGAGTTACAGAGAGGAACAGACAATTTCTTTATTGAGATACAATGTGCAAAAGGCACTTTATTGAGATACTGCATTGAACAGGTACTTTATTGTGATACAGTTTGGAACAGACACTTTATTGACATTCAGTGTGGAACAGACACTTTCTTTATTGAGATACAGTATGGAACAGGCACTTTATTGAGATACAGTGCTCAACAGACGCTTCCTTTATTGAGATACAGCATGAAACAGGCAGTTTATTGTTTAAAAGATTGGAACAGGGACTTTCTATATTGAGATATGGTGTGGAACAGACACTTTATTGAGATACAGTGTGGAACAGGCACTTTATTGAGACACAGTATGGAACAGGCACTTTTTTAAAATTGAGATACAGTGTGGATCAGGCACTTTATTGAGATACAGTGTGAAAAGGCATGTAGCCCCCCTGGCCAGCCTCAGGGTCGCTCAGCTCGCTGTCGTCTACAGAAACAGCCCTCGGCCCCGCCAAAGTTTGTGTGGATGCTGTGTGATGTCCCCCACCCCGCCCAAATAACAGACAATACACCAGGTACGATTAAATGATTTACAGTTTATAGATATTACTGGAACTATATAATTAATAGAGAATAAAATATAAAAGGAAAATAAAAAGCGACACACTTATCAAAGTTCAATCTCTTCGTGTACCAACAGTTGGAGCTCAGGACCCTCCTTCTTCACGCTGTGACCCCTCGGACCACCTCGACCTGCCGCCTGGGACCAACAACGGTGGTTGACCAGACGCTCCACATGAGTCAGTCTCCGTCTCCTCTCCTCGTCGAGCACCCTGGACCTCGGACTCCTGCTCGGGTTCCGACCCCGTTAGCGGATTCGCAGCACCTGGTCCATCCTCTCTCTCTCTCCCGCCTTCTCCCCAAAAACCTGTGCATACAATATCTTACAGACACACAGAAAGCATAACAACTAACCCAATTGGTTCATTCATCCTCTTATCAATAGATAATCCAAAACAAACTGCTAGCGGGAGGACTTTCTCAGCAGTTAACATGACAAAGAAGCCCTTTCAATTATAACGTAACAAAGAAGCCATTTTAATAGACTATGCAGTGACATAAAAAAAAGAAACCCCTTACACTCTCCTCCCCACCAAATAAAAGCCATGCCCTCATGACTTCTAAATAACTCACCAACCAGTTCTACAGACAGAAAAACCCACTGTCACAGTGGTGGGGCATTGGGAGCAAGGGTGGACCCAAATGCAAGACACACCTTGTGAGGTTACTTAGATTTAGTTTATTGTTCGATACCAGGAGAGCAAGGCAGGAGCAGGGATATCGAACTGGACAGGGACTCAGGACTACGACTAGGCTGGGACCAAGGGTCTGGGCTTGGACTCGGAATCTGCTCCCAGAACTCGAGGAGACATGAAGAGGCTAGGGTATGGACTCCGAGCCAGAGACTGGGCAAGGACCCAGTACCTGGGTCTTGCCTCGGGCTCGGACCCCAGAACCAGGCAAGGACATGACATGGGCTAGGGAGAGGAGGAACATGGGAACACAGAGCCTCGGTCTCAGGGAGCAGGTACATGGAACCGTGGACACATACACAGAACACAGAGTCGGGACCCCTCCTTGGGTACAGGACATAGGGCCGGGACTCATGACCCTCCACGGTGCAATAGCAAGATGGCCTGACTTACCCCACGGAGGCGAGGACAAAACAAGACAAGACAGAAAATGACCCCCCGCGGGGCAACAGCAAAACGGGCTGACCTATCCCATGGAGGCGAGAACAAGACATGACAAGACATGAACCCCCACAGGGCAACGGCAAGACGGCCTGACTTACCCCACTGAGGCGAGGACCAGATAAGACAAAACATGACCCCCCGTGGAGCAACGGCAAGACGGCCTGACTTACCCCACAGAGGCGAGGACGAGACAAGACAAGACCAACACGAATGAACACCAGACAGTACCTATCTAGCTCCGGTGATGGAAATAGACTGAAGTGCAGGCGGGGTCTGCAGACGAGGGCTCGAGGTGAGAGGGGCAGAGAAGGGATTCAGACAAGGGGGTAGGACAGGAATCACAGACTGCCAGGGCCAGGACTTGACTCAGAACTGGGAAGCTGCCAGGGCCAGGACTTGACTTGGTGCTTGAATGCTGCCAGGGCCAGGACTTGACTTGGTGCTTGATTGCCGCCAGGACCAGGACTTGACTTGGTGCTTGAATGCCGCCAGGGACAGGACTTGACTTGGTGCTTGAATGCCGCCAGGACCAGGACTTGACTTGGTGCTTGATTGCCGCCAGGACCAGGACTTGACTTGGTGCTTGAATGCCGCCAGGGACAGGACTTGACTTGGTGCTTGAATGCCGCCAGGACCAGGACTTGACTTGGTGCTTGAATGCTGCCAGGGCCAGGACTTGACTTGGTGCTTGATTGCCGCCAGGACCAGGACTTGACTTGGTGCTTGCATGCCGCCAGGGACAGGACTTGACTTGGTGCTTGAATGCCGCCAGGACCAGGACTTGACTTGGTGCTTGAATGCCGCCAGGGACAGGACTTGACTTGGTGCTTGAATGCCGCCAGGACCAGGACTTGACTTGGTGCTTGAATGCCGCCAGGACCAGGACTTGACTTGGTGCTTGAATGCCGCCAGGGACAGGACTTGACTTGGTGCTTGATTGCCGCCGGAGCCAGGACTTGACTTGGAGCCTCCAGGTAGTGGCGAGCTCTCGACTCGGCCCGGGAACAGTAGACAGCAGTTCTCGATTCCCTCCGGTAGGTTAACTGACGGACCCACCTCGGTGAGGAAATTTTGTAGGCTCGCTTTGGTGAGGTAACTGGACAAGGTTGCTCCAGTGAGGAAAAGGCGAATTACTGGCACACGCTTCGGCAGAGACTAGGCTTGCTCCGGCCAGATGATATTGGCATGCCGTGACTTTGCAGACTTTGCAGACGCTCCCGCGCCAAACGGCTGAAAGCCGGAGACTATAAACTACCAGTTCAGCAGAGCGTTAATTGCCTCTAATCACCAAAGTCGAGGGACACAGGAAAACAGGGAATCAACGGTCCGGATCGTAACATAAACAAGGTAAATTTAAAGGGACCCCGATCTGGACCATGACACCCACCCAGATACAGTGACATTGCTCCCCCAAACAGTGGACCTTCCACCCGTCCACGGGTGCTAAATTGGCCAACCTACTGGGAGCTTCTTAATCCTCCGAGACCTCCGTACCCCCTCATCTAAACCCTAAAAGCTCAGACACTGCTAGGGAAAGCTCGGGTCTGCTTGCCGACTCCTCTCTCACTCAGGCCACCACTACAACTCGGAACCCCCGTCCTGTGTCCGGGGCCCCCCTTCTTTTCCTTCCTGGTCCTACTGTAACCCAGTCTGCCCACAGCTAGCGCTTCCCACTACACCTGACTCAGTGGGAGAAGGGCCAAAGGTCTCTTCCTTAATCACGGGGAAGTTAGCGAAAGGCAGCATGTACCACATGTCCAGCACATCAACCTTCGAATCCATATTCTTCCTCATTCACTTGCTCGTAGCTGCTGTTTGAGTTTCTTAAAACTGAAGCATTTAGCCGGAGCTACCCCTTCAGCCTCCTGCAGTCGAGACGTCAGCTTCCTCGGGGACTCCTTCAACTCTCGCCACAGCCTCCGCAGTTCTGACTCACGCTTCTTGGCCATCTCAATCTGGGACGCAGTTACCCCACCAGCTTCTCCCACCCTGACCTGAAAAGCAGCAGTTAAAGGGTGTTCAGCCTCCAGTTTTTCCTTCCCGATGACGTCTTCCAGGACAACTTCCAGTTTTTCCACTTCATTTAAACTGTGGATAATCATCTTCAGGTTCCTTTCAAGCGTCCGCCTCCCTTTTCCGAGATCTGTCCTCCATTGCTTCACCTCCTCGGGAGTGTAGTCAAACTCCCCTCCCTGGGCTCTCGGTTTTCTGTTGGCCAGAGTCAGAACACTTCCTTGATCTTCCTCAACTTGTAAATCTTCCAATCTTCTCTGGACTAATTCATCAGAACATGACTGCAGTGTCAGCTCGGAATTCTGTTCCTCCTTCTCCACTTTGATGAGTGTGAATTCCAAGTCTGCAATGGTCGTCACGCAAAAGTGGCACTCCGTCTCCGGCCTGCATTTCTGAATGTTCAGTTCAGTGGTCCAAATCCCCTCTTTCCCCTGTGTCTCATTCCAATTGACGACCTAGGTTTCCATCCCCAGGTTCTCCACCGTCTGTTCCAGCACCAGGAAGTTCAACTGGTATGTTGGGTCATTTTTCTCACATTGCACCAAACTCCTCCGGCCAAAAATTCCTCCACATTTGACACTTCACTTCTGTCTCCCGGGCTCAGCCACTTGCCTTGCCTCATAGTTCCCCCGGGCGAATCCAAGCTCTAGGTGGTCATCCACATACGCCAAAACTCCACACTCCTTCACTTCCCCCATGGTCTTCCTCATGCCCCGAGGGAAGGATACAAGGGCTCCGGATATGCCCTTGTGCATCTTTTCGGATCGGAAGAATCCTGGGGAACTGATAATGGCCGTCTTCTGCTCAACAGCCGCACTCTTCAGGATCTGGCAACATCCACCCCTCAGATCCAGCACATTAAACCACGTCGCATAATCCACACACACGCTGCCTACATCTTCCACGGAGCCATGGTCCAGTTGCTGCGAGCTCTCTCTCACTGAGGTGTCTTCAGCGGTCAACTCCCCTCCCTCGTGGTAGTTCGGAGTGTCTACTAAGAGGGTCTCACCCTCAGCTACTTCCCCCAGGCTGTACCACAGCTGGGTCTCGTTTAAATTCGGTACTGGCTCAAGGCTGCTACACACGTCCTCAGAAGCAACTCAACACGCTGGGTGCCCAGACAATGCCTCCATGAACTCCAGGATTATTAACCAATCATTGTCTTCTGGATAATCACTGGTACTGGTACCCAAAATCTCTGGTGCCCTTGCGGTTGTCAAAGGTAAATGCTTCAGACACCGGTTGTAAACCAAACTATACAACAACTTGACCTGTGCCCCGGGGTCGAGGATGCCTCTAGCATCGATTCCCTCTATCCGTAACGACACCCTGGGGCGTGGTCCCTCTGAGCCTTCAGGAATAGGGTCTTTTCCTTTCAGAAGTTCATTGGACATTGCTGGGAACGTGCTTCCCCAGAGACCTGGAGCCGTTCCCCCACGGGGCCTCCACTAAGTTTCACGACACCTCTCTGATCAGCTGAACAACTGAAGGAGGGGCTGATCTCCTGAAATGATCCCCATGGCACTGCAAGCAATTTAGCTGCTCTCCTAGCCAGAGAAGACACACTGAAAACTTTCACCCCTCTTTCAAATAACCGACCGCTGTCACTACGGTGTAATTGAACCTGACAGCTCTAACACCGTCACCAGCCCGCCTACTTACACTTTCAACCAATCCCTGTCACTCTCCCTCAACCGAGCACTGCCACTCATCTAACAACTGAGAGATCCGCTCCGCCCACGCCTCACATGCCTCCGCCCCTCTTGGGGTGGACACTATCCCAGATGCCAGGCGAAGCCTGCCAGAGCTAGAACATTTATTCACAGACACGATCTCCGAATCAGACCACTCTTTATTCTCCCTCCCAACAGTAATCACAGCCCCGAGTTCCACCCTCAACTCGTCAACGCTAGTCTGTACTTGAACAAAGACCTCACCCAACACGCATGCAGGAAAAACCAGCAAATAACCCACAGAGAGACACATTACTGATTTATATAGGGCAACCACACAGCATACCACTAGATCCAATCCCGGACAAAAGCCCACACAATATAGCCCCCCTGGCCAGGCTCAGGGTTGCTCGGCTCGCTGTCGTCTAGGGAAACAGCCCTCGGCCCCGCCAAACTGGGTAATTAGTTTGAGTGGATGCTGTGTGATGTACCCCAGCCCCCCCAAATAACAAACAATACACCAGATATGATTAAATGAAGTACAGTTTATAGATATTACTGGAACTATATAATTAATAGAGAATAAAATATAAAAGGAAAATAAAAAGCGACACACTTATCAAAGTTCAATCTCTTTGTGCACCAACAGTTGGAGCTCAGGACCCTCCTTCTTCACGCTGCGACCCCTCGGACCACCTCAACTGGCCGCATGGGACCTACAACGGTGGTCGACCAGGTGCTCCACACGAGTCCGTCTCTGTCTCCTCTCCTCGCCGAACACCCTGGACCTCGGACTCCTGCTCGGGTTCCGACCCCGTTAGCGGATTCGCAGCACCTGGTCCATCCTCTCTCTCTCTCTCCCGCCTTCTCCCCAAAATCCTGCGCATACAGACAAACAGAAAGCATAACAACTAACCCAATTGGTTCATTCGTCCTCTTATCAATAGATAATCCAAAACAAATAGCTAGCGGGAGGACTTTCTCAGCAGTTAACATAACAAAGAAGCCCTTTCAATTATAACATAACAAAGAAGCCATTTTAATTAGACTACGCAGTGACATAAAAAAAAGAAACCCCTTACAGGCACTTTATTGAGATACAGTGTGGAACAGACACCTTATTAAGATATAGCGTGGAACAGACACTTTATTGACATTCAGTTTGGAACATACACTTTCTTTATTGAGAGACAGTGTGCAACAGGCACTTTATTGAGATACTGTGTGGAACAGACACTTTCTTTATTGAGATACAATGTTCAACAGACACTTTCTATATTGGAATACAATGTGGAACAGGCACTTTATTGATTAACAGATTGGAACAGGGACTTTCTATATTGAGATACAATGTGGAACGGACACTTTATTGTGATACAGTGCGGAAAAGACACTTTATTGAGATACAGTGTGGAATAGATACTTCCTTTATGGCAACTGAAGCTGCCCAGAATGGCTGGAAGATTTTCCCTGTAGTAGTGGAATGTAGGGGATTCGTTGCTACATCTACGACCAGTCTATTGAAGAAGATAGGGGTGAGGGGTCACTCTCCAACAAGCAATCAAGTCCTTGTCAAATGCAGCAGAAGAAAGCCGCAATTGGATTTGGATTAAAAGGAAAGACAACACCTGTGCTGCAAGGTGAAGACAGGAGGGTATGGAACTGAGGGAGGTGTATCTGGGACACCAGGTAGCACCATTGAACCCTTTGGAGACGTCATGGGCTTATCAACAAAACATCAAACAAGGAGGGTGCCCACTTGATGGCCCCAATGACAGATCTACCCTCCCTCCTTGTCACCACTCCAAACCCACGGCCAACATCGAGAGTGCCAACTTACCATAGGGATTGAAACATCAAGTCCTAGTAGCTCTACTTTATTGAGATACAGCGTGGAACAAGCACTTCATTGAGATACAATGTGAAACTGACACTTTATTGAGGTACCGTGTGGAACAGACACTTTACTGAGATACAGTGTTGAACATACAGTTTCTTTATTGAGATATAATGTGCAACAGACACTTTATTGACATACAGCGTGGAACATGCACTTTATTGAGATACTGTGCGGAACAGAAACTTAATTGAGTACAGTGTGGAACAGGAACTTTATTGAGATACTGTGTTGAACAGCCACTTTAGTGAGATACAGTGTGGAACAGACACTTTCTTTATTAAGATACAATGTGCAACAGACAATTTATTGAGACACTGTGTGGAACAGGCACTTTATTGAGATACAGTGTGGAACAGGCACTTTATGGAGATACAGTGTGGAACAGGCACTTCAGTGAGAAACACTGTGGAACAGACACTTTATTGAAATGCAGTGTGGAACAGGCACTTTATTGAGATACACACATCAAAGTTGCTGGTGAATGCAGCAGGCCAGGCAGCATCTCTAGGAAGAGGTACAGTCGACGTTTCAGGCCGAGACCCTTCGTCCTGGGTACTTAAACAGATCCCATCATCAGCTCCTGGGTACTTAAGCAGATCCCATCGTCAGCTCCTGGGTACTTAAAGTTCACCAGCAACTTTGATGTGTGTTGCTTGAATTTCCAGCATCTACAGAATTCTTGTTGTTTACTTTATTGAGATACAGTGTGTAGCAGGCACTTTATTGACATACAGTGTGGAACAGGTGCTTTATTGAGATACATTGTGGAATAGATACTTTCTTTATGTGATACAGTGTGGAACACACACTTTCATCATTAACATACAGTGTGGAACAGGCAGTTTATTGAGATACAGTGTGGAACAGACACTTTATTGAGATACAGCATGGATCAGGCACTTTATTGAGATGCAGTGTGGAACAGAATCTTTCTTAGCTGGGATTAAGTGTGGAGCAGACAGTTAATTTAGATACATTCTGGAACAGGAACAGGCACTTTATTGATGTACAGTGTGGAAGTGGCACTTTATTGAGATACAGATTGGAACATGAACTTACTATATTGAAATACAGTATGGAGCAGGCACTTTATTGACATACAGTGTAGAACAAACACTTTCTTTATTGAGATACTGTGTGGAAGACACACTTTCTTCATTAAGACACAGCGTGGAACTTGCACTTTATTGAGAACTGTGCGGAACAGACACTTTATTCAGATACAGTGTGGAGCAGGTACTTTATTGAGAACTGTGCGGAACAGACACTTTATTGAGGTACAATGTGCAACAGACAATTTATTGAGACTGTGTGGAACAGGCACTTTATTGAGATACAGTGTGGAACAGAAACTTTATGGCAATACAGTGTGGAACAGGCATTTTATTGAGGTACAGTGAGCAACAGACACCTTATTGAGATACCATGTGGAAGAGAAAGTTTATTGAGATACAGTGTTGAACAGACATTTCATTGAAATACATGTGGAACAGGCACTTCAGTGAGAAACACTGTGGAACAGACACTTTATTGAAATACAGTGTGGAACAGTCACTTTATTGACATACAGTGTAGAGCAAACACTTTCTTTATTGAGATACTGTGTGGAACAGGTGCATTATTGAGAAACATTCTGGAATAGATACTTTCTTTATTGAGATACAGTGTGGAACACACACTTTCTTCATTAAGATACAGTGTGGAACAGGCAGTTTATTAAGATACAGTGTGGAACAGGCAGTTTATTGAGATACAGCGTGGAACAGGCAGTTTATTGAGATACGGTGTGCACAGGCACTTTATTCAGATACAGTGTGTAACTGGCACTTTCTTTATTGAGATACAGTGTGGAACTAGCACTTTCGTTATTGAAATAGAGTGTGGAATAGAATTTCTTTCTTGAGATACAGTGTAGAACAGACACGTTATTGAGACACAGTGGAACAGACACTTTATTGAAATACAGTGAACAACAAAAACTTTATTGAAATGCAGTGCGGAACATGTGCATTATTGAGATACTGTGTTGAACAGCCTCTTTATTGATGTACAGTGTGGAACAGACACTTTATTGATATACATTGTGGAACAGACACTTATTAAGATACAGTGTGGAGCAGGCACTTTATTGACATACAGTGTGGAACAAACACTTTTTTTATTGAGATGCTGTGTGGAAGAGGTGCTTGATTAAGATGTATTGTGGAATAGATACTTTCTTTATTGAGATACAGCGTGGAACAGACACTTTATTGAGATACAGAGTGTAACATACACTTTATTTGAGATAGTGTGCAAGAGACACTTCACTGAGATATAGTGTGGAAAGGCACTTCATTGAGATACAGATTGGAACAGGCACTTCAATGAGAAACTGTAGAACAGATACAGTGAGATATATTGAGATACAGTGTGGCACAGGCAGTTTATTTATATACAGTGTGGAACAGACACTTGATTGAGATACAGTGTGGAACAGACACTTTATTAAGATACTGTGCAGAACACACACTTTATTGGGAAGTGTGGAAGATGCACATTATTGAGATACTGTGTTGAACTGCCACTTTATTGATATACAGTGTGTAACAGACACTTATTAAGATACAGTGTGGAGCAGGCACTTTATTGACATACAGTTTGGAACAAACACTTTTTTTATTGAGATACTGTGTGGAAGAGGTACTTTATTGAGATATATTGTTGAATAGATACTTTCTTTATTGAGATACAGTGTGGAACAGCCAATTTATTGAGATACAGTGTGTAACTGGCACTTTCTTTCTTGAGATACAGCGTGGAACAGAAACTTTATTGAGATACAGAGTGGAACAGACACGTTATTGAGACACAGTGTGGAACAGACGCTTTATTGAAATACAGTGAACAACAAAAACTTTATTGAGATGCAGTGCGGAACATGCACATTATTGAGATACTGTGTTGAATAGCCTCTTTATTGACATACATTGTGGAATAGGCACTTTATTGAGATACAGTGTTGAACAGACTCTTTATTGAGATACAGTGTGGAACAGATACTTTATTGAGATACAGCGTTGACCAAACAATTCCTTATTGAGATATAGTGTGGAAAGGCACTTTATTGACATACAGTTTGGAACAAACTCTTTTTTTTATTGAGATACTGTGTGGAAGAGCTGCTTTATTGAGATATATTGTTGTATAGATACTTTCTTTATTGAGATACAGTGTTGAACAGCCAATTTATTGAGATACAGTGTGTAACTGGCACTTTCTTTATTGAAATACAGTGTGGAATAGAATTTCTTTCTTGAGACACAGTGTGGAACAGAAACTTTATTGAGATACAGTGTTGAACAGGCACTTTATTGAGATATGGAGTGGAACAGACACGTTATTGAGACACAGTGCGGAACAGACGCTTTATTGAAATACAGTGAACAACAAAAACTTTATTGAGATGCAGTGCGGAATATGCACATTATTGAGATACTGTGTTGAACAGCCTCTTTATTGACATACATTGTAGAACAGACACTTTATTGAGATACTGTGTGGAAAAGGTGCTTGATTAAGATGTATTATGGAATAGATACTTTCTTTATTGAGATATAGTGTGGAACAGATACTTTATTGAGATACTGTGTGGAACAGGCACTTTATTGAGATATGTGGGGAACAGACACTCTATTGAGATACAGTGTGTAATGTACACTTTATTTGAGATACAGTGTGCAAGAGACACTTCACTGAGGTATAGTGTGGAAAGGCACTTTATTGAGATACAGATTGGAACGGGCACTTCAGTGAGAAACACTATAGAACAGATGCTTTATTAAGATACTGTGTGGCACAGGCACTTTATTTATATACAGTGTGGAACAGGCACTTGATTGAGATACTGTGCGGAACACACACTTTATTGGGATACAGTATGGAACAGGCAGTTCGTTGAGATACAGTGTGGAACAGACAATTTATTTATTGATACAGTGTGGAAGATGCACTTTATTGAGAAACACTGTGTAACAGACACTTTTTTGAGATACAGTGTGGAACAGAATTTCTTTCTTGAGATACAGTGTGGAACAGGCACTTTATTGAGATACCGTGTGGAACAGGTACTTGATTGAGATACAGTGTGGAACACGCACATTATTAAGATACTGTGTTGAACAGCTACTTTATCGATATACAGTGTGGAACAGACACTTTATTGAGATACAGTGCGGAGCGGGCACTTTATTGAGATACTGTGTGGAACAGGTAGGTTATTGAGACAGTGTGGAACAGACACATTCGTTATTGAGATAGAATGTGGAACAGACACTTTCATTGTTGAGATTCAGTGTGGAGCAGACAATTTATTGAGATACAGTGTGCAAGAGGCAGTTCAATGAGATACATTGTGGAACAGGCACTTTATTGAAATACAGATTGGAACTGGCATTTTCTATATTGAGATAGAGTGTGGAACCGGCACTTCAGTGAGAAACACTGTGGAACAGACACTTCATTGGGATAGAAACATAGAAACATAGAAACATAGAAAATAGGTGCAGGAGTAGGCCATTCGGCCCTTCGAGCCTGCACCGCCATTTATTATGATCATGGCTGATCATCCAACTCAGAACCCCGCCCCAGCCTTCCCTCCATACCCCCTGACCCCCGTAGCCACAAGGGCCATATCTAACTCCCTCTTAAATATAGCCAATGAACTGGCCTCAACAGTTTCCTGTGGCAGAGAATTCCACAGATTCACCACTCTCTGTGTGAAGAAGTTTTTCCTAATCTTGGTCCTAAAAGGCTTCCCCTCTATCCTCAAACTGTGACCCCCTCGTTCTGGACTTCCCCAACATCGGGAACAATCTTCCTGCATCTAGCCTGTCCAATCCCTTTAGGATCTTATACGTTTCAATCAGATCCCCCCTCAATCTTCTAAATTCCAACGAGTGCAAGCCCAATTCATCCAGTCTTTCTTCATATGAAAGTCCCGCCATCCCAGGAATCAATCTGGTGAACCTTCTTTGTACTCCCTCTATGGCAAAGATGTCTTTCCTCAGATTAGGGGACCAAAACTGCACACAATACTCCAGGTGTGGTCTCAGTGTGGAACAGACTCTTTATTGAGATACAGTTTGGAACATGCACTTTATTGAGATACAGTTTGGAACATGCACTTTATTGAGATACTGTGCAGAACAGGTACTTTATTGAGATACAGTGTGGAACAGTATTTCTTTATTGAGATACAGTGTGGAGCATGCACTTTATTGAGATACTGTGCAGAACAGGTACTTTATTCAGGTACAGTGTGGAACAGGTACTTTATTGAGATACTGTGCGGAACAGACACATTATTGAGATACTGTGTTGAAACAGCCAATTTATTGAGATGCAGTGTGGAACTGACACTTTATTGAGATACAGTGTGGAACAGGCACTTTGTTGAGATACTGTGTGGAATAGAAAATTTATTGAGATACAGTCGAACAAGTCGAACTACAGGAACTGACTGCCACTGAAAGTGAAAGTGACCTGGAGTCAGAATTGGATTCCCCGGAGAATACAGATGAAGAAGAGGAGGAAAAAGAACAAGAAGAGATAAAAAGTAAATGATATCGTGGAGACATAATAGAGACTTTAGTGGAAATAATGCTTGAATTAAAAGGAATAAAAATAGAGTTTAAAAACATGAGGATTAAGTATGATAAAGCTATGAAAAGACAGGAGAAAACAGATAAGAAACTTCAAAAGTTGGAAAGAACAATGGAAGATATCAATGATAGAGTGGAAAAAACAAAATGATATTCTTGCCTGGAAAATGGAAAGAGATTGGTTGTTGGAAAAAGTGGATGTGCTGGAAAATTTTAGTAGGCGAATTAATATTAAGATTGTTTGTCTTAAGGAAGGTATAGAAGGAGATCATCCAATAGAATTTTTTCAAACATGGATCCCGGAAAATTTGCAAATGGAAGAGGGAGATCAGTCAATTGAAATTGAACGGGCACGTAGAGTTCTAAGACCAAAACCACAACATGACCAATATCCACAATCAATTTTAATAGTCATGCTCATAGTCATAGTCATACTTTATTGATCTCAGGGGAAACTGGTTTTCGTTACAGTTACACCATAAATAATAAATAGTAATAACACCATAAATAGTTAAATAGTAATATGTAAGTGATGCCAGTAAATTATGAAATAAGTCCAGAACCAGCCTATTGGCTCAGGGTGTCTGACCCTCCAAGGGAGGAGTTGTAAAGTTTGATGGCCACAGGCAGGAATGACTTCCTATGACGCTCTGTGTTGCATCTTGGAGGAATGAGTCTCTGGCTGAATGTACTCCTGTGCCCAACCAGTACATTATGTAGTGGATGGGAGACATTGTCCAAGATGGCATGCAACTTGGACAGCATCCTCTTTTCAGACACCACCGTCAGAGAGTCCAGTTCTATCCCCACAACATCACTGGCCTTACGAATGAGTTTGTTGATTCTGTTGGTGTCTGCTACCCTCAACATGATAGCACTGGCCACTACAGACTCGTAGAACATCCTCAGCATCGTCCGGCAGATGTTAAAGGACCTCAGTCTCCTCAGGAAATAGAGATGGCTCTGACCCTTCCTGTAGACAGCCTCAGTGTTCTTAGATCAGTCCAGTTTATTGTCAATTTGTATCCCCAGGTATTTGTAATCCTCCACCATGTCCACACTAACCCCCTGGATGGAAACAGGGGTCACCGGTACCTTAGCTCTCCTCAGGTCTACCACCAGCTCCTTAGTATTTTCACATTAAGCTGCAGATAATTCTGCTCACACCATGAGAAAATGTTTAAGATTTCAAGACAAAGAAAGGATTCTACAGGCAGCTGCCCAAGCTGCCAAGAATGGAAAAGGCCATTGATGATAGAAGGGAACAATATTTTTTTCTACCCTGGCATAAGTTATGAACTTTTGAAGAGAAGGAAGAAATTCAACCCAGTGAAAAAAGTCCTATGGGATCACAGTTATCAATTTATAGTGCGCTATCCTGCAACTTTGAAGATTGTTTTGGCTGGCGGAGAAAAAATTTTTTGATGATTACCGGAAAGCAGAGGAGTTTGTGCGAGAATCTTTGAATATTCACCAGACACAAGAAGAAATCTAGGGGAGCGAGATGGATTAAAGATGAAGGCTGGGACAGGGAATAGACTTGGTGGATTTTTAAAGGCAGAAGAATATATAAATATATTACTAATTATATGAGAGGGGAAGAAATGTAAAAGTTTGAGTAATATTAGTTGGGAATAGTGACTTTTTTTATATATATATGTAATTTTTTTTGTTACGGGGAAGCTGGAAGAAATACTGACCAATCACTACAGGATTCATGTGTGCAATCGTGGCAACAGCCATGACCCACAAAATGGAGGGGGGTAATGTTGTGGTTTTTTTCACTCACAGCATTAGTAGAGGGGTATTTTGTTATTTTTCTTTTTATATTATGTCTATCTTTTACTTCTTTCTTTTTGCCTGGATGATTGGGGGGGGTGGGGGGAACACATAGCAACATGATAAAGTTTAAAGAGATTCCCCAAGGAACTATGAGAGCTGAGATGTTAAGTAATGTGTTAGATTGGAGTAATTTTGTTAAGAATAATGACTAACTTATTGAATTTTTTGAGTTTTTATGCTAATGGGCTTAATGGACCGATGAAAAGAAAAAGAATTTTAACACGCATTAAGAAAATGAAGGTAGATATAGCCTTCTTGCAGGAAACACACTTAACAGAAACAGAACATCAGAAATTAGAGAGAGACTGGGTGGGAAGTGTTGTTGCAGTTTCATTTAATTCAAAAGCGAGGGGAGTAGCAATTTTGATCAATAAAACGTTACCAATTAGAAAACAAAATGTAATAACTGATTCTGCGGGGAGATATGTGATTATACACTGCCAACTTTTTTCCAAATTATGGACTGTCATGAATATTTATACACCAAATGAAAATGAGCAAAATTTATACCAGAAGCTTTTTTGAATTTAGCTGATGCACATGATAAAGTATTAATAGGTGGAGACTTTAACTTTTGCCTAGACCCAGTCTTAGATAGATCAACCAAGGCTGTTACAAAATCGAAAGTAGTAAAACTAACTTTATCATTGATGAAAGATTTAAATTTGATTGATATATGGAGAAGAATTAACCCCAAAGAAAGAGACTACTCGTTCTATTCTAACAGTCATAAAACTTACTCAAGGATAGATTTTTTTTTCTATTATCAATGAATATTCAAGACAGTGAAAAATATGGAATATAAAGCAAGAATATTGTCAGATCATTCTCCTTTATTAATGACAATAATAATGACGGATAAGGAAGAAGCGACTTATAGATGGAGATTTAATTCAATATTATTAAAACGTCAAGATTTTTGTGATTTTATGAAAAAACAGATCCAATTTTTTTTGGATACCATCTCTCATTCAGTTGATGATAAATTTGTATTATGGGATGCAATGAAAGCGTATTTGAGGGGTCAGATAATAAGTTATACGTCTAAGATTAAGAAGGAATATATGGTAGAACTAGATCAATTGGAGAAAGAGATTACAAAATTAGAAAAAGAATCTCAAGGACATATGATAGAAGAAAAAGGAAGACAACTTGTCAATAGGAAGTTACAATATTATACGCTTCAGTCATATCGAACGGAAAAAGCAATCATGAGAACTAAGCAAAGGAACTAAGCTTTTACAGGTATATTAAGAGCAAAAGGATTGTAAGGGATAAAATTGGTCCGCTTCAAGATCAGAGTGGTCAGCTATGTGCGGAACCAAAGGAAATGGGGGAGATCTTAAATAGGTTTTTTGCATCTGTATTTACTAAGAAAATTGGCATGAAGTCTATGGAATTAAGCGAATCAAGTAGTGAGATCATGGAAACTGTACAGATTGAAATGGAAGAGGTGCTTGCTGCCTTGAGGAAAATTAAAGCGGATAAATCCCCAGGACCTGACAGGGTGTTCCCTCGGACCTTGAAGGAGACTAGTGTTGAAATTGCGGGGGCCCTGGCAGAAATATTTAAAATGTCGCTGTCTACGAGTGAGGTGCTGGAGGATTGGAGAGTGGTTCATGTTGTTCCGTTGTTTAAAAAAGGATCGAAAAGTAATCCGGGAAATTATAGGTTGGTAAGTTTAACATCGGTAGTAGGTAAGTTATTGGAGGGAGTACTAAGAGACAGAATCTACAAGCATTTGGATAGACAGGGACTTATTAGGGAGAGTCAACATGGCTTTGTGTGTGGTAGGTCATGTTTGACCAATCTATTGGAGTTTTTCGAGGAGGTTACCAGGAAAGTGGATGAAGGGAAGGCAGTGGATATTGTCTACATGGACTTCAGTAAGGCCTTTGACAAGGTCCCGCATGGGAGGTTATTTAGGAAAATTCAGTCGCTAGGTATACATGGAGAGGTGGTAAATTGGATTAGACATTGGCTCAATGGAAGAAGCCAAAGAGTGGTAGTAGAGAATTGCTTCTCTGAGTGGAGGCCTGTGACTAGTGGTGTGCCACAGGGATCAGTGCTGGGTCCATTGTTATTTGTCATCTATATCAATGATCTGGATGATAATGTGGTAAATTGGATCAGCAAGTTTGCTGATGATACAAAGATTGGAGGTGTAGTAGACAGTGAGGAAGGTTTTCAGAGCCTGCAGAGGGACTTGGACCAGCTGGAAAAACGGGCTGAAAAATGGCAGATGGAGTTTAATACAGGCAAGTGTGAGGTATTGCACATTGGAAGGACAAACCAATGTAGAACATACAGGGTTAATGGTAAGGCACTGAGGAGTGCAGTGGAACAGGGGGATCTGGGAATACAGATACAAAATTCCCTAAAAGTGTTGTCACAGGTAGATAGGGTTGTAAAGAGAGCTTTTGGTACATTGGCCTTTATTAATCAAAGTATTGAGTATAAGAGCTGGAATGTTATGATGAGGTTGTATAAGGCATTGGTGAGGCTGAATCTGGAGTATTGTGTTCAGTTTTGGTCACCAAACTACAAGGAGGATATAAATAAGGTTGAAAGAGTGCAGAGAAGGTTTACAAGGATGTTGCCAGGACTTGAGAAACTCAGTTACAGAGAAAGGTTGAATAGGTTAGGACTTTATTCCCTGGAGCATAGAAGAATGAAGGGAGATTTGATAGAGGTATATAAAATTATGATGGGTATAGATAGAATGAATGCAAGCAGGCTTTTTCCACTGAGGCAACGGGAGAAAAAAAACAGAGGACATGGGTTAAGGGTGAGGGGGGAAAAGTTTAAAGGGAACATTAGGGAACATAGGCCTATTTCTTTGTTGAACACGGATTATAAAATAATAGCAAAAATTTTATCTAGTAGATTATCTAAATATTTACCAAAATTAATACATATGGATCAAACAGGATTTATTAAAAATAGACAATTGGCAGATAATGTAACTCGGCTACTTAGTATAATTCATTTGGCACAAAAAAGGGAGGAAATGAGTATGATAGTAGCCTTGGATGCAGAAAAAGCATTTGATAGATTGGAATGAGATTTTTTATTTAAAGTATTAGAAAAATATGGGTTAGGAGTACCTTTTATAAACTGGATTAAAACCTTAAATGCTAATCTTAATACTAAAGTAGTGACAAATAGTCAAATTTCAACACCATTCCAGTTAAAAAGGTCAACTAGACAAGGTTGTCCATTATCACCTGCTTTATTTGTATTGGCGATAGAACCATTAGCAGAACTAAGTAGAATTGATTCAGATATTAAGGGTTTTAGAGTTAATCAGGAGGAATATAAGATTAATTTATTTGCTGATGATGTTTTGGTTTATTTAACAAACCCACTGCATTCGTTACGTAAGCTATCTTCTAGATTGGAAGAATATGGGAATGTATCAGGGTATAAAATAAATTGGGATAAAAGTGAAATCTTACCTCTTACTAAAGGAGACTATAGCCAATGTCGATTAGCAACCCAATTTAGATGGCCGGTAAAAGTATTTAGGTATAAGACTTAATAATGATATGAAGAATTTATATGAATTTAATTATTTACCACTATTGAAAAAAATTCAAGAAGATCTTGACAAATAGATGATATTACAAATAACATTAGTGGGTAGAGTCAATGCTGTAAAAATGAATATATTTCCCAAATTACAGTATTTATTTCAAACACTACCAATACAACTGCCACAGAAATCTTTCAAGGGCTAAATAAATGTGTGAGGAAATTTCTTTGGAAAGGTAAGATGTCAAGAATATCATTGGAAAAATTGACATGGAAATTTGAGTTAGGAGGGTTACAACTTCCAAATTTTAAGAATTATTATAAAGCAAATCAACTTAGATTTATTACATCTTTCTTTGATGAACGAAAATCGGCTTGGATTAGAATAGAATTAGATAAGATAGGAGAAAATACACCCGAAGATTTTATATATAAATGGGAATCTAAATGGCTACTGGAAAAGAAAGAATCTCCTATATTAAAACATTTGATTGATCTATGGAATAAGATAAACATTGATGATGAAATAAAGAAATCTTTATTAGCAAGGAGACCTTTGATTGAAAACATACTTATTCCTTTTACAATGGATAATCAACTTTTATATAATTGGTACCAAAAAGAGATTAGATGTATAGGAGACTGTTATGAAGGAGGTATATTGATGTCATTGGAGCAATTAAAGAATAAATATAAAATACCAAATAACTCTTTTGTTACCTTCAATTAAGGGCTTATTTAAAAGACAAACTGGGTCAAAAAATGTTTTTACTGAAACCTAATGAAATTGAAATTTCAATTCAAAAAGAAAAAAATAAAAAATTATTTCTTTTATGTATAATCTGATTCAAAAACACACACTTAAACAAGGAATCCACAAGTCAAGACAAAAATGGGAAACGGATTTGAGTATTAATATTGATGAAACAAATTGGTCAAGACTATGTCTTGACAGTATGACAAATACAATAAATGTTCGACTCAGATTAGTACAATATAATTTTTACACCAATTATATATTACACCGCAAAAAATAAACAGATTAAATTCAAATTTATCTGATCAATGTTTCCGGTGTAATCAAGAAATTGGTACTTTTTTACATTCTACTTCGTCCTGTTCCAAATTTCAACCTTTTTGGATAAATTTAAGAGTTTTATTGGAACAAATTACTGGAGCTCAACTTTCACATAACCCTATATTATTTTTATTGGGTGACATTGAAGGGATAAAACCGAAACTTAAATTGAATAAATACCAGAAAGAATTTATAAAAATTGAATTGGCAGTAGCCAAGAAGGCTATAGCAGTTACTTGGAAATTGGATTCGTATTTAAGTATGGTTCATTGGAATGATGAAATTTTTAGCTGTATTCCACTTGAAAAAATTAATCATAATTTAAGAGATAAATATGATACATTTTTGAATATTTGGCGCCCTTATTTACAAAAGATAGGTTGGCTGATAAAAATGTTGGTCCTTTGGGGAAAGAAACAAATACATATATTAAATTTATTTAGACTCCCATGGAGCATGTGGAGACCTTCCAATATCCAGGCAGTCTTTCTCTCTTTCTTTTCTTTTCTTTTTCTTTTCTTTCTTTTAGATAGGGATATATATCTGGGGGAAGGGACAAGGGGAGGGTAGATATTATTATTCCATGTAATCAAGTTTGAAAACTCAATAAAAATTATATTTAAAAAAAGAAACTTTATTGAGATACAGTGTGGAACAGACAATTTATTGACATACAGTGTTGAAAAGACACTTGGGAGATACAGTGTGGAACAGACAATTTATAGACATACTGTGTTGAACAGACACTTTCTTTATTGAGATAAAATGTGCAACAGGCACTTAATTGAGATACAGTGTGGAACAGGTACTTTATGGAGATACAGTGTGGAAATGGCACTTTATTGAGATACAGTGTGGAAAACAAACTTTATGGAGATACAGTGTGGAACAGGCACTTTATTGAGGTACAGTGTGCAACAGACACTTTATTGAGATACAGTGTGAACAGGCACTTTATTGAGATACAGTGTGGAAAACAAACTTTATGGAGATACAGTGTGGAACAGGCACTTTATTGAGATACAGTGTGGAAAACAAACTTTATGGAGATACAGTGTGGAACAGGCACTTTATTGAGGTACAGTGTGCAACAGATACTTTATTGAGATACAGTGTGAACAGGCACTTTATTGAGATACAGTGTGGAAAGGGCACTTTATTAAAATACAGTATGGAGCAGGCACTTTATTGACATAGAGTGTGGATTAAACAATTTCTTTATTGAGATACAGTGTGGAACAGGCAGTTTATTGATATACTGCGTTGTACAGACACTTTCTTTATTAAGATACAATGTGCAACAGACACTTTATTGAGATACAGTGTGGAACAGACACTTATTGAGATACAATGTGTAACTGGCACTTTCTTTATTGGGATACGGTGTGGAACTGGCACTCACTCTATTGAGATATAGTGTGGAACTGGCACTCTCTCTATTGAGATATAGTGTGGAACTGGCACTCTCTCTATTGAGATATAGTGTGGAACTGGCACTCTCTCTATTGAGATATAGTGTGGAACTGGCACTCTCTCTATTGAGATATAGTGTGGAACTGGCACTCTCTCTATTGAGATATAGTGTGGAACTGGCACTCTCTCTATTGAGATATAGTGTGGAACTGGCACTCTCTCTATTGAGATATAGTGTGGAACTGGCACTCTCTCTATTGAGATATAGTGTGGAACTGGCACTCTCTCTATTGAGATATAGTGTGGAACTGGCACTCTCTCTATTGAGATATAGTGTGGAACTGGCACTCTCTCTATTGAGATATAGTGTGGAACTGGCACTCTCTCTATTGAGATATAGTGTGGAACTGGCACTCTCTCTATTGAGATATAGTGTGGAACTGGCACTCTCTCTATTGAGATATAGTGTGGAACTGGCACTCTCTCTATTGAGATATAGTGTGGAACTGGCACTCTCTCTATTGAGATATAGTGTGGAACTGGCACTCTCTCTATTGAGATATAGTGTGGAACTGGCACTCTCTCTATTGAGATATAGTGTGGAACAGACACTTTATTGAGATACAGTGTGGAACAGACACTTTATTGAAATACAGTGCAGAACAGACACTTCTTTATTGAGGTACAATGTGGACCAGGCACTTTATTGAGATACTGATTGGAACAGGCACTCTCTACATTGAGATGTAGTGTGGAACAGACACTTCATTGGGATACAGTGTGGAACAAATAATTTCTTTATTGAGATACTGTGTGGAACAGGTGCTTTATTGAGATACATTGTGGAATAGATACTTTCTTTATTGAGAGACAGTGTGGAACAGACATTTTCTTCATTGAGATGCGGTGTGGAACAGGCAGTTTATTGAGATACAGCGTGGAACAGACACTTCATTGAGATACTGTGCGGAACAGACACTGTATTGAGATACAGTGTGGAACAGGTAATTTGTTGAGATACTGTGTTGAACAGCCACTTTATTGAGATACAGTGTGGAACAGACACTTTATTGAGATACAGTGTGGAACAGACACTTTCTTTATTGAGATTCATTGTGCAACAGGTACTTTATTGAGATAATGTGTGGAACAGCCACCTTATTGAGGTACAGCGTGGAACAGGCATTTTATTGAGATACAGTGTGGAAAAGACACTTTATTGAGATACAGTGTGGAAAAGACACTTTATTGAGATACAGTGTGGAACAGACACTTTATTGAGATACAGGGTGCAACAGACACTTATTGAGATACAGTGTGCAAGAGACACTTTAATGAGATACACTGTGGAATGGGCACTTTATTGAGGTACAGTGTTGAAAAGACACTTCTTTGTTGAGATACAATGTGGAGCAGGCACTTTATTGAGATACAGATTGGAACAGGCACTTTCTATATTGAGATAGAGTGTGGAACAGGTGGTTCAGTGAGAACCAGTGTGGAACAGCCACTTTATTGAGATACAGTGTGGAACAGACACTTTATTGAGATACAGCCTGGAGCATGCACTTTATTGAGACACTGCGGAACAGAAACTTAATTGAGATAGAGTGTGGAACAGACACTTTATTGTGATACAGTGTTGAACAGACACTTTCTTTATTGAGATACATTGTGCAGCAGGCACTGTATTGAGATAATGCGTGGAAGAGGCACTTTATTGAGATACTGTGTGGAGCAGACACTTTACTGAGATACAGTGTTGAGCAGACGCTTTCTTTCTTGAGATACAACGTGGAATAGACGATATATTGAGATACTGTGTGGAGCAGACACTTTATTGAGATACAACGTGGAGCAGACACTTTCTTTCTTGAGATACAGTGTGAAACAGGCACTTTATAGAGAAACAGATTGGAATGGGCACTTTCAATGTTGATATACAGTGTTGAACAGACACTTTCTTTATAGAGATACAATGTGGAACAGACAGTTTATTGAGATACAGCATGGAACAGGCACTTTATCGACGGACTGTGTGGAACAGACACTTTATTGAGATACAGTGCGGACAGGCATTTTATTGAGATACAGCGTGGAGCAGACATTTTGTTGAGGTACAGTGTTGAACAGACACTTTCTATATTGGGATACAACATGGAACAGGCACTTTATTGATTAACAGATTGGAACAGGGACTTTCTAAATTGAGATACACTGTGGAACTGGCAGTTTATTGGGCTTTGGCTTCAACGGGCTTCAGCGGTAAACGGGAGGAGGCTAGAGCGAAGCGCCAACTCTTTTTTCTCTCCCCCCGTCCCCCTCCACCCCTTTCGCGAATCAGCCCGGACAGACAGGAACAGCAGGGCTCTCACAGCTAACGGTTTAAAAAGTTTCAGCAACACACATCAAAGTTGCTGGTGAACGCAGCAGGCCAAGCAGCATCTATAGGAAGAGGCGCAGTCGACGTTTCAGGCCGAGACCCTTCGTCAGGACTGCCGTCAGAAACGTCGACTGCGCCTCTTCCTATAGATGCTGCTTGGCCTGCTGCGTTCACCAGCAACTTTGATGTGTGTTGCTTGAATTTCCAGCATCTGCAGAATTCCTGTTGTTTGGGTTTAAAAAGTTTGTCTGTTTGGTGAGGTAAGTGGGTGAGTAGACTTATTTTTCCTGTTTCATTCCTGTAGAATTAGATAGCATGCCTGCAGGGTTAGTGCTTTGTTCAGGGTGTCAGATGTGGGAATCCTGGGAGACTTCCAGCCTCCCTGATGGCCACATCTGCGCCAGGTGCACCGAGTTGCAGCTCCTCAGAGACCGTGTTAGGGATCTGAAGCTGCAGCTTGATGACCTACTGCTTATCAGGGAAAGTGAAGAGGTGATAGACAGGAGCTACAGGGAGGTAATCATCCCTAGGCTACAGGAGTCAGGACACTGGGTCACTGTCAAGAGAGGGAAGGGAAATGCCCGGATAGTGGAGAGCACCCCTGTGGCTGTCCCCTCAGCAACAAATATCTTGTTCTGGATGTTGAGGGGGATGACCTGACGGGGGACGCCCACGGTGACCGGGTCTCTGGCACTGAGCTTGGCGCTGTTATGCAGGAGAGAGGGAGGGAGAAGAGAAATGCGGTAGTCGTGGGGATTCCATAGTCAGGGGAACAGACAGGAGATTCTGTGAGCCTGACAGAGATACCCGCATGGTGTGTTGCCTCCCAGATGCCAGGGTACGGGATGTCTCGGATCGGGTCCTGAATATTCTAAAGGGGGAGTGTGAGCAGCCAGTTGTCTTGGTACATGTTGGTACCAATGACATAGATAGGACAAAGGAGGAGGTCCTGAAGAGAGATTTCCAGGAGTTAGGAAGGAAGCTGAGAAGTAGGACCTCCCGGGTAGTAATCTCAGGATTGCTACCTGTGCCACGTGCTAGCGAGGGCAAGAGTCATCGGATCAGGCAGATGAAAGTGGCTGTTATGCGCAGTACGTCAATAAATTACCTGTTCCACACTGCACCTCAATAAAGTGCTTGTTCCACACTGCATCTCAATAAAGGGCTTGTTCCACACTGTACTCAATTAAGTTTCTGTTCCGCACAGTATCTCAATAAAGTGCATGTTCCACGCTGTATGTCAATAAAGTGCCTGTTCCACAATGTATCTCAATAAAGTGCCTGTTCCACACTGTCCCTCAATAAAATGTCTGTTCCACGCAGAATCTCAATAAAGTGCCTGTTGCACGTTGTATCTCTATAAAGAAACTGCTGTTCCACACTGTATGTCAATAAAGTGCCTGTTCCACACTGTATCTCAATAAAGTGTCTATTGCACATTGTATCTTAATAAAGAAAGCATCTGTTCAACACTGTATCTCAGTAATGTGTCTGTTCCACACTGTATCTCAATAAAGTGTCTGTTCCACGCTGTATCTCAATAAAGTGTCTGCTCCACGCTGTATCTGAATAAAGTGCCTGTTCCGCACTGTATCTCAATAAAGGAAGTATCTATTCCACAATGTCTCTCAATAGAGCATCTGTTCCACACAGAATCTCAATAAAGAAATTTGTTTGTTCCACACTGTATGTCAATAAAGTGTGGAACAGAAACTTTATTGAGATACAGGGTGGAACAGACACTTTATTGAGATATAGTGTGCAAGAGACACTTTAATGAGATACATTGTGGAACAGGCACTTTATTGAGATAGAGTGTTGAAAAGCAATTCTTTTTTGAGATATAGTGTGGAGCAGGCACTTTGTTGAGATACAGTGTGCAACAGACACTTTATTGAGATACAGTGTGGAACAGGAACTTTATTGAGATACAGTGTGGAACAGACAGTTTATTGAGATACAGTGTTGACCAAACAATTCCTTATTGAGATATAGTGTGGAAAGGCACTTTATTGAGATGCAGTGTGGAACAGATGCTCTATTGAGAGACATTGTGGAATAGATTCTTTATTGAGATACAGTGTGGAACAGACCCTTTCTTCATTGAGATACAGAATGGAACAGGCACTTTATTGAGATACAGTGTGGAGCAGACACTTTATTGAGATACAGTGTTGAACAGACACTTCCTTTCTTGAGATACAGTGTGAAACAGGCACTTTATATGGAAACAGATTGGAATGGGCACTTTCAATGTTGACATATGATGTTGAACGGACACTTTCGTTATAGAGATACAATGTGGAACAAACAGTTTATTGAGATACAGCATGGAACAAGTACTTTATTGAGATATTGTGTTGAACAGTGACTTTCTTTATAGAGATACAATGTGGAACAGACACTTTATTAGGATACAGTGTGGAACAGACACTTTATTGATATACATTGTGGAACAGGCACTTCATTGAGATACAGTGTGGAACAAACACTTTTTTTATTGAGATACTGTGTGGAAAAGGTGCTTGATTAAGATGTATTGTGGAATAGATACTTTCTTTATTGAGATACAGTGTGGAACAGGCACTTGATTCAGATACAGTGTGGAACATGTGCTTTATTGAGATACTTTGCGGAACACACAGTCTATTGAGATACAGTGTGGAACAGACACTTTATTGAGATACAGTGTTGACCAAACAATTCCTTATTGAGATATAGTGTGGAAAGGCACTTTATTGAGATACAGTTTGGAACAAACACTTTTTTTATTGAGATATTGTGTGGAACAGACACTTTATTGAGATACAGTTTGGAATAGGCACTTTATTGAGATACGTGGGGAACAGACACTTTATTAAGATACAGTGTGGAACAAACAAATTTCTTTATTGAGATTCTCTGTGGAACAGATGCTCTGTTGAGAGACATTGTGGAATAGATTCTTTATTGAGATACAGTGTGGAACAGACCCTTTCTTCATTGAGATACAGAATGGAACAGGCAGTTTATTGAGATACAGTGCGGAGCGGACACTTTATTGAGATACAGTGTGAAGTAGGCTCTTTTTTGAGATACAGTGTGGAACAGGCATTTTATTGAGATACAGTGTGGAACAGACTATTGAGATACTGTGTTGAACAGACACTTTTTTGAGATACAGTGTGGAACAGAAACTTTATTGAGATACAGGGTGGAACAGACACTTTATTGAGATATAGTGTGCAAGAGACACTTTAATGAGATACATTGTGGAACAGGCACTTTATTGAGATAGAATGTTGAAAAGCAATTCTTTTTTGAGATACAGTGTGGAGTAGGCTCTTTATTGAGATACAGTTTTGAACAGATACTTTCTTTATTGAGATACAATGTTGAACGAGCACTTTATTGAGATACCATGTGGAGCAGACACTTTATTGAGATACAGATTGGAACAGGCAATTTCTATATTAAGATACAGTGGGGAACAGGCACTTCAGTGAGAAACACTGTGGAACAGACACTTTATTGAGATACGGTGTGGAACAGGCACTTTATTGAGATACAGTGTGGAACAGGCACTTTATTGAGATCAAGCAACACACATCAAAGTTGCTGGTGAACACAGCAGGCCAGGCAGCATCTGTAGGAAGAGGTGCAGTCCACGTTTCAGGCCGAGACCCTTCGTCATGACTAACTGAAGGAGGAGTGAGTAAGGGATTTGAAAGTTGGAGGGTGAGGGGGAGATCCAAAATGATAGGAGAAGACAGGAGGGGGAGGGATGGAGCCGAGAGCTGGACAGGTGATAGGCAAAAGGGGATACGAGAGGATCATGGGACAGGAGGTCCGGGAAGAAAGACAAGGGGGGGGGGGGACCCAGAGGATGGGCAAGAGGTATATTCAGAGGAACAGAGGGAGAAAAAGGAGAGTGAGAGAAAGAATGTGTGTATAAAAATAAATAACAGATGGGGTACGAGGGGGAGGTGGGGCACTAGTGGAAGTTAGAGAAGTCAATGTTCATGCCATCAGGTTGGAGGCTACCCAGACGGAATATAAGGTGTTGTTCCTCCAACCTGAGTGTGGCTTCATCTTTACAGTAGAGGAGGCCGTGGATAGACATGTCAGAATGGGAATGGGATGTGGAATTAAAATGTGTGGCCACTGGGAGATCCTGCTTTCTCTGGCGGACAGAGCGTAGATGTTCAGCAAAGCGGTCTCCCAGTCTGCGTTGGGTCTCGCCAATATATAAAAGGCCACATCGGGAGCACCGGACGCAGTATATCACCCCAGTTGACTCACAGGTGAAGTGTTGCCTCACCTGGAAGGACTGTTTGGGGCCCTGAATGGTGGTAAGGGAGGAAGTGTAAGGGCATGTGGAGCACTTGTTCCGCTTACACGGATAAGTGCCAGGAGGGAGATCAATGGGGAAGGATGGGGAGCATAGGGAGCGATCCCTGCGGAATACAGAGGGGGGGGAGGGAAAGATGTGCTTAGTGGTGGGATCCCGTTGGAGGTGGCGGAAGTTACGGAGAATAATATGTTGGACCCGGAGGCTGGTGGGGTGGTAGGTGAGGACCAGGGGAACCCTATTCCTAGTGGGGTGGCGGGAGGATGGAGTGAGAGCAGATGTACGTGAAATGGGGGAGATGCGTTTAAAAGCAGAGTTGATAGTGGAGGAAGGGAAGTCCCTTTCTTTAAAAAAGGAAGACATCTCCCTCGTCCTAGATGAAAAGCCTCATCCTGAGAGCAGATGCGGCGGAGACGGAGGAATTGCGAGAAGGGGATGGCGTTTTTGCAAGAGACAGGGTGAGAAGAGGAATAGTCCAGATAGCTGTGAGAGTCAGTAGGCTTATAGTAGACATCAGTGGATAAGCTGTCTCCAGAGACAGAGACAGAAAGATCTAGAAAGGGGAGGGAGGTGTTGGAAATGGACCAGGTGAACTTGAGGGCAGGGTGAAAGTTGGAGGCAAAGTTAATAAAGTCAACGAGTTCTGCATGCGTGCAGGAAGCAGCGCCAATGCAGTCGTCGATGTAGCGAAGGAAAAGTGGGGGACAGATACCAGAATAGGCACGGAACATAGATTGTTCCACAAACCCAACAAAAAGGCAGGCATAGCTAGGACCATCCGGGTGCCCATAACTACACCTTTAGTTTGGAGGAAGTAGGAGGAGCCAAAGGAGAAATTATTAAGAGTAAGGACTAATTCCGCTAGACAGAGCAGAGTGGTGGTAGAGGGGAACTGATTAGGTCTGGAATCCAAAAAGAAGCGTAGAACTTTGAGACCATCCTGATGGGGGATGGAAGTATATAAGGACTGGACATCCATGGTGAAAATAAAGCGGTGGGGGCCAGGGAACTTAAAATCATCGAAAAGTTTAAGAGCATGAGAAGTGTCACGAACATAGGTAGGAAGGGATTGAACAAGGGGTGATAAAACCGTGTCGAGGTATGCAGGAACGAGTTCGGTGGGGCAGGAGCAAGCTGAGACAATAGGTCGGCCAGGACAGGCAGGTTATTGAGATACAGTGTTGAACAGACACTTTCTTTCTTGAGATACAGTGTAAAACAGGCACTTTATAGAGAATTTAAACGCAAACAACAGGAATTCTGCAGGTGCTGGAAATTCAAGCAACACACATAAAAGTTGCTGGTGAACGCAGCAGGCCAGGCAGCATCTCTAGGAAGAGGTACAGTCGACGTTCGATAGAGGTCTACAAGACGATAAAAGCCATTGATCACGTGGTCAGCCAGAGAGTTTTTCCCAGGGTGGAAATGGCTAATACAGGGGAGCTTAACTTTGGTTTTAGAAGAAAGTATAGAGGTAGGTTTTTTAACACACAGAGGGGAGAGTGTGTGGAATGTTCTGTCAAACGTGGTAGTAGAGGTAGATACATTAGGGACACTTAAAAGACTCTTAGACACACGGATGAGGGAAAATGGAGCTGTATGTAATAGGGAAGGGTTAGATTGATCTTGGAGTAGATTACAATGTTGGCACAATATCATGGGGCAAAGGGCCTAAACTGTGCTGAACTGTTCTATTTTTGTGATTAAATTTTCATTCAGTCATAAGCGTTAGCAACTGCAGTTAGCTGAGAAAGCAGTGATGGTGGAAGTCCCCACGGTACATGGATGTAGGGAAAATGGACAGTGATGTAGCAGGTTGGTTCCTTAAGGTGGGGGAGGGATAGTAAGAGAAAGCTCCCCCTACCTATTAAATGTTCCCAATGGCATGCACGTCAAATAGCCTCTGACAACCAAGTCTAGCTCCTGGCCTTCGTGGCTGGCTCTGCTACTAAGCGTACCGGAACTGTTTCCACTGACAGGAGAAGGGGCAAAGTCACGTTAATAGCTCCCTATAACCAGTCGCTTCAGGGCAGATGGAGCTCGTCAGCTGTGGTTGGCAGCTCATCTAGGAGAAGGAAAAACTCTGATCTCAAACTTCTGCTGCCTTGTGGCTGTACCCACTCATGGGGAAGGCTTTGGGAGTAAACCCCGAGGGAAAAGTCTGGCGCTGGAGTCCCTAGGCAGTCCTACATTGAGTTCAACAGTGACTGGCAACTCCTGGAACACTGCTGGTACCAAACTACATTGGTCTCTGCTGTTCATTTGGATTCATCAGATGCGTGGAGAGTGGGGGCCTGCTACATGGGCACCAGCTTGCTTTCTATATCGTACTGCCCTGGATTTGCATATCACATAGACAGCTGGAATGCAACATCGATGGTCAGCCCCCACCAGCGGAGCGCCATTCTATGTAGGACAGAAGGATTAGATTGACCTTGCAATAAGTTACAATGTTGACAAAATATCATGTGCTTGTCAATGTTTATCCAAGTTGGGGCTTTTCATTGAACACAAAGTACAATAGTTAAAATAATGTCTTAATGAGAGGCTGAATCTTTACTTCTGGAAGAGTGGATGTTACCATGCGCACCTAACTGTGCCAGCTTCCGGAACTTCGTCACTCTATCTCTTTGGAGTATGGATAGCTGGAAACCCTTTAAGGATTTAGGACCATCCCACTAATCGGATGTCATATTTTGGCACTAGGATTGCAGTACTTAAGGAGCACGTGAAATTAGGTTCAGTGCTCAATCAAAAGCTCAACTTAGTTAAGCATCTTATTTAATGCTCAGTTCTCCTTTAAGTCTTTGCCTTGGATACTCCAGTATGTTGGTCCTGACCATCCTCATCAAGGTCTCTTGTCTCAGTGGATGCCCCAGTTATTTTGCCTTCAGGTGACAGAGAGCTGGAGGCAGTCAACTTCACTTGCCCCATCAGTGAAATGTTCCCACAACCTGTAGACTCACTGTTAAGGACTTTTCATCTCATGTTTTCAATACTTAATGATTATTTATTATTATTGTTCCTCCTTTCTGCATTTGCACAGTCTGTTGCCTTCTGCACTTGTTGAATGCAATGGCTGGGTGATCTTTCATTGATTCTGTTATGGCTATTCTATAGTGGGGGAGTCCAGGACTAGGGGACGCAGCCTCAGAATAGAGGGGTGTCATTTTAGAACGGAGCTGAGGAGGAATTTCTTTAGCCAGAGAGTGGTGAATCTGTGGAATTCATTGCCATAGGTGACTGTGGAAGCTAATTATTTACGTATATTTAAGGCAGAGATTGATAGATTCTTGATTAGTCAGGCCATGTAGGGATACAGGAAGAAGACAGGAGATTGGGGCTGAGAGGAAAAATGGATCGGCTGTAATGAAATGATGGAGCAGACTCAATGGGTCAAATGGACTAACTCTGCTCCTGTGTGCTATGGGCTTATGTGCTTATAGATTTGTGAGGGTGCCCACAAGAAAATAAATCCCATGGTTGTATATGATGACATATGTACTTTGATAATAAATTTTACATTGAACTTTGACCTAGAGAATGTGCAATTGCAGTATGTCTGTGTAGTTATAGCACTCTTGATTTCCCCTGGGAGCAATGGGACAGGATGTGAGGGGTCAGAGGCTACGCGTCAGCAAGGAGTGTTGGCCGCGAGAACCATTCCCAGAGATAGCACAATGTACCTGATTACTGTGCTTAACCTGTGCCGGGTAGAACAATACTGACTAATGTTTGGGTTATAGCTCAAGTAGATGTGAATAGTTCTGTGTTGAAATACAGCCTTGAATTCCCTTACTGCCACAGACCTGGGCAGTAACTGTGTGTGGTCCATCCAGTTAATGGCTGACAGCTTCAAAAGAAAATTTTTGAACCATGTAAGTGGGAGTAATTCAAGGCTAAACCCTGACAGACCTTGACACTTGATGAGGTTCGCCAAGTGTGGCTGCACTCACAAGATTGGGATCAAGCACATCAAAATGCAAATATTTCAAAGTCATAGGATCATTGAAAATTTATGAGGTAGAAGGAATCAGACCCAGGACAGAATTAATATCACCGACATATGTCGTGAAATTTGTTATTATGTGGCAGCAGTACAATGTAATACATAATAAAAACTGTAAATTACAGTTAGAAGTATTTATGCATCTTAAAAAATTAACTTAAGGAAGTAGTGCCAACAGAGAAAAAAAGTAGTGAGGTAGTGTTCATGGGTTCAATGATCATTCAGAAGTCAGATGGCAGAGAGGAAGAAGCTGTTCCTGAATTACTGAGTGTGTGTCTTCAGGCTCCTGTACCTCCTACCTGATGGTAGCGATGAGAATAAGGCATGACCTGGGTGATGGGGGTCCTTGACTCCTTAATGATGGATGCTGCCTTTTTGATGGAGCTGACTGAGTTTACAACTGTCTACAGCTTATTTTGATCCAGTGCAGTGGACCCCCCCCCCCACCCACCCATACCAGACTGTGATGCAATCAATTAGAATGGTTTCCGTGGTACATCTGTAGAAATTTGCAAGTGTCATTGGTGACGTACTAAATCTCCTCAAACTCCTGATGAGATATAGCCATTGTTCTGTCTCCTTTGTAACTGCGTCGATATGTTGGGCCCAGGACATATCCTCAGAGATATTGACACCCAGGAACTTGAAATTGCTCACTCTCTCCACTTCTGACCTCTCTATGAGGACTGGTGTGTGTTCCCTTGTCTTACCCTTTCTGACGTCCACAATTAACACTTTGATCTTACTGACGTTGAGTGTAAGTTTGTTGCTGCGACACAACTCAACTAGCTGTGTCTCTGGAGACATGAGTCTCTGGAGACAGCTTATCCACTGATGTCTACTAAAAGCCTACTGACTCTCACAGCTATCTGGACTATTCCTCTTCTCACCCTGTCTCTTGCAAAAACGCCATCCCCTTCTCGCAATTCCTCCGTCTCCGTCGCATCTGCTCTCAGGATGAGGCTTTTCATTCCAGGACGAGGGAGATGTCCTCCTTTTTTAAAGAAAGGGGCTTCCCTTCCTCCACTATCAACTCTGCTCTTAAACGCATCTCCTCCATTTCACGTACATCTGCTCTCACTCCATCCTCCCACCACCCCACTAGGAATAGGGTTCCCCTGGTCCTCACCTACCACCCCACCAGCCTCCGGGTCCAACATATTATTCTCCGTAACTTCCGCCACCTCCAACGGGATCCCACCACTAAGCACATCTTTCCCTCCCCCCCTCTCTCTGCATTCCGCAGGAATCGCTCCCTACACAACTCCCTTGTCCATTCGTCCCCCCCATCCCTCCCCACTGATCTCCCTCCTGGCACTTATCCGTGTAAGCGGAACAAGTGCTACACATGCCCTTACACTTCCTCCCTTACCACCATTCAGGGCCCCAAACAGTCCTTCCAGGTGAGGCATCACTTCACCTGTGAGTCGACTGGGGTGATATACTGCGTCCAGTGCTCCCGATGTGGCCTTTTATATATTGGTGAGACCCGACGCAGACTGGGAGACCGCTTTGCTGAACATCTACGCTCTGTCCGCCAGAGAAAGCAGGATCTCCCAGTGGCCACACATTTTAATTCCACATCCCATTCCCATTCTGACATGTCTATCCACGGCCTCCTCTACTGTAAAGATGAAGCCACACTCAGGTTGGAGGAACAACACCTTATATTCCGTATGGGTAGCCTCCAACCTGATGGCATGAACATTGACTTCTCTAACTTCCGCTAGGCCCCACCTCCCCCTCGTACCCCAGCTGTTACTCATTTTTATGCACACATTCTTTCTCTCACTCTCCTTTTTCTCCCTCTGTCCCTCTGAATATACCTCTTGCCCATCCTCTGGGTCACCCCCCCCGTCTTTCTTCCCGGACCTCCTGTCCCATGATCCTCTCGTATCCCCTTTTGCCTATCACCTGTCCAGCTCTCGGCTCTATCCCTCCCCCTCCTGTCTTCTCCTATCATTTTGCATCTCCCCCTCCCCCTCCAGCTTTCAAATCCCTTACTCACTCTTCCTTCAGTTAGTCCTGACGAAGGGTCTCGGCCTGAAACGTCGACTGCGCCTCTTCCTATAGATGCTGCTTGGACTGCTGCGTTCACCAGCAACTTTGATGTATGTTAGCTGATATATCTCGCTCCTGTAAGTCCTCTCATCACCATTTGAAATTTAGTCAACAATTATATCATCAGCAAATTTATCGATGGCATTTGGGCTGTGCCTAGCCACACAGTCACTGGTGTAGAGAGAGTAGAGCAGTGGGCTAAGCACACACCCCTGAGGTGAGCCAGTGTTCATTATAAGCCAGGTGGAGATGTAATTTCCGATCGACACAGACTGTAGTCCTCTGGTGTTGAAGTCGAGGATCCAGTTGCAGAGGGAGGTACAGAGGCCTAGCTTTTGGAGATTTATGGTCAGACTTCTAGGAATAACTGTATTAAACACTGAGCTGTAGTCAATGAACAGCAGCCTGATTTAAGTATTAGTATTGTCCAGGTAATCCAAGGCCACATGAAGAGCCAATGAGATCGCATCTGCTGTAGCCATTACATCAATCACATTTGTATCAGCCAATAAAGAATTGCTTGAGCACAGAACACTACAGCACAGTACAGGCCCTTCGGCCCACTATCTGCTGCTCTGAGTCAATCAAGCAGATCCCTCTGCTTAACCCTCTGTTTTTCTTTCATCCCTGTACCTATCTAAGGATCTTTTAAATGTCCCAATTGTGTCTTTGTCTACCACCATCCCTGCCAGGGCATTCCACACACCCACCAGTCTCTGTTTGAAAAAAACTACCTCTGACATCCCCCTTATACTTTTCTCCAATCACCATAATATTATGTCCCCTAGCCATTTCCACCCTGGGAGAAAAAAGGCACTGTGCTATGTTACATAACTTGGAAACATTAATCTAATTCAGAACACATGGGATTCTGAAATGTGAGTGTTTATGTTTATATCTTCATGTTTACTTTAAGCGAGGTGTGCACGTGTCACAGGGTAGCGTGATGACATATGCATTTCACGTAATTGTACAAATAACCCGTAATGAATTATTTAAATGAACAAGACTCTTTTACCAAACAATATATATAGAAGAATATTCAAATATTAAACATACAACACACTGGCAATCCTCCTCCTCGGAGAGAAAAGCCCAAGCTCGTGGAACCTATCCTCATAAGAAATGCTCTCTAATCCAGGCAGCATCCCAGTAGATCTCCTCTGTCCCCTCTCTAAAACTTCCACATCCTCCCTAAAATGAGTTGACCGGAACTGAACACAATCCTCCAAGTGTGGTCTCATTAGAGCCTGGAGATCCACCTCTGTATGTTGGCCCAACAGGTTTGGGGAGTTTCTGACTTCACTACCTTCCCTGCCACAATTTCAGACCCTTTTCCTTCACCTCTTTTCCCATCCTGCAAGTTGTGTTGAATGCAGCCCTCCTGGCTGGTGATCCATCAGCTTTGTATTTACAGCACAGGGAAAAACCATTCAGCCCGAGAGAGTTATGCCAGTTCCAATTCTCCAGTGGGGGTGAAATACAATTCTTCTTCAAAGTTCAAAGCAAATTTATTATCAAAGTACATATATCACCATATACAACCCTGAGGTTCTTTGTCTTGTGGGCATAATCAATAAATCTATGGAATAATAACCATAACAGAATCGATAAAAGACTGCACCAGCTTGGGCGTTCAACCAGTGCAAAAGACAAAAAACTGTAATCACTCACACGGCAATGATTTGGATTTACAATCCACCCTTTATATCACAAAATATAGGAGCATTATCAAATGAAATTTAACTTGAAGCAAATGACAAACTACAGGAAGACCTCCGTGGGTCAGGCAGCATCAGTGGAGGGACAACTCAAACACAAGAGGTTCTGCAGATGCTGGAAATCCATACTGTGAATATAGACATTTTGTAAAATAATTATACACTTTATTGTGTGTGTGTGTGTGTGTGTGTGTGTGTGTGTGTGTGTGTGTGTGTGTTTGTGTGTGTGTGTGTGTGTTGTTGAGGGGGCAGAGGGCAACATGTTACCTTCAATGACACAGAAATATCCCCTTTCCAAATGAACAAGATGTGAATTTTAGCTTTTGTTTAGAACTAATTTTAATTGATATGGAAATCAAAAGCCACCAAAAAAAAGTGAATGGGTTATACCCTGCCTGGTTACCTTTTTAACTCTGGAGGAACTCAGCAGTTCAAGCAGGACTAAGACCTGTTGAAGGGTCATGACCCAAAACATCAGCAGTGTATTCATTTCCACAGATGCTCCCTGAGCAGCTGAGTTTCTCCAGCCATTTATGTATGTTATCTGTGGAGGGAAATATACAATTAATGTTAAACACAAAATAATCTGCAGATGCTGGGGTCAAAGCAACACTCACAACACGCTGGAGGAACTCAGCAGGTCGGGCAGCATCCGTGGAAAAGATCGGTCGACGTTTTGGGCTGGAACCCTTCATCAGGACTGAAGAGGGAAGGGGCAGAGGCCCTATAAAGAAGGTGGGGGGGGAGGGTGGGAAGGAGAAGGCTGGTAGGTTCCAGGTGAAAAACCAGTAAGGGGAAACATAAAGGGGTGGGGGAGGGGAAGCAGGGAGGTGATAGGCAGGAAAGGTGAAGGAGGAATAGGGGAAAACACAATGGGTAGTAGAAGGAGGCAGAACCATGAGGGAGGTGATAGGCAGCTGGGGGAGGGGGCAGAATGACATAGGGATAGGGGAAGGGAGGGGGAGGGAATTACCGGAAGTTGGAGAATTCTATGTTCATACCAAGGGGTTGGAGACTACCTAGACGGTATATGAGGTGTTGCTCCTCCAACCTGAGTTTAGCCTCAGCTTGGCAGTAGGCCATGTAGGCCATAATGACAGTTAACATTTCAAGTTAAAGGGTCTTGACCCGAAACATCGATTGTCCATTTTCCTCTACAGATGCTGTCTGATTTGCAGAGTTCCTCTAGTGTTTAGTGTGTTGCTCCAGATTCCAGCAACTGCCGTCCTTAGTGTCTCCAAAATTTGACACTGATCTGTTTCAATAGTTATCAAGTTTGAGATAACAAGGGGTGGTGGGGTGGAGATACGTCCCTACCAAAGAAGGCATAAGGCACTCTTTCCCTCCACTAGTCTGCAGATCACCCTTGAGAAAGGTGTAGCACCCAATTAGCTACCCCCTCCCCCAATCAGGGTCATGTGACATCATGGGAGCAGCTGGTGGATGGTCGTATGAGCGGCTGGTGCATATCGCAAGTCCTAGTTATGTGATCACTGACACCAGGCAGACAATCTCTGAATAATGGCTGGGGCCACCTGTCTTGTAAAGACACTGCCCAGAAGAAGGCAATGGCAAACTACTTCTGCAGAAGAAAATTGCCAAGAACAATGATAGTCATGGATAAAACTTTTTCTTCTTAAGCCCATCACCCCCGCCGTAGCATAGGCCACCAACAGTAGCTTGCCAGAGTCCTCTGTCCTGTGTCAGTCTTTCAAGCTTTCTCAGCTGTAGTCTATCTTCTTAGTGCATCTTTCCTCTCCTAGGGATGAGGTCCCTGGAGCTTCTAGTGGTGTTACTGTAGCTCTGGCATTTTACGTGATGAGATTGCTAGACCCATGCCCAACTGTCCTCCTTTCGTTTGTGACCATCATGGCAGAGTTCATGGATAAGACCATGAATGCCCGCATCATATGACATGGCACATAATGAACAAACAAGATTAAGAGCTAAAATCTTCATCAGAGCAATGGTGACAGACTGGCGCAGCTAGCGAAGCCACTACCTGGCAGCATCAGAGACCCTGGGTTCAATCCCTGGTCGGGAGCTGCTGGTCTGAAGTTTACACATTCTTCTTGTGAGCACGTAGGCTTCCCCAGATGCTCCCGTTTCCTCCCACAACCCAGAGACATGAAGGTTGGCACCTTACAAACAAGGATAAGAAGACTAACATTGAGTTATTGCTCGAATGGCAGTTCAATCTGGAGAAGAAGGCTGCTGGTGTGGGAATGCTGTTCTTGGACTACAGTTCAGCAATCAACACCATAGTTCCATCCAGGCTCGACAAGAAGCACAGAGACCTCGGCCTTGACCCCTGCCTTGTGCAGCTGGATCCTGGACTTGCTGTCAGATAACCAGCAGGTTGCAAGAGTGGGCTCCCTCACCTCTACTCCTCTGACTCTCAATACAGGAGCCCCTCAGGGCTGCGTAGTGAGGGCCCTCCTTTATTCCCCGTACACCCAGGGCTTGTGATATACACCATCTGATCATACGACCATCCACCACCTGCTCGCGTGGCTTCACGTGACCCTGATGGAGGGTGACCTGGGGGCTGGCGGAGGGAGGGAGTGCCTTACACCTGCTATGGTAGAGACGTATCTCCACCCCTCCAGCCCAGGAATGAGGAAGCAGGGTTATAACGCGAGTCCAGGTTCACAGAGGGCAGAGCACGGATCAGGCTGCATAGGAAGAGCAAAGTCTGAAGTTAATGTAGTGCATAGCATTGTATGCAGCAGAAGGATGGAAGCCAGGAGCTTATTTCTATAGTGTCACTAAACTGGAAATAGACTGGTTTATCAACGGCGAGGAATTGTGTTCAGATCCTCCCCAGTGGGTTGGGCACATCATTTAGATTCCAAACACATTCAAATACTTCAAATAAGTTCGAACAGTTGAGAAGACTTTTCCAGGGAAAGACCATTCACCCTTCGAGCCCGTTCAATCATTCAGGATCAGGGAATTCCCATTGGCTGACTCATGTCGAATAGACAAGCAGCAGGCAACCAAGAACCACAGTTTAGCTGCCCATTCATAAGCAGGGTCTTTTCTCCATCTGGTGTCTTCAGATATCTGGATGACATATAATCTACAGTACTGTGCAAAAGTCTTCGGTACGTATATATAACGAGGGCACCATAGTAATTTCATGTATTGCACTGTACTGCTGTCGCAAAAAAAAACAAATTTCATGACATATGTGAGCGATGATAAGCCTGATTCTGATCTGGGTCTCTATTGTAGACTGAGAGTGGGAAGGGGGCAGGGAGAGGGGAATCATGGTTGGGAAAAGGGGAAGGGAGAGGAAAGGGAGCCTTAAACACCAGAGAAACATTCTCCAATGATCAATAAACCAATTGTTTGGAATCAAATTACTTTGCTTGTTGTTTCAGGGCTGGGTGTCTGCACCCTCAACACCTTCCTCCTCTTGGACTCAATCTCTGCCCCCTGCCCACACCCTTCCCGTGGTGCTCCACCCTCACCACTCCCAACATCCTTTACTCCCGCCAGATTTACAAACTCGCTTTCAACTCCACGTTCACAAATATAGTACTGTGCAAGAGTCTTTGACTCCCTAGTTATATATATGTCCACAATATCCTGAAAAGGGAGGGTGAGCGGCTAGAAGCCATGATACATATTGGTACCAATGACATAGGTGGAAAGCGGGAGGAGGTCCTGAAAACAGAATACAGGGAGTTAGGAAGGAAGCTGAGAAGCAGGACCTCAAGGGTAGTAATCTCAGGATTGCTGCCAGTGCCACGCGACACTGAGGATAAGAATAGTATTGTCACAGGGGGGCGTTGGTGGCGGACCCAAATGCAATGCACAGACACTGACATACTAGGAACTGGACTAGGAGTGTCAAGAAGGCAAGGGAAGTCGGGAGGAAATGACGCTGGACATGATACAGGCCCTGGACGAGACAAGGATACAGGGCCTGGGCTAGGACATGGCTAGGACAGCGGAACCAGGACATGGGACTTGGAAATAGGAGCCTGGACAAGGACTCCGAGCCAGAGACTGGACTAGCACCCGAAACCTGGGTCTTGGCTCGGGCTCCGACCCTGCATCTAGGCGAAGACATGACAAGGCTTGGGTTCCTCGATGCGCGAGGGTACTTCGAGGTTTGGGTTTGGACTCTGAGCCAGAGACTGGGTAAGGACTTCACTTGGGCTCAGATTCCAGAACTAGGCAAGGACAAGACGTGGCTACAGGACAAGGAGAGGCAACAGGACTGGACGTGAGACTCCTGGACAGGACAAGGGAACCCCAGCACAGGACGAGGGAACCCCAGCTGGGCAAGCTACTCCTGGGCTGGGCGAGACACATGGACAAAATGAGAACACAAAGCCGTAGCTTGGCCAGGACAAGGTTCTTGGATCATGGCTAGGACTGGACAAGACCCCGAAGCCTTGACTTGGACGAGGGAGAGACAGGAACGCAGGGTCTTGGACAAGGGAGAGACAGGAACATGGAGTACAGAGCTGGGACCCCTCCTTGGAAACAGGACATAGGGCCAGGACTCATTAAAAAGAATGCAGAATACGACAAGACAGTTCCCAATACAAGGTAGTGCCAGATGGCCGGACCTATCTAGCGAAGGCGTGGACACAGACGGTTCCCAACAGTAGGTAGCGGCAAACGGCCAGACCTACCTAGCAAAGGCATGGATACAGACAGTTCCCAACACTAGGTAGTGGCAAACAGCCGGACCTACTTAGTCAATGCATGGACACAGAGCGAGTTCAAGACAACAATAGACAGTTCCTTATCTTGCTCCAGTGATTGAACTAGATAGCAGTGCAGGCAACGGTTACAGCTGAAGCAAGGTGAGGCAAGGTGAGGCAAGGCAAGGTTTCAGATGAGGCAAAGCTTCAGACGAGGCGAGGTGAGGCAAGGTGAGGATTCAGACGAGACAAGGCGAGGTGAGGCTTCAGACGAGGCCAGGCGAGGCGACAGAAGGAAGGGAAGGGATTCAGACAGAGGGTATGGACAGGAACAATCCAGCAGCCAGAGGCTGAATCCTGAAGCTATTTATGAAGCTAGCCCAAACGAGAATCAGCTGCCTCAACAGAAACTGGGGAAAACCGGAAAACCTGGAATAAGGAACATGGACTGGACCATGAACCAGAATGCGGATTTCACGGACCAAACCAATACAAGTATGAAGTGGCAGATAAATGCATGGCTGAAGAATTGGAGCAGGGGGCAGCAATTCAGATTTCTGGACAATTGGGACCTCTTCTGGGGCAGGTGTCACCTGTTTCAAAAAGGACAGGTTGCACTTGAATCTGAGAGGGCAGGTTTACTAGAGCTTTTGGAAGTGGTTTAAACTAATATGGCAGGGGGATGGGAACCAGGATGATAGAGCTGAGGATCAGCCAACAGTTTTACAAGTGGATGATGGGTGTAACATGAATGTAAGGAAAGCCAAGCCAATGATTGGGTCAAATGCAGACAGAGCAAAGAGTTAAATTGTACCACAGAGGCAAAATTCAAAAGGGTGCAGAATGTGAGACTGAAGGTGCTGTATTTAAATGCATGTAGCATTCAGAGTAAGGTGGACAAACTCAGAGGGCAATTAGAGATTGGTCGGTATGACTTTGTGGGCATCACTGAGTCATGGCTGAAAGAAGGCCATAGTTGGGAGCTTAATATCAAAGGCTATACTTTGTATTGAAAGGACAGGTAGGAAGACATAGACGGTGGTGTGGCTTTGTTGGTAAGAGATAGAATTACATCTTTAGAAAGAGGTGAAACAGGGTCAGAGAATGTTGAATCTTTGTGGGTGGAATTAAGAAATTGCAAGGGTAAAAAAACCATTATGTGAATCATATATAGGCCTCCAAGTAATAGCCAAAATGTGGGGATAAGATTGCAAAGGGAGCTGGAAAAGGTATGTAATAAGGGTAGTGACACAATTGTAAATGGGGTCTTCAGTATGCAAAGGGATTGGGCAAATCAGGTTGGTGTCAAACCATAAGAGAGGGAATTTGTTGAATGCTTGCAAGATGGCTTTTTAGAGCAACTTGTGATTGAGACTACTCAGGGAAGGGCTATCTTAGATTAGGTGTTGTGTAATAACCAGATCATATTAGGGAGCTTAAGGTAAAGGAACCCTTAGGAGGCTGTGATCATAATATGTTTGAATTCATACTACATTTTGAGAGGGAGATGTATAACTCACATATATCAGTATCAGAGTGGAATAAAGGGAATTAGAGAGGCATGAGAGAGGAGCTTGCCCAGGTGGATTGGAGGAGGATACTGGCGTGGGTAACAGCAGAGCAGAAGTGGCTAAAGTTTCTGGGAATAATCCACAAGGCAGAGGATAGATATGTCCCACAGAGGAAGATGTTCTCCAATGGCAGGGGTAGGCAACCATGGTTGACAAAGGAAGTTAAGGACTGCATAAAAGCCAAGGAAAGGGCATATAAGATAGCAAAGGTGAGTGGAAAGTTGGATGATTTGGAAGCTTTTAAGATCCAACAAAAGGCAACTAAAAAGCTATAAGAAGGGAAAAGATGAAATATGAGGGCAAAGTAGCCAATAATATAAAGCAGGATACTGAAAGTTTTTCCAGTTATATAAAGAGTAAAAGGGAGGTGAGAGTTGATATTAGACTATTGGAAAATGATGCGGGTGAGGTAGTAATGGGGGACAAAGATATTGCAGATGAAATTAATGAGTACTTTGCCTCAGTCTTCACTGTGGAAGACACTAGCAGTATGCCAGAGATCTGTGAGTGTCAGGGAGCAGGATTGAGTGCCATTGTTATTACAAAGGAAAAAGTGCTCAGCACACTCAAAGGTCTTAAGGTGGATAAGTCACCTGGGCCAGATGGATGACATCCCAGAGTCCTGAGAGAGGTTGCTGAAGAGATAACAGATGCATTGGTCATGATCTTTCAATTATCACCTGATTCTGGCATGGTCCTGGAGGACTGGAAAATTACAAATGTCACTCCACTCTCTAAGAAGGGAGGAAGGCAAAAGAAAGGAAATACTTTACACTTTATACTTTATACTTTATTGTCGCCAAACAATTGATAATAGAGTGTACAATCATCACAGTGATATTTGATTCTGCGCTTTGCACTCCTTGGAGTACAAATCGATAGTAAGTATTAGAAATTTAAATGATAAATCATAAATAGAAAATAGAAAAGGGAAAGTAAGGTAGTGCAAAAAAACCGAGAGGTAGATCCAGATATTTGGAGGGTACGGCCCAGATCCAGGTCAGGATCTGTTCAACAGTCTTATAGGCCAATTAGCCTAAATTCAGTGGTTGGGAAAGTGTTGGAGTCCATTTTTACGGATGAGGTTTCAGGGTATCTCTAAGCTAATAATAAAATATGTCAAAGTCAGCATGGTTTCCGTGAAGGGAAACCTTGCCTGACAAATCTGTTAGAGTTCTTCACTGAATTGTGGCTGAAGGATGGTTGTAGTTGGGAGCTGAATATCCAAGGTTACACATTATATAGGAGGGATAGGAAGGTAGGCAGAGGGGGTGGTGTGGCTCTACTGGTAAAGGATGGCATCAAATGAATAGAAAGATGAGACATAGGATCTGAAGATGTTGAATCCTTGTGGATTGAGTTAAGGAACTGCAAGGGTAAAAGTTTGTTGATGGCAGTTATATACAGGCTTCCCAACAGTGATTGGGCGGTGGACCACAGGTTACAACAAGAAATAGAAAAGGCGAATCAAAAGGCAATGTTATGGTAGTCATGGGAGATTTTATCATGCAGGTCGATTGGGAAAAACAGGTTAACATAGAAACATAGAAAACCTACAACACAATGCAGGCCTTTCGGTCCACAATGCTATGCCAAACATGTACTTACTTAGAAATTAGCTAAGGTTACCCACAGCCATCTATTTTTCTAAGCTTCATGTACCTATCCAGGAGTCTCTTAAAAGACCCTACCGTATCTGCGTTGGTAATGGATCTCAAGGGAGTGAGTTTGTTGAATGCCTAAGAGATAGCCTTATAGAGCAGTTTGTCGTTGAGCCTACTAGGGGATCAGCTATGCTTGATTGGGTGTTAGGTAATGAACCGGAGGCGATTAGGGAACTTAAGGTAAAAGAACCCTTAGGAACCAGTGATCACAGTAAATTGGAAGGAGCTCCTGGCAGAGATGTCAGCAGAGCAGCAATGGCGTGCGTTTCTGGGAAAAATGACGAATATTCCAAAAATGAAGAAATACTCAAATAGTAAAATAGTACAACTGTGACTGACAAGGGAAGTCAAAGCTATTGTAAAAGCAAAAGAAATGGCATATAACAAAGCAAATATTAATGGGAAGATAGAGGATTGGGAAGTTTTTAAAAACCTACAGCGAGCAGCCAAAAAAATCATTAGAAGGGAAAAGATGAAATATGAAAGTAAGCTAGCAAATAATATCAAAGTGGATAGTAAAAGTTTATTTTTTAGTATGTTAAAAATAAAAGAGAAATGAGAGTGGATATAGGACCACTAAAAAATGAGGTAGGAGAAATAATAACGGGGGACAAGAAGATGGCTGTTGAACTAAAATGAGTATTTTGCATCACTCTTCACTGTGGAAGACACTAACATTATGCCTGATGTTATAGTGTATGAAGGGAGAGAAGTGGGTGTAGTTCCTGTTAGAAGGGAGAAGGTGCTCAAAAAGCTGAAAGACCTGAAGGTACATAAGTCACCCAGACCACAGAAACTGCACCCTAGGGTTCTGAAAGAGGTAGCATTAGGGATTGTGGTGGCATTAGAAATGATCTTTCAAAAATCTTTGGACTCTGGCATGGTGCCACAGGATTGCAAAAATGCAAATGTTACTCCACTCTTTAAGAAAGGAGGAAGGCAGCAGAGAGGAAACAATAGACCAGTTAGCCTGACTTCAGCAGTTGAGAATATGTTAGAGTCAATTGTTAAGGTTGAGGTGATGAAGTACTTGGTGACACAGGACAAGATAGTACAAAGTCAGCATGGTTTCCTTCAGGGAAAGTCCTGCCTGATGAACCAGATGGAATTCTTTGAGAAGATTATAAGTAGGATAGATAAAGGGAATGTGGTGGATGTTGTATATTTGGACTTTCAGAAGGCCTTTGACAAGGTGCCACACATGAGGCTGCTTACCAACTTAAGAACCCATGGTGTTACAGTTACTAACATGGTTAGAGCACTGGCTGATTGGTAGGAGGCAGCAAGTAGGAATAAAAGGATCCTTTTCTGGTTGGCTGCCAGTGACTAGTGGTGTTCCGCAGGGGTCGGTGTTGGGACCACTACTTTTTATGATTTAGATGTTGGAATACATAGCTTTGTTTCCAAGTTTGCAGATGATACGAAGATTGTAGGGGGGGGCAGGTAGTGTTGAGGAAGCAGAAGGACTTAGGCAGATTAGGACAATGGGCAAGAAAGTGGCAAATGAAATACAATGTTGGAAAATGCATGGTCATGCACTTTGGTAGTGTAAATAAATGTGCAGACTATTTTCAAAACGGGGAGAAAATCCAGGAATCTGAGATGTAGAGGGAATTGGGAGTCCTTGTGCAGAACACCCTGAAGGTTAACTTGAAGGCTGAGTCAGTCGTGAGGAAGGCAAATGCCATGTTAGTGTTCATTCCAAAAGGTCTAGAATTGAGTAAGAGTAAGAGGTATAAGATACTGGTGAGGCCTCACCTTGAGTATTGTGAACAGTTTTGGGCCCTTCATCTTTGAGAAGATGTAGACATGAGGAAATTTGCGGATGCTGGAAATTCAGACAACACACATAAATTGGAGAGGGTCCAGAGGAGGTTCACAAGGAGGATTCCAGGAATGAAAGAGTTATCATATGAGGAACTTTTGATGGCTCTGGGTCTGTACTCGCTGGAATTCAGAAGGATGAGGGGGGATCTCATTGAAACTTTTGGAATGTTGAAAGGCCTAGACAGAGTAGATGTGGAAAGGATGTTTTCCATGGTGAGAGAGTCTAGGACAAGAGGGCACAGACTCAGAATGTTGGGGCAGCCTTTCAAAACAGAGATACGGAGAAATTTCTTTTGCCAAAGTGTGGTGAATTTGTGGAATTTGTTACCACATGCAGCTGTGGAGGCTAGGTTGTTGGGTGTATTTAAAATAGAGATTGATAGGTTCTTGACTGGACATGGCATCAAAGGTTACGGGGAGAAGGCCGGGAACTGGGGTGGAAGAGGAGATTTTAAAAATAGGATCAGCCATGATAGAATAGCAGAGTAAACTCAATGGGCCAGATGGCCTAATTCTGCTCTTTTGTTTTATGGTTTTATGGTTTTCTTCCAGTAAGTAAGAAGCGGAGTAGACAAAGGAAAGGCAGTGGATGTCATTTACTTGGATTTCCAAAAGGCATTTGATAAGGTGCCACACATGAGATTGCTTAACAAGATAAAATCCTATGGTGTCACAAGAAAGATACTGGCATGGATAGAGGAATGGCTGACAGGCAGAAGGCAACAAGTGGGAATAAAAGGGGCCTTTTCTGGTTGTCTGCCAGGGACTAGTGGTGTTCCTCAGTGGTCTGTATTGGGACTGCTGCTTTTCACATTGCTTGTCAATGATTTAGATAATGGAATTGATGGCTTTGTGGCAAAGTTTGCAGATGATATGAAGATAGGTGGAGGGGTAGGTAGTGCTGAGGAAGCAATGCAATTGCAGCAGGACTTAGACAAATTGGAAGAATAGGCAAAAAAGTGGGAGATGGAATACAGTGTTGGGAAATGTATGATGATGCATTTTGATAAAAGGAACAATAGTGCAGTCTATTATCTCAATGGGGAGAAATTTCAAACATCAGAAGTTCATAGGGACTTAGGAGTCTCATGCAAGACTCCCAGAAGGTTAATTTACAGGTTGAGTCTGTGGTAAAGAAGGCAAATGCAAAGTTGGCATTTATTTCAAGAGGAATAGAATATAAAAGCAAGGAGATAATGTTGAAGCTTTATAAGTCAGGCCGCACTTGGAGTTTTGTTAACAGCTTTGGGCCCCATATCTCAGAAAGGATGTGTTATCAACAGACAGAGTCTAGAGGAGGTTCATGAGGCTGATTCTGGGAATTAAGAGGTTAACATATGAAGAGCGTTTGGCAGCTTTGGACCTGTACTCACTGGAATTTAGAAGGATGTGTGAGGATCTCATTGAAACCTATCAAATGTTGACAGGACTAGATCAGGTGTATGTGGAGAGGATGTTTCCTATGGTGGGGATATCCAAAACTAGAGGACACAGCCTCAGAATTGAGGGGTGACTTCTTAAAACAGAGGTAAGGAGGAATTTTTTTAGCCAGAGAGTGGTGAATCTGTGGAATGCTCTGCCACAGAGTGCGGTGGAGGCCAAGTTCATGGGTATATTCAAGGCGGAAGTTGATCGTTTCCTGATTGGTCAAGGGATCAAAGGATATAGTGAGAAGCCAGGTGTATGGGGTCTAGTGGGATCTGGGATCAGCCATGATGGAATGCCCTAACAGACACGATGGTTGAATGGCCTGAATCTGCTCCTATGTCTAATGTCTTATGTGTCTAAGACTTTTGCACGGTAATGTAAGTGCTTTATGTAGGAGATTTGAAGAACAAGTTGTCAGTGTCCTGGAATTTGAATTTTGAAATTGGTTTATTATTGTCATATATCCTGAGTACAATGAAAAGCTTGTCTTGCATATTGCTAATATATTTCCCACTGCACTGAAGAAGAATGGGCTGGCTAGTGGTATGGTGGCATCAGCAATGGATTTGGAGGTGGAGGTCCTGAGTTCAAATCTGGCCAGGATCCCAATTTGGGCAGCAAATCCTGTACCATCCATGAGTTGATGGCAACTCGACGACACTCAACAACAAAAGCAACAACATTGAAGTTGTACAAAGTGTAACAGCCTGTAACAGTTATGGAGAAAGTGCAGTGCAGGCAGACAATAAGGTGCAAGATCTTAATGTAGATTGTGAGGTCAAAAGTCAATCTTATCATACTAGAGAAGCATTCTCATCCAGTCTTATAACAGTGGGGTAGAAGCTTTCCTTGTGCCTGATGGTACGTGCTTTCATGCTTTTCTATCTTCTGCCCCATGAGAAGATTATAAAACATTGGAGAAGTATCAGGCCATTCATCCCATCGAGTTTGTTCTGCTATTTGATAATTTCTCTCTCAACTCCAGTCTCCTGCCCTCTACCTGTAACCTTTCACGCACTGACTAATACAGAATTTATCAACTTCCACCTTAAATACATTCAACGACCGGGCCTCCACAGCCAGCTGTTGCAACAAATTCCACAGACTTGCCACCCTCTGGCTAAAGAAATTCCTATTCATCTCCATTCTAAATGAATGTCCCTTTATTCTGAGGCTGTGCCTACAGGTCCTAGGCTCCCCCACTATAGGAAACATTCACTCTATCGAGGCCTTTCAACATTCAATAGGTGTCAATGAGATCCCCCTCATTCTTCTAAGTTCCAGTAAGTTGAGGTCCAGAGCCATCAATTGTTCCTCATTTGATGAGAAAGAGGAGAAGAGAGAATATGCAGGGTCTTTGATTACGCTGGCTGCTTTACTGAGGCAGCAAAAGGTGTAGAATCCATGGAAGGGAGGCTCGTTTCTGAAAAAGTGTCCTCATCTCTTTGCATTTTGCCAGAGTTTAAAGTTCAAATTTCAAAGTATCAGAGTACATATATGTCACCATATACAACTCTGAGATTCACTTTCTTGTGGGCACTCTCAATAAGTCTCAATAAGACTGAAAAAGTCAATCGAATAGTGACTATAATAAGATTAATGAAAAATCAACCAGAGTGCAGAAGACAACAAACTGTGCAAATACAAATATAAATAAATAGCAACAAGTAACAAGAACATGCAAACATGAGATGAAGAGTCCTTACAGTGAGTTCATTGGCTGTGGGAACATCTCAATGATGAGGAAGTGAGTGTAATTATCCCCTTTTATTCAAAGACCTCATGGTTGAGGTGTAGTAACTGTTATTGAACCTGGTGGTGTGAGTCCTGAGGCCATTGAGAAGCTATAAGGAGAGATTAGACACATTTGGATGTTTTATTTTGTGGTGAAACAGCAAAACCAAGGCACTCTTGTGCAAGAGAGCCTTCACCCATTTAAAACTCTGCAAAGGCACGTCTGCAATGCTGCATTCAATTGTGGTCATCTTATTACAGGAAAGATGTTGGGGCTTTGAAGATGAGATTCACTAGGATGCTGCCTGGATTGGGAGAGGTTGGAGAAACTTGGGTTATTTTCTCTGGAGCAACTGAAGTTGAGAGGAGACCTAATATACGAGAGAATGACTTAGAATAGACAACTGGCATCTTTCTGAATTTCTACAGAAATGCGGTGGAGAGCATTCTGACTGGTTACGATATCTGGTTTAAGGGCTCCAATGCACGGAATTCAAAGAAGCTACTGAGGGTTGTAGACACACTGAGCTTCACCGTGGGCACACATCTCCCCACTATATAGGACATCCTCAAGAAGTAGTGTCTCAAGAAAGTGGCATCCAACATTGAGGGCCCCCACCACCCAGAATATGCCTCCTCTCATCTCTACCATCAAGGAGGAAGTACAGGAGTCTGAAGGCACACACTCAGTGATTCAGGAACAGCTTCGTCCCCTCTGCCATCTGATTTCTGAATGGACATTGAACCCATCAACACCACCTCACGACTATTTTATTTCTATTTTTTGCACTACTCGTTTGCACTGTTTTCTTATTTGTATAGTCATGTAAAATAAGTTTTTTATGTCTTGCACCTTACTGCTGCCTCAAATCAATTATTTCATGGCATAAATCAAAGTACTGAGCATGGGAGATGGGATGTTATGTTGAAGTTATACAAAATGTTAGTGGAGGCTTAATTGTGAGCAGTTCTGGTCACCTACCAATCCGGAAAAATATAAATAAGTTTAAAAGAGTACAGAGAAAATATACAAGGATGTTGCTGAGTCTCGAGATCATGAGTTATAAGAGAAGATTGAATAGGGTAGGATTATATTCTTTAGAACATAGAAGGTTGAGGGGAGATTTGATAGAGATATACAAAATTATCAAGGATATAGATGGGATAAATGCAGGCAGGTTGGGTGGGACTACAACTAGAGGTCATGTGCTAAGAGCGAAAGGTGAAATGTTTAAGGGGAACAAGATGGGAAACTTCTTCACTCAGAGGGTGGTGAGAGTGTGGAACGAGCTGCCAGCACAGGTGGTGCGTGCAAACATGATTTCAATGTTTAAGGGAAGTTTGGATAGGTACATGGATGGTAGGGATATGGAAGGCTATGGTCCCATTGCAGGTCAATGGGACTAGGCAATTTCCATGGTTCAGCACAGACTAGATGGGCCAAAAGGCCTATTTCTATGTTGTACTTTTCTATGCCTCTATGACTCTATATGTCAGTGTTTAATAAACCTGATTCTAATACCAGAGGGTATGTATTTAAGTTGAGAGGATTCTGTTCAAAAAAAGAAGTGAGTGGGGCAAGTTTTTTATACCGAGTTTTAGGAGCTTGGAATGTACCGTTAGGGCTGAGTTGGAATCTTGTGATCACAAGACCTTTCTGGACATTGTTAATGTGTAATGCTGCAAGATCGATTCACTGATTTCTTAGCGGATGGTCGGGAGCTGTGTGGTCTCAGTTGTAGCGAGGATTCGGCCTCAAGCTGTGGTGTCTCCTGCTTACAGCTGCCTAGGGTAGAGGTATCGGAGTCAGTGCACTTCACTGGAGGCAGTGTAGTGTGGCATTCAACCTGGAGGGTTCACTCTGCAGAAAACAAGCTGTATTGTGGTCAGCCGCAACATCCATGAACTCATGGACGAGGATGATGTTTCCTTTTTTGTGACTGTATTTTACTGATATCTTATAAATACTCTATGTGGTTTGTGCTGTGTGTGACTGGTTGTACTGTGTTCTACACCTTGACCCTGCAGTAACGCTGTCTCATTTGGTTGTATTCATGAATATCTGTGTATGGCTGAATGACAATTAAACTTGAACTTGAAGCAGATGTGATTGTGGTGTTAAAGGGACTATCGGACAGACACGTAAATATCCAGAGATGGAGGGATATAGATCGTGTACACATGGGAAAGTTTCATTTGGCATCATGGTCGGCACATACATGATGGGCCGAATGATCTTCTCCTTGCTGTAGAACTCTCTGTTCTAATCTCTCAACGCACACTGTTATAAACACAAGAGATCCTGCAGATGCTGCAAGTCTTGTGCAACACACACAAAAAGCTGGAGGAACTTAACAGGTCAGGTAGCATCCACAGAGTGGAATAAACAGTCGACGTTTCATTTCATGAGTCCAGATGAAGAGTCATGGTCTGAAATATTGACTGTTTCTTCCTTACCATGGATGCTGCTCAAACCTGCTGAGCTCCCTCAGCATCTTGTGTGTGATGTTCACCATCATGTTGCTTCCGGGTTCTTGCTGTGCGCAATTGGTTACCATGTTTTGCACTTCACAACAGTAACCAATTTGTGCACAGGAAGATCCCAAGGAGAGCATGAGGGTGACTACTGAGAGACGAATATTAGATTTAGAACATTACAGCTGGACCTGGACACAAGAGACCTGGCAGATACTGGAAATCCAAAGCAACACACCCAAAGTGCTGAAGGAACTCAGCAGATCAGGCAGCATCTGTGCAAATGAATAAACAGTCGACATTTTGGACCAAGATCCTTCTGGACTGAGAAGGAAGGGGAAGACACCAGAAAGAAAAAGTGAGGAAGAGGAAGGAGGTGAGCTGGAAGGTAACAAGAGAAGCCAGGTGGGTGGTAAAGGTAAAGAGCTGGAGAGGAAGCAATCTGATCAGAGACGAGACTGGACCTTGGAAGAAAGGGAAGGAGGAGGGGACCCAGGGGGAGGTGATAGAAACATAGAAACATAGAAAACCTACAGCACAATACAGGCCCTTCAGCCCACAAAGTTGTGCCAAACATGTCCCTACCTTAGAACTACCTAGGCTTACCCACAGTCCTTTATTTTTCTAAGCTCTATGTATCCATCCAGGAATCTCTTAAAAGACTCTATCGTTTCCACCTCCACCACCACCGCCAGCACCCCATTCCACGCACTCACCGCTCTCTGCGTAAAAAACTTACCCCTGTCATCTTCTCTGCACCTACTTCCAAGCACCTTAAAACTATGTTCTCTCGTGCTAGCCATTGCAGCCCTGGGGTAAAGCCTCTGACTATCCACAAGATCAATGCCTCTCATCCTCTTATACACCTCTATCAGGTCACCTCTCATCCTCCGCCGCTCCAAGGAGAAAAGGTCGAGTTCACTCAACCTGTTCGCATAAGGCATTTCTCTCCAATCCAGGCAACAGATGAGAAGAGGTGAGAGGCCAGAGTGGGGAATAGAACAAGGGGGAAGGGGGAGGGAATTTTTTTTACCAGAAGGGGAAATCGATATTCATGCCATCAGGTTGGAGGGTACCCAGACGGAATAAAAGGTGTTGGTCCTCCACCCTGAGGGTGGCCTCATCATGGCACAAGAGGAGACTATGTACTGACATGCCAAAACGGTAATGGGAATCAGAATTAAGACGCTTGGCCACCGGGAAGTTCCGCTTGTGACAGATGGTGTGGAAGTGCTCGACGAAGCGATCCCCCAATTTACAACGGCTCTCACCAATGTCAACAAAGTTGCAGTGGGAGCACCAGACACAATGGGCAACACCAGCAGGTTCATAGGTGAAGTGTTTCCTCACCTGAAAGGACTGTTTGGAGCCTGAATGGAGGTGGGGGAGGAGGTGAATGGACAGGTGTAGCACTTTGGCCACTTTCAGGGGTAAGTGCTGGGAGGGAGATCAGTGGGGATGGTCGAATGGACAAGAAAATCATAGAGAGAGTGATCTCTGCGGAGAGTGGGGTTGGGGGGGTAAAGGCATCTTTAGTGGTAGGAAGTTACAGCTAAAATTACTACACTTGCTCTGGACTGATGTGGGACATGCTGGTGTTGAAATCACTTTAGGAACACAAGTGGCTTCTTTCTACCGTGACGTATTCAGAAATGATGAATATTTCATCGCATGAATGAGTACTCGTGTCAGAACTAAACTGGAACCTAATCCCATCAGCATTCCTCAAGAGCTGACCCCTAATAAATGGCAAGCTTGAGGTGTCATCTCTATACATCAACAGACATGCTGAGACATCGTCCAGACATTTGCAGCATTGTGAGCAGTTCTGGGCCCCACATTAAGAAAGGATGGCTGGTACCGGTGAGGTTCTGGAGGATGATCATGGGAATGATCCCAGTAGTGAAAGGGTTAATGTATGAGGAGCATTTGACAGCTCTGAGCCTGTACTCACTGCAGTTTAAAGGAATGAGGGGTTAGGGGTTCTCATTTAAACCTATTGAATAGAATAGAACTTTGTAATTGCTCAAGACAATGAGATTGTGGTGCTACTCCATCTGTGCAAAACAGATATTTACAATGCCTGTGGTACAGCTTAATTTAAAAAATCGCATCTGTACATGCAATAAGTGATTTTGATAGTCCATGCCTTCAAAGGAGATTGGCAAGCCGGGGTGTAGCATTATTCAGCTGTACAGGAAGAATCTGTTTTTCAGTCTTGCTGTCTTGGCTAAGATGTTTCTGTATCTCCTACCAGATGGTAGGAGATTGAACAGACCGTGTCCAGGATGGGATGGGACATCAAATGTGAGATTTGTAGATTGTCTCCAGGTCCAGTAGCTAACTCCCAGTGATGTGTGCAGCCGTCCTAATCACCCGTTAGAGTGCTTTGTGATCATGATAGAGTGGATATGGAGAGGATGTTTCCAATAGTGTAGAGTGGCAAGGCAGCGCAGTGGTTAGCACAATGCTTTACAGAACAGGCAGCCCAGGCTCAATTCCCACCACTGCTGTAAGGAGTTTGTACATCCTCCCCATGACCACCTGGGTTTCCTCCCACAGTCCAAAGATGGTATTAGGTCATTGTAAACTGCCCCGAGATTAGGCCAGAGTTAAATCGGGAGTTGCTGGGTAGCATGGCTCAAAAGGCCAGAAGGGCTTTTTCTGCGCTGTAACTCAATAAATAAAATGTAAAAGTTTAGGACTATGCTCAGAGTAGTGGGACGTCCCTTTAGAACAGAGGTGAGGAGGAGTGGTGTACCTGCGGAATTTTTTGCCTCAGGCAGGGCCTGCAGAGGCTTTGTCATATTGAAAGCAGAGGTTAACACATAATAAATTAATAAGTATATCAAAGGCAGGAAAACGGAATTGAGAGGGACATCACAACAGCACCTCTACTTCCTCAGGAGTCCTTGGATTTTGGGCATGACATCAAAAACTGTGACACATTCTAGAGATGTGTTGTGGAGAGTATATTGACTGGCTACAATATGGCTTGGTATGGGAACACCAATGTTTGCGTGGAAAATCCTAAAAAGTTCATGGATTCAGACCAGAATATCATGAGTAAAGCCCTCCCAACCATTGATCACATCTGCATGAAACACTGTCGCAGGAAAGCAGCATCCATCATCAAGGACCCCACCATCCAGGTCATGCTCTGTTCTCGCTGCTGCCATCAGGAAGAAGGTACAAGAGCCTCAGGACTCACACCGCCAGGTTCAAAAACAGTACTACACCTCAACCATCAAGCTCCTGAATAAAAGGGGTAACTACACTCACTTGTCCCTCCATTGAGATGTTCCCACAATGAATGATCTTACTTTAAGGACTCTTCATCTCACGCTCTCATCATTTATTGCTATTTATTTATATTTGCATTTATACTTTATACTTTATTCTCGCCAAACAAATGGTACTAGAACGTACAATCATCACAGCAATATTTGATTCTGTGCTTCACACTCCCTGGATTACAAATATTAAATATTATAAATATTTAAAATAGTTAAAAATTAGTAAATATTAAAAATTTAAATTATAAATCATAAATAGAAAATAGAAAAATGGGAAGTAAGGTAGTGCAAAAAAACCGAGAGGCAGGTCCGGATATTTAGAGGGTACGGCCCAGATTCGGGTCAGGATCCCTTCAGCAGTCTTATCACAGTTGGAAAGAAGCTGTTCCCAAATCTGGCCGTACGAGTATTCACGCTCTTGAACCTTCTCCGGGAGGGAAGACGGACGAAAAGTCTGTTGGCTGGGTGGGTCGTGTCCTTGATTATCCTGGCAGCACTGCTCCGACAGCGTGTAGTGTAAAGTGAGTCCAAGGACGGAAGATTGGTTTGTGTGATGTGCTGCGCTGTGTTCACGATCTTCTGCAGCTTCTTTCGGTTTTGGGCAGGACAACTTCCATACCAGGTTGTGATGCACCCTAGAAGAATGCTTTCTACGGTGCATCTATAAAAATTAGTGAGGGTTTTAGGGGACAGGCCAAATTTCTTCAGTTTTCTCAGGAAGTAAAGGCACTGGTGAGCCTTCTTGGCAGTGAACTCTGCTTGGTTGGAACAAGTCAGGTCATTTGTGATATTGACCCCGAGGAACTTAAAGCTTTTGACCTGTCCCACTTGCGCACTACCGATGTAAATTGGGTCGTGCGGTCCGCTACTCCTTCTGAAGTCAACAACCAATTCCTTAGTCTTGCTGATGTTGAGGGATAGGTTATTGTCTTCGCACCATGCCACCAGGTTCTTAATTTCCTCTCTGTACTCAAACTCATCATTACCCGAGATACGGCCTACAATTGTTGTATCATCAGCAAACTTATATATTGAGTTTGATGGAAACTTGGCTACACAATCATGGGTGGACAGTGAGTACAGCAGGGGGCTGAGTACACAGCCTTGTGGGGCACCGGTGCTCAGAGTGATTGTAGAGGAGAGCTTGTCCCCTATTTTTACAGACTGCGTCCTGTCTGTGAGGAAGTTGAAGATCCAGTTGCAGATCTGAGTACTAAGGCCCAGGTTCCGGAGCTTAGGAATCAGTATATTTGAAGTGATGGTATTAAAGGCAGAGCTGTAATCAATGAAAAGGAGCCTTACGTACGCGTCTTTTTCACAGTTTGTTGTCTCTGCACTCTGGTTGATCTTTCATTGATCCTGTTATAGTTACTATTCTATAGATAGGCTGAGTATGCCCACAAGAAAATGAATCTCAGCGTTGTATATGGTGAAATATATAATATATACTCTGATAATAACATTTTCTTTGGACTTTAGAATTCTGGAGCAGACTTGATGGGCTGAATGGCCTGATTTTGATCCTGTGTCCCACTGGCTTATTCCTTTGTTCATGAAGCAACAAAACACCAAGTGCCAATTCCAGCCAAGAGCCCAGCGGCTGCATGTGGAAGGAATGTGGGAATCGTTGCAAGCTGTCACTGTTAAACCATTTGATATACAAGACAACTTGTTGCTCCCCCCTGTAGAACAATAGTTGCCTTTTTTATCACTATGCTTCCTACACTGGCCAAGCTCAGAAATACATAGTCTGAAAGCCTGTGTCCTTAAAAAGGAAATATACTCCACAGGGCGTCAACATCAGAGAGAATCTACCCAGCACATTACCGCCATCATGACGGACGCTCTGCCTCATGAGGAGTCTGAGGAGATTTGGCACGTCACAAAGACTCTAGCAAGTTTATACAAATGTACTGTGAAGAGCATTGTTGCCTGGTGTGGAGACTCCAATGCACAAGCTGTAGACTCATGCAGCTTCATCAAAGACTTAAAGATTAAAAAGTGCATTGATTGATTGAGATATAGTGGCATGCAAAAGTTTGGGCACCTCTGGTCAAAATTTCTGTTACTGTGAATAGCTAAGCGAGTAAAAGATGACCTGTTTTCCAAAAGGCATTAAAGTTAAAGATGACACATTTCTTTAATATTTTAAGCATAATTACTTCTTTATTTCCATCTTTTACAGTTTCAAAATTACAAAAAAGGAATAGCACCGAAAGCAAAAGTTTGGGCACGGTCAGTACTTAGTAACACCTCCTTTGGCAAGTATCACAGCTTGTAAACGCTTTCTGTAGCCAGCTAAGAGTCTTTCAATTCTTGTTTGGGGAATTTTTGCCCATTCTTCCTTGCAAAAGTCTTCTAGTTCTGTGAGATTCTTGGGCCATCTTGCATGCTCTGCTCTTTTAAGGTCAATCCACCGATTTTCTGGTTTAGGTCGGCGGACTGTGAGGGCCACGGCAAAACCTTCAGCTTGCACCTCTTGAGGTAGCCTATTGTGGATTTTGAGGTGTATTTAAGGATCATTATCCTGTTGTAGAAGCCATCCTCTTTTCATCTTCAGCTTTTTTACAGACGGTGTGATGTTTGCTTCCAGAATTTGCTGGTATTTAATTGAATTTGTTCTTCCCTCTACCAGTAAGTGTTCCCCGTACCACTGGCTGCAACACAAGCCCAAAGCATGATCGATCCAGCCCCATGTTTAACAGTTGGAGAGGTGTTCTTTTCAGGAAATTCTGCACCCTTTTTTCTCCAACCGTACTTCTGTTCATTGCGGCCAAAAAGTTTTATTTTATTTTCATCAGTTCACAGGACTTGTTTCCAAAATGCATCAGGTTTGTGTAAATGTTCCTTTGCAAACTTCTGATGCTGAATTTTGTGGTGAGGACACAGGAAAGGTTTTCTTCTGATGACTCTTCCATGAAGGTCATATTTGTGCAGGTGTCGCTGCAGAGTAGAACAGTGTACCACCACTCCAGAGTCTGCTAAATCTTCCTGAATGTCTTTTGCAGTCAAACGGGGGTTTTGATTTGCCTTTCTAGCAATCCTACGAGCTGTTCTCTTGGAAAGCTTTCTTGGTCTTCCAGACTTCAACCTGACCTCCACCATTTCTGTTAACTGCCATTTCTTAATTACCCTACGAACTGAGGAAACGGCTACCTGAAAATGCTTTGCTATCGTTGTATAGCCTTCTCCTGCTTTGTGGGCATCATTTATTTTAATTTTCAGAGTGCTAGGCAGCTGCTTAGAGGAGCCCATGGCTGCTGATTGTTGGGACAAGGTTTGAGGAGTCAGGGTATTTATAACGCTTTGAAATTTGCATCACCTGACCTTTCCTAATGATGACTGTGAACAAGCCATAGCCCTAACAAGCTAACTAAGGTCTGAGACCTTGGTAAAAGTTATCTGAGAGCTCAAATCTCTCAGGGTGCCCAAACTTTTGCATGGTGCCCCTTTCCTTTTCTCACTCTAAAATTGTACAAAACAAAAATAATATACTAATCTTGCTTAAAATGTTGAAAAGAATGTTTCATCTTTAACTTTATGACTTTTGGAGATCAGTTCATCTTCTACTCACTTAACTCTTCACAGTAACAGAAATTTTGACCCGGGGTGCCCAAACATCTTCATGCCACTGTACAGATATATAGCTAGGGTGCCTAAGACTTTTGCACAGTACTGTAGTAATTTTATGTATTGCAGTGTACTGCTACCACAAAAAAATAAGGGATGGGATGGGTCTAGGCATCAAGAGTTGTAGATTGTCTCCAGGTCCAGTGGTTGAGTCCCAGTGATGTGCTGAGTGTTGCAGTGTGTTGTGATCTGTCTGGCTGCAGCTAGAGCTAAGACCTTGATGAGGCCTAATTCGGGAATTGTGTGAGGTTTTGATCACCTATCTATAGGAGAGACATCAATAAGATGAAACAGAGCAGAGAAAATCTCCAAGGGTGTTGCTAGGATTTAAGAACCTGAGTTATAGGGAAAGGTTGAATAGGTTATGACTTTCCTTCCTAGAGGAAACAAGATTGAGGGGAGATTTGATAGAGATATACACAATTATGATTGGTATAGGTTGAGTAAATGCAAGTAGGATTTTTCCACTGAGATTGGATGGGACTACAACTAGAGGTCATGG